>NC_053392.1:268126810-268790199 GCF_905171765.1 Bufo bufo | reverse complement strand
GGGTAAATTTTTTGGAGTTTCTACTCTAGGGGTGCATCAGGGGAGCTTCAAATGGGACATGGTGTCAAAAAACCAGTCCAGCAAAATCTGCCTTCAAAAACCATATGGCATTACTTTCCTTCTGCTCCCTGCCGTGTGCCCGTACAGCAGTTTACAACCACATATTGGGTGTTTCTGTAAACTACAGAATCAGAGCCATAAATATTGAGTTTTGTTTGGCTGTTAACCCTTGCTTTGCAACTGGAAAAAAATTATTAAAATGAAAAATCTGCCAAAAAAGTGAAATTTGGAAATTATATCTCTATTTTCCATTAATTCTTGTGGAACACCTAAATGGTTAACAAAGTTTGTAAAACCAGTTTTGAATACCTTGAGGGGTGTAGTTTCTTAGATGGCGTCACTTTTATGGAGTTTCTACCCTAGGGGTGCATCAGGGGGCCTTCAAATGAGACATGGTGTAAATAAACCAGTCCAGCAAAATCTGCCTTCCGAAAACCACAAGGCGCACCTTTCCCTCTACGCCCTACCGTGTGCCCGTACAGTAATTTACAGCGACATATGGGGTGTTTCTGCAAACTACAGAATCAGGGCAATAAATATAGAGTTTTGTTTGGCTGTTAACCCTTGCTCTGTTACTGGAAAAAATGGATTAAAATAGAAACTTTGCGAAACAATTGAAGTTCTCAAATTTCATCCCCATTTGCCAATAACTCTTGTACAACACCTAAAGGGTTAACAAAGTTTGTAAAATTAGTTTTGAATACCTTGAGGGGTGTAGTTTCTTAGATGGTGTCGCTTTTATGGAGTTTCTACTCTAGGGGTGCATCAGGGGTGCTTCAAATGGGACATGGTGTAAATAAACCAGTCCAGCAAAATCTGCCTTCCAAAAACCACACGGCGCACCTTTTTCTCTATGCCCTACTGTGTGCCCGTACAGTAGTTTACAGCCACATATGGGGTGTTTCTGCAAACTACAGAATAAGGGCAATAAATATAGAGTTTTGTTTGGCTGTTAACCCTTGCTTTGTTACTGGAAAAAATGGATTAAATGGAAAATTTGCCCAAAAATTTTAATTCTCAAATTTCATCTCCATTTACCAATAACTCTTGTGCAACACCTAAAGGGTTAACACAAAGTTATCAGTTTTGAATACCTTGAGGAGTGTAGTTTCTTAGATGGGGTCAATTTTATGGAGTTTCTAGGGGGCCTTCAAATGAGACATGGTGTAAATAAACAAGTCCAGCAAAATTTGCCTTCCAAAAACCACACGGCGCACCTTTCCCTCTACGCCCTACCGTGTGTCCGTACAGTAGTTTATGGCCACATATGTGGGGTTTCTGCAAACTACAGAATCAGGGCAATAAATATAGATTTTTATTTGGCTGTTAACCCTTGCTTTGTTACTGGAAAAAATGGATAAAAATTGAAATTTTGCCCAAAAATTTAAATTCTCAAATTTTATCTCCATTTGCCAATAACTCTTGTGGAACACCTAAAGGGTTAACAAAGTTTGTGAAAACAAGTTTTGAATACCTTGAGGGGTGTAGTGTCTAGAATGGGGTCATTTTTGTGTGGTTTCTATTATGTAAGCCTCACAAAGTGACTTCAGACCTGAACTGGTCCTTAAAAAGTGGGTTTTTGAAAATTTCTGAAAAATTTCAAGATTTGCTTCTAAACTTCTAAGCCTTGTAACGTCCCCAAAAAATAAAATGTCATTCCCAAAATGATCCAAACATAAAGTAGACATATGGGGAATGTAAAATAATAACTATTTTCGGAGGTATTACTATGTATTATAGAAGTAGAGAAATTGAAACTTGGAAATTTGCTAATTTTTCAACATTTTTGGTAAATTTTGTATTTTTTTTATAAATAAAAAAGATTCTTTTTTTTACTCCATTTTACCAGTGTCATGAATTATAATATGTGATGAAAAAACTATCTCAGAATGGCCTGGATAAGTTAAAGCATTTTAAAGTTATTCACACATAAAGTGACACTGGTCACATTTGCAAAAAATGGCCTGGTCATTAAGGTGAATATGAGCCCGGTCCTTAAGGGGTTAAAAGATTTGATATACCCGCTTCCACCAAATATTGATTGAGGACTGCGATATATCTTCTTCCACGAAATACTGATTAAGAGGTTTGATATACCTGCTTCCACAAAATACTGATTGGGGGCTGCGATATACCTGCTTCCACAAAATACTGATTAAGTGGTCCGATATACCTGTTTCCACTAAATATTGATTAAAGACTATGATATGCCTGTTTTCACAAAATACTGATTTAGGGCTACGATATATCTGCTTTTACAAAATACTGATTAAGGGGTTCGATATACCTGTTTGCACCAAATATTGATTCAGGCCTGTGATAAACCTGCTTCGACAAAATACTGATTGAGGGCTGCGACATAACTGATTCCACAAACTACTGATTAAGGCGTTCAATATACCTGTTTCCACCAAATATTGATTGAGGCCTACGATTTACCTGCTTTTACAAAATTCTGATTAAGGAATTTGATATACCTGTTTCCACTAAATATTGATTGAGGCCTACGATATACCTGCTTCCACAAAATACTGATTAAGGGGTTTGATATACCTGTTTCCACCAAATACTGATTGAGCCCTACGATTTACCTGCGTTTACAAAATTCTGATTAAGGGGTTTGATATACCTGTTTCCACTAAATATTGATTGATGCCTATGATTTACCTGCTTCCACAAAATACTGATTATGGGGTTTGATATACCTGTTTCTTCACTGCTGAGCCCTCCTCTCCTGCACTGGTCACATGATGGTGACATGATCTCAGGTCATTTCCAGCTACTGAATTTAGAACTGATCACATGGACTGTGATGTCATCACAGGTCCTTCAGCTCCTGCAGGGCATGAGATTCAATTGTATTGCCGTCCTGAGGATGGCAATACAGTTGGATCTTTCTGGCAGGCAGGACATTTGGGCCTGGGGCGAAACATCAGTGGCATAGGCCCCGAGTGTTTGAACCTAGCAACACCCCTGCCTGCAGCGCATTTTGAAGCGGGGCTATGACCGGACCTGGGTCCAAGAAGAGAAAAAGAGAATTGTGAAGGAAATACAGAAGCAGCTAAAGAGGGAGTTTAAGGGGAAGCACACGTTGATGGCGATCATCAAACATTGGTCGGCTCTAAAGAGGAGGCACACCGGGTGGATCAGTGAGATCCTTGACAGGAAATGCCCAGGTACAATGCTTATATTACTTTTGTGTCTCTCGCCTACACTCTGTAATGTATATATACAGTTATGCAAATAAGTATTTCATCCCTTTACAAATTATTACTTAGTACCTGGTTTGACACATACCAAATCAGCCAGTTACATCATACATCTTGACCTCGGTGTGAGTGCATATATATATATATTTATACACACATGGAGGTACAGATTTATGATGTAACCTGCTGTTTTTGTACGTTTCACACGTACAGCTCGAGCATCTCGATGCTCGGCACATGGCGGTACTCGGCCGAGTACCGCAAGTGCTTGAGCATAGTGCTTGAGTCTCCTCCTCGCACATTTCTTGGCCAATAAACGTTCAGGTAAGTAATGCCCTTCACTGTAATGCCGTAGCCATGTTGGCTGCTAGCATTACAGTGATTGGCTGGCCGGAACGCATCATTGGGTGCTATAAAGCACCCGATGACACGTGTTAGGCTCAGTGTTAGTCAGGGAGAGCTGAGCAAAGGAAGGGAAAAACAGTGTAGGGAGAGTTAATGGAAGATTTTTAGTAAAAAACTTTTCAGAGACCCAAAAGTCCTTTTAAGGACTATTGTGTGTGACAGCAGCAATATATGTTTGTAGCGCAACCTGCGCTAAATTGCTCAGTCTTAGGAAGAGCTGTGCATAGGAAGGGAAAGAGTGTTGGGAGTGTTGTTGGAAGATTTTAATTAGAAAAACTTTTCAGAGACCCAAAAGTCCTTTTAGGACTATTGAGTGTGACAGCAGCAATATATATTTTTAGCGCATCCTGCGCTAAATAGCATCTAATAGGCCTCTGCGGACAGTGAAATGATCTGCGCCTCATCTCCTGTGTAAAGTGTGCGCATCCCTAAAATATCAGTGACATGAAAGTGTACTTTTTCCGGAGACGGTGTCTGCTGCGGATAGTTAAATTATCCGCGCCACATCTCCAGTGTAAAGTGTGTGCATCCAAAAAATATCTGTGACATCCAGTGTACTTTTTCAATAGACGGTGTCCGCTGTGGACAGTGACATTACCAGTGCCACATCTCCAGTGTAAAGTGTGCGCATCCAAAAAATATCTGTGACATCCAGTGTACTTTTTCAATAGATGGTGTCCGCTGTGGACAGTGAGATTAGCTGCGTCACATCTTTAGTGTAAAGTGTGCGCATCCAAAACATATCTGTGACATCTAGTGTACTTTTTCAATAGACGGTGTCCACTGCGGACAGTGACATTACCAGTGCCACATCTCCAGTGTAACGTGTGCGCCTAAGATTTTTATCTGTAACATACAGTGCACTTTTTACATAGATGCTTTGAACAGTGACATTACCGGTGGTACCTCTTCTGTATAACGTTTCCTCATCCCAAATACCTGTGACATTCCCTGTAATTTTTATTAGCCACTGATGACAGCTTTGACATTATCTGTGGGATATCTCCTGTGTGACATTTCCACGTCCCAAATACCTTTTAAAAAAAATTTGCGCATACACTTCCAAATCCTACGCTACTGTATGTGTGACATACTTTCAAGCACATATCACATTTAAATTGAAGAAGGCAATCAGTAAGGAACGGGGATTTGGCACTGATGGTGCATGTAGAGGCTGTGGCCCTGGGCGTGTTGAAACTGTGCCTGCTGCCAAAGCACAAGAAAAACAGTCATCTACAATACCTAGCTTCATGTCCCAGTTTGTAGGGCGGCGCAGGACACCACTTTTGAAGTCAGACTAGTGCGACCAGGTGATTGGTTTGATTGCAGCAGATAATGCTTCCAGTAGGTTAGGCACCACCCTGTCTTCCACCAAGTCCAGTCTTGATAATCCTTCCTCCCACCATGGAGAGTCTGGCCAAACAATTGATCCTACACTCGGATATTCCGAGGACCTCTTTTCCTCGCTATTCCTTGATTTGGCTCTCTCGCCAAGCACACTTGAAGAAAGACAGATCTTGTGTCCTGCATCCACAGTCACAAGAAGATGAAGGTGGGGAACGGCAATCACTGTTTAATGAGGTGGATGATGATGAGACACACTTGCCAATAACTCAACAGCAATTAAAGAGATTGAGGAAGAGGATGAGACACAGTTGGAAATCACTGTGGTTGTGGTTAGGTCAACAAGTCAGGAGGATGAGCAGAGTGAGGAAGTGGAAGAGGAGGTGGTGGACGATGAAGTCACTGACCTAACCTGGGAAGGTGGAAAGCCGAGGGAGGACAACAGCACAGATGGGGAGGGATCAGCAGCACTGCAACAGGCTGGAAGAGGCAGTGGGGTGGCAAAAGTGAGAAGGCGGGCCACATCAAACCGGCTGCAACTGTTCCACGGAGCACCCCCTTGCAGAAATCTCCCTTGCCAAGGGGTAGGTGTTCCGCAGTCTGGCGCTTTTTTGAGGAAAGCGCAGACGACAAAATAATTGTAATTTTCAACCTGTGCCATATAAAAATGAGCATGGGCATGAACACTAGCAACCTCACCACCACCAGCATGATCCACCATATGGCATCAAAGCACCGTAATAGGTGGGACGAACGCCTTGGTCCACAATCTATTTCTGCGGGTCACACCACTGTCTCCTCTTCCCCTGTGTTACGTGCTGGCCAATCCCCTGTCCAAGACACAGGCCCAGATGCCTCCCGCTCTGCACCTGGCCCTTTGCAAAGCACCATCAGCGACCACATCCACTTCCGGGTCCCAGCGCAGCGTACAAATGTCCTCACCCCAGGCATTTGAACAAATACCCAGCCACCCACCCACAAGCCATAGCACTAAATGCGCAGCTTTCCAAATTAATGTCCCTGGAAATGTTGCCATTTAGGTTTGTGGACACTGAGGCCTTTCGCAACCTGATGTCGGCCGCCATCCTGCATTACACAGTCCTCAGCCGCCTCTATTTTTAAAGGTGTGCCGTGCCTGCCTTACACCAACATGTGTCCCATAACATCACACGTGCTCTGACCAACGCAGTTACTGGGAAGGTCCACTTAACCACGAACACATGGACAAGTGCATTCGGCTAGAGATGCTACATTTCCCTGACGGCACACTGGGTGAATGTTGTTGAGGCCGGGAGTCAGTTGTACCCTGGAATGGCACAGGTGCTACTGATGCAAAGGATTGCGGGCCTTACATGGATTAGGGTTTCCGACAGCACCTACGTTAGTGGCTCCAACCCCCACTTCTCCTCTTCCACCTCCTCCTCCACTTCCATCTCTGAATTATCCGCATGCAGCACCAGTCAGTCATCAGTCGATAGCTGGAAGCAGTGTAGCACTTCAGTGCGGAAGCGGCAACAGGCCGTGCTGAAGCTGATATGCTTAGGGGATAAACAGCACACCGCCGCAGAGCTGTGGCAGGGGATAAGAGACCAGACTGAGCTGTGGCTCTAGCCACTCAACCTAGAACCAGGCATGGTTGTGTCTGATAATGGCCGTAACTTGGTGGCGGCTTTGGAGCTCGGCAAGCTCACACACATCCCATGCCTAGCCCACATCTTAAACTTAGTGGTTCAGCGCTTTCTCAAAACCTACCCCAATTTGCCTGAGCTACTGGTGAAGGTGCACCGCGTGTGTGCACATTTCCACAAGTCAAGGAGACACTAAAGAATCTTTTTTTTTTTTAAATGCTTTGTTATGGAAAATTTAAACAAACAACCCAAAAAAGTAGTCATATTTGGTATTGTCACGTCTGTGACAACCTGCTCTATAAAAATACCACATGATCTAACCTGTCAGATGAATGTTGTAAATAACAAAAAATAAAAACGGTGCCAATACAGCTATTTCTTGTTACCTTGCCTCACAAAAAGTGTAATATAGAGCAACCAAAATTCAAATGTACCCTAAAATAGTGCCAACAAAACTGCCACCCTATCCTGTAGTTTCTAAAATGGGGTAACTTTTTTGGAGTTTCTACTCTAGGGGTGCATCAGGGGTGCTTCAAATGGGACCAGTCCAGCAAAATCTGCCTTCCAAAAACCATATGGCATTACTTTCCTTCTGCGCCCTGCCGTGTGCCCGTATAGCAGTTTACAACCACATATGGGGTGTTTCTGTAAACTACAGAATCAGAGACATAAATATTGAGTTTTGTTTGGCTGTTAACCCTTGCTTTGTAACTGGAAAAAAAATATTAAAATGAAAAATCTGCCAAAAAAGTGAAATTTTGAAATTATATCTCTATTTTCAATTAATTCTTGTGGAACACCTAAATGGTTAACAAAGTTTGTAAAACCAGTTTTAAATACCTGGAGGGGTGTAGTTTCTTATATGGGGTCACTTTTATGGAGTTTCTACTTTAGGGGTGCATCAGGGGGGCTTCAAATGAGACATGGTGCAAATAAACCAGCCCAGCAAAATCTGCCTTCCAAAATCCACACGGCACACATTTTGCTCTATGCCATACCGTATGCCCGTACAGTAGTTTACGGCCACATATTGGTTGTTTCTGCAAACTACAGAATCAGGGCAATAAATATAGAGTTTTGTTTGGCTGTTAACCCTTGCTTTGTTACTGGAAAAAATGGATTCAATGGAAAATTTGCCCAAAAATTTTAATTCTCAAATTTCATCTCCATTTGCTAATAACTCTTGTGCAACACCTAAAGGGTTAACAAAGTTTGTAAAATCAGTTTTGAAAATCTTGAGGGGTGTAGTTTCTTAGATGGGGTCACTTTTATGGAGTTTCTACTCTAGGGGTGCATCGGGGGTCTTCAAATGGACATGGTGTAAATAAACCAGTCCAGCAAAATCTGCCTTCCAAAAACCACACAGCGCACCTTTTCCTCTACGCCCTACCGTGTGCCCGTACAGTAGTTTACGGCCACATATAGGTTGTTTCTGCAAACTACATAATCAGGGCAATAAATATAGAGTTTTGTTTGGCTGTTAACCCTTGCTTTGTTACTGGAAAAAATGGATTAAATGGAAAATTTGCCCAAAAATTTTAATTCTCAAATTTCATCTCCATTTGCCAATAACTTTTGTGGAACACCTAAAGGGTTAACAAAGTTTGTAAATCCAGTTTTAAATACCTTGAGGGGTGTAGTTTCTTAGATGGGGTCACTTTTATGGAGTTTATACTCTAGGGGTGCATCAGGGGGCCTTTAAATGGGACATGGTGTAAATAAACCAGTCCAGCAAAATCTGCCTTCCAAAAACCACACAGCACACCTTTTCCTCTACGCCCTGCCGTGTGCCCGTAGAATAGTTTACGGCCACATATATGGGGTGTTTCTGCAAACTACAGAATCAGGGCAATAAATATAGAGTTTTGTTTGGCTGTTAACCCTTGCTTTGTTACTGGAAAAAATGGATTAAAATGGAATATTTGCCCAAAAATTTAAATACTCAAATGTCATCCCCATTTGCCAATAATTGTTTTGCAACACTTAAAGGGTTAAAAAAAAGTTTGTAAAACCAGTTTTGAATACCTTGAGGGGTTTAGTTTCTTAGATGGTGTCACTTATATGGAGTTTCTACTCTAGGGGTACATCAGTGGGACTTCAAATGGGTCATGGTGTAAATAAACCAGTCAAGCAAAATCTGCCTTCCAAAAACGATACTGCGCACCTTTCCCTCTACGCCCTACTGTGTGCCCGTACAGTAGTTTACGGCCACATATGGGGTGTTTATGCAAACTACAGAATCGGGGCAATAAATATAGCATTTTGTTTGGCTGTTAACCCTTGCTTTGTTACTGGAAAAAAATTGATTAAATGGAGAATTTGCCTAAATATTGAAATTCTCAAATTTCATCTCCATTTGCCAATAACTCTTGTGGAACACCTAAAGGGTTAACAAAGTTTGTAAAACCAGTTTTAAATACCTTGAGGGGTGTAGTTTCTCAGATGGGGTCACTTTTATGGAGTTTCTACTCTAGGGGTGCATCGGGGGGCTACAAATGGGACATGGTGTAAATAAACCAGTTGTCACGGGGTTCTGAACGAGCATTCGGTCCCCCATTGCCCGCAGAACTGTTGCTTAGCTTTTGGAATGAGGTTCTGTGTTTGACCTCATTCCCAGGGTGGCTTTACTAGCTGGGTGGCTCCCTGCTCCTAGTCTGCCTTGAGCGCTGAGCTGATCACTCGGTGCTCGACTGGTTGGTCCGTCGGTCATGTGATGCTGGCCACGTCACATGACCCTCACTCCCCACTATAAATACAGGCAGCCTGCTGGCTACAGGTTGCCTGTTAAATTCTAGGTTCCTGGCTCTTTGTTGGACTACTGAATATTTACCTGATCCTGTTCCCTGACGATCCTCTGCCTGCTCCTCCTGTACTGCGCATACATCCTGGTATTGTGACCTCGGCTCCCACCTGACTACTCTCTTAGGACTCCTCTTGTACTTCGCTACTCTCCTGGTATTTGACCCCGGCTTCTCCTGACCATTCTTTGCTTAATCCATTGTACTGCGTAGCTCTCTTGGTTCTGACCCGGTCCGTTCCTGTTCCGTATTTTGTCTTGTCTGTCTTCCCTGCACATATCCTAAGTTAGGGATTGCCGTCCAGTTGTCTCCTGTCATCAGGACTCGTGAGGCAAGTAGGCAGGGCCAGGGGTGAGGGTGGAGCGCAGTGGTCACTACCCTTCCCCCTGTGTGTGTGTGGACGTGACCGTTACAGATTAACAGGCCCAATAACCACTGTATCATGAATCCTCTTACTACCCTGACTGACCATGTCTCTAACTTGACACAGAGGGTGCATGAGCTAGGAGAGAAAATCCGTTCTTGTGAGTTAGGGCAAGGTTCTTCCACTCCTCTGTCCTCCAGTCCACATTTTGAACCCCAGATGAAGCTCCCAGAACCCTTTTCTGGAGACCGGAAGAGGTTTCTCTCCTTTAAGGAGAATTGCAAACTCTACTTCCGTTTGCGCCCCGCGTCCTCCGGTCCCGAGAGCCAACGCGTGGGGATTATCATTTCTCTACTACAGGGTGATCCCCAGGACTGGGCATTTTCGTTACCTCCTGGGGCCAGTTGTCTAACTTCTGTGGAGGGGTTTTTTCAGGCCCTGGGTACCCTCTATGACGAACCAGACAGGGCTCTGGTAGCCGAGACAGCTCTTAGGGCACTGGTTCAGGGCCATCTCCCTGTGGAGGAGTATTGCACCCAATTCAGATGGTGGTGTGTCCCCTCAGGATGGAATGAACCAGCCCTGAAGAGTCAGTTTAGGTCTGGTCTATCTGATAATTTAAAAGATCTATTGGTCAATTACCAAATTCCTGAGACCTTAGACGAGATGATGACCCTAGTTGTCCGACTTGACAGACGAGTTAGAGAGAGACGACAAGAACGACAGTTCTGTTCTCAGATGGTGGTCCAGCCAGAGGCCTTTTCCAGGGACAACACTGAGGTCTCCACCGAGAAACCCATGCAGGTTGGCACGACCCGGGATAATATTCGTCGCAGACGCGGAGAGTGCTTCTACTGTGGAGATCCTGGCCATTGGATCAACAAGTGTCCTAAGAGGGACCTCTCTGACAAGTCTTCTAAAGCAAGACAACCTAAAGACCAGGTACACCCCGACTTTTCTAAAGGTAAGCTTTTGGTACCCATAACAATTTCTCTGGGGGTTAATAAGTGGCCGGGTAAGGCCTTTATTGACTCCGGTTCAGCGGCCAGCTTTATTGACTTTGAGTTTGCTTGTAAATTGGGTATTCCAATGTTTGCTTTACCTACACCTATCCATGTCATGGCTATTGATGCTAATCCCCTGATTGGTGGTACGGTGAGGTCATGTACATCTGAAATTTCTCTGTCCGTGGGTGTGTGCCACTCTGAGAGATGTTCTCTTCTAGTCCTGGAGAACCTACCGGTTGAGGTGGTACTAGGGTTGCCTTGGCTCCGTTTACCTAACCCCACAATTGATTGGTCCAAAGGAGAGTTGGTGAAATGGGGACCTAAGTGTGACTCATGCTTGTCCGTGGTCCAGGCTGGGGTTTCAGTAAGGTCTAATACATTACCCTCTGTTATTAAGGAATATTTTGATGTGTTCTCGTCCCTTACTCCAGAGGTTCTACCCCCCCATAGACCTTATGATTGCGCCTAAAGGTCGAATTTATAATCTTTCAGGGCCCGAACGCAAGGCTATGGAAGATTATATTAAGGAGAGCCTTGCTAAAGGGCATATTAGACCTTCAGTCTCTCCTATGGGAGCAGGGTTTTTCTTTGTTAAAAGAAGGATGGTGGTCTTAGGCCTTGTATTGATTACCGGATATTAAATAAAATCACTGTCCAAAATAGATACTCTCTCCCATTGATTCCGGATTTATTTAACCAGGTTTTGGGGGCAACCTGGTTTTCCAAGATTGACCTGAAAGGGGCATATAATCTAATCCGAATCAAGGAGGGAGACGAATGGAAGACAGCGTTCAATACTCCGATAGGACACTTTGAATATCAGGTGATGCCTTTTGGACTCAGCAATGCCCCAGCTGTGTTCCAAAACTTAATGAACGATATTCTTAGGGAGTTCTTAGGTAAATTTATTATTGTCTATCTTGACGACATTTTGATATTCTCTCCTGATTTCGAATCTCATGTGTCCCATGTCAAACAAGTATTAGAGGTGTTGAGGGAGAACCAGCTATCCGCTAAGCAAGAGAAATGTGTCTTTGGTGTACAGGAGATACTGTTTCTAGGGCATGTTTTGACTCCTCACGCCTTTAAGATGGATCCTGGTAAGGTTTTAGCAATTAAGGAATGGGTAAGGCCTTCATCCTTAAAGGCTTTACAACGGTTTTTGGGTTTCGCTAATTACTACCGTAAATTTATCATGAATTTTTCTGTAATTGCTAAGCCATTGACCGACCTTACTAAGAAAGGGGCGGATTTGGAGAATTGGTCTACCAAGGCCATTTCTTCATTTGAAACATTAAAAAAGGCATTTAGTAGCGCTCTCATTCTGATCCAGCCTGATCAGGAGAGACCCTTTATTGTGGAGGTGGATGCGTCCGAGGATGGCGCAGGAGCAGTCCTTTCACAAGGTCCTGCTAGCCTCACTAACCTGAGACCGTGTGCCTTCTTCTCTAGGAAATTCTCTCCCACGGAGAGAAACTACGACATAGGGAATAGGGAGCTGTTGGCCATTAAATGAGCATTTGAGGAGTGGAGACATTTTTTGGAGGGGGCAAGGCATCGAGTAACTGTTGTCACTGACCATAAAAACCTAATGTTTCTCGAGTCCGCTAAGAGGTTGAATCCCCGACAAGCCCGATGGGCTCTGTTTTTTACCCGTTTTGATTTCTCCATTACGTTCAGGCCGGGAAGTAAAAATGTGAAGGCAGACGCATTATCTCGGAGCTTCCATGCTTTTCAACCCACTGAGACGCCGCCTGAATCCATCCTACCAGCAAACATCTTCTTAGCGGCTCTAACCCAGGATATCTCGGCTCGCATTAAGGCTGAACAACATCTGGCACCGGCATCCACCCCAACAGATAAGTTGTTTGTTCCCGTACAATTTCGTCTCCAGCTGTTGGGTGAGTGTCACGATTCTGCCTTTTGTGGACATCCGGGTATTGAGGGCACTAAGGATCTGGTTTCTAGATCTTATTGGTGGCCCACTCTGACCAGGGATGTCAAGTCCTACATGTCAGCCTGTGAGGTTTGTGCCAGGTCTAAGACACCTAGGACTCGCCCTGCTGGTAACCTACGACCCCTACCCATTCCCAGTAGACCCTGGTCCCATATCTCGATGGACTTTATAACTGACCTACCGCTGGCGGAGGGTAAGACTGTGGTTTGGGTAGTGGTCGATAGGTTTAGCAAGATGGTTCATTTCATTCCCCTGTCTAAACTTCCGAATGCTAAAACCCTGGCGTCTATTTTTGTGAGAGAGATTGTTCGTTTACATGGCATCCCGGAAAATATTGTTTCGGACAGGGGTGTGCAGTTTGTGTCCAAATTCTGGAGGGCCTTCTGTCAAAGATGTAAAATTTCGTTGTCTTTTTCTTCCGCCTACCATCCTGAGAGTAATGGGCAGACTGAACGCCTTAATCAGTCTGTGGAACAATTTCTGAGGTTGTATGTTGCTGATGACCAGCAATTATGGGTCAAATTCCTTCCGTTGGCTGAATTTGCTTTGAATAACCGTGTCAATTCTTCTGCTGGGGTCTCCCCTTTCTTTTGTAACCATGGTTTTCATCCCCGTTTTCATTCTGCGTCGTCCATCTCCTCCTCTAACCCTGAAGCTGATAAACTCTCCTCCGAACTGTGCACAGTTTGGGCCCGGGTTCAATCGAACCTAGAAAAGGCTCAAAGTTCTCAAAAACTCAAGGCCGATAGGAGACGTTCAAGGGGGTGAACTTTCAGGTTGTGGATAAAGTATGGTTGTCCTCCAAGAATCTATCTCTCAAGGTAGCTTCTAGAAAATTTGCTCCTCGTTTTATTGGTCCATATAAGATCACGGAGGTGATTAACACGGTATCATTTAGGTTGGAGCTGCCCGAGTCATTCCACATTCATAATGTGTTCCATAAATCTCTACTTAAAAAATATTTTGAACCGGTAGTACCATCAAAAGCCTCGCCTCCGCCGGTTCTTGTTAATGATGCTGTCGAGTATGTTGTGTCTAAAATAGTGGATGTCAGGAAGGTGCGTAACTCCTTGCAGTATCTGATTCACTGGAAGGGGTATGGACCTGAAGAGAGATCTTGGGTACCTGCCAGGGAGGTTCATGCTCCTAGACTGGTTCATAAATTTCATTTAGAACACCCTGAAAAGCCATCGCCTGAAGTCTTGGGTCCGGTGGCCCCTCGTAAAAGGGGGGGTACTGTCACGGGGTTCCGAAGGTGCACTCGGTCCCCCATTGCCCGCAGAACTGTTGCTTAGCTTTTGGAATGAGGTTCTGTGTTTGACCTCATTCCCAGGGCGGCTTTACTAGCTGGGTGGCTCCCTGCTCCTAGTCTGCCTTGAGCGCCGAGCTGATCACTCGGTGCTCGACTGGTTGGTCTGTCGGTCATGTGATGCTGGCCACATCACATGACCCTCACTCCCAACTATAAATACAGGCAGCCTGCTGGCTACAGGTGGCCTGTTAATTTCTAGGCTCCTGGCTATTTGTTGGACTACTGAATATTTACCTGATCCTGTTCCCTGACGATCCTCTGCCTGCTCCTCCTGTACTGCGCATACATCCTGGTATTGTGACCTCGGCTCCCACCTGACTACTCTCTTAGGACTCCTCTTGTACTTCGCTACTCTCCTGGTATTTGACCCCGGCTTCTCCTGACCATTCTTTGCTTAATCCGTTGTACTGCGTAGCTCTCTTGGTTCTGACCCGGTCCGTTCATGTTCCGTATTTTGTCTTGTCTGTCTTCCCTGCACATATCCTAAGTTAGGGATTGCCGTCCAGTTGTCCCCTGTCATCAGGACTCGTGAGGCAAGTAGGCAGGGCCAGGGGTGAGGGTGGAGCGCAGTGGTCACTACCCTTCCCCCTGTGTGTGTGTGGACGTGACCGTTACACCAGTCCAGCAAAATCTGTCTTCCAAAAACCACACGGCACACCTTTCCCTCTACGCCCTACTGTGTGCCCGTACAGTAGTTTACAGCCACATATGTGGGGTTTCTGCAAACTACAGAATCAGGGCAATAAATATAGAGTTTTGTTTGGCTGTTAACCCTTGCTTTGTTACTGGAAAAAAATAAAATTTCATCTCCATTTGCCAATAACTCTTGTGGAACACCTAAAGGGTTAACAAGGTTTGTGAAAACAAGTTTTGAATACCTTGAGGGGTGTAGTTTCTAGAATGGGGTCAGTTTTGTGTGGTTTCTATTATGTAAGCCTCACAAAGTGACTTCAGACCTGAACTGGTCCTTAAAAAGTGGGTTTTTGAAAATTTCTGAAAAATTTCAAGATTTGCTTCTAAACTTCTAAGCCTTGTAATGCCCTCAAAAAATAAAATGTCATTCCCAAAATGATCCAATCATAAAGTAGACATATGGGGAATGTAAAATAATAACTATTTTCGGAGGTATTACTATGTATTATAGAAGTATAGAAATTGAAACTTGGAAATTTGCAAATTTTTCTAAATTTTTGGTAAATTTTGTATTTTTTTTATAAATAAAAATTATTTTTTTTAACTCCATTTTACCAGTGTCATGAAGTACAATATGTGACGAAAAAACAATCGCAGAATGGCCTGGATAAGTAAAAGCATTTTAAAGTTATTCACACATAAAGTGACAATGGTCACATTTGCAAACAATGGCCTGGTCGTTAAGTATATAAAAGTTTTGATATACCTGCTTCCATTAAATATTGATTGAGGCCTGCGATATACCTTTTTCCACAAAATACTGATTAAGGGGTTTGATATACCTGCTTCCACAAAATACGGAATAAGTCGTCCGATATACCTGTTTCCACCAAATATTGATTAAAGACTATGATATGCCTGCTTTTACAAAATACTGATTAAGGGGTTGGATATACCTGTTTCCACCAAATATTGATTCAGGCCTGCGATAAACCTGCTTCCACAAAATACTGATTAAGGGGTTTGATATACCTGCTTCCACAAAATACTGATTAAGGGCTGCGATATAACTGCTTCCACAAACTACTGATTAAGGGGTTCGATATACCTGTTTCCACCAAATATTGATTGAGGCTTACGATTTACCTGCTTTTACAAAATTCTGATTAAGGAATTTGATATACCTGTTTCCACTAAATATTGATTGAGGCCTATGATATACCTGCTTCCACAAAATACTGATTAAGGGGTTTAATATACCTGTTTCTTTACTGCTGAGCCCTCCTCTCCTGCACTGGTCACATGATGGTGACATGATCTCAGGTAATTTCCAGCTACTGAATTTAGAACTGATCACATGGACTGTGATGTCATCACAGGTCCTTCAGCTCTTGCAGGGCATTAGATTCAATTGTATTACCGTCCTGAGGATGGCAATACAGTTGGATCTTTCTGGCAGGCAGGATATTTGGGCCTGGGACAAAACATCGGGGGCCCAGGCCCTGAGTGTTTGAACCTAGCAATGCCCCTGCCTGCAGCGCATGTTGGAGCGGGGCTATGACCGGAGAAGAGAATTGTGAAGGAAATACAGAAGCAGCTAAAGAGGGAGTTTAAGGGGAAGCACACGTTGATGGCGATCATCAAACATTGGTCGGCTCTAAAGAGGAGGCACACCGGGTGGATCAGTGAGATCCTTGACAGGAAATGCCCAGGTACAATGCTTACATTACTTTTGTGTCTCTCGCCTACACTCTGTAATGTATATATACAGTTATGCAAATAAGTATTTCATCCCTTTACAAATGATTACGTAGTACCTGGTTTGACACGTACCAAATCAGCCAGTTACATCATACATCTCGACCTCGGTGTGATTGCATATATATATATATATATATATATATATTTATACACACATGGAAGTACAGATTTATGATGTAACCAGCTGATTTCGTACGTTTCACACACACATAAATCAATATACGTATGTTTGTGTATATTATGAGGCAGTGACAGACCTCACACAGGTTAGAGGCAAGGAAGAAGTGGATAGTGTGGTCCACACCCTTATTCCACCACTGGTGAGACCAGCTGGATGTACTCAGGCTCGGATAAAGCACCTCCCAGTGTGTCAGTCTGGGGGAGGTGTTGTCTTGGGACAGAGACTGTGACAGAGGCATGGAGGCTCTGTGAGTGTGGTCTCAGCCAGGGAATGAAACTGGGTGGTAGCCTGGAGTTGGGGGACGCATCGACGCCTGGGAGGGTCACAGAACCATAGTCAGGCGGACTACTGAGCCTTAATCCCCCACAAGAGACACTGGGCTTGAGACCGTGTGTGAACGGTGCTCTGTACAGCCAGGAGGCTGTGGGACATTGGCTGGGAAAGCCACATCAGTTCACAGGGTGTGAACTGTATCTAATAGGTGAGTCAGGGACGTTAATGTATTAGAGCCTGGACGGGCGAGTGTTTATTGTTTTGTTGTTCCGCTTTTACTGGTGTGCCACAATAAATGCACTCTTTGGACCTTAAACCTGGTGTCCTGAAGCCGTATCTGTGAGGATGATTCCCTGAAAGAAAGCTACCCCTCACAATATATACATAAACTGCAATCATCATTCTGTATTCCAGAAAAAGGCCCCGTCCATCATTACATTACATTCATCCCCCACTAATTTGGATTTTTATATGATTTCTGAGTTGTTTGTTTAAATTCTGAACATTGTGTTATTCCCGTTCCCTCCGTCCACCGCAGGCCTTCCACAGAGGATCTGGAGGTAGTGGTGGTGTCCGCGGTGGAGGAGGAGGGAGAACAGATGGGACCCTCCCAGCAGCAGGATGCGGCACCCCCACCTGATGTGGGCAAAGTCGTGGAGGTGGACACTGAAGAAGCCGGACCCTCCCAGGAACCGGTTTCCCCACCCCCAGGTCCTGATGAGGAGGAGGATGTCACCAGCCCCCACCAGGAGGGTAAATATTGCACACAGCAATATAATTCTGTAACATGTATATTGAATATTTCAAGGTGTGTTGTGAGCATTTTGACTGATCAGGCGTTTCCCAGAATTAGGAAACACTTGGCTGTGAAAATGAAAAATAATTTTTTTTTCCAGGAAAAGTTGCTTTACAACATATTTTTTTACTTTCACAAGGGGTAACAGGACAAAATGCACCCCACATTTTGTTACTCATTTCCCCCCAAATACGTCAACAGCCCATATGTGATCAAAAAATTATGTATGGGCGCACGGCAGGGCTTTAGAGTCAAACAGCAAAATATGGATTTGGCTGACCTGAATTGGCAGACATTTATATTAGGTACCATGTCGCATTAAATAAATTCCTGAGGTCCCCAGAATTTAAAAAACCCAACAAGTGACCCCTTTTTGGAAACAGCACCTCCGTATGAACATTTTAAGTGTTGGAAAGGGTATTTTTCAGCAAACAGGTGTCTCAAAGAAGGCCGAAACAATAGTGAACTGTAGCTAATAGGTGAGTCAGGGACGTTAATGTATTAGAGCCTGGACGGGCGAGTGTTTATTGTTTTGTTGTTCCGATTTTGCTAATGTGCCACAATAAATGCACTCTTTGGACCTTAAACCTGGTGTCCTGAAGCCGTATCTGTGAGGATGATTCCCTGAAAGAAAGCTACCCTTCACAATATATACATAAACTGCAATCATCATTCTGTATTCCAGAAAAAGGCCTCGCCCATCATTACATTACATACATCCCCCACTCAATTTGGTACCATGTCGCATTAAATAAATTCCTGAGGGCCTCAGAATTTAAAAAACCCAACAAGTGACCCCTTTTTAGAAACAGCACCTCCGTACGAACATTTTAAGTGTTGGAAAGGGTATTTTTCAGCAAACAGGTGTCTCAATAAAAGGCCAAAACAATAGTGAACTGTAGCTAATAGATTCCTGAGGTCCCCAGAATTTAAAAAACCCAACAAGTGACCCCTTTTTGGAAACAGCACCTCCGTACGAACATTTTAAGTGTTGGAAAGGGTATTTTTCAGCAAACAGGTGTCTCAAAGAAGGCCGAAACAATAGTGAAAGCATTTCAAAGCACACATTTGTAAAAATTTAAAATTACTAGCAGTCCCAAATTTTTCACTTTCACAAGGGGTAACAGGATAAATGCACCCCAGTATATGTTCCCCATTGCTCCCCATTCAGGAAACACCCCATATATATATACTGTACTGAACTATCACTAATTAACCAACTATATAATCATCATAAATATCATAAACTAACGAATTGAGATGTAATTCGGAGGTGCGGAGCACCTAAAATCAATGCAGGAACTCCGGGAGCAGCAGAGGAAGCAGCAGCTGATTTTTGACAGAAAGGTGCAGCAGATAGAGGTGCAGCACAGACAGAGAATCCAGGAGCTTTTGGACCTTCAAGACAAACTTAAGAAATTGCCATGGAGGCATATATGATTCCCAAATTGTAAATAAATATTTTGTTCAGTTCTAACTTGTGCTTTTGTTTTTTTTTAATTGTTATGTTTTTGCATAATATTAGCAGATAAGGTTGCAGTAAGACCCATTCAGTCCAGGGCAAACTCATCTGGATCTGTCACGGATGGTGTTGCAGATAGCTGGAAGTTATGAATAAACTTCCGACTGGCTTGATCCCAAACTAAGGAGCATATAGGTGACCCCTATAAAACCCTAAGAGCTCACCCTGACTTCTAAGCACATACAAGGGTCTCAGAGGTAGACTATTGTATGCCCACGTACCTAAGACTTTGTGACACCTGAAAACCCTATAATAGTGAGGGGACACGACCACCGGCTCCCTGCACTTCATACGGAGGGAGTCAGGGTCACCTAGGATCAAGCCAGCAAGGAAACACAATACATGAAAGGATTTATCTGAACAAGCAGCAGCAGACGCCTCCAGCAGTGAACACTTCAATTTAGGAAGTAGTATAAACCGCAAAGTGAGGCAGTATGGGAGGGAATATAAAGGAAAGAGGATTAGTCTAAATAGGTGACACCTGGGAAAAGGAAATGAGATGAGAAAGTGAAACCAAAACAAAGAACATCATGCAAGAGGTAGAGAAGGACGTCTGTCAGACCTTCTCACAGAACTGCCGGTGACAGTACCCTTCCCTCTACGGGTGGACTCCGGACACTCAGAACCCACCTTCTCAGGATGAGACCTATGGAAAGCCTTTATGAGACGAGTGGCCTTAATGTCCGCCACTGGGACCCACATCCTCTCCTCAGGACCATAACCCTCCCAATGAACAAGGTTTTGGAGAGAACCGCGGATAATGCGAGAATCCACAATCCAAGAGACCTGGAATTCAAGATTACCATCAACAAAAATCGGAGGAGGAGGCAAAGAGGAGGGTACAGTGGGTAGGACATAAGGTTTTAATAGGGACCTGTGAAAAACATTATGGATCTTCCAAGTCTGAGGATGATCAAGACAGAAGGCAACGGGATTGATGACGGACAAGATCTTGTAAGGCCCAATAAACTTAGGACCCAACTTCCAGGAGGGAACCTTCAGTTTGATATTCTTTGTAGACAACCACACCAGATCACCCACATTCAGGTCCGGATCAGACACACGTCTCTTATCCGCCACATGCTTATATCTCTCACTCATCCTCTTCAGATTACCCTGAATCTTTTGCCAAATAAATGACAAAGACGAGGAAAATCTCTCCTCATCAGGTAAACCAGAAGTCCCCTCTCCAGAGAATGTCCCAAACTGTGGATGAAACCCATATGCACCAGAAAATGGTGACTTATCAGAGGACTCCTGGCGACGGTTATTTAAAGCAAACTCAGCAAGGGACAAAAAAGAATACCAATCCTCCTGATTCTCCGCCACAAAACAGCGCAGATATGTCTCCAGATTCTGATTGACGCGTTCAGTCTGACCATTCGACTGCGGGTGAAAAGCAGAAGAAAATGACAACTGAATCCCCAAGCGAGAACAGAAGGCCTTCCAGCATCTGGAAACAAATTGCGTGCCCCTATCAGAAACAATGTCTGAAGGAATGCCATGAAATTTAACAATGTGATCAACAAACGCTTGCGCCAACGTCTTAGCATTGGGTAACCCAGGAAAGGGAATGAAATGCGCCATTTTGCTAAAACGGTCCACTATCACCAGAATCACAGTCTTCCCCGAGGAACGAGGCAGGTCCGTA
The DNA here is from genome assembly GCF_905171765.1 of Bufo bufo. Taxonomy (NCBI): domain Eukaryota; kingdom Metazoa; phylum Chordata; class Amphibia; order Anura; family Bufonidae; genus Bufo; species Bufo bufo. The sequence goes on along the minus strand of NC_053392.1, from coordinate 268,769,298 downwards.
ATGAAGTCCATGGACAGATGCGTCCAAGGACGGGAAGGAATGGGTAACGAGAGGAGAGAACACGATGGCCGTGAATGAGGGACCTTGGCACGAGCGCAGGTCTCGCAGGCTGCCACAAAACCCTCAACCGTCTTACGAAGAGCCGGCCACCAGAATCTCCGAGCAATGAGATCTACTGTGGATCTAATCCCCGGGTGCCCAGCAAGGACAGTATCGTGGTGCTCCTTAAAAACCTTGTGTCGTAAAGTGAGAGGCACAAACAACCTCCTAGGAGGACAAAGACCTGGAGCCTCTGCCTGGGCTGCCTGAACCTCTGCCTCCAAATCAGGATAAAGAGCAGAGACGACCACCCCTTCAGCCAAAATGGGACCCGGGTCTTCACAGTTCCTCCCTCCCGGAAAACAACGTGACAGGTCATCCGCCTTCACATTTTTAACCCCAGGGCGGAACGTGACAACAAAATTAAACCTAGAAAAGAACAAAGACCATCTGGCCTGTCTCGGGTTCAAACGCTTGGCTGATTCCAAGTAGGCCAGATTCTTATGGTCGGTAAACACGGTAATAGGGTGTCTGGCTCCCTCTAGCCAATGGCGCCATTCCACAAAAGCTAATTTGATGGCCAACAACTCCCTATCTCCCACATCGTAATTTCTCTCTGCGGAGGAGAGTTTCCTTGAGAAAAAGGCACACGATCGCCATTAGGCAGGAGAGGGACCCTGAGATAAGACCGCACCCACACCCACCTCTGAAGCGTCCACCTCAACAATAAAAGGTAGAGAGACATCAGGTTGTACCAAAATGGGAGCGGAAGCAAAACTCTCTTTGATACTAGAAAAGGTCTTAAGCGCATCTACCGACCAGGAGGAAAAATCTATCCCCATTTTAGTCATATCAGTGAGTGGCTTAACAACAGAGGAATAATTCAAAATGAACTTTCTGTAATAATTGGCAAAACCCAAAAACTGAATCAGCGCCTTCTGATTCTCAGGAAGCTCCCAATCAAGCACAGCACGGACCTTCTCAGGGTCCATGCGAAAACCAGAAGCGGAGAGAAGAAAACCAAGAAATTGAATCTCCGGAACCGCAAACACACATTTTTCCAGTTTAGCGTACAATTTATTCTCCCGCAGAATGAGCAAGACCTGACGTAGGTGGTCCCTATGAGTTTTGAAATCAGGAGAAAAAAATCAAAATGTCATCTAGATACACAAGTACAAATTTCCCCATTAAATGATAAAAAATGCTGTTTACAAAATGTTGGAAGACGGCCGGAGCATTCATCAAATCAAAGGGCATAACCAAATTCTCGAAATGACCGTCAGGGGTATTGAAGGCCGTCTTCCATTCGTCCCCTTCCCTGACCCTGACTAGGTTGTATGCCCCTCTAAAATCCAACTTAGAAAAAACTTTAGCCCCAACAATCTGGTTAAACAGGTCCGGGATCAGAGGAAGCCGATATGGGTCACGAATCGTGATACGGTTCAGCTCCCTGAAATCCAGACATGGTCTTAAAGAAGCATCTTTTTTCTTAACAAAAAAAAAAAACAGCGGCAACAGGTGACTTTGAGGGTCGGATGTGTCCCTTTCTCAGGCTCTCAGAGATATAAGTACGCATAGCAACACTTTCAGGTTGGGAGAGATTGTATAAATGTGATTTTGGCAGCTTGGCACCTGGGATGAGATTAATAGGGCAATCGTACTCCCGGTGAGGGGGCAGCTCCTGGACATCACTTTTGGAAAACACATCCGAAAATTCAGAGAGAAAAGATGGTACAGTCTTGGTAGAAACCTCTGAAATAGACGCTGTGAGGCAATTCTCTCTGCAAAAGTCACTCCAACCATTTATTTGCCTTGCTTGCCAATCAATGGTGGGGTTATGTTTAGTGAGCCAGGGTAGCCCCAACACTAGAGGAGTAGGTAATCTGCTTAGGACGAAACATGACATATACTCAACATGAGCATCACCCACAGTCAAACGGATATTGTGAACTATGCCCTTTAACGATCTTTGAGAAAGTGGGGCGGAATCGATAGCAAAAAATGGTATATCCTTTTCCAAAGTGCATACCTGGAAACCATGCGTTATAGCAAATTGATTATCAATGAGATTGACAACTGCTCCACTATCTACAAAAATCTCACAAACAATGTTCCTGCTGTCTAGCGCCACCCTGGCAGGTAGGAGAAAACGGGAACTACAAGTAAACGGCAAACCTTCAATTTCCGCATCAACCTTGCCAATAGTAGCAACTGGAAAGTTTTTAGAGGGTTTTTTTCTTTTTGTTTCTTTTTTATTACCCTCAGAAAACTCCATGAATCTCCTAGAGGGGCAAACATTAGCCAAATGATTTATACCCCCACAACAGAAACAAACCCTCCTCTGAGAGCTGAATCCTCTACTATCAGAGGCAAGCAAACCCAGCTGCATGGCCTCCTGCTCAGAGGGGATTGAGAGAGACTGAGACCCCTGCGTACTGAATGAGACAGCCCTACTGTCCTTGAGCTGAATATGACAGGAAGGAGTGGTCTCTCCTCTCTCTCTAAGACGCCTGTCAATACGAACAGCTAGAGACATGGCAGACTCCAAGGAGGCAGGTCTCTCACGAAAAGCAAATGCATCTTTCAATCCCTCCGAAAGACCATGGCAAAATTGACTTCAGAGTGCAGCATCGTTCCAACCACTATCAGCTGCCCATCTCCGAAATTCAGAACAATATATCTCTGCGGACTGTTTACCCTGGCATAAAAGACGCAGTTTAGATTCAGCCAGAGCAATACGATCCGGGTCATCATATATCTGCCCCAGGGCTACAAAAAATTCATCCACCGATCGGAGGGGCCGTGCCCCCACCGGCAGCGAAAAGGCCCAAGACTGAGCGTTATCCCTGAGCAGCGAGATGATGATCCCCACCCTCTGCTCCTCATCACCAGAGGAATGGGGAAATAGGCGAAAATGGAGTTTGCAAGCCTCTCTAAAGTGAACAAAATTATCACTACCCCCGGAGAACGTATCCGGAAGCGAGATCTTAGGCTCGGAACAAACTCCATGAACGCAAGCAGAACCGGTCACCTGAAACTGAGACACAGTTTTACGGAGATCTGCTACCTCCAGTGAAAGACCTTGCATGCGGTCAATCAAGGCTGAAACTGGATCCATGCTTAAGATGGTAATGGCGGTTTATAATGTCACGGATGGTGTTGCAGATAGCTGGAAGTTATGAATAAACTTCCGACTGGCTTGATCCCAAACTAAGGAGCATATAGGTGACCCCTATAAAACCCTAAGAGCTCACCCTGACTTCTAAGCACATACAAGGGTCTCAGAGGTAGACGATTGTATGCCCACGTACCTAAGACTTTGTGACACCTGAAAACCCTATAATAGTGAGGGGACACGACCACCGGCTCCCTGCACTTCATACGGAGGGAGTCAGGGTCACCTAGGATCAAGCCAGCAAGGAAACACAATACATGAAAGGATTTATCTAAACAAGCAGCAGCAGACGCCTCCAGCAGTGAACACTTCAATTTAGGAAGTAGTATAAACCGCAAAGTGAGGCAGTATGGGAGGGAATATAAAGGAAAGAGGATTAGTCTAAATAGGTGACACCTGGGAAAAGGAAATGAGATGAGAAAGTGAAACCAAAACAAAGAACATCATGCAAGAGGTAGAGAAGGACGTCTGTCAGACCTTCTCACAGAACTGGCGGTGACAGGATCAGGACAGACAGCAGCAGCAGGTACATGTAACGGTCGAGTATATGGCCTACACATAACTAATTAGGATCAGGACAGACAGCAGAAAGTAAATGGTAACGCTCTAGTATAAGACCTACACATAGCTAAGCCTAACTTAGCAGGATCAGGACAGACAGCAGCAGGTAAATGGTAACGCTATAGTATAAGGCATATACATAGCTGGGCCGAGCTCAGCAAGATCAGGACAGACAGCAGCAGCAGATAAATGGTAATGCTGTTGTATAAGGCAGACACATAACTCAGCAGGATCAGGACAGACAGCAGCAGGTAAAGGTAACAGTGTAATATAAGACCTACACATAACTCAGCATGATCAGGACAGACAGCAGCATATACACTCACCTAAAGAATTATTAGGAACACCTGTTCTATTTCTCATTAATGCAATTATCTAGTCAACCAATCACATGGCAGTTGCTTCAATGCATTTAGGGGTGTGGTCCTGGTCAAGACAATCTCCTGAACTCCAAACTGAATGTCAGAATGGGAAAGAAAGGTGATTTAAGCACTTTTGAGCGTGGCATGGTTGTTGGTGCCAGACGGGCCGGTCTGAGTATTTCACAATCTGCTCAGTTACTGGGATTTTCACGCACAACCATTTGTAGGGTTTACAAAGAATGGTGTGAAAAGGGAAAAACATCCAGTATGCAGCAGTCCTGTGGGCAAAAATGCCTTGTGGATGCTAGAGGTCAGAGGAGAATGGGCCGACTGATTCAAGCTGATAGAAGAGCAACGTTGACTGAAATAACCACTCGTTACAACCGAGGTATGCAGCAAAGCATTTGTGAAGCCATAACACGCACAACCTTGAGGCGGATGGGCTACAACAGCAGAAGACCCCACCAGGTACCACTCATCTCCACTACAAATAGGAAAAAGAGGCTACAATTTGCACGAGCTCACCAAAATTGGACTGTTGAAGACTGGAAAAATGTTGCCTGGTCTGAAGAGTCTCGATTTCTGTTGAGACATTCAAATGGTAGAGTCCGAACTTGGCGTAAACAGAATGAGAACATGTATCCATCCTCTGATGGCTACTTCCAGCAGGATAATGCACCATGTCACAAAGCTCGAATCATTTCAAATTGGTTTCTTGAACATGACAATGAGTTCACTGTACTAAAATGGCCCCCACAGTCACCAGATCTCAACCCAATAGAGCATCTTTGGGATGTAGTGGAACGGGAGCTTCGTGCCCTGGATGTGCATCCCTCAAATCTCCATCAACTGCAAGATGCTATCCAATCAATATGGGCCAACATTTCTAAAGAATGCTATCAGCACCTTGTTGAATCAATGCCACGTAGAATTAAGGCAGTTCTGAAGGCAAAAGGGGGTCCAACACCGTATTAGTATGGTGTTCCTGATAATTCTTTAGGTGAGTGTATATAGTATTTTGCAGATTAATTATTAATATTTTTTTTTTACAATGTGCAGATAGTACTGTACTACTTACTAACTCCTCCATCCACCCCTACATACAGGGTAATACAGCGCAACATACCTCTTACATCCAATGATGTCTCTTTGATGTAGATGTTCTCTTTCCTCATCTTCTCCTTTCAGACCTTTAGACTAGAACACCATTTTGAAGTTTGACAAACAAAATCTTAGTTTTACAGCAAGACACGGAGGCTTCGTATTGCTTTCTCCTTCTTTACTGTCCACCAATAGCAGCAAAGAGAAAAAATTTACATACAAGGAACCATAGCAACCAAGGTCCCTCCCCACTGGCCCCTATAATAGGCCGCTCTTCCTCTGTAACTTCCTCTTTCTTTGCTGCTGCCAGTTAAGTACACCATATATTTTAGCTCTGTGGATATTGTGTTTGTATTCACCATTGTGCTTGTATTTTCCATTGTTTTGTGCGCTGCTCCGTATAGGGTGACTAACCCTTGCAAGCAGCGCTCCTATGTGGGTTTAGACCCATAATCTATGGGTTTTATGTGTTCTTATTTTCAGGCTTCCCCCTGTATGTTGTCCCTTGCGCTTTGCTCCCTGGTCGCTGCATTTCTATCCCTGCAGGTGGCCTCCATCGGTGGCGCCTCTCCCCCCTGCATTACCTCTTGTCCCATGCTCAGTCCGGCGGCCGGAGGCGGGGCCTCGGTGCCTCTCTCTTACACGGCGCCGCTCCGGTGAGCGCTGCCAGTTCCCCTTTGGGCCGCGAGATCTCGGCGGCCATTTTACAGTTCTCGACCGCAATTCTCGCGGGATTTTGACCGGCTCTCTCTGCTCATGAAGCGCTTCCGGTCTCAGTCTCTCACTCGGCCGCCGGCTCCTGCACGCTGCACAGGTTTTCCCTGCTTGTTTGTTCTGCTCTCATAGCTAGCTTTCGGTCACTGGGTTCTTCATTACTAGCCCTTCTAGGTTCCCTCTTTAGTGATACTATAGGCAGGGATATAATATGTCTAGCCCTACCCATAATACCTCTATCAATGCCCCCCCCCTCCTCTCCTGTGGGTCAGAGAACCCCTGAGCTGGATGCACAGACGCTGGCCCTGCAGCGCTCTGTGTCAGATGCCATCATGGCTGCCATGGGCTCCATGACTAATGCCTTATCTCAGAGCATTACTCAGGCACTATCCCTGCCTTCCAGAGTTGCTCTGCAAGATTCCGCTACCTCACCGCAGCCTACCTCTAATGAACCTCCTGTACCACAGGAGACCTTGACTGGTGCGCATCCTGCCACCCCAGATGCCGTGCTTAGTTCACGGAAAAGAGCCTTTTCCCGCCAGGCAGAACGGGCGCGGACATGGAAGTGCGCTAGAGCACAATCCCCTGATCAATCCGACTCGGATAGAGCATCGGACGAGGAGGCTTTCGCGGATGCGGATTACATGTCAGAGGAGGATGTTGCCCCCCTAGCTCAGGGCCCCTCAACGTCCGCTACTGCGGCCTCCTCTGCCAAGGATGGAGCGTCCTTCTCCGCTGTTAACCGACCTGATGCTATACTAGATTCGGCGGGTGAACCTATGTTCGACCCTGAGACCTTGCATCACCCCAGGTCGGCGGAGTGGCTTCCCACTGAAGATGTGGGTAATTATCTAGAGCACTGGGTCCGTCACCCCCTAAGCCGTGAATCACGGAACAAGCTTAGGGCCGAATGCCCCAGGCCACTAGTCCCCAACAAAGTGTGTGACACACCAGTGGTGGACCCCAAAATGTCGCAATTCCTGGCCAAAACGGGTTGGAACCCCAAGAAGGGCCTGGACGCAGCTCTACGCAGCTGCCAGGACAAATTGCTTGATGTATTTGGCCCGCTGGCCAAGATTTTTGAGCTAGCCGAGGCTGCTAGAACTGATGGTTCCCCAATAGATCCCGAAGAACTGCGGGGTTGGACCCAAAGGGCAATCTGTATTGTCGGGAACGCCAATACATCCTTGGCAATTGAAAGGCGCAAAGCCATCTTATTTAAAATTGACCCCAAATTGTCCAATTTGGCACTCACGGAGGCGGGTAAGGATGCCCAGGGGCTCCTATTCGGCGAATCCTTTATTAAGGATATGAGCCGTTTTGTGGGTACCTTCACTAGGCTAGATAAAGCACAGTCATCTATGCGTAGGGTATTCCAGGGACGGGTCTCTAATCGGGCCGGCAGTAGCAGGGGCCGCCTGTCCGGCCGTGCAAACTTTCAGGCCCGTGGCGCAGGAAGAGGGTCCTTTGGACAACGACCTCCCTTCCAGGACCAGCGCAACCCCTCACCCTTCTTCTCAACCAGAGGAGGCCAGTGGCGATCTCGCTCGTTCAGAGGCAATACCAACTCCCTCAGACCCTTGGGTAAGTCTTCCCCAGATCGGGGATTCTACGGTACCTTGTGTAGGGTGCAGACTCCAAAGTTTTTCTCATGCTTGGGGCCGCATCACATCAGATCCGTGGGTACTGGCCACTGTCAGGGGCTTCCATATAGACCTCACGGAGTCCCCATACCTGGTTCCCTCCCCCCCGCCAATTCCGATATCACACCCGGATTGCGCACTTATAGACTCGGAACTGTACGCCCTCCTGCACAAACAGGCGATAGAACGGGCCCCTCCTTCGGAGTGGGGTGTCACCAGCAACATATTCCTTGTGCAGAAAAAAGGGGGTTAGATGAGACCTGTCATCAACCTGCGCGCGCTGAATACGGTGGTACGCTACCGTCATTTCAAAATGGAGGGGATTCATCTTCTTCGAGACCTGTTGAATCCTGGAGACTGGATGGTAAAGCTGGATCTAAAAGATGCTTACCTGACGGTCCCAGTGGCCCCTCATTCCAGGGATCTTCTCCGGTTCTCGTGGAAAGTGGAGATCTGGAGGTTCACATGTCTCCCTTTCGGGCTGTCTTCAGCTCCTTGGTGCTTCACCAAGCTGCTACGTCCAGTCGTATCCTGGCTGAGGAGTCGTGGTGTACGCCTCATCATTTACCTGGACGATATCCTCCTGTTGCACGAGTCCAATGTGGGTCTGCTAGAGCATCTGCAATGGACAGCGGACCTACTTACGGACCTCGGGTTCCTCCTCAACACGGAGAAGTCATGCCTCGTCCCATCGCAGCGGATGGAATTCCTGGGATTCATGGTGGATTCGATCTCGGAGTCCATCAGTCTTCCAATGACGAAGGTGCGCTCGATATGCAAGGAGTTGAAGCATGCTCTTCTTATTCCCCACCTCTCGTTGCGTCACCTGGCCCGCATCATCGGGCTGTTAGCATCGTCGATTCAGGCCGTGTTTCCGGCCCCATTGCACTACCGGGCTCTCCAGCAACTGAAGATCGCTCATCTTCAGACCGGTGCCTCCTTTGCGGACGCGGTGGTCCTAGACTCGGAAGCCCGAGAAGAGTTGAATTGGTGGATAGCCAATCTGGAAGCGTGGAATGGCAAGGCGATCTTCGGATTCCTTCCAGAGTTGACCATCGAGTCGGATGCGAGCCTCCAGGGCTGGGGTGCTCATTGCAACGGAGTCTCCACGGGAGGTTCCTGGTCGGCGGAGGAGTCTCTCCTCCACATCAACGCCTTGGAGCTCCTAGCCGGATCGTTTGCAGCCAGGAGTTTCTCCAACGGGATCGCCAATGCATGCATCAGACTGCGGATGGACAATATCTCGGCAGTCCGATACGTCAACCGACTGGGCGGTACTCATTCGGCGACCTTGGCCCGGTTAGCCAAGGAATTTTGGTCGTTCTGCCTTTCCAGGGACATCATGGTGCAGGCGGAATACTTGCCAGGCCTGAACAATGTTCGAGCGGATTGGAACTCTCGCTACCTGTCCGACGGCAGCGATTGGCAGTTGGATCCGGAGGTGTTCTCAGCGATTTCGGACATATGGGGTCCAATGTCCATCGACCTCTTCGCCTCTCGACTCAACAGGCGACTCTCCCAGTTCTTTAGCTGGCGTCCGGATCCGGAGGCGTTAGCAGTGGATGCTTTCCTCTAAGATTGGTCGGTATCCCGTCTTTATGCTTTTCCCCCGTTCTCGATGATTCCGAGGACACTCCTTTAGGTTCAACGACATCTGGCGGACTTGGTCTTGGTGGTTCCGTTCTGGGGGTCTCAGGTCTGGTTCCCCTCATTGCTGAAGATCCTAGTGGAAGTACCCCTGATTCTCCCATTTCGTTCGGATCTCCTCCGCGATCCTCGGGGTCTACACCACCCTGCTTCTCCTCGACGGCTCCCTTCGGCTGCTGGCATGCTGGATCTCCGGACACCTGGAGCTGTCGATGGCATTTCGGAGGCGACTCGACGGTTACTGGACAACGCATGGGCTCCCGGCACCAGAAAGTCTTATCGGGCAGCCTGGAGAAATTGGGCTAGCTGGTGCATGGAACGGAACCTGAATCCCGTTTCGGCACCTGTAGCTCACCTGTTGCAGTTTCTCACATCACTCTTTGAGGCGGGGAAGGCATACCGGACCATCAACCTGTTCAGGTCTGCAATTTCTTCTACCCATCTTGGTTATGACGGTGTTCCTGCAGGTCAACATCCTTCTGTCTCTCGCCTGTTGCGGGGCTCACGTTTGGCGCGTCCTCCTCGACCTCGGTTTTCCACTACTTGGGACGTCTCTCTGGTCCTTTCCTTCTTATCCTCTTGGCCGGATAACTCTGCCCTGTCATTGAGACAGTTGTCAGCTTATTTCTTGCAAAAGGGTCTCTGATGTTCGGGCCCTTGATTATGACGCTCGTTCTTTCACCCCGGATGGGGTCACTTTTAACATTGCGCGTCGTACTAAGACTAACATCCATTTTGTCTCCTATACCTGTTTCCCCTCTTCTCCGATTCTATGTCCTGTAGCTTGCCTTAGGGAATACGAATCCAGGACTAGGGCCCATCGGTCGTCAGCCATATCTCAACTTTTCCTGTCTATCAGACGTCCTTTCGGACCGGTCTCTAGCCCGACGTTGGCACGCTGGCTTAAATGGGTCATGTCGCTAGCTGGGATAGACACTTCCGTCTTCACGGCCCATTCGGCGCGGAGTGCTTCTGCCACCTCGTTGGCAGTTTCAGGGGCCAGATTGGAGGACGTTATGCGATTGGCTGATTGGTCTAATGTCACCACGTTTAGGGAATTCTATTTCCGTCCTCAGGCTCATTTGTTTACTTCTATTATTGAGCAGCTTTGAACTTGCAATACGAAGCCTCCGTGTCTTGCTGTAAAACTTAATGATTTTCCTAGTCTACGACGTAAAGTCATAGTTTTATTAAAGACACGGAGGCGAGTATTGCCCGCCCTTCCCTCCCTTGGGTTTTCTTGCGGTTTTTTGTTACAGGGGTCATGTATCATTACCTCTATGTATTATTAACCTTTTAAGTTATTTTGTTTTAGGCATTTATTGTCCTATTGTTTGTTTCATTGCCATTGTATTGCATGTTATTTTTTGCAATTTATATTGTCTTCTGTCACTTGACACCTGTTGAGTCAGTTGCGTAGATGGCTTCCGGACATTCTGTCCTGACATGTTTGTTTCACCTAGACCTATGGTCTGTTTTATTTTCCAGGATGAAATTCTTTCCGTTATAGGATGCCGTGTTACCGGATAAGGTTTTCTACAGTTTAGCCAGGTTGGCTAGTTGGTTGCGCTACATGGGCGTTGGACTTTCCGTTCCAGTTAAAGTTCGGAGTTATCGTTGGGATGTTCGGGATGTCAGCATCAGTTTCAAAGAAAGAGGAAGTTACAGAGGAAGAGCGGCCTATTATAGGGGCCAGTGGGGAGGGACCTTGGTTGCTATGGTTCATTGTATGTAAATTTTTTCTCTTTGCTGCTATTGGTGGACAGTAAAGAAGGAGAAAGCAATACTCGCCTCCGTGTCTTTAATAAGACTATGACTTTACGTCGTAGACTAGGAAAATCATTAAGTTTTCCATCACCCTCCCATCTTCTGGACAAATCATCCTACCACCCCCAATACAGTGCCACTGTGCTCCCCAATACTATACTGCACAAACAGATAAACCCCCTGATAATTGTAGTACCATGCAAATAGTGCCCTTCAATAATTATTGACACACAGTGCCCTAAAATAACTGCTCCCAGCAAATAGTGCCCCTGACACTAATAGTGTAAGCTTAACGTCATCAAAAAATAATTGTGGTAAGCTGATACTGTGCCAAGGTGCCCCCACAGTAATAGTCCCACCAATAGGAATAATTCTCTGCTAGGGCACACATGGTAGTAATAGTGCTCCTACAGTGCCCACAACATGTCCCCACTTTGCCCTACAAGTAATAATGCTCCTATAGTGCCCATACTAGTAATCATGTTCCCCATAGACCTCCAGTAGTAATAAAGCCCATCATAATGCCCACAGTAGTAATAATTCTCCTTATAATGTGCCTGTGCAAAAAATACCCCCTTTTAATGCCCCCAGTAAATGCCCCCATAGTGCTCCTCTCCCTCCTTCTTCCTAGTGCCCCCCATAATGTACCAGTATAAAATGCCCCATATATAGTGCCCCAGTAGATGCCCTCAGTGTCCCCCATAATTTGCAAGTATAAAATACCCCTTCTTAGTTCCTCCCATAGATGAGCCCATAGTACTCCTCTTTCCCCTTCCCCATAGTACCCACCATAATGTGCCCCAGTAAAAAATGCCTCTATACAGAGCCCCCCATATAAAATACCCCTTCTTTGTGGCCTCAGTAGAAGCCCCCATAGTGTTCCTTTCCCCACTTCCCCCATATAAAATACCCCATCTTTGTGGCCTCAGTAGATGCCCCCATAGTGCCCCCAATTATGTGCCAGTAAGAAGTGCCCCCATAGATGCCCCCACAGTGCCCCCCAATCATGTGCCTTCCCCAGATCGGGGATTCTACGGTACCTTGTGTAGGGTGCAGACTCCAAAGTTTTTCTCATGCTTGGGGCCGCATCACATCAGATACGTGGGTACTGGCCACTGTCAGGGGCTTCCATATAGACCTCACGGAGTCCCCATACCTGGTTCCCTCCCCCCCGCCAATTCCGATATCACACCCGGATTGCGCACTTATAGACTCGGAACTGTACGCCCTCCTGCACAAACAGGCGATAGAACGGGCCCCTCCTTCGGAGTGGGGTGTCACCAGCAACATATTCCTTGTGCAGAAAAAAGGGGGTTAGATGAGACCTGTCATCAACCTGCGCGCGCTGAATACGGTGGTACGCTACCGTCATTTCAAAATGGAGGGGATTCATCTTCTTCGAGACCTGTTGAATCCTGGAGACTGGATGGTAAAGCTGGATCTAAAAGATGCTTACCTGACGGTCCCAGTGGCCCCTCATTCCAGGGATCTTCTCCGGTTCTCGTGGAAAGTGGAGATCTGGAGGTTCACATGTCTCCCTTTCGGGCTGTCTTCAGCTCCTTGGTGCTTCACCAAGCTGCTACGTCCAGTCGTATCCTGGCTGAGGAGTCGTGGTGTACGCCTCATCATTTACCTGGACGATATCCTCCTGTTGCACGAGTCCAATGTGGGTCTGCTAGAGCATCTGCAATGGACAGCGGACCTACTTACGGACCTCGGGTTCCTCCTCAACACGGAGAAGTCATGCCTCGTCCCATCGCAGCGGATGGAATTCCTGGGATTCATGGTGGATTCGATCTCGGAGTCCATCAGTCTTCCAATGACGAAGGTGCGCTCGATATGCAAGGAGTTGAAGCATGCTCTTCTTATTCCCCACCTCTCGTTGCGTCACCTGGCCCGCATCATCGGGCTGTTAGCATCGTCGATTCAGGCCGTGTTTCCGGCCCCATTGCACTACCGGGCTCTCCAGCAACTGAAGATCGCTCATCTTCAGACCGGTGCCTCCTTTGCGGACGCGGTGGTCCTAGACTCGGAAGCCCGAGAAGAGTTGAATTGGTGGATAGCCAATCTGGAAGCGTGGAATGGCAAGGCGATCTTCGGATTCCTTCCAGAGTTGACCATCGAGTCGGATGCGAGCCTCCAGGGCTGGGGTGCTCATTGCAACGGAGTCTCCACGGGAGGTTCCTGGTCGGCGGAGGAGTCTCTCCTCCACATCAACGCCTTGGAGCTCCTAGCCGGATCGTTTGCAGCCAGGAGTTTCTCCAACGGGATCGCCAATGCATGCATCAGACTGCGGATGGACAATATCTCGGCAGTCCGATACGTCAACCGACTGGGCGGTACTCATTCGGCGACCTTGGCCCGGTTAGCCAAGGAATTTTGGTCGTTCTGCCTTTCCAGGGACATCATGGTGCAGGCGGAATACTTGCCAGGCCTGAACAATGTTCGAGCGGATTGGAACTCTCGCTACCTGTCCGACGGCAGCGATTGGCAGTTGGATCCGGAGGTGTTCTCAGCGATTTCGGACATATGGGGTCCAATGTCCATCGACCTCTTCGCCTCTCGACTCAACAGGCGACTCTCCCAGTTCTTTAGCTGGCGTCCGGATCCGGAGGCGTTAGCAGTGGATGCTTTCCTCTAAGATTGGTCGGTATCCCGTCTTTATGCTTTTCCCCCGTTCTCGATGATTCCGAGGACACTCCTTTAGGTTCAACGACATCTGGCGGACTTGGTCTTGGTGGTTCCGTTCTGGGGGTCTCAGGTCTGGTTCCCCTCATTGCTGAAGATCCTAGTGGAAGTACCCCTGATTCTCCCATTTCGTTCGGATCTCCTCCGCGATCCTCGGGGTCTACACCACCCTGCTTCTCCTCGACGGCTCCCTTCGGCTGCTGGCATGCTGGATCTCCGGACACCTGGAGCTGTCGATGGCATTTCGGAGGCGACTCGACGGTTACTGGACAACGCATGGGCTCCCGGCACCAGAAAGTCTTATCGGGCAGCCTGGAGAAATTGGGCTAGCTGGTGCATGGAACGGAACCTGAATCCCGTTTCGGCACCTGTAGCTCACCTGTTGCAGTTTCTCACATCACTCTTTGAGGCGGGGAAGGCATACCGGATCATCAACCTGTTCAGGTCTGCAATTTCTTCTACCCATCTTGGTTATGACGGTGTTCCTGCAGGTCAACATCCTTCTGTCTCTCGCCTGTTGCGGGGCTCACGTTTGGCGCGTCCTCCTCGACCTCGGTTTTCCACTACTTGGGACGTCTCTCTGGTCCTTTCCTTCTTATCCTCTTGGCCGGATAACTCTGCCCTGTCATTGAGACAGTTGTCAGCTTATTTCTTGCAAAAGGGTCTCTGATGTTCGGGCCCTTGATTATGACGCTCGTTCTTTCACCCCGGATGGGGTCACTTTTAACATTGCGCGTCGTACTAAGACTAACATCCATTTTGTCTCCTATCCCTGTTTCCCCTCTTCTCCGATTCTATGTCCTGTAGCTTGCCTTAGGGAATACGAATCCAGGACTAGGGCCCATCGGTCGTCAGCCATATCTCAACTTTTCCTGTCTATCAGACGTCCTTTCGGACCGGTCTCTAGCCCGACGTTGGCACGCTGGCTTAAATGGGTCATGTCGCTAGCTGTGATAGACACTTCCGTCTTCACGGCCCATTCGGCGCGGAGTGCTTCTGCCACCTCGTTGGCAGTTTCAGGGGCCAGATTGGAGGACGTTATGCGATTGGCTGATTGGTCTAATGTCACCACGTTTAGGGAATTCTATTTCCGTCCTCAGGCTCATTTGTTTACTTCTATTATTGAGCAGCTTTGACCTTGCAATACGAAGCCTCCGTGTCTTGCTGTAAAACTTAATGATTTTCCTAGTCTACGACGTAAAGTCATAGTTTTATTAAAGACACGGAGGCGAGTATTGCCCGCCCTTCCCTCCCTTGGGTTTTCTTGCGGTTTTTTGTTACAGGGGTCATGTATCATTACCTCTATGTATTATTAACCTTTTAAGTTATTTTGTTTTAGGCATTTATTGTCCTATTGTTTGTTTCATTGCCATTGTATTGCATGTTATTTTTTGCAATTTATATTGTCTTCTGTCACTTGATACCTGTTGAGTCAGTTGCGTAGATGGCTTCCGGACATTCTGTCCTGACATGTTTGTTTCACCTAGACCTATGGTCTGTTTTATTTTCCAGGATGAAATTCTTTCCGTTATAGGATGCCGTGTTACCGGATAAGGTTTTCTACAGTTTAGCCAGGTTGGCTAGTTGGTTGCGCTACATGGGCGTTGGACTTTCCGTTCCAGTTAAAGTTCGGAGTTATCGTTGGGATGTTCGGGATGTCAGCATCAGTTTCAAAGAAAGAGGAAGTTACAGAGGAAGAGCGGCCTATTATAGGGGCCAGTGGGGAGGGACCTTGGTTGCTATGGTTCCTTGTATGTAAATTTTTTCTCTTTGCTGCTATTGGTGGACAGTAAAGAAGGAGAAAGCAATACTCGCCTCCGTGTCTTTAATAAAACTATGACTTTACGTCGTAGACTAGGAAAATCATTAAGTTTTCCATCACCCTCCCATCTTCTGGACAAATCATCCTACCACCCCCAATACAGTGCCACTGTGCTCCCCAATACTATACTGCACAAACAGATAAACCCCCTGATAATTGTAGTACCATGCAAATAGTGCCCTTCAATAATTATTGACACACAGTGCCCTAAAATAACTGCTCCCAGCAAATAGTGCCCCTGACACTAATAGTGTAAGCTTAACGTCATCAAAAAATAATTGTGTTAAGCTGATACTGTGCCAAGGTGCCCCCACAGTAATAGTCCCACCAATAGGAATAATTCTCTGCTAGGGCACACATGGTAGTAATAGTGCTCCTACAGTGCCCACAACATGTCCCCACTTTGCCCTAGAAGTAATAATGCTCCTATAGTGCCCATACTAGTAATCATGTTCCCCATAGACCTCCAGTAGTAATAAAGCCCATCATAATGCCCACAGTAGTAATAATTCTCCTTATAATGTGCCTGTGCAAAAAATACCCCCCTTTAATGCCCCCAGTAAATGCCCCCATAGTGCTCCTCTCCCTCCTTCTTCCTAGTGCCCCCCATAATGTACCAGTATAAAATGCCCCATATATAGTGCCCCAGTAGATGCCCTCAGTGTCCCCCATAATTTGCAAGTATAAAATACCCCTTCTTAGTTCCTCCCATAGATGAGCCCATAGTACTCCTCTTTCCCCTTCCCCATAGTACCCACCATAATGTGCCCCAGTAAAAAATGCCTCTATACAGAGCCCCCCATATAAAATACCCCTTCTTTGTGGCCTCAGTAGAAGCCCCCATAGTGTTCCTTTCCCCACTTCCCCCATATAAAATACCCCATCTTTGTGGCCTCAGTAGATGCCCCCATAGTGCCCCCAATTATGTGCCAGTAAGAAGTGCCCCCATAGATGCCCCCACAGTGCCCCCCAATCATGTGCCTTCCCCAGATCGGGGATTCTACGGTACCTTGTGTAGGGTGCAGACTCCAAAGTTTTTCTCATGCTTGGGGCCGCATCACATCAGAACCGTGTGTACTGGCCACTGTCAGGGGCTTCCATATAGACCTCACGGAGTCCCCATACCTGGTTCCCTCCCCCCCGCCAATTCCGATATCACACCCGGATTGCGCACTTATAGACTCGGAACTGTACGCCCTCCTGCACAAACAGGCGATAGAACGGGCCCCTCCTTCGGAGTGGGGTGTCACCAGCAACATATTCCTTGTGCAGAAAAAAGGGGGTTAGATGAGACCTGTCATCAACCTGCGCGCGCTGAATACGGTGGTACGCTACCGTCATTTCAAAATGGAGGGGATTCATCTTCTTCGAGACCTGTTGAATCCTGGAGACTGGATGGTAAAGCTGGATCTAAAAGATGCTTACCTGACGGTCCCAGTGGCCCCTCATTCCAGGGATCTTCTCCGGTTCTCGTGGAAAGTGGAGATCTGGAGGTTCACATGTCTCCCTTTCGGGCTGTCTTCAGCTCCTTGGTGCTTCACCAAGCTGCTACGTCCAGTCGTATCCTGGCTGAGGAGTCGTGGTGTACGCCTCATCATTTACCTGGACGATATCCTCCTGTTGCACGAGTCCAATGTGGGTCTGCTAGAGCATCTGCAATGGACAGCGGACCTACTTACGGACCTCGGGTTCCTCCTCAACACGGAGAAGTCATGCCTCGTCCCATCGCAGCGGATGGAATTCCTGGGATTCATGGTGGATTCGATCTCGGAGTCCATCAGTCTTCCAATGACGAAGGTGCGCTCGATATGCAAGGAGTTGAAGCATGCTCTTCTTATTCCCCACCTCTCGTTGCGTCACCTGGCCCGCATCATCGGGCTGTTAGCATCGTCGATTCAGGCCGTGTTTCCGGCCCCATTGCACTACCGGGCTCTCCAGCAACTGAAGATCGCTCATCTTCAGACCGGTGCCTCCTTTGCGGACGCGGTGGTCCTAGACTCGGAAGCCCGAGAAGAGTTGAATTGGTGGATAGCCAATCTGGAAGCGTGGAATGGCAAGGCGATCTTCGGATTCCTTCCAGAGTTGACCATCGAGTCGGATGCGAGCCTCCAGGGCTGGGGTGCTCATTGCAACGGAGTCTCCACGGGAGGTTCCTGGTCGGCGGAGGAGTCTCTCCTCCACATCAACGCCTTGGAGCTCCTAGCCGGATCGTTTGCAGCCAGGAGTTTCTCCAACGGGATCGCCAATGCATGCATCAGACTGCGGATGGACAATATCTCGGCAGTCCGATACGTCAACCGACTGGGCGGTACTCATTCGGCGACCTTGGCCCGGTTAGCCAAGGAATTTTGGTCGTTCTGCCTTTCCAGGGACATCATGGTGCAGGCGGAATACTTGCCAGGCCTGAACAATGTTCGAGCGGATTGGAACTCTCGCTACCTGTCCGACGGCAGCGATTGGCAGTTGGATCCGGAGGTGTTCTCAGCGATTTCGGACATATGGGGTCCAATGTCCATCGACCTCTTCGCCTCTCGACTCAACAGGCGACTCTCCCGGTTCTTCAGCTGGCGTCCAGGTCCGGAGGCGTTAGCAGTGGATGCTTTCCTCTAAGATTGGTCGGTATCCCGTCTTTATGCTTTTCCCCCGTTCTCGATGATTCCGAGGACACTCCTTCAGGTTCAACGACATCTGGCGGACTTGGTCTTGGTTGTTCCGTTCTGGGGGTCTCAGGTCTGGTTCCCCTCATTGCTGAAGATCCTAGTGGAAGTACCCCTGATTCTCCCATTTCGTTCGGATCTCCTCCGCGATCCTCGGGGTCTACACCACCCGCTTCTCCTCGACGGCTCCCTTCGGCTGCTGGCATGCTGGATCCCCGGACACCTGGAGCTGTCGATGGCATTTCGGAGGCGACTCGACGGTTACTGGACAACGCATGGGCTCCCGGCA
This sequence comes from Bufo bufo, assembly GCF_905171765.1. Taxonomy (NCBI): domain Eukaryota; kingdom Metazoa; phylum Chordata; class Amphibia; order Anura; family Bufonidae; genus Bufo; species Bufo bufo. The sequence goes on along the minus strand of NC_053392.1, from coordinate 268,750,833 downwards.
CCAGAAAGTCTTATCGGGCAGCCTGGAGAAATTGGGCTAGCTGGTGCATGGAACGGAACCTGAATCCCGTTTCGGCACCTGTAGCTCACCTGTTGCAGTTTCTCACATCACTCTTTGAGGCGGGGAAGGCATACCGGACCATCAACCTGTTCAGGTCTGCAATTTCTTCTACCCATCTTGGTTATGACGGTGTTCCTGCAGGTCAACATCCTTCTGTCTCTCGCCTGTTGCGGGGCTCACGTTTGGCGTGTCCTCCTCGACCTCGGTTTTCCACTACTTGGGACGTCTCTCTGGTCCTTTCCTTCTTATCCTCTTGGCCGGATAACTCTGCCCTGTCATTGAGACAGTTGTCAGCTTATTTCTTGCAAAAGGGTCTCTGATGTTCGGGCCCTTGATTATGACGCTCGTTCTTTCACCCCGGATGGGGTCACTTTTAACATTGCGCATCGTACTAAGACTAACATCCATTTTGTCTCCTATCCCTGTTTCCCCTCTTCTCCGATTCTATGTCCTGTAGCTTGCCTTAGGGAATACGAATCCAGGACTAGGGCCCATCGGTCGTCGGCCATATCTCAACTTTTCCTGTCTATCAGACGTCCTTTCGGACCGGTCTCTAGCCCGACGTTGGCACGCTGGCTTAAATGGGTCATGTCGCTAGCTGGGATAGACACTTCCGTCTTCACGGCCCATTCGGCGCGGAGTGCTTCTGCCACCTCGTTGGCAGTTTCAGGGGCCAGATTGGAGGACGTTATGCGATTGGCTGATTGGTCTAATGTCACCACGTTTAGGGAATTCTATTTCCGTCCTCAGGCTCATTTGTTTACTTCTATTATTGAGCAGCTTTGAACTTGCAATACGAAGCCTCCGTGTCTTGCTGTAAAACTTAATGATTTTCCTAGTCTACGACGTAAAGTCATAGTTTTATTAAAGACACGGAGGCGAGTATTGCCCGCCCTTCCCTCCCTTGGATTTTCTTGCGTTTTTTTGTTACAGGGGTCATGTATCATTACCTCTATGTATTATTAACCTTTTAAGTTATTTTGTTTTAGGCATTTATTGTCCTATTGTTTGTTTCATTGCCATTGTATTGCATGTTATTTTTTGCAATTTATATTGTCTTCTGTCACTTGACACATGTTGAGTCAGTTGCGTAGATGGCTTCCGGACATTCTGTCCTGACATGTTTGTTTCACCTAGACCTATGGTCTGTTTTATTTTCCAGGATGAAATTCTTTCCGTTATAGGATGCCGTGTTACCGGATAAGGTTTTCTACAGTTTAGCCAGGTTGGCTAGTTGGTTGCGCTACATGGGCGTTGGACTTTCCGTTCCAGTTAAAGTTCGGAGTTATCGTTGGGATGTTCGGGATGTCAGCATCAGTTTCAAAGAAAGAGGAAGTTACAGAGGAAGAGCGGCCTATTATAGGGGCCAGTGGGGAGGGACCTTGGTTGCTATGGTTCCTTGTATGTAAATTTTTTCTCTTTGCTGCTATTGGTGGACAGTAAAGAAGGAGAAAGCAATACTCGCCTCCGTGTCTTTAATAAAACTATGACTTTACGTCGTAGACTAGGAAAATCATTAAGTTTTCCATCACCCTCCCATCTTCTGGACAAATCATCCTACCACCCCCAATACTGTGCCACTGTGCTCCCCAATACTATACTGCACAAACAGATAAACCCCCTGATAATTGTAGTACCATGCAAATAGTGCCCTTCAATAATTATTGACACACAGTGCCCTAAAATAACTGCTCCCAGCAAATAGTGCCCCTGACACTAATAGTGTAAGCTTAACGTCATCAAAAAATAATTGTGGTAAGCTGATACTGTGCCAAGGTGCCCCCACAGTAATAGTCCCACCAATAGGAATAATTCTCTGCTAGGGCACACATGGTAGTAATAGTGCTCCTACAGTGCCCACAACATGTCCCCACTTTGCCCTAGAAGTAATAATGCTCCTATAGTGCCCATACTAGTAATCATGTTCCCCATAGACCTCCAGTAGTAATAAAGCCCATCATAATGCCCACAGTAGTAATAATTCTCCTTATAATGTGCCTGTGCAAAAAATACCCCCTTTTAATGCCCCCAGTAAATGCCCCCATAGTGCTCCTCTCCCTCCTTCTTCCTAGTGCCCCCCATAATGTACCAGTATAAAATGCCCCATATATAGTGCCCCAGTAGATGCCCTCAGTGTCCCCCATAATTTGCAAGTATAAAATACCCCTTCTTAGTTCCTCCCATAGATGAGCCCATAGTACTCCTCTTTCCCCTTCCCCATAGTACCCACCATAATGTGCCCCAGTAAAAAATGCCTCTATACAGAGCCCCCCATATAAAATACCCCTTCTTTGTGGCCTCAGTAGAAGCCCCCATAGTGTTCCTTTCCCCACTTCCCCCATATAAAATACCCCATCTTTGTGGCCTCAGTAGATGCCCCCATAGTGCCCCCAATTATGTGCCAGTAAGAAGTTCCCCCATAGATGCCCCCACAGTGCCCCCCAATCATGTGCCAGTAACAAGTACCTCTATAGATGCCCCCCAATCATGTGCCAGTAACAAGTGCTTCCATAGATGACCCCCAATCATGTGCCAGTTACAAGTACCCCCATAGATGCCCCTCAATCATGTGCCAGTAACAAGTACCCCCATAGATGCCCCCCAATCATGTGCCAGTAACAAGTGCCCCCACAGATGTCCCCAATCATGTTCCAGTTACAAGTTCCCCCATAGATGCCCCCAATCATGTGCCAATAACAAGTGCCCCCATAGATGCCCCCCAATCATATGCCAACAACAAGTTTCCCCCATAGATGCCCCCTGATCATGTGCCATTAACAAGTGCCCCATAGATGCCCCACAATCATGTGCCAGTAACAAGTGCTCCCATAGATGCCCCCAAATCATGTGCCAGTAGTAGTACCATACAAAAAAAAAAAAAACTTATACTTACCTCCATCAGGCTGGCAGTGATGCGATGCAGGCCTCTTCTGGCCTGTGTCCCGCTCTGTACTGCTCAGGCGGTGCGATTACATCATCTCGCCGCCTGCACCGGCCTTTGATAGCATAGTGCCTGCAGCCTATCAGAGGAACGGGGAAGGGAGACGCCTCTCCCTCCCCTGCCCCGCCACAGCACTTCCATCTGTATCGCTGTCCTGAGGACGGCGATACAGATGACTATGGAGATAAGCGCCTCCACAATGGAAGCGGTCATCTCGCTGTGCCCTGCCGCCGCCCCCCACGTCACCAGTGGCCAGCGGGGCTTAAGAGGCAGCTGCCTTGGGCCCCCCAGGAGCAACTGGGCCCGGGGCAGCTGCCCCTTTTGCCCGGTGTTGAAGATGGCCTTGCTGGGGGTTGTTGTAGGTATCGCAAAAAGCTGCTTCATAATGGTGCTAACTCCAAGATACACTGCTGATACATACTTGTAGCTGTTTTAATGCAGAAAGTAAAATGTTAGCGATGCAGTCTGCTTTTACTTTACAAACACTTGTGAAAGAATAGCTCTTTCTAAAGAGCTCAATAAAATCCAGCATGGTACTGTAATAGGATGCCACTGTTGTAACATGTCAGTTTGTGAAATTTATTTTCTCTTAGATATTACACAATCAACTGTGAGTAGTATCATTGCAAAGTGGAAACATTTCAGCCACAGCTGGGAGACCACGTAAAGCTACATGGTTGGGTCTCTGAATGCTAAAGCACATAGGGGGAGATTTGTCAAATTGGTGTAAAGTAGCACTGGCTTAGTTCACCACAGCAACCAATCAGATTCCACTTTTCATTTTTCACAACTCCATTGAAAAATGAAAGGTGGCATCTGATTGGTTGCTATGGGCAACTAAGCCAGTTTTACTTTACACCAGTTTGATAAATTTCCCCCAGAGTACATAAAAGTCACCAATACTATGCTGACTCAATAACTGAAGAGTTCCAAACCTCCTCTGTCATTAATCAGCACATCAGTGGTTTAAAGCTCACTACTAGAGTTGAGCGAACACCTGGATGTTCGGGTTCGAGAAGTTCGGCCGAACTTCCCGTAAATGTTCGGGTTCGGGATCCGAACCCGAACCGAACTTCGTCCCGAACCCGAACCCCATTGAAGTCAATGGGGACCCGAACTTTTGGGCACTAAAAAGGCTGTAAAACAGACCAGGAAAGAGCTAGAGGGCTGCAAAAGGCAGCAACATGTAGGTAAATCCCCTGCAAACAAATGTGGATAGGGAAATGAATTAAAATTAAAATTAAAAAAATAAAAATGAACCAATATCAATTGGACAGAGGTCCCATAGCAGAGAATCTGGCTTCACGTCAGCAGAGAATCAGTCTCTTCATGCCATAGCAAAGAATCTGGCTTCATGTCAGCAGAGAATCAGTCTCTTCATGCCATAGCAGAGAATCTGGCTTCATGTCAGCGCAGAATCAGTCTTCATGTCATAGCAGAGAACCAGGCTTCACGTCACCCACCACTGGAACAGGCCACTGTCACACATTTAGGCCCCGGCACCCAGACAGAGGAGAGCGGTCCCGTAACAGAGAATCTGGCCTTATGTCAGCGCAGAATCTGTCTTCATGTCATAGCAGAGAATCAGGCTTCACGTCACCCACCACTGGAACAGGCCACTGTCACACATTTAGGCCCCGGCACCCAGACAGAGGAGAGCGGTCCCGTAACAGAGAATCTGGCCTTATGTCAGCGCAGAATCTGTATTCATGTCATAGCAGAGAATCAGGCTTCACGTCACCCACCACTGGAACAGGCCACTGTCACACATTTAGGCCCAGGCACCCAGGCAGAGGAGAGAGGTCCCGTAACAGAGAATCTGGCCTTATGTCCGTGCAGAATCTGTCTTCATGTCATAGCAGAGAATCAGGCTTCACGTCACCCACCACTGGAACAGGCCACTGTCACACATTTAGGCCCAGGCACCCAGGCAGAGGAGAGAGGTCCCGTAACAGAGAATCTGGCCTTATGTCAGCGCAGAATCTGTATTCATGTCATAGCAGAGAATCAGGCTTCACGTCACCCACCACTGGAACAGGCCACTGTCACACATTTAGGCCCCGGCACCCAGACAGAGGAGAGCGGTCCCGTAACAGAGAATCTGGCCTTATGTCAGCGCAGAATCTGTATTCATGTCATAGCAGAGAATCAGGCTTCACGTCACCCACCACTGGAACAGGCCACTGTCACACATTTAGGCCCAGGCACCCAGGCAGAGGAGAGAGGTCCCGTAACAGAGAATCTGGCCTTATGTCAGCGCAGAATCTGTATTCATGTCATAGCAGAGAATCAGGCTTCACGTCACCCACCACTGGAACAGGCCACTGTCACACATTTAGGCCCAGGCACCCAGGCAGAGGAGAGAGGTCCCGTAACAGAGAATCTGGCCTTATGTCAGCGCAGAATCTGTATTCATGTCATAGCAGAGAATCAGGCTTCACGTCACCCACCACTGGAACAGGCCACTGTCACACATTTAGGCCCCGGCACCCAGACAGAGGAGAGCGGTCCCGTAACAGAGAATCTGGCCTTATGTCAGCGCAGAATCTGTCTTCATGTCATAGCAGAGAATCAGGCTTCACGTCAGCCACCACTGGAACATGCCACTGTCACACATTTAGGCCCAGGCACCCAGGCAGAGGAGAGAGGTCCCGTAACAGAGAATCTGGCCTTATGTCAGCGCAGAATCTGTATTCATGTCATAGCAGAGAATCAGGCTTCACGTCACCCACCACTGGAACAGGCCACTGTCACACATTTAGGCCCCGACACCGAGACAGAGGAGAGGTTCTATCAACTTTGGGTTGCCCCGCAATATAATGGTAAAATGAAATTAAAAATAGTATTGAATGAGGAAGTGCCCTGGAGTAGAATAATATATTGTTAAGGGGAGGTAGTTAATATCTAATCTGCACAAGGGATGGACAGGTCCTGTGGGATCCATGCCTGGTTCATTTTTATGAACATCAGCTTGTCCACATTGGCTGTAGACAGGCGGCTGCGTTTGTCTGTAATGACGCCCCCTGCCGTGCTGAATACACGTTCAGACAAAACGCTGGCCGCCGGGCAGGCCAGCACCTCCAAGGCATAAAAGGCTAGCTCTGGCCACGTGGACAATTTGGAGACCCAGAAGTTGAATGGGGCCGAACCATCAGTCAGTACGTGGAGGGGTGTGCACAGGTACTGTTCCACCATGTTAGTGAAATGTTGCCTCCTGCTAACACGTTCCGTATCAGGTGGTGGTGCACTTAGCTGTGGCGTGTTGACAAAACCTTTCCACATCTCTGCCATGCTAACCCTGCCCTCAGAGGAGCTGGGCGTGACACAGCTGCGTTGGCGACCTCTTGCTCCTCCTCTGCCTTCGCCTTGGGCTTCCACTGGTTCCCCTGTGACATTTGGGAATGCTCTCAGTAGCGCGTCTACCAACGTGCGCTTGTACTCGCGCATCTTCCTATCATGCTCCAGTGTAGGAAGTAAGGTGGGCACATTGTCTTTGTACCGGGGATCCAGCAGGGTGGCAACCCAGTAGTCCGCACACGTTAAAATGTGGGCAACTCTGCTGTCGTTGCGCAGGCACTGCAGCATGTAGTCGCTCATGTGTGCCAGGCTGCCCAGAGGTAAGGACAAGCTGTCCTCTGTGGGAGGCGTATCGTCATCATCCTGTGTTTCCCCCCAGCCACGCACCAGTGATGGGCCCGAGCTGCTTTGGGTGCCACCCCGCTGTGAACATGCTTCATCCTCATCCTCCTCCACCTCCTCCTCATCCTCGTCCTCCTCGTCCTCCAGTAGTGGGCCCTGTCTGGCCAAATTTGTACCTGGCCTCTGGTGTTGCAAAAAACCTCCCTCTGAGTCACTTCGAAGAGACTGGCCTGAAAGTGCTAAAAATGACCCCTCTTCCTCCTCTTCCTCCTGGGCCACCTCCTCTTCCATCATCGCCCTAAGTGTTTTCTCAAGGAGACATAGAAGTGGTATTGTAACGCTGATAACGGCGTCATCGCCACTGGCCATGTTGGTGGAGTACTCGAAACAGCGCAACAGGGCACACAGGTCTCGCATGGAGGCCCAGTCATTGGTGGTGAAGTGGGTCTGATCCGCAGTGCGACTGACCCGTGCGTGCTGCAGCTGAAACTCCACTATGGCCTGCTGCTGCTCGCACAGTCTGTCCAGCATATGCAAGGTGGAGTTCTACCTGGTGGGCACGTCGCATATGAGGCGGTGAGCGGGAAGGCCGAAGTTACGCTGTAGCGCAGACAGGCGAGCAGCGGCAGGGTGTGAACGCCGGAAGCGCGAACAGATGGCCCGCACTTTATGCAGCAGCTCTGACATGTCGGGGTAGTTGCGAATGAACTTCTGCACCACCAAATTCAGCACATGCGCCAGGCAAGGGATGTGCGTCAAACCGGCTAGTCCCAGAGATTTCGCCCATTATCGCACACCACCAGGCCGGGCTTGAGGCTCACCGGCAGCAACCACTCGTCGGTCTGTTGTTCTATACCCCGCCACAACTCCTGTGCGGTGTGGGGCCTGTCCCCCAAACATATGAGTTTCAGAATGGCCTGCTGACGTTTACCCCGTGCTGTGCTGAAGTTGGTGGTGAAGGTGTGTGGCTGACTGGATGAGTAGGTGGAAGAAGAGGAGGAGGAAGCTGAGTAGGAGGAGGAGGAGACAGGAGGCAAAGAATGTTGCCCTGCGATCCTTGGCGGCGGAAGGACGTGCGCCAAATAGCTCTCCGCCTGGGGCCCAGCCGCCACTACATTTACCCAGTGTGCAGTTAGGGAGATATAGCGTCCCTGGCCGTGCTTACTGGTCCACGTATCTGTGGTTAGGTGGACCTTGCCACAGATGGCGTTGCGCAGTGCACACTTGAGTTTATCGGACACTTGTTTGTGCAGGGAAGGCACGGCTCTCTTGGAGAAGTAGTGGCGGCTGGGAACAACATACTGTGGGACAGCAAGTGACATGAGCTGTTTGAAGCGGTGTGTGTCCACCAGCCTAAATGACAGCATTTCATAGGCCAGTAGTTTAGAAATGCTGGCATTCAGGGCCAGGGATCGAGGGTGGCTAGGTGAGAATTTACGCTTTCTCTCAAATGTTTGTGAGATGGAGAGCTGAACGCTGCCGTGTGACATGATTGAGATGCTTGGTGACGCAGGTGGTGGTGTTGGTGGTACATCCCATGTTTGCTGGGCGGCAGGTGCCAACGTTCCTCCAGAGGCGGAGGAAGAGGCCGAGGCGGCGGCAGCAGCAGCAGAAGAGGCCGAGGCGGCAGCAGCAGAAGAGGTAGCAGGGGGAGCCTGAGTGACTTCTTTGTTTTTAAGGTGTTTACTCCACTGCAGTTCATGCTTTGCATGCAGGTGCCTGGTCATGCAGGTTGTGCTAAGGTTCAGAACGTTAATGCCTCGCTTCAGGCTCTGATGGCACAGCGTGCAAACCACTCGGGTCTTGTCGTCAGCACATTGTTTGAAGAAGTGCCATGCCAGGGAACTCCTTGAAGCTGCCTTTGGGGTGCTCGGTCCCAGAAGGCGGCGGTCAGTAGCAGGCGGAGTCTCTTGGCGGCGGGTGTTCTGATTTTGCCCACTGCTCCCTCTTTTGCTACGCTGTTGGCTCGGTCTCACCACTGCCTCTTCCTCCGAACTGTGAAAGTCAGTGGCACGACCTTCATTCCATGTGGGGTCTAGGACCTCATCGTCCCCTGCATCGTCTTCCACCCAGTCTTGATCCCTGACCTCCTGTTCAGTCTGCACACTGCAGAAAGACGCAGCAGTTGGCACCTGTGTTTCGTCATCATCAGAGACGTGCTGAGGTGGTATTCCCATGTCCTCATCATCAGGAAAAATAAGTGGTTGTGCGTTAGTGCATTCTATCTCTTCAACCCCTGGGGAAGGGCTAGGTGGATGCCCTTGGGAAACCCTGTGTAACGGTCATGTCCACACACTCACAGGGGGAAGGGTAGTGACCACTGCGCTCCACCCTCACCCCTGGCCCTGCCTACTTGCCTCACGAGTCCTGATGACAGGGGACAACTGGACGGCAATCCCTAACTTAGGATATGTGCAGGGAAGACAGACAAGACAAAATACGGAACATGAACGGACCGGGTCAGAACCAAGAGAGCTACGCAGTACAACGGATTAAGCAAAGAATGGTCAGGAGAAGCCGGGGTCAAATACCAGGAGAGTAGCGAAGTACAAGAGGAGTCCTAAGAGAGTAGTCAGGTGGGAGCCGAGGTCACAATACCAGGATGTATGCGCAGTACAGGAGGAGCAGGCAGAGGATCGTCAGGGAACAGGATCAGGTAAATATTCAGTAGTCCAACAAATAGCCAGGAGCCTAGAAATTAACAGGCCACCTGTAGCCAGCAGGCTGCCTGTATTTATAGTGGGGAGTGAGGGTCATGTGACGTGGCCAGCATCACATGACCGACAGACCAACCAGTCGAGCACCGAGTGATCAGCTCGGCGCTCAAGGCAGACTAGGAGCAGGGAGCCACCCAGCTAGTAAAGCCGCCCTGGGAATGAGGTCAAACACAGAACCTCATTCCAAAAGCTAAGCAACAGTTCTGCGGGCAATGGGGGACCGAGTGCACCTTCGGAACCCCGTGACAGTACCCCCCCTTTTACGAGGGGCCACCGGACCCAAGACTTCAGGCGATGGCTTTTCAGGGTGTTCTAAATGAAATTTACGAACCAGTCTAGGAGCATGAACCTCCCTGGCAGGTACCCAAGATCTCTCTTCAGGTCCATACCCCTTCCAGTGAATCAGATACTGCAAGGAGTTACGCACCTTCCTGACATCCACTATTTTAGACACGACATACTCGACAGCATCATTAACAAGAACCGGCGGAGGCGAGGCTTTCGATGGTACTACCGGTTCAAAATATTTTTTAAGTAGAGATTTATGGAACACATTACGAATGTGGAATGACTCGGGCAGCTCCAACCTAAATGATACCGGGTTAATCACCTCCGTGATCTTATATGGACCAATAAAACGAGGAGCAAATTTTCTAGAAGCTACCTTGAGAGATAGATTCTTGGAGGACAACCATACTTTATCCCCAACCTGAAAGTTCACCCCCCTTGAACGTCTCCTATCGGCCTTGAGTTTTTGAGAACTTTGAGCCTTTTCTAGGTTCGATTGAACCCGGGCCCAAACTGTGCACAGTTCAGAGGAGAGTTTATCAGCTTCAGGGTTAGAGGAGGAGACGGACGACCCAGAATGAAAACCGGGATGAAAACCATGGTTACAAAAGAAAGGGGAGACCCCAGCAGAAGAATTGACACGGTTATTCAGAGCAAATTCAGCCAACGGAAGGAATTTGACCCATAATTGCTGGTCATCAGCAACATACAACCTCAGGAATTGTTCCACAGACTGATTAAGGCGTTCAGTCTGCCCATTACTCTCAGGATGGTAGGCGGAAGAAAAAGACAACGAAATTTTACATCTTTGACAGAAGGCCCTCCAGAATTTGGACACAAACTGCACACCCCTGTCCGAAACAATATTTTCCGGGATGCCATGTAAACGAACAACCTCTCTCACAAAAATAGACGCCAGGGTTTTAGCATTCGGAAGTTTAGACAGGGGAATGAAATGAACCATCTTGCTAAACCTATCGACCACTACCCAAACCACAGTCTTACCCTCCGCCAGCGGTAGGTCAGTTATAAAGTCCATCGAGATATGGGACCAGGGTCTACTGGGAATGGGTAGGGGTCGTAGTTTACCAGCAGGGCGAGTCCTAGGTGTCTTAGACCTGGCACAAACCTCACAGGCTGACACGTAGGACTTGACATCCCTGGTCAGAGTGGGCCACCAATAAGATCTAGAAACCAGATCCTTAGTGCCCTCAATACCCGGATGTCCACAAAAGGCAGAATCGTGACACTCACCCAACAGCTGGAGACGAAATTGTACGGGAACAAACAACTTATCTGTTGGGGTGGATGCCGGTGCCAGATGTTGTTCAGCCTTAATGCGAGCCGAGATATCCTGGGTTAGAGACGCTAAGAAGATGTTTGCTGGTAGGATGGATTCAGGCGGCGTCTCAGTGGGTTGAAAAGCATGGAAGCTCCGAGATAATGCGTCTGCCTTCACATTTTTACTTCCCGGCCTGAACGTAATGGAGAAATCAAAACGGGTAAAAAACAGAGCCCATCAGGCTTGTCGGGGATTCAACCTCTTAGCGGACTCGAGAAACATTAGGTTTTTATGGTCAGTGACAACAGTTACTCGATGCCTTGCCCCCTCCAAAAAATGTCTCCACTCCTCAAATGCCCATTTAATGGCCAACAGCTCCCTATTCCCTATGTCGTAGTTTCTCTCCGTGGGAGAGAATTTCCTAGAGAAGAAGGCACACGGTCTCAGGTTAGTGAGGCTAGTAGGACCTTGTGAAAGGACTGCTCCTGCGCCGTCCTCGGACGCATCCACCTCCACAATAAAGGGTCTCTTGTGATCAGGCTGGATCAGAATGGGAGCGCTACTAAATGCCTTTTTTAATGTTTCAAATGAAGAAATGGCCTTGGTAGACCAATTCTCCAAATCCGCCCCTTTCTTAGTAAGGTCGGTCAATGGCTTAGCAATTACAGAAAAATTCATGATAAATTTACGGTAGTAATTAGCGAAACCCAAAAACCGTTGTAAAGCCTTTAAGGATGAAGGCCTTACCCATTCCTTAATTGCTAAAACCTTACCAGGATCCATCTTAAAGGAGTGAGGAGTCAAAACATGCCCTAGAAACAGTGTCTCCTGTACACCAAAGACACATTTCTCTTGCTTAGCGGATAGCTGGTTCTCCCTCAACACCTCTAATACTTGTTTGACATGGGACACATGAGATTCGAAATCAGGAGAGAATATCAAAATGTCGTCAAGATAGACAATAATAAATTTACCTAAGAACTCCCTAAGACTATCGTTCATTAAGTTTTGGAACACAGCTGGGGCATTGCTGAGTCCAAAAGGCATCACCTGATATTCAAAGTGTCCTATCGGAGTATTGAACGCTGTCTTCCATTCGTCTCCCTCCTTGATTCGGATTAGATTGTATGCCCCTTTCAGGTCAATCTTGGAAAACCAGGTTGCCCCCAAAACCTGGTTAAATAAATCCGGAATCAATGGGAGAGAGTATCTATTTTGGACAGTGATTTTATTTCATCTCCGGTAATCAATACAAGGCCTAAGACCACCATCCTTCTTTTTAACAAAGAAAAACCCTGCTCCCATAGGAGAGACTGAAGGTCTAATATGCCCTTTAGCAAGGCTCTCCTTAATATAATCCTTCATAGCCTTGCGTTCGGGCCCTGAAAGATTATAAATTCGACCTTTAGGAAATTCGGCACCCTCAATTAGCTCTATGGCGCAATCATAAGGTCCATGGGGGGGTAGAACCTCTGGAGAAAGGGACGAGAACACATCAGAGAGGTCCCTCTTAGGACACTTGTTGATCCAATGGCCAGGATCTCCACAGTAGAAGTACTCTCCGCGTCTGCGACGAAGATTACCCCGGGTCATGCCAACCTGCATGGGTTCCTCGGTGGAGACCTCAGTGTTGTCCCTGGAAAAGGCCTCTGGCTGGACCACCATCTGAGAACTGAACTGTCGTTCTAGTCGTCTCTCTCTAACTCGTCTGTCAAGTCGGACAACTAGGGTCATCATCTCCTCTAAGGTCTCAGGAATTTGGTAATTGACCAATAGATCTTTTAAATTATCAGATAGACCAGACCTAAACTGACTCTTCAGGGCTGGTTCATTCCATCCTGAGGGGACACACCACCGTCTGAATTGGGTGCAATACTCCTCTGCAGGGAGATGGCCCTGAACCAGTGCCCTAAGAGCTGTCTCGGCTACCAGGGCCCTGTCTGGTTCGTCATAGAGGGTACCCAGGGCCTGAAAAAACCCCTCCACAGAAGTTAGACAACTGGCCCCAGGAGGTAACGAAAATGCCCAGTCCTGGGGATCACCCTGTAGTAGAGAAATGATAATCCCCACGCGTTGGCTCTCGGGACCGGAGGACACGGGGCGCAAACGGAAGTAGAGTTTGCAATTCTCCTTAAAGGAGAGAAACCTCTTCCGGTCTCCAGAAAAGGGTTCTGGGAGCTTGATCTGGGGTTCAAAATATGGACTGGAGGACAGAGGAGTGGAAGAACCTTGCCCTAACTCACAAGAACGGAGTTTCTCTCCTAGCTCCTGCACCCTCTGTGTCAAGTTAGAGACATGGTCAGTCAGGGTAGTAAGAGGATTTATGATACAGTGGTTATTGGGCCTGTTAATCTGTAACGGTCACGTCCACACACACACAGGGGGAAGGGTAGTGACCACTGCGCTCCACCCTCACCCCTGGCCCTGCCTACTTGCGAGTCCTGATGACAGGGGACAACTGGACGGCAATCCCTCACTTAGGATATGTGCAGGGAAGACAGACAAGACAAAATACGGAACATGAACGGACCGGGTCAGAACCAAGAGAGCTATGCAGTACAACGGATTAAGCAAAGAATAGTCAGGAGAAGCCGGGGTCAAATACCAGGAGAGTAGCGAAGTACAAGAGGAGTCCTAAGAGAGTAGTCAGGTGGGAGCCGAGGTCACAATACCAGGATGTATGCGCAGTACAGGAGGAGCAGGCAGAGGATCGTCAGAGAACAGGATCAGGTAAATATTCAGTAGTCCAACAAATAGCCTGGAGCCTAGAAATTAACAGGCCACCTGTAGCCAGCAGGCTGCCTGTATTTATAGTGGGGAGTGAGGGTCATGTGACATGGCCAGCATCACATGACCGACAGACCAACCAGTCGAGCACCGAGTGATCAGCTCGGCGCTCAAGGCAGACTAGGAGCAGGGAGCCACCCAGCTAGTAAAGCCGCCCTGGGAATGAGGTCAAACACAGAACCTCATTCCAAAAGCTAAGCAACAGTTCTGCGGGCAATGGGGGACCGAGTGCACCTTCGGAACCCCGTGACACCCTGGCAGCAGAGTCTTCAAACAGCATAAGAGACTGCTGCATAACTTGAGGCTTAGACAGTTTCCCTGATATGCATGGGGGTGATGTGACAGACCGATGGGCTTGGTTTTCATGCACCATCTGTGCGCTTTCTGCAGAAGACTGGGTGGGAGATAATGTGAACGTGCTGGATCCACTGTCGGCCACCCAATTGACTAATGCCTGTACCTGCTCAGGCCTTACCATCCTTAGAACAGCATTAGGCCCCACCAAATATCGCTGTAAATTCTGCTGGCTACTGGGACCTGAGGTAGTTGGTTCACTAGGACGTGTGGCTGTGGCAGAACGGCCACGTCCTCTCCCAGCACCAGAGGGTCCACTAACACCACCACGACCATTTCTACGTCCGCGTCCCTTATTAGATGTTTTCCTCATTGTTCCCGTTCACCACAATTTTGAGAATGGCAAATTTGGGAATGCTTTTTCAACCCAGAACAAAAAGTCTGCTTTTACGGTCACTACAAATAACTTGACCAGCTAAAACTGTGCAGATTTGGTTGAATAGAGATGTGAGACCTGTTTTTTTTTGCGCTGTGTGACAGTTATAGGTTTAATCACAGAATGACACTTCTATCAGCACGCTAGCATGTGTCTTAGGTTTTTCTGAATGACACTATCAATACCTTCAATGTAAGATTTTCTTTTTGGGATAGATTTCAAGTAGGCCTCAAATACCACAAACTAGTTATTTTGAGAATGGCAAATTTGGGAATGCTTTTTCAACCCAGAACAAAAAGTCTGCTTTTACGGTCACTACAAATAACTTGACCAGCTAAAACTGTGCAGATTTGGTTGAATAGAGATGTGAGACCTGTTTTTTTTTGCGCTGTGTGACAGTTATAGGTTTAATCACAGAATGACACTTCTAACAGCACGCTAGCGTGTGTCTTAGGTTTTTCTGAATGACACTATCAATACCTTCAATGTAAGATTTTCTTTTTGGGATAGATTTCAAGTAGGTATCACGGTCGGCGTGGCTATCACATACGTGACACAGAGGGAGGGAACGAGGTAGGCCCTGCCCAAGTGAGAGGGAAGATGGTGACCCCTGACTCACCTGGCGGCTGGCACCTGGCTGCCCTGACGTCCCTAGACGGGTTCCTCACCCGTACGCCGATCACGTGCCTAAAGCCCTGGCTTTCCCTGAGCTGAGCCCTAGGTAGTAAACAGGGCGATGGGAACACTAGTCCGCACCACTAACTCTAAGGGAAAACACCAAGGGGAGGACAGACAACACAGACTCAACATAAATTCCCAGGTGGGCGACAACAGGAGACAACAATAAGCCCAACAGGGATCCGGAGGGTAGCACTCAGGAACGACAAGCAGGATTCACCACTCCAGTGGGTCAGTATAGATGTCCAGGCAGGAAGCTCTATAACTGGCAACTAGAGAAGTGTGAGGGGAGAATATAAGGAGGTAGGGAGTGGCAGACAAGAAACAGCTGAGGAGGAGAAGCTACGGATCCCTGAGAGAGACAAAAAGGATAGCAAGGCAAACACAGAAAACAATCACTAAAAAACAACGTGATCTTTAGATATAGAGCGCGCAGCCACCCGCTGCGACTTCCTGACCCCGGGTATAACGGAGTCAGACGTGGCTCTTGATACCCTCGTGACAGTAGGCCTCAAATACCACAAACTAGTTATTTTGAGAATGGCAAATTTGGGAATGCTTTTTCAACCCAGAACAAAAAGTCTGCTTTTACGGTCACTACAAATAACTTGACCAGCTAAAACTGTGCAGATTTGGTTGAATAGAGATGTGAGACCTGGTTTTTTTTTTGCGCTGTGTGACAATTATAGGTTTAATCACAGATTGACACTTCTATCAGCACGCTAGCGTGTGTCTTAGGTTTTTCTGAATGACACTATCAATACCTTCAATGTAAGATTTTCTTTTTGGGATAGATTTCAAGTAGGCCTCAAATACCACAAACTAGTTATTTTCAGAATGGCAAATTTGGGAATGCTTTTTCAACCCAGAACAAAAAGTCTGCTTTTACGGTCACTACAAATAACTTGACCAGCTAAAACTGTGCAGATTTGGTTGAATAGAGATGTGAGACCTGTTTTTTTTGCGCTGTGTGACAGTTATAGGTTTAATCACAGAATGACACTTCTATCAGCACGCTAGCGTGTGTCTTAGGTTTTTCTGAATGACACTATCAATACCTTCAATGTAAGATTTTCTTTTTGGGATAGATTTCAAGTAGGCCTCAAATACCACAAACTAGTTATTTTGAGAATGGCAAATTTGGGAATGCTTTTTCAACCCAGAACAAAAAGTCTGCTTTTACTGTCACTACAAATAACTTGACCAGCTAAAACTGTGCAGATTTGGTTGAATAGAGATGTGAGACCTGTTTTTTTTTGCGCTGTGTGACAGTTATAGGTTTAATCACAGAATGACACTTCTATCAGCACGCTAGCGTGTGTCTTAGGTTTTTCTGAATGACACTATCAATACCTTCAATGTAAGATTTTCTTTTTGGGATAGATTTCAAGTAGGCCTCAAATACCACAAACTAGTTATTTTGAGAATGGCAAATTTGGGAATGCTTTTTCAACCCAGAACAAAAAGTCTGCTTTTACGGTCACTACAAATAACTTGACCAGCTAAAACTGTGCAGATTTGGTTGAATAGAAATGTCAGGTCTATTTTTTAGGCGATTGGTGACAGGCTCAACTTGCCCCTGATGTAATATATGGCCAAAAAATAACCACACTGTTGATGGTTAAATGCACTTGGGTGACACAGGCTCAGCCTGCAGCTGATGTAGTATATGGCCAAAAAATAATCAGACTGTTGATGGTTAAATGCACTTGGGTGACACAGGCTCAGCCTGCAGCTGATGTAGTATATGGCCAAAAAATAACCAGACTGTTGATGGTTAAATGCACTTCGGTGACACAGGCTCAGCCTGCAGCTGATGTAGGATATAGCACAAAATAAACACACTATCGATGGTTAAATACACTTGGTGATAGCTCGTGCTGGCGCACCACAAGTCACGAAATGGCCGCCGATCACCCCAGAAAAAAAGTGATCTAAAAACGCTCTGGGCAGCCTCAAAAAAGTGAGCAAGTCAATAATAGCACTTCAATGATCCACAGCTGCAGATCGATCACAGAATGAAGTCTTTTGGAGGAGTTAATCTGCCTAATCTCGCCCTAACGTCGCAGCTGCAACCTCTCCCTTCACTGATCATAGCAGAGTGACGTGCGGCGCTACGTGACTCCAGCTTAAATAGAGGCTGGGTCACATGGTGCACTGGCCAATCACAGCCATGCCAATAGTATGCATGGCTGTGATGGCCTCTTGGGCCAAGTAGTATGACGCTTGTTGATTGGCTGCTTTGCAGCCTTTCAAAAAGCGCCAAGAAAGCGCCGAACACCGAACCCGAACCCAGACTTTTACGAAAATGTTCGGGTTCGGGTCCGTGTCACGGACACCCCAAAATTCGGTACGAACCCGAACTATACAGTTCGGGTTCGCTCATCCCTACTCACTACCATTGAACTCTGGAGAAGTAGAAAAGTATTTTGTGATGTGACCAACCGGACTTCTGTATCTGGCAGTCTGATGGACAAGTAAGGATTTGACGAATTCAAGGAGAATGTTTCCTGCCTGACTGCATTATGCCAATTGTAAAGTGGAGGTCATTTTTCAGAGGTTGGCCTAGACGCCTTATTTCCAGTGAAGGGAAATCTTAATGCTTCAGCATATCAAGACATTTTAGACAATTGTATACTTCCAACTTTGTGGGAACAGTTTGAGGAAGGCCCTTTTCCGTTCCAACACGTCTGTGCAAAAAGTAAAGCAAAAAATGCATGATTGGGTAAGTTTGGTGTGGAAGAATCTTCAGAGAGCCCTGGCCTCAATTCCATTGAACACCTTGATGAACTAGAACAGAGACTGGGAGCCAGGTTCTCTCCTGACGTCACAAATGCTCTTCTGAATAAATGGCCAAAACTTCTCGCAGACAGAGAAAGCCTTCCCAGAAACAGTTATAGCTGCAAAAGTGGGACCAACTCCATATTAACGGCTATAGATTTAGATTGGGAAGTCAAAAAAAGCTCCTGTAGGTGTAATGTACAGATGTACCAATATTGCCCATATAGCGTATTTTAGTCTATTATATTAGGGTCACTTCTAATCTAAAGCAATTCATTAAAGAAATAAAAAACATAACATCATAGGCTACTTTCACACTAGCGTTTTGGCTTTCCGTTTGTGAGATCCGTTCAGGGCTCTCAGAAGCGGTCCAAAACGGATCAGTTTTGCCCTAGTGCATTCTGAATGGAAAAGGATCCGCTCAGAATGCATCAGTTTGCCTCCATTCCGTCTCCATTCCGCTCTGGAGACAATATCCAGTTTCTCTGAACTATACTAGATCATAACAAAGACTTTTTATCTAATGCCTACAGCCTACCTCCATAAATAGAAGATTCATATTTAACTGCTCCCTGCTGCTCTGACCCCCTACACTTTCTCCTGGATGTCCATGTTCCAGCCCCCGAACTGTTTCCTGACCATCTAGCGCTGCATGGGCAAGGTCACATTCTCTGATGCAGCCAATATCACAACTAAAGACAGTTATTGGTTTTACTTGTATCAGTTTTAAATATACTGTAGAACCCATAATGAATACAGTTTCTAAGTAGGTTTTCAATAGAAATGTCCAGTATATAACAGCCCGCAGTGCAATGATGTGGATTGTGTAAACGGTAGTGCAGCCTACGTGCTTATTCTTGCTTATTCTTATCAGACGTTTTGATGAAGTGCAAGTATTTGAAGTATGTTTCACCAGCATCAGAAGAGTGTGGTGCTACAAAACAGCAACAAAAAGACTACAGATGAAACGATGAGCGCTGTATGCAAGATTTTATAATGGCTCCGGCAGAGTTTTATTGGTTATTTATTTGCCTAAAACAGTGAAGACTTTAAGTAGACAGAATGAAAACACATTTTACAAACCTAATTATATATAACCAATGTCCAATGTGTAAATCTTGTCTCGTCTATAAAGCAGCATTACAATAACCTCTTTATATTGTTTAATTAACGGGATTAAATTGAAACCATTTCTGAGATTGTTAATGTTTCTTGGGAAACCTGGATTGTGCAACTCTAAAACCTTCCTTTCTGTCCCTCACATGTCTTAACAATGCTCTAATGAGACCACACATACTGATGAGAGACCAGCCAGTTCCTGCAGCCATTTCATCCTTATCTAGCTTTCTGTATCTTTAGTGTGATTAGGATACATGTTTATTGCAGAACTGTCAACCCCCTAGTATCTGAAGTTTGTCATAAACATCCTCAAACGCTTTCTTGTCTTTTTGCTGAAATTGTTAGCTCAGTCAGTAAATCTCTAAACTGTAGAAAAAAAGGAAGTATTATGACATGCCTAATTAAAGTGGGCATTAGCGAGAGGAATTCCTCAAATCATTAATGTTGTTTAGGACCTTTGGAATAAATATATTTAAGATATGTTTATACTTATACTATATTCTTATTTGTACTAATTTTATATTTACATTTTAGATTATAAACTCTTATGGGAAGGGTATTCTAACCTATTAGGATTTGCCACTATAATTTAACATTTAACTTATTTAAAAATTAATGGTGGCTAATTAGGTTGGTAGTTAAAAAGCTGTTTAGCAAATGACCATATGATGAATGATTACTTCATCATCTATATTGGCTGTTACAGTCATTTAAACTATCCAAATCTTTACAATATATTGGATATTCTTTCAAAGAAAGATCTTTTGTTCAACTATTGGAATATATCAAACACACCCGACTTTTTTCCAGACAATTATGATCTGTCATTGGCCTCTTTCACACGAGCGTGTCCGGATAAGGTCCGGATGCATTGCGGCAAACCCGAGCGAGTAGGTACCCAATTACAGTCAGTTTTGACTGAGATTGCATTCCGTTATTCAGTTTTTATCGCGCGGGTGCAATGCGTTTTGCACGCGCGTGATAAAAAACTGAATGTGGTATCCAGACCCATACTTCTTCACAGAAGTTCAGGTTTGGGTTTAAGGTTGTGTAGATTGCATTATTTCCCCTTATAACATGGTAATAATGGAAAATAATAGCATTCTGAATACAGAATGCTTAGTACAATAGGGCTGGAGGGGTTTAAAAATAAATAAATATTTAAACTCACCTTAAGGCTCCATTCATACGTCCGCAAAATGGGTCCGCATCCGTTCCTCAATTTTGCGGAACGGGTGCGGACCCATTCATTATCTATGGGGACGGAATGGATGTGGACAGCACACAGTGTGCTGTCCGCATCCGCATTTGCAGAGCGCGGCCCCGATCTTTGGTTCCGCAGCTCCGCAAAAAGATAGAGCATGCCCTATTCTTGTCCGCAGCTGCGGACAAGAATAGGCATTTCTATAGGGGAGCTGGGCGGGTGTGTTGCGGATCCGCAACACAGCACGGACGTGTGAATGGAGCCTTATCCACTTGTTTGCGCAGCCGGCATCTCTTCTGTCTTCTTCTTTGAGGAATAGGACCTTTGATGGCGTCACTGCGCACATCACATGGTCCATCACATGATCTTTATATGTGACGGACCATGTAATGATCGCAGTGACGTCATCAAAGGTCCTTTTTCTCACAGATGAAGACAGAAGAGATGCCGGCTGTGCGAACAAGTGGATTAAGGTGAGTTCGATTATTATTATTTTTTTTAACCCCTTAGGGACTTAGGGCGTACCAGTACGCCCTGTTTTCCAAGTCCTTAAGGACCCAGGGCGTACCGGTACGTCCTGTGTAGTTTTGATCACTGCCGCACGGCCGGCAGAGTTTGGAACAGGGTGCCTGTTGAAATCATTCAGCAGGCACCCTGTGACAATGCCTAGGGGGTCCTGTGACCCCCCTGCATTGCCGATCGCTACAATCGCTATATAGTGTACTGTACTGTATTATACAGACATCAGACTCAACTGGATCTTCAAGAACCAAGTGGGTCAGGGTAAAAAAAAAGTGAAAAAAGTGAAAAAAGTAAAAATAAAAAAACATATTTATCCCTGATTAAAAATAAAAAAAAAATTTAATTCCCTACACATGTTATATATCACCGCGTCCATAACGACCCGATCTATAAAACGGTCATGTTACTTTCCCCGCACGGTGAACACCATAAAAAATAAAAACTATGATGAAATTGAAATTTTGCTCACCTTACTTCCAAAAAAAGGTAATAAGAGTGATCAAAAAAGTCATATATACGCCAAAATAGTACCATTCAAACCGTCGTCTCATCCCGCAAAAAATTAGCCCCTACATGAGACAATGGGCCAAAAAATAAAAAAAAACTATGGCTCTCAGACTATGGAGACACTAAAACAAGTTTTTTTGGTTTAAAAAATGATATTATTGTGAAAAACCTTAATAAATAAAAAAAGTACACATATTAGGTATTGCCTTTTCCGTAAGAACCTGCTCTATAAAAATATCACATGATCTAACCGCTCAGGTGAACAACGTAAAAACAAAAAATAAAAATGGTGTAAAAAAAGCCATAATTTTGTCACCTTACATCACAAAAAGTGTAATAGCAAGTGATCAAAAAGGTATATGCACCCCAAAATCATACCATTAAAACAGTCATCTCATCCTGCAAAAAATGAGACCCTAACTAAGACAATGGCCCAAAAAATTAAAAAACTATGGCTCTCAGACTATGGAGACACTAAAATGATTTTTTTTGTTTCAAAAATGATATTATTGTGTAAAACTTAAATAAATTTAAAAAAGTAAACATATTAGGTGTCCCTGCATCCGTAACAACCTGCTCTATAAAAATAGTACATGATCTAATCTGTCAGATGAACGTTGTAAATAATAAAAAATAAAAACTGTGCCAAAACAGGTATTTTTTGGCAAATTTTCTATTTTAATCCATTTTTCCCCGTAACAAAGCAAGGGTTAACAGCCAAACAAAACTCAATATTTATTGCCCTGATTCCTTAGTTTACAGAAACACCCCATATGTGGTCGTAAACCTCTGTATGGGCACACAGCAGGGCGCAGAAGGAAAGGAATGCCATATGGATTTTGGAAGGCAGTTTTTGCTGGACTTGTTTTTTGACACCATGTCCCATTTGAAGCCCCCCTGATGCACCCCTAGAGTAGAAACTCCAAAAAGTGACCCCATTTAAGAAACTACACCCCTCAAGGTATTCAAAACAGATTTTACAAACTTTGTTAACCCTTTAAGTGTTCCACAAGAGTCAATGGCAAATGGAGATAAAATTTCAGAATTTCTATTTTTTGTAACTTTGCTTCACAAAAAGTGTAATATAGAGCAACCAAAAATCATATGTACCCTAAAATAGTACCAAAAAAACTGCCACCTTATCCCGTAGTTTCCAAAATGGGGTCACGTTTTTGGAGTTTCTACTCTAGGGGTGCATCAGGGGGCTTCAAATGGGACATGGTGTAAATAAACCAGTCCAGCGAAATCTGCCTTCCAAAAACCACACGGCATTCCTTTCCCTCTACGCCCTGACGTCGGGCTATAGAGTGGTGTACGACCACATATCAGGTGTTTCTGTAAACCGCAGAGTCAGGGCAATAAATATAGAGTTTTGTTTGGCTGTTAACCCTTGCTTTTTTAGTAAAATAAATGGATTAAAATGGAAAATTTGGCAAAAAATGAAAATTCTGAAATTTCATCTCCATTTGCCATCAACTCTTGGGGAACACCTAAAGGGTTAATAATGTTTGTAAAATCAGTTGTAAATACCTTGAGGGGTGTAGTTTCTAGAATGGGGTCACTTTTGGGTGGTTTCTATTATGTAAGTCTCACAAAGTGACTTCAGACCTGAACTGGTCCCTAAAAAGTGGGTTTTTGAAAATTTCTGAAAATTTTCAAGATTTGCATCTAAACTTCTAAGCCTTGTAACGTCCCCAAAAAATAAAATGTAATTCCCAAAATGATCCAAACATGAAGTAGACATATGGGGAATGTAAACTAATAGCTATTTTTGGAGGTATTACTATGTATTATAGAAGTAGAGAAATTGAAACTTGGAAATTTGCAAGTTTTTGCCAAATTTTGGTAAATTTGTTTTTTTTTTATAAATAAATTATTATTTTTTTACTCCATTTTACTAGTGTTATGAAGTACAATATGTGACAAAAAAAACAATCTCAGAATGGCCTGAATAAGTAAAAGCGTTTTAAAGTTATCACCACATAAAGTGACACTGGTCAGATTTTAAAAAAATAGCCAAGTCCTTAAAGGGAACCTGTCACCTGGAAAAGACAATTTACACTAATCACAGTACCTTAAAGTATCTCTCATAGTGTGCCCAAAGATGTATTCATATATTCTTTCTGCGTTGTGCTGTCTCATAAAATCGACTTATAAAACTGTGTTTGTCACCTTTTTGAAGTCACGAAGGGAGCGGCCTCCTTGACTCAACCGTTGGATAAGCCCGCCCCTATGCCGCTCCTCCGCATATTGATGGACATTTTTCCCTGTAGCCGTGACCGCGCTCTTCTCGCGCATGCGTCGTGCGTGTCCTGCCACAGCATGATCCCGGCTACGGCTCCCTCCCTCCCTGGCTTCTTCTTGTTCACTGCTCCTGCGCCGTTCCTATACAGCACGCTCGCGCCCATCGCTTCTCCCCTGCGGCGTGAGCGCGATCACTGTCTGTTTGCACTGCAGCGCAGGCGCAGTGAACATGCAGATGCCAGGGAGGGAGGGAGCCATAGCCGGGATCATGCTGTGGCAGGACATGCACGACGCATGCGCGAGAAGAGCGCGGTCACGGCTACAGGGAAAAATGTCCATCAATATGCGGAGGAGCGGCATAGGGGCGGGCTTATCCGACGGTTGAGTCAAGGAGGCCGCTGCCTTCGTGACTTTAGCATGACTTCAAAAAGGTGACAAACAAAGGTTTTATAAGTCGATTTTATGAGACAGCACAACGCAGAAAGAAGATATGAATACATCTTTGGGCACACTATGAGAGATACTTTAAAGGGAATCTGTCACTAGCAATGTACCAAATTTTAGATTTAGATGAACTTGGAGGCGTTATTAGTTTTCAAATTTTGCCGGGCACGGCACTTCAGAGGGGCGTTCCTGGGCACCGTGGAGAAAGAAGAACGCCCCTCTGGGCTCCTTACAGCGTCATTTACATATCATAAGAATCGATTTTTTGAAGAAATGACAAGACTCACAATCAAAAGAACAAGACAGATGGAAAAAAGGTACTCTGTTAAACATGGATTCATGAAAAAAATTTTGGGGTAAATTGCTAGTGACAGATTCCCTTTAAGGTACTGTGATTAGTGTAAATTTTCTTTTCCAGGTGACAGGTTCCCTTTAAGGTGAAATAGGGCTGAGTCCTTAAGGGGTTAAACCCCTCCAGCCCTATTTTACTATGCATTCTGTATTAAGAATGCTATTATTTTCCCTTATAACCATGTTGTAAGGGAAAATAATAATGATCGGGTCTCAATCCCGATCGTCTCCTAGCAACCGTGCGTGAAAATCGCGCCGCATTCGCACTTGCTTGCGGATGCTTGCGATTTTCACGCACCCCATTTACTTCTATGGGGCCTGTGTTGCGTGAAAATTGCACAAAATAGAGCTTGCTGCGATTTTCACGCAAAGCACAAGTGATGCGTGAAAATCACCGCTCATGTGCACAGCCCCATATAAATAAGTGGGTCCGGATTCAGTGCGGGTGCAATGCGTTCACTTCACGCATTGCACCCGCGCGGAAAACTCGCCCGCGTGAAAGGGGCCTTAGACTTTTTTTGACTAAGTGTATGCAGACGGATCCGTACTGAACGGATACCATCGCTTGCATTTATAGGTGCGGATCCGTCTGTGCAGATACCAGACGGATCCGCACCTAACGCAGGTGTGAAAGTAGCCTTAGTCTAATCTAAATATTTTTTTCATTATTTTTTTTTAGACTACAATCTCACTGTTATTTAACATACATTAAAACAGTCAGTGCCCTTAAATTTGGGAGATTTAACACAAATAAAAAGTCAGTACTGAGTCCCAACTCAGGTCTAAGAGCTATTGGGTTCAGAGAAAAATGGCAATAGTGGTACAGGGATATCCTGTTGTGTCCCTGTAGATGTATGTGTCCTATCATAATAACAAGAACAGAGATAGGGGTTTGTGTCAGGCCAGGGAATATGTCCATAATATGGGTTCAGGGTTGGACAGGGATTAAAAACAGCAACCCTGGCACTCAAACTCTGCCAGCCTACATATAATATTATACCCTGCTCATATTACTGAAAAATGGTGTTGCTTAACATGAGCTGTGGCAAATTTTTACCATACCTGTTCCATCGATCACTATTCAGACCTCAGACCTGGCCCCTAAACAAATTCAGACACCAGATCAGATCAAAAATAAAAATTCAGATCTCAGGCCCCTCTGTTTATCACTACAGATGAGCGAATTTCTCAAAAATTCGATTCGGCCGGATCAACAAATTTTCAGCAAAAAATTGTTCAATCCGAATTTATTTGTGCCGAATCGCGTTAAAAAAATGGCTATTTCCTGGCTGCAAAGAACCTTTATAGTGGTGTAGAACACTATGCCTTTGCAGTAACATGCATAGGGAGTCTGCTGTGGTAGTGAAACAATACTGTGAGTCAGTATGACACGCAAATGACAGGCGTCGCACTTAGAATCACTGCACACTTCACTTCTTTGGGCAGTTATGAGACCACAACTGACCAAATAACTCAAGTGTGAGCTTTACAAGTCAATGTTAGCGCCAGGTATAAAGAACCATGCAGAGGCCCAAAATCCTACTATAGCATGAAAGAGCACACTCTTTTTACACCAATTCACAGATTCCACATAGATTTCTACTAAACCTGTTCTATTAAACGTTTATACAAGTAGAGCCCCCCCCCCCTCCCCCGACAGAGTGGAGTGGGTGTCAGCAGTAAGTTTGTGTTGACATCACTGATTATTTTGCCCTTCGTCTGATCCATCAGAACAATAACCCCCAAAAAACGGATCCTCTCTGTGGAGCATCCACCTTCACTCGGTCAGCATTTGGTCAGTAATCCATCAGTATTGCAAAAAAAAAAAGTGGATCCAAAACAGAGATGACACATGAATGGAATATTTGCATGTCTTCTGTGTTTTGTACCCACTCCTGCTTTTGGCTAGCTAATCATAAGCCAATTGATGCAAAATAGGGACCATGTCATGCAGGCCTTACAGCTGTTACATAGACAGGATCCGTTGTGCGTCTCATTTTTCCTTCCTTCTGACAGATCAGAAGGGTCAAATAAATGATGATGTCAGCCAGGCCGAAAGGCAAAATAGTGGCCCCGTCATGAAGTAGGGAGGGTGGGAACAGCATGAGAAGTCCACAGAGTGGCCCTATGACATAGTGGTGATGTGTGAAATCCGCATGAAAAGACCACAGAGTGTCCCAATGACAGAGTCTGGAGTTGGCAGCAGCATCAGTAGGAGGCCACAGAGTTGCACAATGACAGTGTGGAGGTGGCAGCAGCATCAGGAGGCCACAGAGTGGTACAATGGCAGAGTGTGGAGGTGGCGGCAGCAGCAGCATCAGGAGAAGGCCACAGGGTGGCACAATGACAGTGTGGAGGTGGCAGCAGCAGCAGCATGAGGCCACAGAGTGGCACAATGACACAGGGTGGAGTTGGCAGCAGCATCAGGAGGAGGCCACAGAGTGGCACAATGACAGTGTGGGGGTAGCATCATGTCACGAGGGTGTCAAGAGCCACGTCTGACTCCGTTATACCCGGGGTCAGGAAGTCGCAGCGGGTGGCTGCGCGCTCTATGTATAAAGATAGTGCTGTTTCTTAATGGTAGCTTTCTGGGTTTGCCTTGCAACCCTTTTTGGCTCACTCAGGGATCCGTAGCTTCTTCTCCTCAGCTGTTTCTTGTCCAGCACTGTCCAGCACTCCCAACCTCCTCTCCAACTTCTCTGGTTGCCAGATATAGAGTTTCCTGCCTGGACTTCTATACTGACCCACTGGAGCTGAGTAGCAGTGATCCCTGGTTGTTGTTCCAGAGCATTACCCTCCGGATCCCTGTTGGGCTTTTGTTGGCTGCTGTTGTCGCCCACCTGGGATTATATGTTTTGTCTGTATTGTCTGTCCTCTGCTTGGTGTTTTCCTTTAGTGTCAGTGGTGCAGACTAGTGATCCCACCGCCCTGTTCACTACGTAGGGCTCATCTTAGGGAAAGCCAGGGTTTAGGCACGTGATCGGCGTACGGGTGAGGAACCTGTCTAGGGACGTCAGGGCAGTCAGGTGCCAGCCTCAAGGTGAGTCAGGGGTCACCACCGTTCCCTCTCCCTTGGACAGGGCCTTCCCATTTCCCTCCCTTTGCGTGACGCCGGTCATGACACATCAGCAGCATCAGGAGGCCACAGAGTGGCACAATGACAAAGTTTGGAGGTGGCAGCAGCATCAGGAAACCACAGAGTGGCACAATCACAGAGTGTAGAGGTGGTGACAGAAGCAGCATCATCAGAAGGAGACCACAGGGTAGCACAATGACAGTGTGGAGGTGGCAGCAGCAGAATCAGGAGACCTGAGTGGTAAGGTGGCAGCAGTATCAGGAGACCACAGAGTGACCCATTGACAGAGTCAGCTGCGGCTTGATATAAAGTGGAGTATGTTGGCCGGAAAGACACGCCCCTTTTGAAAAAGCTGAGCGAAACGCGCATCAGGGGTGCGCTCACCAAGGTCCCAAGGTTGGTTCCCCTTTATTTTATATATGTGTTGTATATGCCGGTTGTGACTTTTTACGTGCTGGATGCATGTGGCATCCAAGTATGTCCGTTGTTGTGGATATGTTATCCACACACTGCGTCCATCAACTCTCATGGTACGGCTGGCATGATAACACTTGCATTATCACTTAAGCCCACGTTTCCCTCTGGCTTGTGGAGGAGAGTTCATCTCGATTTAGCTATTCAGCTGGCTCAGGCCATCAGGAGAGGTGTACTTAGCGAATACATCGATTTTTGTGATACCTTGGTGGGGCGCTGATCCGAAGTGCTGCCACATTACTGCTGTTACTTATTACTATTGTCTATTTATTGTCCTTTATGTGACTAATTAATAAAATATTCTGTCATTTATGTACATGTGTGTTCTTGTTTATCGGATCTATAGAGTGGGGAGGTGGGTGGCAATACCAGTACCAGCTGAAGATGGTGGGTAAAAGACGAAGCACTTAGCATCAGGCGGCTGGCAGCATCAGAATAGTAGCTGAGGCAGGTAGCCAGAATAAACCAGTCTCTTTTTGTCAAAGTGTTGGTGCGGCACCATGAATGATCTAGTCTGATGCATAAGGCATTGGTGGGTGGAAATACTGGCTGATCCACTCCTTATTCATCTTGACAAAGGTCAGTCTCTCCACATTTTGGGGGGACAGATGAGTTCTTATCTTGGTAACTATTGCCCCCGACGCACTAAACACCCGCTCTGATGCCACACTACTGTATGGGCAGGACAGCTTTTCCAGGCAAACTCTGCTAGTTGCGGCCACAAATCCAGTTTGTCTAGTAGTCTAGCGGATTTTCAATGTGGGGTGGCAGAGTGCTATCCAAATGCCACCACCTGCTGGCTCATGTCCTGCTCTAAGTCTAGCTGCTGCTGGTGAGTAGCTTCTTCACTAGGTGGGTGAAGAAAGCTGCTCATCAGTGACTCTAGACTCAAGTTGTTGCTGATGGAGCTGGAACTGCTCCTACCCCCCCCACCCTATCACAGCAGCTATGGCAGAAGAACGTGAGCGCAGAGGGCCCCCCGGCCAGACCTGAGAGAGGATGGATGATGGCGCAGATAGGCATCGGCCAACTTACTTCATAGGATGTCTCTATAGTAGTTCCCTTTGTCCTCCCTCTCAGCGGGTATAAAAAAAGGCCCAAATTTTGGACTGGTAGCGATGGTCTAACATGGTGGAGAGCAAGTAGTCATCCCTCTGCCGAATGGTGACAATTCGGCTGTCACTACGCAAGCAAGTGAGCATGCATCGGGCTATTTGCAAAGGTGACTCGGAGGGACTCCCTGCCTCCATCTCCATTATATACTGCCATGGTGTGTGTGGGTCATCTGCCTCGTCTTCATCATCTCCCTCTTGCTCCTCCGGCTGCTCCTGCTCCTCCTCTCCTGTCACCTACGTAGAAAAACCACCCATTTTACTACACATTGCTTGTGCTCCAATGTCCTCCTCCTTCAGTTCAGCCCCCATAGGGCTCATGTGGCCGTGACCGTGAGATGTAGGCGCCATGTCTCCAGTCCCCTGAACAGCCAGATTTACCAACATCTGTTCTAGGACATGAAGCAGTGGAATGATGTTGTTCATCCCGTAGTCCTGACAAATAACGTGGCCTCCTCAAAGGGCTTTAGCAAACGGCAGGTGTCGCGCATGAGCTGCCAATGGCTGACATTGAAGTTACACAGGGGAGTACTCCTGTCCGCTTGGATCATCAAGAAATCGTTTATGGCCTTTCTCTGTTCCTATAGTTGGTCCAACATATGGAAGATAAAATTCCAACTGCGATCAGCTACATAATCATCATCGAGTACTGTCTGCATGTCACTGATGTCCTCCTCAACGTTCTCTGGGTCAGGAGTCTGACCGATCGCAACACCAGCTCCCATGCCACTCTCCTCATCACTACTTGCCTGCCTACCGGAGGAAGCAGCGGATGTCTTCTCCACATCTTGGCTGGCCAGTAGCTGCTGACTGTTCTCTAGTAGCTCGTCCTCGCTATACACTGCGTGCAGAATTATTAGGCAAATGAGTATTTTGACCACATCATCCTCTTTATGCATGTTGTCTTACTAAAGCTGTATATGCTCAAAAGCCTACTACCAATTAAGCATATTAGGTGATGTGCATCTCTGTAATGAGAAGGGGTGTGGTCTAATGACATCAACACCCTATATCAGGTGTGCATAATTATTAGGCAACTTCCTTTCCTTTGGCAAAATGGGTCAAAAGAAGGACTTGACAGGCTCAGAAAAGTCAAAAATAGTGAGATATCTTGCAGAGGGATGCAGCACTCTTAAAATTGCAAAGCTTCTGAAGCGTGATCATCGACACACAAGCTGAAACGTCAAGACTGGGCCAAGAAATATCTCAAGACTGATTTTTCTAAGGTTTTATGGACTGATGAAATGAGAGTGAGTCTTGATGGGCCAGATGGATGGGCCCGTGGCTGGATTGGTAAAGGGCAGAGAGCTCCAGTCCGACTCAGACGCCAGCAAGGTGGAGGGGGAGTACTGGTTTGGGCTGGTATCATCAAAGATGAGCTTGTGGGGCCTTTTCGGGTTGAGGATGGAGTCAAGCTCAACTCCCAGTCCTACTGCCAGTTTCTGGAAGACACCTTCTTCAAGCAGTGGTACAGGAAGAAGTCTGCATCCTTCAAGAAAAACATGATTTTCATGCAGGACAATGCTCCATCACACGCGTCCAAGTACTCCACAGCGTGGCTGGCAAGAAAGGGTATAAAAGAAGAAAATCTAATGACATGGCCTCCTTGTTCACCTGATCTGAACCCCATTGAGAACCTGTGGTCCATCATCAAATGTGAGATTTACAAGGAGGGAAAACAGTACACCTCTCTGAACAGTGTCTGGGAGGCTGTGGTTGCTGCTGCACGCAATGTTGATGGTGAACAGATCAAAACACTGACAGAATCCATGGATGGCAGGCTTTTGAGTGTCCTTGCAAAGAAAGGTGGCTATATTGGTCACTGATTTGTTTTTGTTTTGTTTTTGAATGTCAGAAATGTATATTTGTGAATGTTGAGATGTTATATTGGTTTCACTGGTAAAAATAAATAATTAAAATGGGTATATATTTGTTTTTTGTTAAGTTACCTAATAATTATGCACAGTAATAGTCACCTGCACACACAGATATCCCCCTAAAATAGCTAAAACTAAAAACAAACTAAAAACTACTTCCAAAAATATTCAGCTTTGATATTAATGAGTTTTTTGGGTTCATTGAGAACATGGTTGTTGTTCAATAATAAAATTAATCCTCAAAAATACAACTTGCCTAATAATTCTGCACTCCCTGTATAGTGGAGCTGAGCCCACATCATAAAATACTTCTCTGGCTGAGGGAACAGAAAAGGACAGAAGCAAGTTGAGGACAGGTGAGGGCACAGGGCCTGCTCCCGTGCCATGCCAAAAAAAGGGGCTGTGTCTAACGAACCCACTGACTCTTGGCTGGGGGTGTTTGATGTCATTTGGAACGAAGTGGATGACCGAGTCAACCATTCAAGAACCACTGGGTTACTGGTCAAGACACGACTGCTAGATGACACTGGGAGCTCAGGCCTCTCGCTGCGACTCCTGCTGCCACGCCCCCTTACTCTGCTGCGACCTGTGTCAGAAACTTTTAGGCCTCTGCCACTCCCCTGTGCAGGGCCTGGCACTTCTCTGTCTTAAATACTATTAGATTAAACAAATAAATAAAAAGGAAATTAAAACACCCCAAAAAAGTCTGTAATTTAAGCCCTTTTTTCCCCACTATTACATGTCAAAGAAGGCTTGTAGGCCTATAGGCCCTTACTTTTTTCCATTTATACATGCCACAAAAGTCTTTAGAGTGTATAACTGCACCGCTGAATGGCAAATAGGCCCTTACTTTTTTCCACTTATACATGCCATAAAAGGCTTCAGAACATATAACTGCACAGCAGAATGGCAAATATATATTCTTTTGCTATTAATACACTCCAACAAGGGCTGTAATTTTCTCACTTCACCACACAACGGCAAGGACTTTTTTTTGTGACACTAATACACGCCAAAAAGAGGCTTTAGAACATATAACTGCACCACTGAACGGCAAATATATATTTTTTTGCTACTAATACATGCCAAAAAGGGCTTTAATTTTCCCACTTCACCACACAATGGCAAACACTTTTTTTTGTGCCACTAATACATGCCAAAAAGGGCTTTAGAATATATAACTGCAACATTGAACGGCAAATATATTTTTTGGCCACTAACACACGCCAAAAAGGGCTATAATTTGCTCACTTCACCGCACAACGGCAAATACTTTTTTTATGCCACTAATAAACGCAAAAAAGTGCTTTAGAACTTATAACTGCACCGCTAAATGGCAAAAATATATTTTTTTGCCACTAATACACGTCAAAAAGGGCTGTGATTTTATCACTTCACCACACAAGCGGCAAATACTTTTTTTATGCCACTAATAGAAGCCAAAAAGGGATTTAGAACAATTTAGGGAATGTCAATTTAGGGGAGAAAAATTAAAATTTGGGATTTATGTAAATGAGGGGGTCCAAAAATGTGCCTTTTCATGTGTAATATCCTAATTTAAAAGGTTTTTTCGTTATTGATAAACATTTAGCGTGGTAAATTTGTGCTTGATTATAATGTATACTGAAATTTCCGCAAAAAGGGAATAAATTAATATAAACTCCACAAAAATTTGCTCATTCACATAAATGGGTCCGCTATCCGCCCGTTCCGCAAAAAGATAAGACATGTTTAGAGTTGAGCGAACACCTGGATATTTGGGTTCTACGGGTTCGGCCAAAAATTTGGAGAAAAGTTCGAGTTCGGGACCCGAACTTGACCCCAAACCCCATTGAAGTCAATGGGGACCCGAACTTTTGAACACTAAAATGGCTGTAAAAATGTAATGGAAATGGTTAGAGGGCTGCAAATGGCATCAAAATGTGGTTAAGAGCATGGCAAGTGCTCTGCAAACAAATGTGGATAGGGAAAAGACTTTAAATTACATAAAATACGTAAAAATAATAAATAATAATCTTGATCTAGGAGGACGAGGTCCATATGGAGTAGGAGGTTGCGGTGGCGGTGGATGTGGCAGTGTAGGTGGAAGCGGCAGTGGAGGAGGAGGTAGCCTACACAGTTTTTTTGTTTTAAATTTTATTTTTTAAATTAGGGAACACACCAAAACATTGGGAAATATAACCTGTGATAACCCCCTGCAGTCATGCTAAACACACGTTCAAAAAATACACTGGCTGCAGAGTAGGCCAGCACCTCCAAGGGGGAAAGGGCAAGCTCAGGCCATGTGCCCAATTTGGAGACCCAGAAGTTGCAGGGGCTGATTCCTGTCAGTCAGTTCGTGTAGGCGTGTGCAAACTTACCACCATGTCGCAAGTCCCCATGATGTTAACGATCCAATTTGATATCTGCTCTATCAACTTTCGATGTTCTTTTCTGCGCCTACCATGGTGATCACGGGTGGCGGGGAATCAGGGTTCCACGCTGGAGAGGGAGCATGAGAAAGAGAGACCACATCCAAGGGAGGATAAATTTTTTCAAATTTCAAATTATAGAGTTGAAATATGGGAGAAATTATTAAAGCATAAAAGTGTGACAACTTTTTAAAGTTTAGGCATTGAATGAAAGGATGTGGCGCGCATTAATTACTGAAGAATTTATAAAATTTTACTCCCTGTCACCTATGCAGAGCAGGGGTTTATTCACGTCTAAAATTGCATAATGTCAACCCAAGAATGTAACAGAAAAATTTGTGAAATATTTTAACCTGTCTACTTGGTAGAGCATGGGTATATGACAGAAAAAAATTGTTTATTGTCACTCGAAAATGTTAAAGAAAAATTATTGAAATTTATTAAGCTGTCAACTAGGTAGAGGAGGGGTATATTACACCCAAAAATTGGTGAATTTCACCAAAAAATGTAAAAGACAAATTATTTATTTTTTAACCTGTCTATTAGGTATAGCAGTGGTACATCACACCCAAAAATTGGTGAATTTCACAAGAATATGTAACTGACAAATTTTTATTTTTTTGTTTAACCTGTCTACTAGGTATAGCAGTGGAACTATACACCAAAAAATTGGTGCATTTCACCAGAAAATGTAACTGTTTTTTTTTTTATTTATTCTTTCCGGTCTACTAGGTATAGCAGCGGTACTATACACTGAAAAATTGGCGAATTTCACCCGAAAATGTGAATAACAATTTATTTTAATTTTTTTACCGGTCTACTAGGTATAGCAGTGGTACATCACACCCAAAAATTGGTGAATTTCACCTGAAAATGTAAATGACAATTTTTTTTTTTGTTTAACCGGTCTACTAGGTATAGCAGTGGTACATCACACCCAAAAATTGGTGAATTTCACCCGAAAAAACCTGAGTTCCATATGGAGTAGGAGTTTGAGGAGGCGGTGGACGTAGCGGTGTAGGTGGAAGCGGCGGTGGAGGAGGACGAGGTAGCCAACACAGGTTTTTGGTTTTAATTTAAAAAAAATTAAATTAGGGAACACTCTAAAAGAGTGTGAAATATCCAAAATACAAGAATGAGCAATTGCGCTGCAGTATAACAATGGCTGGTTAGTGCCGGTATACATGTCTATTCTGCACAAGGTACGGACAAGTCCTGAGGGATCCATGCCTGGTTCATTTTAATAAAAGTGAGCTTGTCCACATTGGCTGTGGACAGGCGGCTGCGCTTGTCTGTGATGACGCCCCCTGCCGTGCTAAACACACGTTCAGATAATACACTGGCTGCAGGGCAGGCCAGCACCTCCAAGGCGTAAAGGGCAAGCTCAGGCCATGTGCCCAATTTGGAGACCCAGAAGTTGAAAAGGGCAGACCCGTCATTCAGTACGTGTAGGCGTGTGCATACATACTGCTCCACCATGTTGGTGAAATGCTGCCTCCTGCTAAGACGTTCCATATCAACTGGTGGTGCTGGTTGTTGTGGCGTGCTGACAAAGCTTTTCCACATTTCAGCCATGTTAACCCTGCCTTCTGAGGTGCTGGCGGTGCCCCAGCTGCATTGGTGACCTCTTCCTCTTCCTCTGCCTTCGCCTTGTGCTTCCACTGTGCCCCCGTGTAATGACCGGCGTCACGCAAAGGGAGAGAAATGGGAAGGCCCTGTCCAAGGGAGAGGGAAAGGTGGTGACCCCTGACTCACTTTGCGGCTGGCACCTGACTGCCCTGACGTCCCTAGACGGGTTCCTCACCCGTACGCCGATCACGTGCCTAAACCCTGGCTTTCCCTAAGATGAGCCCTGTGTAGTGAACGGGGTGGTGGGATCACTAGTCCGCACCACTGACACTAAAGGAAAACACCAAGGAGAGGACAGACAATACAGACAAAACATATAATCCCAGGTGGGCGACAACAGCAGACCTCCAAGGCCCACAGGGATCCGAAGGGTAACACTCTGGAACAACAACCAGGGAACACAGTTACACAGCTCCAGTGGGTCAGTATAGAAGTCCAGGCAGGAAGCTCTATATCTGGCAACCAGAGAAGTGTGAGAGGGGAATATAAGGAGGTTGGGAGTGCTGGACAAGAAACAGCTGAGGAGAAGGAGCTACGGATCCTTGAGTGAGCCAAAAAGGGTTGCAAGGCAAACCCAGAAAGCTACCATAAAGAAACAGCACTATGTTTCTACATAGAGCGCGCAGCCACCCGCTGCGACTTCCTGACCCCGGGTATAACGGAGTCAGGCATGGCTCTTGACACCCTCGTGACAATATACACTGCTCAAAAAAATAAAGGGAACACTTAAACAACACAATGTAACTCCAAGTCAATCACACTTCCGTGAAATCAAACTCTCCACTTAGGAAGCAACACTGAGTGACAATCTATTTCACATGCTGTTGTGCAAATGGGATAGACAACAGGTGGAAATTATAGGCAATTAGCAAGACACCCCCAATAAAGGAGTGGTTCTGCAGGTGGTGATCACAGACCACTTCTCAGTTCCTATGCTTCCTGGCTGATGTTTTGGTCACTTTTGAATGCTGGCGGTGCTTTCACTCTAGTGGTAGCATGAGACGGAGTCTACAATCCCCACAAGTGGCTCAGGTAGTGCAGCTTATCCAGGATGGCACATCAATGCGAGCTGTGGCAAGAAGGTCTGCTGTGTCTGTCAGCGTAGTGTCCAAAGCATGGAGGCGCTACCAGGAGACAGGACAGTACATCAGGAGACGTGGAGGAGGCCAACAACCCAGCAGCAGGACCGCTACCTCCGCCTTTGTGCAAGGAGGAACAGGAGGAGCACTGCCAGAGCCCTGCAAAATGACCTCCAGCAGGCCACAAATGTTCATGTGTCTGCTGAAACGGTCAGAAACAGATTCCATGAGGGTGATATGAGGGCCCGACGTCCATAGGTGGGGGTTGTGCTTACAGCCCAACACCGTGCAGGACGTTTGGCATTTGCCAGAGAACACCAAGATTGGCAAATTTGCCACTGGCGCCCTGTGCTCTTCACAGATAAAAGCAGGTCCACACTGAGCACATGTGACAGACGTGACAGAGTCTGGAGACGCCGTGGAGAACGTTCTGCTGCCTGCAACATCCTCCAGCATGACCGGTTAGTAATGGTGTGGGGTGGCATTTCTTTGGAGGGCCGCACAGCCCTCCATGTGCTCGCCAGAGGTAGCCTGACTGCCATTAGGTACCGAGATGAGATCCTCAGACCCCTTGTGAGACCATATGCTGGTGCGGTTGGCCCTGGGTTCCTCCTAATGCAAGACAATGCTAGGCCTCATGTGGCTGGAGTGTGTCAGCAGCTCCTGCAAGACGAAGGCATTGATGCTATGGACTGGCCCGCCCGTTCCCCAGACCTGAATCCAATTAAGCACATCTGGGACATCATGTCTCGCTCTATCCACCAACGTCACGTTGCACCACAGACTGTCCAGGAGTTGGCAGATGCTTTAGTCCAGGTCTGGGAGGCGATCCCTCAGGAGACCGTCCGCCACCTCATCAGGAGCATGCACAGGCGTTGTAGGGAGGTCATACAGGCACATGGAGGCCACACACACTACTAAGCCTCATTTTGACTTGTTTTAAGGACATTACATCAAAGTTGGATCAGCCTGTAGTGTGTTTTTCCACTTTAATTTTGAGTGTGACTCCAAATCCAGACCTCCATGGGTTAAAAAATGTGATTTCCATTTTTTTTATTTTTGTGTGATTTTGTTGTCAGCACATTCAACTATGTAAAGAACAAAGTATTTCAGAAGAATATTTAATTAATTCAGATCTAGGATGTGTTATTTTTGTGTTCCCTTTATTTTTTTGAGCAGTGTATATATATATATATATATATATATATATAGCATCAAAGGATGAGGCAGCACTCCAAATGAAATGAAAAAATGGTGGATCTTTATTCCCCTTGCAACGTTTCAACCGCTCAATGCGGTCTTTCTCAAGCATACAACATAGTGTCATACCAGGGTATATATACCCACAATGCATAGCATAAAACAAAGTGATAATAATCCAATTACAAATTAAAATCATATGTGAAATACAATAAACATATCAAAATCGTGAGGATCATATTCATAGTGATTCGTATACTCCAATACAACATATGAAAAATCAATAACCATACTGTAGACAAAACAGTGCATCAATTAGTGATAATAAGACACATTACGATAATGTGATATCACCTGTGTATGAGTATAAAAGGTGATCATAATCAATAAAGTTTAAAAACAACTCACGAGTCAGTGCAAGGACCTAGGCGCCAGAAGTCCGCGTCCTCATAATCAAACTGCGCATGCCCAGGATCCCAGCAAACGTCAACCCACACAGACGGAGCCCAGCGACGTCAGCGGACATGTGAACAAACACATGACCTGCCAGACCATCACGTGACTCATCCGGGGGAGGTGTCGGGCCGCGTCACGCAGGCGGTACAAGGCGAGCGTCGTCACGGCAACGACGCCGGCATTACCGGCGTAGCTGCCCCAACAACCGCCAGCCAAACAACGCCGGCAGCGAGACGCCCATGCTGGAATGAATGGGCCAGCGCAGCCAGATGAAAGGAGACAGGAGAGAAAGCAAAAGGCATAGCAATCCTAAATTTACAGAAAAAACAGCACAGGGAGCATATACACACTCCCACATGGTGACTATTATACAGGTTTACATATCAGAGTGAACGTGGCATATATGTATAACGGCACTAACATATATGCCACGTTCACTCAGGTGATATCACATTATCGTAATGTGTCTTATTATCACTAATTGATGCACTGTTTTGTCTACAGTATGGTTATTGATTTTTCATATGTTGTATTGGAGTATACGAATCACTATGAATATGATCCTCACGATTTTGATATGTTTATTGTATTTCACATATGATTTTTTATTTGTAATTGGATTATTATCACTTTGTTTTATGCTATGCATTGTGGGTATATATACCCTGGTATGACACTATGTTGTATGCTTGAGAAAGACCGCATTGAGAGGTTGAAACGTTGCAAGGGGAATAAAGATCCACCATTTTTTCATTTCATTTGGAGTGCTGCCTCATCCTTTGATGCTATACTTACGATAGCCGTGTGAGCCTGCGGCTGTGAGGATTACCTGCACCCATCTGTACTGGTCTTGTGCTGCTGTGGCCCTTTTTTTGCTTTTTATATATATATATATATATATATATATATATGGATCAATTTCTGTTGCAGGGCCCCCACATATGAGGTGAGATCAGAAAGTAACATTTGCATCTACGGTGGAAAATACTGTTTTGGAGGGGGGCAAAAAG
Organism: Bufo bufo; assembly: GCF_905171765.1. Classification (NCBI taxonomy): domain Eukaryota; kingdom Metazoa; phylum Chordata; class Amphibia; order Anura; family Bufonidae; genus Bufo; species Bufo bufo. Next base: position 268,712,215 of record NC_053392.1, on the reverse strand, counting down.
AACCTCATGGGGCTACTGCTTTTCCCATTGGGGGTGGTTCTTCCTGAGTGGAGAGTAATAGGGAGACATTCAGTCCAGGGTTTTCTATTCTCTGCCATTGCCTTCTAAATCTTGAGCTTCAGTGTGGATGATAAGCGGTGTGAGCCTGTTCTGTCTTCAATGCTCATAGTTTTTCCTGTCCTACTGCTGGGAAGTGTGTAGCTCTATCACTTTGTATAGATTGAGGAACCCCATACCTACGTACAGGAGAGGATTTTCTTGGACACGGTCCTTGCAGTCACCTTGATAAAAGACAATGCTTCTGGCCACTCTGAGAAGAGATCTACACAGACAAACACAAACTCATAGCAGCCCACCTTTGGTAGTTGGATTAAAGCTATCTGCAGTCGCTAGAATGGATATTATGGCTTTGGGTGAGCTTAGAGGAACTCTTAATCATCTTTCCGTTTTATGGCAAGCACAGATCAGGCAGGCCTGAACGAAGCATGTAGCCACATTATTGAATCCCCGGGCAATCTAGAAATTATCTACCAGACTCACCATGGCTTCCTTTGAAGCATTTGTGGGTCCATGTTTCAGATGGGTCATAATGGAGTACAGGGCTCAGGGCAGGCAAAGTTTGTTCTCTACGACCGAGATTTCTTATTCCCTCTTTTCAGCCCCTTTTACCTTCCATCCCCTCATTTCCTCATTGAAAGCCTAGTTCTGCATTTGGGCCAGCAATTACCTATCCACCTTCCCTATTGCTGCTGTAAAGTGGCCATTACAGGAAGCAGCTTTTGAAGCTTGATCAGCCCTGCAGTTTCTCCTGGCTTTTGCAGAGGTATCTTTCTTGTGCGCCTACACTTTGATAAAAACAACCTTTGTTGGCAACTGCAAGGCCCTGAACAATTGGGCATTCTTCAATGGTTTACCTGAGGATTCATCAAAGTTTCCACTTTTCCAAATGGGTTGATAATCATGCGCTATGCCAAAAACATACCTAGAGTCAATTAATATGTTAGCGATCTGTCCTTCTGCCATCATACATGCTGCAGCGAGTGCCTTCAACTCCACCTCCTATGCTGACATCCCAGGGGGAAGTTGTTCTTGGAGCAGTACTTCACGTATGGTGGTGACAGCGAATCCTGTCCGTGGTTCTCCCTCAAGGTAGTACCGAGACCCATCTTCAAAAAGCTCAAGATCTGCATTAGGTATTGGACTATTACATTGTCTAATTCCTTACTTTCTTGTTTCATTAGTTCAAAACAGTCATGCACGTCATCTGAGTCACTAAATGGGACCATTTCTTGTGGTACCTCCCTCTTCTGACTCCTTTCCCATCTCATTTGTAGATCTGTCTCTTGTTTTGTCTCATCTCTGGACTCATTATACCTGCCTTCCTTAATCTCTTTTCACTCTGCCATTCTTCACTCCCCTCTTCTGGACCCAGTGGAAGTAATGTGGCTGGGTTCAGAACTGTGCAGCATTGATACATATATTTGGAGTTATATTTGCAAGTACGTTCCCTTCTTCTTTCATGATATGCATTTATTAGCAAGGGATGTGTGTGTGTGTGTGTGTGTGTGTGTGTGTAAGACTTGAAGATGCAGGGCAGTAGGGATGGCAGATTGGGATACCTCTAAATAACTGGGAGATAGTAAGGGGGGAGGGGTTCCATTCTTGCACATCCAACACTGTATGGGATCTCTCTGTGGGCGTTGTTCACCACAGGAGGGGCAAATAATATCCTCTAATGGCTTGTTTTCTGCACAGATCCACTGACTGGAACTCAAGTTCCTGATATGTCAGTGATCTGGTGATATTAGATTACCTATGTGAATGACTACAATTTATAGGGCCCTGGTGTCTGGATCTCCTACCTTTCCATTACTTCTTCACTTGGTAAAAGGAGGAGGGAAGGGGGGTTGATTGGAGCAATTGGCTCTCAAAACAGGCTATTGTAGCTAATCGGCGACTGTGGTGTGACAATGAGAGGAAAACGTAATATAATGGGAGCAGAAGGAGGTGGCGGCGCCTGTGGTTGAACGACGATTATTGGGGAAAGTTAATGGGACTCCGAGGCTGCGGTGAGGTCCTCATCATCAGAGTCTTACTACTCTACCACATACATTACCTCTCCTGTACCTTCTTACCCCTTCTACTCTTTACTTACTCAGACACCTCTGGCCATGTTTTCATCTTCTCCTTCACTTCTCTCTTTTTCTATCCATTTCCTTTCTTTCTAACGGAACCCTGACAATTTATCCAAGCACCCGGTCTTGGACACTTTTCCCCTTTTTATCACCTCTTTTATACCTTTCACTGCCCATCCTCCCTTAAGATCTATAGCATTTACTCCCTGGGACTGACTTTACCTCAATTCACCCACCTGATTATTTTTGCTATTACTTAAGTTCCCTCACAAAAATCCATAGTATTCACTCCCTGGGAATGACTTTATCTCAGTCCTTCTGTTATTTTGTGAGCCCATGATCCCCTCCTGATAGGTTAGCTACGCCTACTCGCGGGATCAATTTTCCTAGGGATCTTTTGGAGGACTGGATTTCTTAACACTGGTCGGTATGCCTTGCAAACAGAACCCTTTTTCTCTGATCCTTGAGCACAGACACAACAGAGTCACCACCGCCAAGAGAGTCCTGAGATGAGTTCACCCACATCGCCACCCTCAGCCCATCATGAATATTCACAAAAAGATATCACTGTCCCAAACAGCCACTGATTGATCAGATATGCATAGATCAAACCTTATCCTGCGGCTGCGCCGCTCCTGGAGGTTCGCATCCGGCGTCTCACGTGCTCAGTAGGTTCGGAGGTCAAACTATCACGTGTGCCAGCTCTTTACTTGCGGTACCGCTGTCAGTAGAACACTGGGAGGAAGGTTGTAGGTTTTCAGAACGCACTTATGTGTCGGCTTGTTGCAACTTTGATCATATTATTTATCCATGGAAATTAAATGTGAGTCATGCAAATTTGCAGGTCTCAAACACCAGACGCATTTCGTTAGCCTTACTCCTTCATCAGTGGCTGCCTGCTAGGTTCTTAATCTTCCCTTTTATATGGTCATCTAAAGCAGTGGTTATTCCGAAAATCTGGAACAAATGTCATCTTCCAAACCAGTACTGGATCAGCATATTTTCTCACCATCATTACATTTAAGCCAATTTCTTCTTTTTCCCCACTTGATTGTCAAAAATCCAATATATAGGATATGTACAGCATGCAAATCTGCCGATTCTCCCGAAAAAAACGCACGTGTTTTCAATGCGGTTTCTCGTGCTTTATTTTAGCAAGAAGGTGCGTTTTCTTGTGAGAAACTACTATTAATTCCCCAGAAACCAATATGGATTTCTCTTATCCTAGAAAATATTCACAAACATGTATATTATACCAGCGAAAAGCACTCTCCATTGATTAATCTGTTATTATAAATTCTTCAACTGTACATGATAATCCAATTGAGGCAAAGTGTATGGATAATCCGCCTTCTATACTTGTAATCAAAAATTATAAAGGGTTTCTTATAATAAAATAATAAAACATAATGTGGAATATTCATAATCATGACTCATGAATCATGACTCATGAACAGCGCCCTCTATTAGTTGCATAGTGTTATGACAAGACTATTCGCTGAGATCATATTCGCTATATTGCTCTATATGAGTTTTTTTAGAATAACGAATATATAGCAATATAGCGAATATTATGTAATAATTAATGTAGTAAATTTAGTGATAATATCTGACACTGGAAAAGCTGGGTAATAACTCAGTGTTGATCGCGAGTTATTACCCAGCTTTCCCAGTGTCAGATATCATCCTAGTGTAGATCGCGAATATTCTAATCGTGAATTTTTATCGTGAATTTTCCATGCAAAAGGCTACACTAATAAGCTTGTTAAACAAGGCAGATTCTGCTCATTTGCATGTCTTTCCCATATGGCCATGTTTATGAAAATGAATTTTTACATAACAAAACTGTATAGAAAGGTTATTGAATATTATGTTAGGACTATTGAAAAACTTTTTGTCACCCTAATGATATTAATCTAGGTGTGCAGGTCCACCCAAGCCATCCAACAGATGCAAAATAACTTTGAGGTTTACTGGTTCTCAGTCAGATGAGAGCTGGTTTGGAATATCTCATAGTGCACAAGGCTGCCATTGTAAGGTATGCTGGTTGTTATCTGTCTCATGGATAGATGGATGGCTTGTACATACCTGGCTTTTGGCATATAGCCTTTGTGTGGTTGTCTATTGTATGTCGTACATAATATGAGTCTAAGACACATCCAGCTATCCTCTTAATGCTGTTGCCAAACCATTTTGATGGGGTTTCCATCCATTTCTAACCTTTTTTACAACCTGAGACACAGGTTCACGAATCAGGAATGAAAGTTCAATACCCAGCACCAATCCAAATCACCATGTGTAGGAAGCATACACCAACAGTCAACACACAATTACAGACAGGAACATCCACACTATCACAAGGATCAGGGACAGGAAAGAGGAAAAAGAAGATACAAAGGGGACATGGAAACAAGAACCAAGCACAGCAGATAGGAAATAGCACAACCAATCACGATTCAATAATAAATTTAAGTTCTATCACCTTGACTGATGTACAAACAAAATGATTGAATAAGGGCCTAAAATTTGCGCCAACATCTAAAATAAACAAATTTGACACTTATTAGGGATAGAAAAATTTATTAGAATTTTTTTTTAAAACCCCATGAATCATGAAGTTACTATTTTAAATAAATATGTACATACAGAGTTGAAATCTAAATCAAAAAATTTTCAAGACAGGAGAATAAGCCAAGAAATAGCGCCATTCCGGAAATGCGTAGAATTTGACTTGAGGAAAATAAAGACACACCCATAGGTACAATAATTTAACTAATCCTGAAATCCAGGCTATCAGACAACTGCAAAAGGAAGAGAACATCGTAATACGACCAGCAGACAAGGGTGGGGCGGTTGTAATCCTAGAGGCTTAAAAATATAGTGTTGAGCTCAAAAAACAATTAGCGGATGAATCAACATATAAGAAATTAAATAACCCAACAAAGGATTTTAAACTTATTGAGCATTGCCTGAAGGGACTAGATAATAAGATACTTCTGGACTGCGAATATCAATTTATTCTAAATGCACAACAGAAAATACAAGTATTTTATTGACTACCTAAGATCCATAAAAACCAGATTGACCCCCCAGGCGAACAAATATTTCAGGCATCGGCTCCCTGACATCGAATTTGTCTCAATATATTGATAAATTACTGCAACTGACGGTTAAGAATATAAAATCATATATAAAAGATACAACCCATACATAAAGATAATAGAAAAACTAAAATTTGAACCTCATTGGCTTATTGGTACTCTCGACGTGCACTCTTATATAAAGTTCCAAGCAGAGTTGACCCTTTAAAACGTAACTTTTACTGATCGAGAGAGTTTCTTGAATATAAAATCGTCCCTAAGGGACTTCGTCTCCAGGTGAGACCGGCAGAGCGTATAACATCACAGTCACTAATGAGTAGGTGGGAAGCAACAACTAACTATCAGTTCACTTAATCTGATGACGATCCTCCTGGAAGAGGAGAAATTAATGTTTGAAAAAAACTGCTGTCAGTCTACAAGAACAGATTGAGCTCGCCCTTACATTTAAGGACGACCCTGACTTTGTGAGACGGGAGACCTCCCTTCAGACCTCTGTTGAAAGGTTCCAGAGTCTTATAAAAGACAGAAAACATAGACAGTTCACTCGAGACCTGGCCGAGTTCAGGAGAATCGGGCCTATATTCAACAACCCACCAATCGTGGCCAACAGTGTCCGAGGTGTCCACATCAGAGGTGGACTCCTCTGACACTGAACAATCAACTGGTACATATAAAGGTAGAGGTGCCGCCCAAACCAAAAGAAGGGGTAGACGATGGCAAGAAGGGTGGAGGCGTCGGGAGGAGTCGGGCAGGTGGTATGAGTTACCCCGCCGGACCATCATCCTACTCTGCTGCCTCTTCCTCCAACCAAACCTCCTCAGTACCACCATCCTCTTTTTTTAGAGAAAAGGCCAGGCCCCATATCAGTTACGAGACAGGGGCAGGGACGACAAGGTTCTTGAAGGGAGGTCTTCAGATATAATTTGACATACACGTGACTTTAAGCACAATAGAGCTTCATGTACTCAGCAAGGGACTATCATTTGTGACTACTACGAATTTTTTGCCTGTTCTCGTGGACGAAGGACCTTAAACTCTTAGAAGGCACCTTAAATGGCACAAATTTTTCAGGGATAGTGACAGACAAACCTGTGAAAAACATTGGCCTCAGTGAGGGCGACTCTATAGCCTTACACTCGTTATGTCAACTGGGGGAGGAAGGTGGGCCGCCGACCAGGTCAGGGTCCATATACGGATCTTAAACCTGGTAGTAGAAAGATGCCCCCACCAATGAACTACGAATGTGTGGACATCTTTCTACAGATGGTAATCAATGACCTTGAACAATTAGAGCATGTGTCCCCTCGTCACTTTAATCTGTCTCGGACTGAAATGCAGGCACTGATATCCCTTGAAAATGAAAAGTCCATTGTGATTAAACCGTCGAGACAAAAGGTTGGCAACCTGGTCAATTTTGGACCATGGAGCCTATCAGAACATGTGTCTTGATCTCCTTAAAGACAAGGACGGCTATAGAGTACTTCCCGCTAATCCTTTAACTATATTCTCCAATGACCTGAAAGATATCCTTACTGAGCATTAGTTGAGAAGGTCATCTCAACTATGGAGTTTTGATTTTCTATTTCCGGCCCATCCCACCATAGCTACTTTTTATGGTCTGCCCAAGGTCCACAAGGGCATTATGCCCCTTAAAGGTCGCCCGATTGTCTCCGGGGTTAATTCATTGACCCAGAATTGCGGGGTGTAATATTGACCGCGTGCTGAGGAGTTCCATTGTGGCCCTACCATCTTACACGAGGGACACAATGGACTTCCTCAGTAAGATAGAGACGATCAATGTGGACCCTGGATGCATACTGGCAAGTGTGGATGTCGAATCCCTCTACAGCTCAATCCCGCATAACAAAGGTCTATTTGCTGTAGAGTATTTTTTAAAAACAAGGGACATCCATTGCAGGACTCATAATGCCTTCATCCTCAGACTTCTCGAGTTTACTCTGACCCACAATTTTTTCCTTTTTAACTGCCGTTTCTACCACCAGCTCAGGGGGACGGCAATGGGGAGCTCGTGTGCCCAGACCTATGCCAACCTCTTCCTGGGCTGGTGGGAGGATATGTACGTGTTTCCAGATGTTGATCCTTGGTGGTCTGATAAGATCATATTCTGGACACGATACATTGACGATATCTTCATGGTATGGAAAGGTGGGTCAGAGGAACTCCGAGAATTTGTAACGGCCTTAAACAGCAACGACATTGGTTTGCGGTTTACTTTTGAATCTGATCCTTTTACCATCCCTTTTCTGGATGTCCATATAATGAAAGAGGGTGATAAACTCTCTGCGAACATGTACAGAAAGGAAACCGCAACCAATTCGCTGCTACACTGGGTAAGTCACCATCCTACACCACTAAAACGTGGCATACCCAGGGGCCAATACCTCCGTGCTCGGAGAAACTGTTCTGAGGATGGGGCATTTTGGGGTGAGGCTAAAAAACTCCAGATGAGATTTAAGGAAAGGGGTTATCCCCAGACGGTCCTTGGGGGCGCTTTTCAAAATGCCTTAGAGAAAAAACGCACTGAACTTCTTATTCCTAAATCTAAGACAGAAAGTGGACAACAACTAATACGACTTATCTCGACCTTTGACTCGGCAAATAGCCAGGTGGTTTCAATCCTCAAAAGGTATTGGCCTATTCTACATATGGACCCGGATCTTAAGGATGTACTTACTGCACAACCTAGTGTTACATACAGACGGGGGAGGAGTCTTAAAGACCGGCTGGTCCACAGCCACTACACAACACCTAGTGGAGTGGGAACATGGCTCGATCGAAAGCCATGTGGCATGTTCAAATGCGGTTCATGCAAAGCATGCGCATTTATTTCCACTGCTAAATCCATCAGATGCTCAGTTACCGGTCAGACATATAAAATCAGGGACTACTTTAACTGCAAGAGCAAGGGGGTAGTATACATTTGTCAGTGTCCATGTCCTATGGATTATGTAGGAAAAAACGGGTTAGTGTTGTTAGGGAAGTCAGACGGCGGATTTGTGAGCACGTAAATGATGTGGCCAAGAAAAAAATCACCCCGGTCGCAACACACATCAATGATATCCATGGCGGCGACCCCAATTGCCTCAGTTTCTCTATTTTGGAGGCTATCCCCCCTCCCAAGGGGTGGTGATTGGGATCGCAAAATTCTCCAAAAAGAGTGTGTCTGGATCACCGTTTTAAATGCCAGGCACCCCTTGGCATCAATGAAAGGCTCACCTTCTCATGCTTTTATGAACAGGTTAGATGGAATATGTGCTCAGCGTGCTCTCCCTGAACCGGATGAGCCTACTCGGTGAAGATAAATCATAAAAGGATAAAGAGACTAGGATACCTTTTATCCTAATATTAAATTTTAAGCGCTATTTATCAAATATACGCTTAGTGGTGCCTTTCATCTTGGGCATGCACCGCAAGTGAAATATTGTGTAACATCCTTTTTTTCTCATCAAGTTATGGCCTTACCGACCTCCCCCCCCCCCCCATATGCTCCATTATCCTCAATATGTAATCAATCTAATGCATCTGCGCTGATCTAGCTGAATATAAGTCACTCGTTCTGTAGGTTACTCCCTAATAACAATGTCGCTTTGTGGATATTAGACTGCACACACTTATTATATGCAGTATTAATATATATCATATTAAATTCATCACCTGATAATCCTCCATCAATTGATATCATAGATGGAATGTCTTTTGAACTTGTACCTGATTGAATAGGGTGATGCGTTCCACAGGATCGGATACCATCTCTGTTTGCGATCCATTGATGGTGGAGGCGCGGCTTATTGCTGGCCAGAATAGATTATCAGCCGGCAATATCGTGGAACCGGATGTGACGTCCGGCTGCGTTCCATTGGGCGGAAGTGCGGTACACGTGCGGTCCATAGACCGGAAGTGATGCAATCAAAGACCTTAGGAAACCGGAAGTGACGTGGTTGGCGTTTTGTAAAGCGCCAGATTCAAACAGCTGAGGGGTATTTAAAGAGGTAGGCATTTCGGTTTGTGTATCCATCTGGAGACATAGGAAGCTGTCGGAACGCCAGAGAAATGTAAGTGGGGACCGTTTGGTCTGCTTTGATGACTTATCTGGACTTTGGCATGGAATTTTATACTATATGTTTTTTCAGTCTTTGGATAATATGGCCTCATCTAAATGGGCTTTTTGACCAAGCTGGCAGACCATGAATATAAGTAAGTGACCCCCTTTGGGTTGGAATAAGTAACCTTACAGAGGGCTTATTTTGATTTCTCTAACTTTATTTACAGGTGGGATTATCAATGGTCCGTTTGGTCCCACATTACATCATCTGCGTATCCGATCCTATGTTCTCCATATGTATCATGAGTATATCTTTTGATATCTATTTATGTAACGGTTTACCCATGACTGTTTCTGACCCCCTGATGAACCTAACAATAGGGGAAACGCGTCGGGGTATTGATGAGAAATAGCCTGGGAACATGTGTCATCAAATTTCCTTTAGGCTTCTCATAATGGTGCTGTAGGATTTATCTTTCCTCTGCATTCTATATCAGTTTTCATCTATATGGGCTGTGTATTACACAGGCATCGTTTGGCTGTGACACAGTTAATGTCCGTTATCTATGCGGGACAGCCAGATATACTTATTGAGAGGAGGGTATACATAGGGCAGTCAGTCCAGGAACGAGGACAGGGAGTCTCCACCATCAGGGGACGTCCCTGTGCTGTGAGTGATTCAGGGTGAGTATAGGGACAGCTAGTTATCTACATACTCCCCTGTATACTGCCCTTTGTACACCATACCTCATAACCAGATGCTGGTTGGTTATCCCGTGTAAACAGTTTATATCTGTATATCGTTTGTTTCACAATTTTTTCACTGGTGAATCACAAAGGTGGTTTTATTTTATTTGATTAAATCAGTAAAAGTTACGTTTTAAAGGGTCAACTCTGCTGGAACCTTCTGTACTTTATGACCCCTTCATAAATTATTATTAATTCAGCTGGATATTTATTCTTTGTATTACGTTATGGCCAACTTTTTATCCGGTACTGTATTTACCGAGGCCCTAATCAAAGAGGCTAGAGATATTTTTCCGACAGGGAGATCCCTGGACTGAGCACATCAGCAACCTGTAAACAGGTCTTTTGGGACCTCTATAATAGGTATAAGGAGAATATAAAATCCTGGTGGGAGGTACGCTCGATCGAGAGTTATCTTGAATATAAAATCGTCCCAAGGGACTTCGTCTCCAGGTGAGACCGGCAGAGCGTATAACATCACAGCCCCTAATGATAGGTGGGAGGAACAACTTACTATCAGTTCACTTAATCTGATGACGATCCTCCTGGAAGAGGAGAAATTAATGTTTGAAAAAAGCTGTCAGTCTACAAGAACAGATTGAGCTCGCCTTACATTTAAGGACGACCCTGACTTTGTGAGACGGGAGACCTCCCTTCAGACCTCTGTTGAAAGGTTCCAGAGTCTTATAAAAGACAGAAAACATAGACAGTTCACTCGGGACCTGGCCGAGTTCAGGAGAATCGGGCCTATATTCAACAACCCACCAATCGTGTGCCAACAGTGTCCGAGGTGTCCACATCAGAGGTGGACTCCTCTGACACTGAACAATCAACTGGTACATATAAAAGTAGAGGTGCCGCACAAACCAAAGAAGGGGTAGACGATGGCAGTAGGGTGGAGGCGTCGGGAGGGGTCGGGCAGGTGGTATGAGTTACCCCGCCGGACCATCATCCTACTCTGCTGCCTCTTCCTCCAACCATACCTCCTCAGTACCACCATCCTCTTTTTTAGAGAAAAGCCAGGCCCCATATCAGTTACGAGACAGGGGCAGGACGGACAAGGTCTGAAGGGAGGTCTTCAGATTATGAATTTGACATCACGTGTCTTTAGCACAATAGAGCTTCATGTACTCAGCAAGGGACTATCATTTGTGACTACTACGAATTTGCCTGTTCTCGTGGACGAAGGACCTGTCTCTTTAGTAGGCGCCTTAAATGGCACAAGTTTTTCAGGATAGTGACAGACAAACTGTGAAAAACTTGGCCTCAGTGAGGGCGACTCTTTGCCTTACACTCGTTATGTCAACTGGGGGAGGAAGGTGCCGCGACCAGGTCAGGGTCCATATACGGATCTTAAACCTGGTAGTAGAAAGATGCCCCCACCAATGAACTTAGAATGTGTGGACATCTTTCTACAGATGGTAGTCAATGACCTTGAACAATAGAGCATGTGTCCCCTCGTCACTTTTAATCTGTCTCGGACTGAAATGCAGGCACTGATATCCCTTGAAAATGATAATCCATTGTGATTAAACCGTCAGACAAGGTGGCAACCTGGTCATTTTGGACCATGAGCCTATCAGAACATGTGTCTTGATCTCCTTAAAGACAAGGACGGTATAGAGTACTTCCCGCTAATCCTTTAACTATATTCTCCAATGACCTGAAAGATATCCTTACTGGAGCATTAGTTGAGAAGGTCATCTCAACTATGGAGTTTGATTTTCTATTTCCGGCCCATCCCACCATAGCTACTTTTTATGGTCTGCCCAAGTCCACAAGGGCATTACACCCCTTAAAGGTCGCCCGATTGTCTCCGGGGTTAATTCATTGACCCAGAATTGCGGGGTGTATATTGACCGCGTGCTGAGGGAGTTCGTTGTGGCCCTACCATCTTACACGAGGGACACAATGGACTTCCTCAGTAAGATAGAGACGATCAATGTGGACCCTGGATGCATATTGGCAAGTGTGGATGTCGAATCCCTCTACAGCTCAATCCCGCACAACAAAGGTCTATTTGCTGTAGAGTATTTTTTAAAAACAAGGGACATCCATTGCAGAACTCATAATGCCTTCATCCTCAGACTTCTCGAGTTTACTCTGACCCACAACTTTTTCCTTTTTAACTGCGTTTCTACCACCAGCTCAGGGGGACGGCAATGGGGAGTCGTGTGCCCCGACCTACGCCAACCTCTTCCTGGGCTGGTGGGAGATATGTACGTGTTTCCAGATGTTGATCCTTGGTGGTCTGATAGATCATATTCTGGACACGATACATTGACGATATCTTCATGGTATGGAAAGGTGGGTCAGAGGAACTCCGAGAATTTGTAACGGCCTTAAACAGCAACGATTGGTTTGCGGTTTACTTTTGAATCTGATCCTTTTACTACCATCCCTTTTCTGGATGTCCATATACGAAAGAGGGTGATAAACTCTCTGCGAACATGTACAGGAAGGAAACCGCAACCAATCGCTGCTACACTGGGAAAGTCACCACCTACACCACTAAAACGTGGCATACCCAGGGGCCAATACCTCCGTGCTCGGAGAAATGTTCTGAGGATGGGGCATTTTGGGGTGAGGCTAAAAAACTCCAGATGAGATTTAAGGAAAGGGGTTATCCCCAGACGGTCCTTGGGGGCGCTTTTCAAAATGCCTTAGAGAAAAAACGCACTGAACTTCTTATTCCTAAATCTAGGACAGAAAGTGGACAACAATTAATACGACTTATCTCGACCTTTGACTCGGCAAATAGCCAGGTGGTTTCAATCCTCAAAAGGTATGGCCTATTCTACATATGGACCCGGATCTTAAGGATGTACTTACTGCACAACCTAGTGTTACATACAGACGGGGGAGGAGCCTTAAAGACCGGCTGGTCCACAGCCACTACACAACACCTAGTGGAGTGGGAACATGGCTCGATCGAAAGCCATGTGGCATGTTTAAATGCGGTCATGCAAAGCATGCGCATTTATTTCCACTGCTAAATCCATTAGATGCTCAGTTACGGTCAGACATATAAATCAGGGACTTCTTTAACTGTAAGAGCAAGGGGGTAGTATATATATGTCAGTGTCCATGTCCTATGGATTATGTAGGAAAAACGGTTAGGGAAGTCAGACGGCGGATTTGTGAGCACTAAATGATGTGGCCAAGAAAAAAATCACCCCGGTCGCAACACACATCAATGATATCCATGGCGGCGACCCCAATTCTTAGTTTCTCCATTTTGGAGGCTATCCCCCCTTCCCAAGGGTGTGATTGGGATCGCAAAATTCTCCAAAAAGAGTGTGTCTGGATCCACCGTTTTAAATGCCAGGCACCCCTTGGCATCAATGAAAGGCTCACCTTCTCATGCTTTTATGAACAGGTTGATGGAATATGTGCTCAGCGTGCTCTCCCTGAACCGGATGAGCCTACTCGGTGAAGATATAAATCAGGATAAAAAGACTAGGATACCTTTTATCCTAATATTAAATTTTAAGCGTTATTTATCAAATATACGCTTAGTGGTGCCTTTCATCTTGGGCATGCACCGCAAGTGAAATATTGTGTAACATCTTTTTTTCCATCAAGTTATGGCCCTTACCGACCTCCCCCCCCCCCCCATATGCTCCATTATCCTCAATATATAATCAATTTAATGCCATCTGCGCTGATCTAGCTGAATATAGTCACTCGTTCTATAGGTTACTCCCTAATAACAATGTCGCTTGTGGATATATAGACTGCAACACTTATTACAGTAGTATTATATATATCATATTAAATTCATCACCGATAATCCTCCATCAATTATGTCATAGATGGAATGTCCTTTGAACCTGTACCTGATTGTTTAGGGTGATGCGTTCCACAGGATCGATACCATTGTTGTTTGCGATCCATTGCTGGTGGAGGCGCGGCTTATTGCTGGCCAGAATAGATATCAGCCGGCAATATCGTGGAACCGGATGTGATGTCCGGCTGCGTTCCATTGGGCGGAAGTGCGGTACACGTGCGGTCCATAGACCGGAAGTGATGCAATCAGGACCTTAGGAAACCGGAAGTGACGTGTTGGCGTTTTGAAAGCGCCAGATTCAAATCAGCTGAGGAGGGGGTATTTAAGAGGTAGGCATTTTGGTTTGTGTATCCATCTGGAGACATAGGAAGCTGTCGGAACGCCAGAGAAATGTAAGTGGGGACCGTTTGGTCTGCTTTGATCGACTTATCTGGACTTTGGCATGGAATTTTATACTATATGTTTTTTCAGTCTTTGGATAATATGGCCTCATCTAAATGGGCTTTTGACCAAGCTGGCGGACCATGAATATAAGTAAGTGACCCCCTTTGGGTTGGAATACCAGTAACCTTACAAGAGGGCTATTTTGATATTCTCTAACTTTTATTTACAGGTGGGATTATCTAATGGTCCGTTTGGTCCCACATTACATCAGCATGCGTATCCGATCCTATGTTCTCCACATGTATCATGAGTATATCTTTTGACTATCTATTATGTAACGGTTTACCCATGACTGTTTCTGACCCCCTGATGAACCTAATAAGGGGAAACGCGTCGGGGTATTGATGAGAATAGCCTGGGAACATAGTGTCATCAAATTTCCTTTAGGCTTCTCATAATGGTGCTGTAGGATTTATCTTTTCCTCTGCACTTTATATCATGTTTCATCTATATGGGCTGTGATCTACACAGGCATCGTTTGGCTGTGACACAGTTAATGTCCGTTATTTATGCGGGACAGCCAGATATAGCTTATTGAGAGGAGGGTATACGTAGGGCAGTCAGTCCAGGAACGAGGACGGGAGTCTCCACCATCAGGGGACGTCCCTGGGCTGAGCAGTGATTCAGGGTGAGAATAGGGACAGGCTAGACATCTCCATACTCCCCTGTATACTGCCTTCTGTACACCATACCTCCATAACCAGATTGCTGGTTGGCTATCCCATGTAAACAGTATTTATATCTGTATATCGTTTGTTTCACAATTTTTTTTCACTGGTGAATCATAGAAGCCATGGAATCACAGTTACAAAGTAGTGGTAGATTCTGTTTAGAACAGGTTGCGTATTTGGCAGAGAGAGTACAATTCATATTGATGCACAACAATTTTTATTTTGAATCTGAATTTTTCCTCCAGATTAGAGGTATGGGGACCAGGTTTGCCGTATTAAACTTAATTGTTCCACCAATGAACAGTTTGAGGAAGAGGCTAAAATGATGAAAGAACAATTCTTAATGAAAGGATACCCATTAAATGTAATTGAAACATCTCTGTCTAAGGTAAGAGAATTAGACCGCCAATCCTTCTTTACAACGAACAACACTATGACAAAGAAAACCAGAGAGGAGGAGATCATTCGTATTATCTTACCTTTTAATACCCTTTGCAATACAAAAAAATAGGGAGAATCATTAAACAACATTGGCATTTCATTTTGAAAGACAAACTAATAGGACCCCTAGTAAACACTATCCCACAAATTACATATACAAAAGCCCCGAATTTAGGCCTGAAAGTGGCACCATCAATTAAATATTTTAAGAATGAGAGACAAACCATGCACAAATGGCTTAATTTAAAAGGGTTCTATCTTTGTGACCAGTGTAGTAATTGCAAAACCGTAACATTCTCAAAGAAGACAGCACAAATAACTTCCACACAACATGGTTTCACACATGAGATTGGGGAATTTCTGACATGCGATTCCACCAATGTCATATAAATGTAAGAAACAATATGTAGGTCGAACAAAGAGAACTCTGAAAAAAAGAATTGCTGAACACTAGAGTTGAGCGAACACCTGGATGTTCGGGTTCGAGAAGTTCGGCCGAACTTCACGGAAATGTTCGGGTTCGGGATCCGAACCCGAACCGAACTTCGTCCCGAACCCGAACCCCATTGAAGTCAATGGGGACCCGAACTTCTGGGCACTAAAAAGGCTGTAAAACAGCCCAGGAAAGAGCTAAAGGGCTGCAAAAGGCAGCAACATGTAGGTAAATCTACGCTAGCGTATGTCTTAGGTTTTTCTGAATGACACTATCAATACCTTCAATGTAAGATTTTCTTTTTGGGATAGATTTCAAGTAGGCCTCAAATACCAGAAACTAGTTATTTTGAGAATGGCAAATTTGGGAATGCTTTTTCAACCCAGAACAAAAAGTCTGCTTTTACGGTCACTACAAATAACTTGACCAGCTAAAACAGTGCAGATTTGGTTGAATAGAGATGTGAGACCTGTTTTTTTTTGCGCTGTGTGACAGGTATAGGTTTAATCACAGAATCACACTTCTATCAGCACGCTAGCGTGTGTCTTAGGTTTTTCTGAATGACACTATCAATACCTTCAATGTAAGATTTTCTTTTTGGGATAGATTTCAAGTAGGCCTCAAATACCAGAAACTAGTTATTTTGAGAATGGCAAATTTGGGAATGCTTTTTCAACCCAGAACAAAAAGTCTGCTTTTACGGTCACTACAAATAACTTGACCAGCTAAAACAGTGCAGATTTGGTTGAATAGAGATGTGAGACCTGTTTTTTTTTTGCGCTGTGTGACAGGTATAGGTTTAATCACAGAATCACACTTCTATCAGCACGCTAGCGTGTGTCTTAGGTTTTTCTGAATGACACTATCAATACCTTCAATGTAAGATTTTCTTTTTGGGATAGATTTCAAGTAGGCCTCAAATACCAGAAACTAGTTATTTTGAGAATGGCAAATTTGGGAATGCTTTTTCAACCCAGAACAAAAAGTCTGCTTTTACGGTCACTACAAATAACTTGACCAGCTAAAACAGTGCAGATTTGGTTGAATAGAGATGTGAGACCTGTTTTTTTTTTGCGCTGTGTGACAGGTATAGGTTTAATCACAGAATCACACTTCTATCAGCACGCTAGCGTGTGTCTTAGGTTTTTCTGAATGACACTATCAATACCTTCAATGTAAGATTTTCTTTTTGGGATAGATTTCAAGTAGGCCTCAAATACCAGAAACTAGTTATTTTGAGAATGGCAAATTTGGGAATGCTTTTTCAACCCAGAACAAAAAGTCTGCTTTTACGGTCACTACAAATAACTTGACCAGCTAAAACAGTGCAGATTTGGTTGAATAGAGATGTGAGACCTGTTTTTTTTTGCGCTGTGTGACAGGTATAGGTTTAATCACAGAATCACACTTCTATCAGCACGCTAGCGTGTGTCTTAGGTTTTTCTGAATGACACTATCAATACCTTCAATGTAAGATTTTCTTTTTGGGATAGATTTCAAGTAGGCCTCAAATACCAGAAACTAGTTATTTTGAGAATGGCAAATTTGGGAATGCTTTTTCAACCCAGAACAAAAAGTGTGCTTTTACGGTCACTACAAATAACTTGACCAGCTAAAACAGTGCAGATTTGGTTGAATAGAGATGTGAGACCTGTTTTTTTTTGCGCTGTGTGACAGGTATAGGTTTAATCACAGAATCACACTTCTATCAGCACGCTAGCGTGTGTCTTAGGTTTTTCTGAATGACACTATCAATACCTTCAATGTAAGATTTTCTTTTTGGGATAGATTTCAAGTAGGCCTCAAATACCAGAAACTAGTTATTTTGAGAATGGCAAATTTGGGAATGCTTTTTCAACCCAGAACAAAAAGTGTGCTTTTACGGTCACTACAAATAACTTGACCAGCTAAAACAGTGCAGATTTGGTTGAATAGAGATGTGAGACCTGTTTTTTTTTGCGCTGTGTGACAGGTATAGGTTTAATCACAGAATCACACTTCTATCAGCACGCTAGCGTGTGTCTTAGGTTTTTCTGAATGACACTATCAATACCTTCAATGTAAGATTTTCTTTTTGGGATAGATTTCAAGTAGGCCTCAAATACCAGAAACTAGTTATTTTGAGAATGGCAAATTTGGGAATGCTTTTTCAACCCAGAACAAAAAGTGTGCTTTTACGGTCACTACAAATAACTTGACCAGCTAAAACAGTGCAGATTTGGTTGAATAGAGATGTGAGACCTGTTTTTTTTTTGCGCTGTGTGACAGGTATAGGTTTAATCACAGAATCACACTTCTATCAGCACGCTAGCGTGTGTCTTAGGTTTTTCTGAATGACACTATCAATACCTTCAATGTAAGATTTTCTTTTTGGGATAGATTTCAAGTAGGCCTCAAATACCAGAAACTAGTTATTTTGAGAATGGCAAATTTGGGAATGCTTTTTCAACCCAGAACAAAAAGTCTGCTTTTACGGTCACTACAAATAACTTGACCAGCTAAAACAGTGCAGATTTGGTTGAATAGAGATGTGAGACCTGTTTTTTTTTTGCGCTGTGTGACAGGTATAGGTTTAATCACAGAATCACACTTCTATCAGCACGCTAGCGTGTGTCTTAGGTTTTTCTGAATGACACTATCAATACCTTCAATGTAAGATTTTCTTTTTGGGATAGATTTCAAGTAGGCCTCAAATACCAGAAACTAGTTATTTTGAGAATGGCAAATTTGGGAATGCTTTTTCAACCCAGAACAAAAAGTCTGCTTTTACGGTCACTACAAATAACTTGACCAGCTAAAACAGTGCAGATTTGGTTGAATAGAGATGTGAGACCTGTTTTTTTTTTGCGCTGTGTGACAGGTATAGGTTTAATCACAGAATCACACTTCTATCAGCACGCTAGCGTGTGTCTTAGGTTTTTCTGAATGACACTATCAATACCTTCAATGTAAGATTTTCTTTTTGGGATAGATTTCAAGTAGGCCTCAAATACCAGAAACTAGTTATTTTGAGAATGGCAAATTTGGGAATGCTTTTTCAACCCAGAACAAAAAGTGTGCTTTTACGGTCACTACAAATAACTTGACCAGCTAAAACAGTGCAGATTTGGTTGAATAGAGATGTGAGACCTGTTTTTTTTTTGCGCTGTGTGACAGGTATAGGTTTAATCACAGAATCACACTTCTATCAGCACGCTAGCGTGTGTCTTAGGTTTTTCTGAATGACACTATCAATACCTTCAATGTAAGATTTTCTTTTTGGGATAGATTTCAAGTAGGCCTCAAATACCAGAAACTAGTTATTTTGAGAATGGCAAATTTGGGAATGCTTTTTCAACCCAGAACAAAAAGTCTGCTTTTACGGTCACTACAAATAACTTGACCAGCTAAAACAGTGCAGATTTGGTTGAATAGAGATGTGAGACCTGTTTTTTTTTTGCGCTGTGTGACAGGTATAGGTTTAATCACAGAATCACACTTCTATCAGCACGCTAGCGTGTGTCTTAGGTTTTTCTGAATGACACTATCAATACCTTCAATGTAAGATTTTCTTTTTGGGATAGATTTCAAGTAGGCCTCAAATACCAGAAACTAGTTATTTTGAGAATGGCAAATTTGGGAATGCTTTTTCAACCCAGAACAAAAAGTCTGCTTTTACGGTCACTACAAATAACTTGACCAGCTAAAACAGTGCAGATTTGGTTGAATAGAGATGTGAGACCTGTTTTTTTTTTTGCGCTGTGTGACAGGTATAGGTTTAATCACAGAATCACACTTCTATCAGCACGCTAGCGTGTGTCTTAGGTTTTTCTGAATGACACTATCAATACCTTCAATGTAAGATTTTCTTTTTGGGATAGATTTCAAGTAGGCCTCAAATACCAGAAACTAGTTATTTTGAGAATGGCAAATTTGGGAATGCTTTTTCAACCCAGAACAAAAAGTGTGCTTTTACGGTCACTACAAATAACTTGACCAGCTAAAACAGTGCAGATTTGGTTGAATAGAGATGTGAGACCTGTTTTTTTTTGCGCTGTGTGACAGGTATAGGTTTAATCACAGAATCACACTTCTATCAGCACGCTAGCGTGTGTCTTAGGTTTTTCTGAATGACACTATCAATACCTTCAATGTAAGATTTTCTTTTTGGGATAGATTTCAAGTAGGCCTCAAATACCAGAAACTAGTTATTTTGAGAATGGCAAATTTGGGAATGCTTTTTCAACCCAGAACAAAAAGTCTGCTTTTACGGTCACTACAAATAACTTGACCAGCTAAAACAGTGCAGATTTGGTTGAATAGAGATGTGAGACCTGTTTTTTTTTTGCGCTGTGTGACAGGTATAGGTTTAATCACAGAATCACACTTCTATCAGCACGCTAGCGTGTGTCTTAGGTTTTTCTGAATGACACTATCAATACCTTCAATGTAAGATTTTCTTTTTGGGATAGATTTCAAGTAGGCCTCAAATACCAGAAACTAGTTATTTTGAGAATGGCAAATTTGGGAATGCTTTTTCAACCCAGAACAAAAAGTGTGCTTTTACGGTCACTACAAATAACTTGACCAGCTAAAACAGTGCAGATTTGGTTGAATAGAGATGTGAGACCTGTTTTTTTTTTGCGCTGTGTGACAGGTATAGGTTTAATCACAGAATCACACTTCTATCAGCACGCTAGCGTGTGTCTTAGGTTTTTCTGAATGACACTATCAATACCTTCAATGTAAGATTTTCTTTTTGGGATAGATTTCAAGTAGGCCTCAAATACCAGAAACTAGTTATTTTGAGAATGGCAAATTTGGGAATGCTTTTTCAACCCAGAACAAAAAGTGTGCTTTTACGGTCACTACAAATAACTTGACCAGCTAAAACAGTGCAGATTTGGTTGAATAGAGATGTGAGACCTGTTTTTTTTTTGCGCTGTGTGACAGGTATAGGTTTAATCACAGAATCACACTTCTATCAGCACGCTAGCGTGTGTCTTAGGTTTTTCTGAATGACACTATCAATACCTTCAATGTAAGATTTTCTTTTTGGGATAGATTTCAAGTAGGCCTCAAATACCAGAAACTAGTTATTTTGAGAATGGCAAATTTGGGAATGCTTTTTCAACCCAGAACAAAAAGTCTGCTTTTACGGTCACTACAAATAACTTGACCAGCTAAAACAGTGCAGATTTGGTTGAATAGAGATGTGAGACCTGTTTTTTTTTGCGCTGTGTGACAGGTATAGGTTTAATCACAGAATCACACTTCTATCAGCACGCTAGCGTGTGTCTTAGGTTTTTCTGAATGACACTATCAATACCTTCAATGTAAGATTTTCTTTTTGGGATAGATTTCAAGTAGGCCTCAAATACCAGAAACTAGTTATTTTGAGAATGGCAAATTTGGGAATGCTTTTTCAACCCAGAACAAAAAGTCTGCTTTTACGGTCACTACAAATAACTTGACCAGCTAAAACAGTGCAGATTTGGTTGAATAGAGATGTGAGACCTGCTTTTTTTTTTGCGCTGTGTGACAGGTATAGGTTTAATCACAGAATCACACTTCTATCAGCACGCTAGCGTGTGTCTTAGGTTTTTCTGAATGACACTATCAATACCTTCAATGTAAGATTTTCTTTTTGGGATAGATTTCAAGTAGGCCTCAAATACCAGAAACTAGTTATTTTGAGAATGGCAAATTTGGGAATGCTTTTTCAACCCAGAACAAAAAGTGTGCTTTTACGGTCACTACAAATAACTTGACCAGCTAAAACAGTGCAGATTTGGTTGAATAGAGATGTGAGACCTGTTTTTTTTTGCGCTGTGTGACAGGTATAGGTTTAATCACAGAATCACACTTCTATCAGCACGCTAGCGTGTGTCTTAGGTTTTTCTGAATGACACTATCAATACCTTCAATGTAAGATTTTCTTTTTGGGATAGATTTCAAGTAGGCCTCAAATACCAGAAACTAGTTATTTTGAGAATGGCAAATTTGGGAATGCTTTTTCAACCCAGAACAAAAAGTCTGCTTTTACGGTCACTACAAATAACTTGACCAGCTAAAACAGTGCAGATTTGGTTGAATAGAGATGTGAGACCTGTTTTTTTTTTGCGCTGTGTGACAGGTATAGGTTTAATCACAGAATCACACTTCTATCAGCACGCTAGCGTGTGTCTTAGGTTTTTCTGAATGACACTATCAATACCTTCAATGTAAGATTTTCTTTTTGGGATAGATTTCAAGTAGGCCTCAAATACCAGAAACTAGTTATTTTGAGAATGGCAAATTTGGGAATGCTTTTTCAACCCAGAACAAAAAGTCTGCTTTTACGGTCACTACAAATAACTTGACCAGCTAAAACAGTGCAGATTTGGTTGAATAGAGATGTGAGACCTGTTTTCTTTTTTGCGCTGTGTGACAGGTATACGGTTTAATCAACAGAATCACACTTCTCATCAGCCGGCTAGCGCAGTGTCTTAGGGTTTTTCTGAATGACACTTATCATTACCTTCAATGTAAGATTTTCTTTTGGGATAGATTTCAAGTAGGCCTCAAATACCAGAACTAGTTTTTTTGAGAATGGCAAATTGGGAATGCTTTTTCAACCCAGAACAAAAAGTGTGCTTTTACGGTCACTACAAATAACTTGACCAGCTAAAACAGTGCAGATTTGGTTGAATAAGAGATGTGAGGACCTGTTTTTTTTTTGCGCTGTGTGACAGGTATAGGTTTAATCACAGAATCACACTTCTATCAGCACGCTAGCGTGTGTCTTAGGTTTTCTGAATGACACTATCAATACCTTCAATGTAAGATTTTCTTTTTGGGATAGATTTCAAGTAGGCCTCAAATACCAGAAACTAGTTATTTTGAGAATGGCAAATTTGGGAATGCTTTTTAACCCAGAACAAAAAGTGTGCTTTTACGGTCACCTACAAATAACTTGACCAGCTAAAACAGTGCAGATTTGGTTGAAATAGAGATGTGAGACCTGTTTTGTTTTGCGCTGTGTTGACAGGTATAGGTTTAATCACAGAATCACACTTCTAATCAGCAGCTAAGCGTGTGTCTTAGGTTTTTCTGAATGACACTATCAATACCTTCAATGTAAGAATTTTCTTTTTGGGAATAGATTTCAAGTAGGCCTCAAATACCAGAAACTAGTTATTTTGAGAATGGCAAATTTGGGAATGTTTTTTCAACCCAGAACAAAAAGTCTGCTTTTACGGTCACTACAAAATAACTTGACCAGCTAAACAGTGCAGATTTTGGTTGAATAGAGATGTGAGACCTGTTTATTTTTGCGCTGTGTGACAGGTATAGGTTTAATCACAGAATCACACTTCTATCAGCACGCTAGCGTGTGTCTAAGTTTTTCTGAATGGACACTATCAATACCTTCAATGTAAGATTTTCTTTTTTGGGATAGATTTCAAGTAGGCCTCAAATACCAGAAACTAGTTATTTTGAGAATGGCAAATTTGGGAATGCTTTTTCAACCCAGAACAAAAAGTCTGCTTTTACGGTCACTACAAATAACTTGACCAGCTAAAACAGTGCAGATTTGGTTGAATAGAGATGTGAGACCTGTTTTTTTTTGCGCTGTGTGACAGGTATAGGTTTAATCACAGAATCACACTTCTATCAGCACGCTAGCGCTGTGTCTTAGGTTTTTCTGAATGACACTATCAGTACCTTCAATGTAAGATATCCTTTTTGGGATAGATTTCAAGTAGGCCTCAAATACCAGAAACTAGTTATTTTGAGAATGGCAAATTTGGGAATAGTTTTTCAACCAGAAAAAAAAAAGGGCTTTTACGGTCGCTACAAATAACTTGACCAGCTAAAATAGTACAGATTTGCTTGAATAGAAATGTGAGAACTGTTTTTTTTTGCACTGTGTGACAGGTTAAGGTTTAATCTCAGAATCAGACTTCTATCTGCACGTTAGCGTGTGTCAGGTTTTTTCTGAATGACACTATCATTACCTTCAATGTAAGATATCCTTTTTGGGATAGATTTCAAGTAGGCCTCAAATACCAGAAACTAGTTATTTTGAGAATGGCAAATTTGGGAATAGTTTTTCAACCCAGAAAAAAAAAATGTGCTTTTACGGTCACTACAAATAACTTGACCAGCTAAAACAGTACAGATTTGCTTGAATAGAAATGTGAGACCTGTTTTTTTTTGCACTGTGTGACAGGTTAAGGTTTAATCTCAGAATCAGACTTCTATCTGCACGGTAGCGTGTGTCTTAGGTTTTTCTGAATGACACTATCAGTACCTTCAATGTAAGATATCCTTTTTGGGATAGATTTCAAGTAGGCCTCAAATACCAGAAACTAGTTATTTTGAGAATGGCAAATTTGGGAATGATTTTTCAACCCAGAACAAAAAGTGTGCTTTTACAGTCACTACAAATAACTTGACCAGCTAAAACAGTGCAGATTTGGTTGAATAGAGATGTGAGACCTGTTTTTTTTTGCGCTGTGTGACAGGTATAGGTTTAATCACAGAATCACACTTCTATCAGCACGCTAGCGTGTGTCTTAGGTTTTTCTGAATGACACTATCAATACCTTCAATGTAAGATTTTCTTTTTGGATAGATTTCAAGTAGGCCTCAAATACCAGAAACTAGTTATTTTGAGAATGGCAAATTTGGGAATGCTTTTTCAACCCAGAACAAAAAGTGTGCTTTTACGGTCACTACAAATAACTTGACCAGCTAAACAGTGCAGATTTGGTTGAATAGAGATGTGAGACCTGTTTTTTTTTTTGCGCTGTGTGACAGGTATAGGTTTAATCACAGAATCACACTTCTATCAGCACACTAGCGTGTGTCTTAGGTTTTTCTGAATGACACTATCAATACCTTCAATGTAAGATTTTCTTTTTGGGATAGAATTCAAGCAGGCCTCAAATACCAGAAACTAGTTATTTTGAGAATGGCAAATTTGGGAATGCTTTTTCAACCCAGAACAAAAAGTGTGCTTTTACGGTCACTACAAATAACTTGACCAGCTAAAACAGTGCAGATTTGGTTGAATAGAGATGTGAGACCTGTTTTTCTTTGCGCTGTGTGACAGGTATAGGTTTAATCACAGAATCACACTTCTATCAGCACGCTAGCGTGTGTCTTAGGTTTTTCTGAATGACACTATCAATACCTTCAATGTAAGATTTTCTTTTTGGGATAGATTTCAAGTAGGCCTCAAATACCAGAAACTAGTTATTTTGAGAATGGCAAATTTGGGAATGCTTTTTCAACCCAGAACAAAAAAGTGTGCTTTTACGGTCACTACAAATAACTTGACCAGCTAAACAGTGCAGATTTGGTTGAATAGAGATGTGAGACCTGTTTTTTTTTGCGCTGTGTGACAGGTATAGGTTTAATCACAGAATCACACTTCTATCAGCACGCTAGTGTGTGTCTTAGGTTTTTCTGAATGACACTATCAATACCTTCAATGTAAGATTTTCTTTTTGGGATAGATTTCAAGTAGGCCTCAAATACCACAAACTAGTTATTTTGAGAATGGCAAATTGGGAATGCTTTTTCAACCCAGAACAAAAAGTCTGCTTTTACGGTCACTACAAATAACTTGACCAGCTAAAACAGTGCAGATTTGGTGAATAGAGATGTGAGGCCTGTTTTTTTTTGCGCTGTGTGACAGGTATAGGTTTAATCACAGAATCACACTTCTATCAGCACGCTAGCGGTGTGTCTTAGGGTTTTCTGAATGACACTATCAATACCTTCAATGTAGATTTATTTTTGAATAGATTTCAAGTAGGGCCTCAAATACCAGAAACTAGTTATTTTGAGAATGGCAAATTTGGGAATGCTTTTCAACCCAGAAAAAAAGTGTGCTTTACGGTCAATTCAAATAACTTGACCAGCTAAAACAGTACAGATTTGGTTGAATAGAAATGTCAGGTCTATTTTTTAGGCGCTGGGTGACAGGCTCAACTTGCCCCTGATGTAATATATGGCCAAAAAATAACCACACTGTTGATGGTTAAATGCACTTTGGTGACACAGGCTCAGCCTGCACCAGATGTAGTATATGGCCAAAAAATAATCAGACTGTTTATGGTTAAATGCACTTGGGTGACACAGGCTCAGCCTGCACCAGATGTAGTATATGGCCAAAAAATAATCAGACTGTTGATGGTTAAATGCACTTGGGTGACACAGGCTCAGCCTGCAGCTGATGTAGGATATAGCACAAAATAACCACACTATCGATGGTTAAATACACTTGGGTGACACAGGCTCAGCCTGCAGCTGATGTAGTATATGGCCAAAAAATAATCAGACTGTTGATGGTTAAATGCACTTGGGTGACACAGGCTCAGCCTGCAGCTGATGTAGTATATGGCCAAAAAAATAACCAGACTGTTGATGGTTAAATGCACTTCGGTGACACAGGCTCAGCCTGCAGCTGATGTAGGATATAGCACAAAATAACCACAGTATCGATGGTTAAATACACTTGGTGATAGCTCGTGCTGGCGCGCCACAAGTCACAAAATGGCCGCCGATCACCCCAGAAAAAAAGTGATCTAAAAACGCTCTGGGCAGCCTCAAAAAAGTGAGCAAGTCAATAATAGCACTTCAATGATCCACAGCTGCAGATCGATCACAGAATGAAGTCTTTTGGAGGAGTTAATCTGCCTAATCTCGCCCTAACGTCGCAGCTGCAACCTCTCCCTATACTGATCATAGCAGAGTGACGTGCGGCGCTACGTGACTCCAGCTTAAATAGAGGCTGGGTCACATGGTGCACTGGCCAATCACAGCCATGCCAATAGTAGGCATGGCTGTGATGGCCTCTTGGGCCAAGTAGTATGACGCTTGTTGATTGGCTGCTTTGCAGCCTTTCAAAAAGCGCCAAGAAAGCGCCGAACACCGAACCCGAACCCGGACTTTTACGAAAATGTTCGGGTTCGGGTCCGTGTCACGGACACCCCAAAATTCGGTACGAACCCGAACTATACAGTTCGGGTTCGCTCATCCCTATCGGCCACCCAATTGACTAATGCCTGTACCTGCTCAGGCCTTACCATCCTTAGAACGGCATTGGGCCCCACCAAATATCCCTGTAAATTCTGGCGGCTACTGGGACCTGAGGTAGTTGGTACACTAGGACGTGTGGCTGTGGCAGAACGGCCACGTCCTCTCCCAGCACCAGAGGGTCCACTAACACCACCACGACCATGTCCACGTCCGCGTCCCTTATTAGATGTTTTCCTCATTGTTCCCGTTCACCACAATTTTGAGAATGGCAAATTTGGGAATAGTTTTTCAACCCAGAACAAAAAGTGTGCTTTTACGGTCACTACAAATAACTTGACCAGCTAAAACAGTACAGATTTGGTTGAATAGAAATGTGAGGCCTGTTTTTTTTTGCGCTGTGTGACAGGTATAGGTTTAATCACAGAATCAGACTTCTATCTGCACGGTAGCGTGTGTCTTAGGTTTTTCTGAATGACACTATCAGTACCTTCAATGTAAGATATCCTTTTTGGGATAGATTTCATGTAGGCCTCAAATACCAGAAACTAGTTATTTTGAGAATGGCAAATTTGGGAATAGTTTTTCAATCCAGAAAATAAAAAGTGCTTTTACGGTCACTACAAATAACTTGACCAGCTAAAACAGTACAGATTTGCTTGAATAGAAATGTGAGACCTGTTTTTTTTGCACTGTGTGACAGGTTAAGGTTTAATCTCAGAATCAGACTTCTATCTGCACGGTAGCGTGTGTCTTAGGTTTTTCTGAATGACACTATCAGTACCTTCAATGTAAGATATCCTTTTTGGGATAGATTTCAAGTAGGCCTCAAATACCAGAAACTAGTTATTTTGAGAATGGCAAATTTGGGAATAGTTTTTCAACCCAGAAAAAAAAAGGGCTTTTACGGTCGCTACAAATAACTTGACCAGCTAAAACAATACAGATTTGCTTGAATAGAAATGTGAGACCTGTTTTTTTTTGCACTGTGTGACAGGTTAAGGTTTAATCTCAGAATCAGACTTCTATCTGCACGTTAGCGTGTGTCAGGTTTTTCTGAATGACACTATCATTACCTTCAATGTAAGATATCCTTTTTGGGATAGATTTCAAGTAGGCCTCAAATACCAGAAACTAGTTATTTTGAGAATGGCAAATTTGGGAATAGTTTTTCAACCCAGAAAAAAAAATGTGCTTTTACGGTCACTACAAATAACTTGACCAGCTAAAACAGTACAGATTTGCTTGAATAGAAATGTGAGACCTGTTTTTTTTTGCACTGTGTGACAGGTTAAGGTTTAATCTCAGAATCAGACTTCTATCTGCACGGTAGCGTGTGTCTTAGGTTTTTCTGAATGACACTATCAGTAACTTCAATGTAAGATATCCTTTTTGGGATAGATTTCAAGTAGGCCTCATATACCAGAAACTAGTTATTTTGAGAATGGCAAATTTGGGAATAGTTTTTCAACCCAGAACAAAAAGTGTGCTTTTACAGTCACTACAAATAACTTGACCAGCTAAAACAGTGCAGATTTGGTTGAATAGAGATGTGAGACCTGCTTTTTTTTGCGCTGTGTGACAGGTATAGGTTTAATCACAGAATCACACTTCTATCAGCACGCTAGCGTGTGTCTTAGGTTTTTCTGAATGACACTATCAATACCTTCAATGTAATATATTCTTTTTGGGATAGATTTCAAGTAGGCCTCAAATACCAGAAACTAGTTATTTTGAGAATGGCAAATTTGGGAATGCTTTTTCAACCCAGAACAAAAAGTGTGCTTTTACGGTCACTACAAATAACTTGACCAGCTAAAACAGTGCAGATTTGGTTGAATAGAGATGCGAGACCTGTTTTTTTTTTGCGCTGTGTGACAGGTATAGGTTTAATTACAGAATCACACTTCTATCAGCACGCTAGTGTGTGTCTTAGGTTTTTCTGAATGACACTATCAATACCTTCAATGTAAGATTTTCTTTTTGGGATAGATTTCAAGTAGGCCTCAAATACCAGAAACTAGTTATTTTGAGAATGGCAAATTTGGGAATGCTTTTTCAACCCAGAACAAAAAGTCTGCTTTTACGGTCACTACAAATAACTTGACCAGCTAAAACAGTGCAGATTTGGTTGAATAGAGATGTGAGGCCTGTTTTTTTTTGCGCTGTGTGACAGGTATAGGTTTAATCACAGAATCACACTTCTATCAGCACGCTAGCGTGTGTCTTAGGTTTTTCTGAATGACACTATCAATACCTTCAATGTAAGATTTTATTTTTGGAATAGATTTCAAGTAGGCCTCAAATACCAGAAACTAGTTATTTTGAGAATGGCAAATTTGGGAATGCTTTTTCAACCCAGAAAAAAAAGTGTGCTTTTACGGTCAATTCAAATAACTTGACCAGCTAAAACAGTACAGATTTGGTTTGAATAGAAATGTCAGGTCTATTTTTTTAGGCGCTGGGTGACAGGCTCAACTTGCCCCTGATGTAATATATGGCCAAAAAATAACCACACTGTTGATGGTTAAATGCACTTGGGTGACACAGGCTCAGCCTGCACCAGATGTAGTATATGGCCAAAAAATAATCAGACTGTTGATGGTTAAATGCACTTGGGTGACACAGGCTCAGCCTGCACCAGATGTAGTATATGGCCAAAAAATAATCAGACTGTTGATGGTTAAATGCACTTGGGTGACACAGGCTCAGCCTGCAGCTGATGTAGGATATAGCACAAAATAACCACACTATCGATGGTTAAATACACTTGGGTGACACAGGCTCAGCCTGCAGCTGATGTAGTATATGGCCAAAAAATAATCAGACTGTTGATGGTTAAATGCACTTGGGTGACACAGGCTCAGCCTGCAGCTGATGTAGTATATGGCCAAAAAATAACCAGACTGTTGATGGTTAAATGCACTTCGGTGACACAGGCTCAGCCTGCAGCTGATGTAGGATATAGCACAAAATAACCACAGTATCGATGGTTAAATACACTTGGTGATAGCTCGTGCTGGCGCGCCACAAGTCACAAAATGGCCGCCGATCACCCCAGAAAAAAAGTGATCTAAAAACGCTCTGGGCAGCCTCAAAAAAGTGAGCAAGTCAATAATAGCACTTCAATGATCCACAGCTGCAGATCGATCACAGAATGAAGTCTTTTGGAGGAGTTTAATCTGCCTAATCTCGCCCTATCGTCGCAGCTGCAACCTCTCCCTATACTGATCATAGCAGAGTGACGTGCGGCGCTACGTGACTCCAGCTTAAATAGAGGCTGGGTCACATGGTGCACTGGCCAATCACAGCCATGCCAATAGTAGGCATGGCTGTGATGGCCTCTTGGGCCAAGTAGTATGACGCTTGTTGATTGGCTGCTTTGCAGCCTTTCAAAAAGCGCCAAGAAAGCGCCGAACACCGAACCCGAACCCGGACTTTTACGAAAATGTTCGGGTCCGTGTCACGGACACCCCAAAATTCGGTACGAACCCGAACTATACAGTTCGGGTTCGCTCATCCCTATCGGCCACCCAATTGACTAATGCCTGTACCTGCTCAGGCCTTACCATCCTTAGAACGGCATTGGGCCCCACCAAATATCCCTGTAAATTCTGGCGGCTACTGGGACCTGAGGTAGTTGGTACACTAGGACATGTGGCTGTGGCAGAACGGCCACGTCCTCTCCCAGCACCAGAGGGTCCACTAACACCACCACGACCATGTCCACGTCCGCGTCCCTTATTAGATGTTTTCCTCATTGTTCCCGTTCACCACAATTTTGAGAATGGCAAATTTGGGAATAGTTTTTCAACCCAGAACAAAAAGTGTGCTTTTACGGTCACTACAAATAACTTGACCAGCTAAAACAGTACAGATTTGGTTGAATAGAAATGTGAGGCCTGTTTTTTTTTGCGCTGTGTGACAGGTATAGGTTTAATCACAGAATCAGACTTCTATCTGCACGGTAGCGTGTGTCTTAGGTTTTTCTGAATGACACTATCAGTACCTTCAATGTAAGATATCCTTTTTGGGATAGATTTCATGTAGGCCTCAAATACCAGAAACTAGTTATTTTGAGAATGGCAAATTTGGGAATAGTTTTTCAATCCAGAAAATAAAAAGTGCTTTTACGGTCACTACAAATAACTTGACCAGCTAAAACAGTACAGATTTGCTTGAATAGAAATGTGAGACCTGTTTTTTTTGCACTGTGTGACAGGTTAAGGTTTAATCTCAGAATCAGACTTCTATCTGCACGGTAGCGTGTGTCTTAGGTTTTTCTGAATGACACTATCAGTACCTTCAATGTAAGATATCCTTTTTGGGATAGATTTCAAGTAGGCCTCAAATACCAGAAACTAGTTATTTTGAGAATGGCAAATTTGGGAATAGTTTTTCAATCCAGAAAATAAAAAGTGCTTTTACGGTCACTACAAATAACTTGAGCAGCTAAAACAGTACAGATTTGCTTGAATAGAAATGTGAGACCTGTTTTTTTTGCACTGTGTGACAGGTTAAGGTTTAATCTCAGAATCAGACTTCTATCTGCACGGTAGCGTGTGTCTTAGATTTTTCTGAATGACACTATCAGTACCTTCAATGTAAGATATCCTTTTTGGGATAGATTTCAAGTAGGCCTCAAATACCAGAAACTAGTTATTTTGAGAATGGCAAATTTGGGAATAGTTTTTCAACCCAGAAAAAAAAAGGGCTTTTACGGTCGCTACAAATAACTTGACCAGCTAAAACAATACAGATTTGCTTGAATAGAAATGTGAGACCTGTTTTTTTTTGCACTGTGTGACAGGTTAAGGTTAATCTCAGAATCAGACTTCTATCTGCACGTTAGCGTGTGTCTTAGGTTTTCTGAATGACACTATCAGTACCTTCAATGTAAGATATCCTTTTTGGGATAGATTTTAAGTAGGCCTCAAATACCAGAAACTAGTTATTTTGAGAATGGCAAATTTGGGAATAGTTTTTCAATCCAGAAAATAAAAAGTGCTTTTACGGTCACTACAAATAACTTGGCCAGCTAAAACAGTACAGATTTGCTTGAATAGAAATGTGAGACCTGTTTTTTTTTGCACTGTGTGAAGGTTAAGGTTTAATCTCAGAATCAGACTTCTATCTGCACGGTAGCGTGTGTCTTAGGTTTTTCTGAATGACACTATCAGTACCTTCAATGTAAGATATCCTTTTTGGGATAGATTTCAAGTAGGCCTCAAATACCAGAAACTAGTTATTTTGAGAATGGCAAATTTGGGAATAGTTTTTCAACCCAGAAAAAAAAAAGGGCTTTTACGGTCGCTACAAATAACTTGACCAGCTAAAACAGTACAGATTTGCTTGAATAGAAATGTGAGACCTGTTTTTTTTTTGCACTGTGTGACAGGTTAAGGTTTAATCTCAGAATCAGACTTCTATCTGCCCCGTTAGCGTGTGTCAGGTTTTTCTGAATGACACTATCATTACCTTCAATGTAAGATATCCTTTTTGGGATAGATTTCAAGTAGGCCTCAAATACCAGAAACTAGTTATTTTGAGAATGGCAAATTTGGGAATAGTTTTTCAACCCAGAAAAAAAAATGTGCTTCTACGGTCACTACAAATAACTTGACCAGCTAAAACAGTACAGATTTGCTTGAATAGAAATGTGAGACCTGTTTTTTTTTGCACTGTGTGACAGGTTAAGGTTTAATCTCAGAATCAGACTTCTATCTGCACGGTAGCGTGTGTCTTAGGTTTTTCTGAATGACACTATCAGTAACTTCAATGTAAGATATCCTTTTTGGGATAGATTTCAAGTAGGCCTCATATACCAGAACTAGTTATTTTGAGAATGGCAAATTTGGGAATAGTTTTTCAACCCAGAACAAAAAGTGTGCTTTTACAGTCACTACAAATAACTTGACCAGCTAAAACAGTACAGATTTGGTTGAATAGAAATGTCAGGTCTATTTTTAGGCGCTGGGTGACAGGCTCAACTTGCTCCTGATGTAGTATATGGCCAAAAAATAACCACACTGTTGATGGTTAAATGCACTTGGGTGACACAGGCTCAGCCTGCACCAGATGTAGTATATGGCCAAAAAATAATCAGACTGTTGATGGTTAAATGCACTTCGGTGACACAGGCTCAGCCTGCAGCTGATGTAGTATATGGCCAAAAAATAACCAGACTGTTGATGGTTAAATGCACTTCAGTGACACAGGCTCAGCCTGCAGCTGATGTAGGATATAGCACAAAATAACCACACTATTGATGGTTAAATACACTTGGTGATAGCTTGTGCTGGCGCACCACAAGTCACAAAATGGCCGCCGATCACCCCAGAAAAAAAGTGATCTAAAAACGCTCTGGGCAGCCTCAAAAAAGTGAGCAAGTCAATATTAGCACTTCAATGATCCACAGCTGCAGATCGATCACAGAATGAAGTCTTTTGGAGGAGTTAATCACTGCCTAATCTCGCCCTAAACGTCGCAGCTGCAACCTCTCCCTATGCTTCAATCAGCAGAGTGACGTGCAGCGCAACGTGACCCAAGCTTATATAGAGGCTGGGTCAGATGCTGCACTGGCCAATCACAGCCATGCCAATAGTAGGCAAGGCTGTGATGGCCTCTTGGGGGCAAGTAGTATGACGCTTGTTGATTGGCTGCTTTGCAGCCTTTCAAAAAGCGCCAAGAAAGCGCCGAACACCCGAACCCGAACACTGACTTTTACGAAAATGTTCGGGTTCAGGTCCGTGTCACGGACACCCCAAAATTCGGTACGAACCCGAACTATACAGTTCGGGTTCGCTCATCCCTACTGAACACATAGCAAATATAAAAAATGGATATAAGAAACATACTCTATCATTTTAGATGGTACCTCCGCTCTCCCCTTGACGGGAGGCCCCCACTTTTCCCACTACGTACTTTCTCTATACTCCTCTATATTTTAGAAAGATGAATGAAGTTTATGAATATTCCACATTATATTTTATTATTTTATTAATAAGAAACCCTTTATAATTTTGATTACAAGTATAGAAGGCGAATTATCAATACACTTTGCCTCAATTGGTTTATCATGTACAGTCAAATAATTTTTAATAACATTAGTTTTATCAATGGAGAGTGCTTTTAGCTGGTATAATATAAATGCTTATGAATATTTTCTAGGATAAGAGAAAGTAGGATACATATTGGTCTCTGGGGAATTAATAGTAGTTTCTCACAAGAAAACGCACCTTCTTGCTAAACAAAACGCACAAGGACTGCATTGAAAACACATGTGCGTTTTTTTGGGAGAATCTGCAGATTTGCATGCTGTACAAACCTATATATTGGATTTTTGACAATCAAGTGGGAAAAAGAAGAAATTGGCTTAAATGTAATGATGGTGAGAAAATATGCTTATCCAGTACTGGTTTGGAAGATGACCATTGCTCCAGATTTTCTAAATAACCACTGCTTTAAAAGACCATATAAAAGGGGAGATTAAGAACCTAGCAGGTAGCCACTGATAAAGGAGTAAGGTTATACTACGAAAGCGCTTCTGTTGTTTTGATATCTGCAAATTTGCATGACTCCCATTTAATTTCCATGGATAAATAATTGTCATGGTCTTACCTTCTTGCTGTTCTCCTTCGTTTGACATGTGCTGGCGGCCATCTTGGTTTCTGGGTTTCTTGTAGCCTCCCACCCTGCGGCTCCTCCTTCCCACTGGGAGGAGCTGGATGCCTAGCTCATATATATAGGAGGTCTGTGGCTTCAGTTCCTTGCTTGGTCCTCCTGTGTTCACATGCTTCTAGACTGCTGCTGCTTCTGGTTCCTGATCCTGGTTTCGTCCGACTACCCTGCTGGTTCCTGATCCTGGTTTCGTCCGTCTACCCTGCTGGTTCCTGATCCTGGCTTCGTCTGACTACCCTGCTGGTTCCTGATCCTGGCTTCGTCTGACTACCCTTCTGGTTCCTGACCTCTGGCTTCGCAAAGACTCTGCTTCGGTTTCGCCATCCGTTTGGACTTTTGCTTTACAGCTTTATTTTCAATAAAGCCTTCTTATTTTCACTTATCCCTTGTTTGTACGTCTGTTTCATGGTTCCATGACAATAATATGATCAAAGTTGCGACAAGCCGACACATAAGTGCCGTTCTGAAACCTACAAACCTTCCTCCCAGTGTTCTACTGACAGCGGTACCGCAAGTAAAGAGCTGGCACACGTGATAGTTTGACCTCCGAACTACTGAGCCATGTGAGACGCCGGATGCGAACCTCCAGGAGCGGCGCTGCCGGAGGATAAGGTATTGCCTGCACCCTACTCTTCAGTAGAGAGGTAAAAAAACTTTATACCCAGCCTGACACGTGAGACGCCACGGAGCAGCTGCGGGTACTAATTCTATCGACTACCACTAACATCGGAAATTTTCAGTGTAAGTGACATCCCATAAAGTAACTAACACTCCAAAAAGACTTACCTACTGAATTTAACTATACCCAACATGGGATACAAATTATGCTACACCAATACGATTGAGTAACTTCTGGATGGATCTAAAGTTCATACAATTACATTGTAAGTCTTTTTGGGGGTTGATTAACCCTTGGTGGACATTTTAACCATTTTAACATTCTAATATTGTTTTTTTTCTTTAACATTTCTCAGCACTGAGGCCCTTTTTAGTTTTTATTGATGAATACTTAACCCTAGGTTTTACTTCGATTCTCTTGTCTATAATTTATAATTTTCTTAGTCTAATGCATTATAAATCTTCACTATGAGTAGAGTTTTCTATTTTTGACTAATTTTCTTTCAACATACTTTTTCAGCATTTTACCATTGTTAGTTTAAAGTTAAAGCACTGTAGTATAGAAACAATGGTAAGAAAGTCTAACAGAACTTAACAGTATATATGTATATTTAACAGTATAGTATATTTAGTATAACATTAACAGTATAGTATAATTCATGACCGTCAATTAGATTCTAAATTGTTTTTTTTCCTGCTGTAATACATTTCTTACATAAAGTCAATTAAAAGAAGGATTGGCAACTGATCTGCTATTTTGTTATTTCAACGACCATAATTACCTTCCCCTTCCAAGAAATAGAATAAAATATTTATTTTCTATATCTATTGTGTGTTTATTGTCAACCAGAGCAACTGTATTTGGCAGGGCTGGACAACAGTCTAACAGGTGCGGAGAATTCCTTACTCTCCCTGACAGATAATGTTGGAGGCATGGGCGTTTCTAGGGTCTGAAAACATCTGGGGCACAAGCTCACTGTACCGTGCCCCCGTGAAGCCATGCCCCCATCGCCACTGGGTGGTGGGGTGGTAAGGCCCTTCACACTAGTTATTAACCCCTTTCAGCAGTCCCCCCTTCACAGTAGTTATTAAACCCTTTAAGCAGTCCCACTTCAGTGAATGGGGGACTGCTGAAAGGGGTTAATAACTACAGTGAAGGGCCTAGCCGTCTGGCCAACCCCACAGATCATCCCCCTACCCCCCCTTGTACTTGTTCCACTGATCCGCTACTTGCGGGCTGCGTGGGTATGAGTTCAGTCACTTCGGGAGTGCAATCCGTCCTGCGGCGCGCTTACGATTACGCGCCGCAGGGCGGGATTGCGTACTGAAGTGACTGAACTCATGCCCGCGCAGCCCACAAGTAGC
The DNA here is from genome assembly GCF_905171765.1 of Bufo bufo. Classification (NCBI taxonomy): domain Eukaryota; kingdom Metazoa; phylum Chordata; class Amphibia; order Anura; family Bufonidae; genus Bufo; species Bufo bufo. The sequence continues at coordinate 268,675,717 of NC_053392.1, read as the reverse complement.
GGAACAAGTACAAGGGGGTGGGGAATAGCCAAATAAAATAAAAAATGCTACCAGGGCCAGCATAACATTTGGGGCACTGGACAAAACATCTGGGGCTCAAGCCCCGAATGTTTTGACCTAACGACTCCCCTGGTTGGAGGCAACATGTTTGGGTGCTTTGAATTTACACACCCAATTCATTGGTTCTCCCGGGAGATAAGCCACTACTGGATATGTCTAGAAGTGACTTTCCCCACTCTTTCACTGACAACATATACATGCTTGGCCGAGCTGAGTTTGTGAGAGTTTATCTCAGACATTATCACTTGCTGTCCCCGATGGAGTTCACAATCTAAGAATTTGCACAAAAAACTCTAATACATATAGAAAAGTGCTTCTTTTATTAGTCCTATTGCCTAGGTTCTCATATGCATGAAACCACAACAGCCATTATGTTTTGTTTCTTTCAATGATAATTTATGTTCTAATTCCTAACACTAATACCTTGTAAAATGGCTGTTTCCTCATATACAGTTCTAAGTATTATGAGCAGTATGTCAGCTGTATCACATTACAATACTTTTAAATGAACCATGAAATCATGAAATTAAGGCTATCTAATATTGACATGAAAGTTTCTACATTCTGAATCTGTAATATGAATCCCTTATTAATGCCACATAAACTTATTGATGGCAAATACTGTAGATAACCTACCGTATGTGACTTTGAACAATAAAAAGGAAATGTTCCTTAAGTAAGCTGATTTTTTTTTTTGGGCCAAACAGGTTCTTACAGTATCGCATAGTGTATGTATGGCAATTGACTGATTTGGGTGTATTTGACATGAACATTTAAGGATAGATTCACAATATGATTGGGCATTAGCACACTGTGAACATTTTTGAAATGCTCAAATTAATGCCACAGAATTATGCAACTTTACAGTATGACTATACAGTTTTTTTTCCCCAGAAAGTAATGACCTAATTAGAGATGAGCAAACCAGTTGTGATTCATTTTTGTCCGATTCGGTGACTTTTAAAAAAAAAATCGGTTTGGCCCAGATAGAGTCAGGCCAAACCAAGTTGCTCCAATTGCACTGAAAGTTTGTTTATGAATTTTTATGGCAGAGGCCAACTCTGTCCAGATAACACTGGAGGCAGGGCAAAAAAGAAGAAAGAGAGCTTGATTTGCCTGTGTGGGCCACTGTACCAGTCTGCCTGCTCAGAAATCCATGGGGTCTGGGAACAGGATATGCAACAGAGACTGGTTGTAGTTTAGGTAGGCCTGAACCTAGGCGTTGAGGCAGGAACTGTCAGCTTGCTGACTGGTCTCAACCTGGCACAGCACATGGAAAAACTGCTCCATCATGTTGAGGAGACTAAAATAACAGCTCCTGCTTCTACTGCTGCTGGCTTCTGTGCTCACGGTGGCAGAAGGCAGATGACTTTGTGGGGGGAAGGAGGAGGGGCCTCCCTTTCAGACACGCTAGTGGCAGGCATTTGCTCGCCATAAGTTGTGGCAAGCTGCGTACACAGTGTTTCCTGGTAATTACGTGATTTGTTCTCCCTTTCTGCAAGAGGAAAACATTCTTCTATTTTGCCCTGGTAGCGGGGGTCTAAAAGCATGGCTATCCAGTAATCATCAGATTTCTTGATGTCAATGATACGTCTGTCACTGCATAAGCAAGTGAGCATAAAGTTTGCCATTCTGGCCAGCATGATGGAGGAGCCAGTTCTTTCCTTCTCCGCTTCCCACTGAGACGATTGGGTGTGTTGGCCGGTGCCATCCTCATCAGCTTCCTCTTGCTCCTCCACCTCTGACTTTTTCTCCTTGTCTTTCAGTGGAAGATCCTCATCTTCATCACCCTCCACCACCATGATTACCTTTGTGTGTTCCCAACCGCTATAGAGCAGACAGCAAGATATGTTAGATGCCCTTCTTCTGTGTGGTCTACTGCTGCATGTGCATAAGCGTCTTTTGTAAGATAAATATGAGAGGGATAACGTTCATGCCGCAGTTGTCCATGCTGACAAACGTTCTGGCCTTTTTAAAGGGCTTCAGCACCTAACAGGCATCTTTGATGAGCTGCCACTGCTTGACCTCGAAGCAACACATGCTCACTGCTGCCAAGGCTGTCTGGTGCAGGAAAAAATCATTCACGGTTTATGCTGCTCGTACAGACGCTCCAGCATATGCAATGTCGAATTCCAGTGAGTTGGCATGTCACAGATTAAGCAAAGTAGTGGCAGGCCATTCTGTCTCTGCAGGTCCAGGAGAGCATTCCTTGCCATGTAAGAGTGGCTGAAATACTTGTACAGTCTCCTGGACTCTGCCAGCACCTTGGGCAAGCCAGTGTACTTATTTAGAAAGCACTGTTCTAGGTTGATGACGTGCGCCATTCAGGAAGCATGTGTATGTTTTCACCCAGGTTTAGGGTGACCATGATGTTGCGCCATTGTCGACCACCTTGACAAGTTGGAGTCGGCGGGGTGACAGACCAGCAGGATGTTTAATGCTTGATGTACTTGAGCAACTGCTCACTAGTGTGGCTACTATATCCCAGGCAGATCAGCTCCAATGCAATGTGGGAACACTTGACCTGACACATGTGATTGAAAGGAGGGGATGTGGGAGTGGACGCTGTGCCTGCTGCTGTTGGGGGACAAGAAACATGTCCATAGAAGAGGAGGAGGAATAAGTGCCTGGTGTGGGAGCCAGGCCAACACAATCTTGGGAGGTTCAAAAAGATCTGGCCTCGTTGTTGGGGTGCTGCCTCGCCACTGCCGGAGAAAAGCATTGAACCCAGTGGGCTGTCTCTGCCCCACAAAGCTGCTCCAGGAGTCACTGTGGCGTGCACTTTGCGCATAGCCAGAATCGCAGGGAGTGGCCCACGTGTCTGCCACATGAGATTACAAGGCGAGTAATGGACGCAAGGGGGACTGGGAGAAGGAGAGAACTCCTGCTGCAGTCGATGGCTGCCACCTCTGTTTTCCCACGCTTCATGTGGTTCAATAGAGCAGCTGTGTCTATGTTTATATTTGCTTTGCCACTACTTATTTTGCTCTTGCACAGCTATCACAAGGCAATGCTTTGTCTTCCGGCAGCTGAGCTTGCTTAGATTCTGGCATGCTATGCCAGGCTTGAATACCCATTCAGAGTCCGACCTTAACCCTATCAAGATGCTTTTACAAGGCATCCCAGAAATAGCATGAATTGAAGCACATTTGCAGGGAAGCATGATCTAACATCTTTGTCAATATTGTGCAAATCCTATTTGCAGCCATTTTCTATGAAGGGAGGAAGACATGAGGACAGTTTAAGAAGTGCTGACTGGAATGCACCTTGTGGGAGATGCGGGTGCTTGACAGTCACATGTGATAAGTTGCTGCCCACCCACAGAAAGTAAAAAGACGAGAGCTGCAAAGTGGTCAGTAGAGTTTGAGTGAACCCGAACTGTAAAGGGTTTTCGGCCCCCCGGACCCCGAACCCGAACATTTACGTAAAAGTTCAGGTTCGGTGTTCGGCGATTTTGAGGCCGCTTTTTGAAAGGTTGCAAAGCAGCCAATCAACAAGCGTCATACTACTTGTCCCAAAAGGCCATCACAGTGATTGGCCAACTGCAGCATGTGACCCAGCCTCTATTTAAGCTGGAGTCACGTAGCGCCCACCGTCACTCTGCTCGGATTAGTGTAGGGAGAGGCTGCAGCTGCTTGTGAGGGAGAGATCAGGGAGAAAATCTTATGAAGATTCAGAACTGCTATATTTAGTCAGCGATCTACAGCAAATGTGTTTTGTGGGTGCAGTGCACAATATTTTTAAGCCTGCCCTGAGCCAACAACTACTGAAAACGAAACTTTTTTTTCTTCAGTTAGTCAATACATATCGGCAGCCATTTTATGCAACGATAGTGCACCAGCTCAGGCTATCTGCATGTCTGCAAGTCCAGAAATACAGCTTTTGCTTACTGGGGTAAAAAAAAAAACATCTGTTTCATATAGTGCACATCTGGGATTACACGTGCATAAGTGATTGTCACATTTAGGCCAGAAATACGGCTTTGGCATACTGGCTGAAAAAATGCTCTGATATACTGCACATCTGGGATTAAACGTGCATAAGTGATTGTCACATTTTGGCAAGAATTACGGCTTTGGCATACTGGGCTGAAAAAACCCTCTGATATACTGCACATCTGGGATTACACAAGTGATTGTGACATTTAGGCCAGAAATATGGCTTTGGCATACTGGGGTGAAAAAACCCTCTGATATACTGCACATCTGGGATTACACGTGCAATAAGTGATTGTCACATTTTAGGCCAGAAATACGGCTTTGGCATACTGGGCTGAAAAAACCTCTGATATACTGCACATCTGGGATTACACAAGTGAATGTGACATTTAGGCCAGAAATATGGCTTTGGCAAACTGGGGTGAAAAAACCCTCTGATATACTGCACATCTAGGATTACACGTGCATAAGTGATTGTCACATTTAGGCCAGAAATACGGCTTTGGCATACTGGGCTGAAAAAAACCCTCTGATATACTGCACATCTGGGATTACACAAGTGATTGTCACATTTATGCCAGAAAATACGGCCTTTGGCATACTGGGGGTGAAAAAACGCTCTGATATACTGCACAATCTGGGATTACACGTGCATAAGTGATTGTCAACATTTTGGCAAGAATACGGCTTTGGCATACTGGGCTGAAAAAACCCTCTGATATACTGCACATCTGGGATTAGACGTGCATAAGTGACTGTGAAATTTAGGCTACAAATACGGCTTTTGCTTACTGGAGTTAAAAAAAAATACTCTGTTTCATATAGTGCACTATCTGGGATTACACGTGCATAAGTGATTGTCACATTTAGGCCAGAATACGGCTTTGGCATACTGGGCTGAAAAAATAATAATTTGTGCAATACCCTATATCAGGGTTTTTATTGGCGGTTAATATTTTTAACAGACTTAACCACTTTTTACTTTGCTTGGTGAACGCTAACTATGAGGCAAACATCTAATAAGGGACGTGGTCATGGTCGTGTGGTGGTGGGGTTGGTGGAGCCTCTGGTGCAGGGAGAGGACGTGGCCGTTCTGCCACAGCTACACGTCCTACTAAACCTACTACCTCAGGTCCCAGTAGCCGCCAAATTCTACAGCGATATTTGGTCGGGCCTAATGCCGTTCTAAGGATGGTAAGGCCTGAGCAAGTACAAGCGCTAGTTAATTGGGTGGCCGACAGTGAATCCAAGCTACGTTTCACATTATCTCCCACCCATTCTTCTGTAGAAAGCGCACAGGTGGCGCCTGAAACCCATGCCCATCAGTCTGTCACATCACCCCCGTGCATATCGGGAACCTGTCTGAGCCTCAAGTCTTGCAGCAGTCTCTTATGCTGTTTGAAGACTCTGTTGCAGGGTTTCCCAAGGGCATCCACCTAGCCCTTCCCCAGGGGTGGAAGACATAGAATGCACTGACTCACAACCACTTATGTTTCCTGATGAGGACATGGGAATACCACCTCCAGCACGTCTCTGATGATGCGAAACACAGGTGCCAACTGCTGCGTCTTTCTGCAGTGTGCAGAACGAAAAGGAGGTCAGGGAGGAAGACTGGGTGGAAGACGATGCAGGGGACCATCGTGGTCTAGACCCCACATGGAATGAAGGGCGTGCCACTGATTTTCAGAGTTCGGAGGAAGAGGCAGTGGTTGAGACCGAGCCAACAGCGTAGCAAAAGCGGGAGCAGGGTGCAAAAGCAGAGCAAGCCATCGCCAAAAACAGTTTGCTTGCTACTGGCCATTGTCACCAGGGACCGAGCACACCACAAGGCAGCTTCAAGGAGTTCCCTGGCATGGCACTTCTTCACAAAATGTGCTGACGACAAGACCCCGAGTGGTTTGCATGCTGTGCCATCAGAACCTGAAGCGAGGCATTAACGTTCTGTACCTTAGCACAACCTGCAGTGGAGTAAGCACCTTCAAAACCGAGAAAGGGCTCAGGCCCCCTCCTGCTCCCTCTTCTGCTGCTCCTCGGACTCTTCCTCTGCCCTCTGGAGGAACGTTGGCACTTGCCGCCCAGCAAACAGAGGATGTGCCACCAACAACACCACCTCCGTCACCAAGCATCTCTACCATGTCACACGGAAGGTGTTTCAGCTCTCTATCTCACAAAACTTTGAGAGAAAAGCGTAAATTCCCACCTAGCCACCCTCGATCCCTGGCCCTGAATGCCAGCATTTCTAAGCTGCTGGCCTTTGAAATGCTGTTATTCAGGCTGGTGAAGATGGACAGCTTCACACAGCTCATGTCGCTTGCTGTCCCACAGTACGTCGTTCCCAGCCACCACTACTTCTCCAGATGAGCCGGTGCCCTCCCTGCACAAGCAAGAATTCGGATAAAAATCAAGTGTGCACTGTGCAACGCCATCTGTGGCAAGGTCCACCTAACCACAGATACGTGGACCAGTAAGCACGGCCAGGACGCTATATCTCCCTAATTGCACACTGAGTAAATGTAGTGGAGGCTGGGCCCCAGGTGGAGAGCTGTTTGGCGCACGTCCTTCCGCCGCCAAGTATCGCAGGGCATCATTCTTTGCCTCCTCTTCCTACTCGGCTTCCTCCTCCTCTTCTACCACCTCATCATCCGGTCAGCGACAGACCTTCACACCAACTTCAGCACAGCCAGGGTGTAACGTCAGCAGGCCGTCTGAAACTGATGTGTTTGGGGGACAGACCCCACACCGCGCAGGAGTTGTGGCGGGGTATAGAACAACAGACCGATGAGTGGTTGCTGCCAGTTTGCCTCAAGCCCGGCCTGGTGGTGTGCGATAATAGCGAAAATCTCGTTGCAGCTCTGGGACTAGCCGGTTTGACGCACATCCCTTGCCTGGCGCATGTGCTGAATTGGTGGTGCAGAAATTCATTCACAACTACCCTGACATGTCAGAGCTGCTGCGTAAAGTGCGTCCCGTCTGTGCGTGCTTCCCGCGTTCTCATCTCTGCCGCCGCTCGGCTGTCTACTCTACAGCGTAACTTTGGCCTTCCCGCTCACCGCCACATATGCGACGTGCCCACCAGGTGGAACTCCACCTTGCACATGCTGGAGAGACTGTGTGAGCAGCAGCAGGCCATAGTGGAGTTTCAGCTGCAGCAGCCACGGGTGAGTCGCACTGCGGAACAGCACCACTTCACCACCAAGACTGGGCCTTCATGCGAGACCTGTGTGCCCTGTTGCGCTGTTTCGAGTACTCCACCAACAGGGCAGTGGTGATGACGTCGTTATCAGCATTACAATACCTCTTCTATGTCTCCTGAGAAAACACTTTAGGGCGTTGATGGAAGAGGATGTGGCCAGGACGAGGAGGAGGAAGAGGGGTCATCTCTAACATTTTCAGGCCAGTCTTTCAGAAGTGGCCTCAGAAAGAGGATTTTTGCAACAGCAGAGGCCAGGTACAAAATTTGGCCCAGCCAGGGCCCACTACTGGAGGAGGAGGATGAGGAGGAGGAGGAGGATGGGGATGAAGCATGTTCACAGCGAGGTGGCATCCAACGCAGCTCGGCCCATCACTGGTGCGTGGCTGGGGGGATACGGAGAGACGCAGATGATACGCCTCCCACAGAGGACAGCTTGTCCTTACCTCTAGGCAGCCTGGCGCACATGAGCGACTACATTGCTGCCGTACCTGCGCAACGACTGCAAAGTTGCCCACATTTAACGTGTGCTGACTACTGGTGGCCACCCTGCTGGATCCCCATTACAAAGACAATGTGCCGTCCTTAATTCCCTCACTGGAGCTTGATCGGAAAGATGCGCGACTACAAGCACACGCTGGTAGAACGTGCTCCTGAGAGCATTCCCGACTGATGCCGGGGGACAAGTGGAAGCACAAGGCGAAGGCAGGGAGGAGGAAGAGGTCGCCAACGCAGCCGTGTCATCGCCAGCACCTCAAAAGGCAGTGTTAGCATGGCCGACATGTGGAAAAGCTTGTCACCTCGTCGCAACAACCGGCCCCCAACTGCTGAAATGGAGCGTGTTAGCAGGAGGCAGCATTTGAACAACATGGTGGAACAGTACCTGTGCACACGCCTACACGTACTGACTGATGATTCTGCCCCATTCAACTTCTGGGTCTCCAAATTGTCCACATGGCCAGAGCTTGCCCTGTATGCCTTGGAGGTGCTGGCCTGCCCTGCAGCCAGTGCACTCTCTGAACGTGTATTTAGCACGGCAAGAGGCGTCATTACAGACAGACGCAGCCGCCTGTCCCACAGCCAACGTGGACAAGCTTACATTCATTAAATGAACCAGGCTTGGATCCCACAAGATTTGTCTGTACCTTGTGCAGATAGACATTTATTACCACCATCAAACATATTGTACATTCTTGTACTCATGTCAGTGCAAAGATTCTTTGGGGGTACCCTACCCCAATAAAAAAATTAAAAAAAAACTTGTTGGCTACCTCCTCCTCCTCCATTGCTGCCTTCACCTACAACACCACATTCAGCGCCTCCTCAACCTCCGACTCCATATCCACCTCCTTCTCTGAGTTGCAGGTTAATAATTTGTAATTTTTAGTTATTTTATTTCATTTTAAGTTATTTCCCCTATCCACATTTGTTTGTAGAGCAGTTGCCATGCTCTTAAGCACATTTTACTGCCTTTACATCCCTCTAGTCTTTTCAAAGACTATTTGAGAGCCATTTTTATGAAAAAATTGCCAATTTTAGTGCCCTAAATTGAAAAAATTCATATTTTTAATTGTCAGGTGACATTTTACCATTTTTGGCAAATACAAACCCCTGCTGTGCATGGGTGTCAGGGGCCTAAATCTCTCAAAATCCTCAGTTCTATTGCTGTGGTGACAAGAACCCCCTTTTGCCGTGAATGAACCCTGCTGTGCCTGGGTGACAGGGGTCTAAATCTCTCAAAATCCTCTTTTCTATTGCTGGGTGACATGAACCCCCTTTTGCCGTGAATGAACCCCTGCTGTGCCTGGGTGACATGGGCCTAAATCTCTCAAATCCTCTGTTCTATTGCTGGGTGACAAGAACCCCTTTTGCGCTAATGAACCCCTGCTCTGCATTGCGGACAGGGAACTAAATTTAGTGAAAACATCTGTTACTGATCGGAAGATGCGCGACTACAAGCGCACGCTGCTGATGGCATTCCCACCTGACAGCGTGGGCACTGTGGAAGCACAAGGTGAAGGCAGAGGAGGAGGAAGAGGTCGCCAATGCAGCTGGGGCCGCCAGCACCTGAGAAAGCAGGGTTAGCATGGCCCAAATGTGGAAAAGCTATGTCAGCCTTGGAGGTGCAGACCTGCCCTGCAGCCAGTGTATAGTGTGAACGTGTGTTTTAGCCGGCAGAGAGCATTATCACAGGCCACAGCCAATGTGGACAAGCTTACGTTTATTAAAATGAACCAGGCATGGAGCCCACAGGACTTGTCCGTACCTTGTGCAGAATAGACATTTATACAGCCTCACCATCCATCTTGTGCTCAAGTCACTTATTATTTGTTTTATTTTGTTATATGTCCCATATTTTGGGGGATACCCCCAATTTAAAAATAAAAAATAACACAAATCAGTGTGGGCTACCTATTCCTCCTCTACCGCCGCTTTCCACCGACACCGCCACGTCAACCTACACCACACACATCCACCCATCCACCGCTTCCTCAACCTCCTACTTCTAGGATCCAGATTGTTATTTAAAATTTTTCTGTATTTTATGTTATTTGTAAGTTATTTCCCTATCCACATTTGTTTGCAGAACAGTTGTCATGCTCTTAAGCACATTTTGATGCCTTTTAAAGCCCTCTAGCCCTTTCCAGGACTATTTTAGAGCCATTTTAGTGCCCAAAAGTTCGGGTCCCCATTGACTTCAATGGGGTTGGGGTTCGGGGTCAAGTTCGAGTCAAGTTCGGGTCCCGAACCCGAACTTTTTTTTTAAGTTCGGCCGAACTCGTCGAACCCAAATATCCAGGTGTCCGCTCAACTCTAGTGGTGAGTAAAAAAGCAAAAAAAAAATATATAAATATATATATATATATAAAAATATATATACACTGCTCAAAAAAATAAAGGGAACACTTAAACAACACAATGTAACTCCAAGTCAATCACACTTCTGTGAAATCAAACTGTCCACTTAGGAAGCAACACTGAGTGACAATCAATTTCACATGCTGTTGTGCAAATGGGATAGACAACAGGTGGAAATTATAGGCAATTAGCAAGACACCCCCAATAATAGAGTGGTTCTGCAGGTGGTGACCACAGATCACTTCTCAGTTCTATGCTTCCTGGCTAATGTTTTGGTCACTTTTAAATGCTAGCGGTGCTTTCACTCTAGTGGTAGCATGAGACGGAGTCTACAACCCACACAAGTGGATCAGTAGTGCAGCTTATCCAGGATGGCACATCAATACGAGCTGTGGCAAGAAGGTTTGCTGTGTCTATCAGCGTAGTGTCCAGAGCATGGAGGCGCTACCAGGAGACATGCCAGTACATCAGGAGACGTGGAGGAGGCCGTAGGAGGGCAACAACCCAGCAGCAGGACCGCTACCTCCGCCTTTGTGCAAGGAGGAACAGGAGGAGCACTGCCAGAGCCCTGCAAAATGACTCCAGCAGGCCACAAATGTGCATGTGTCTGCTCAAACGGTCAGAAACACACTCCATGAGGGTGATATGAGGGCCCGACGTCCACAGGTGGGGTTGTGCTTACAGCCCAACACCGTGCAGGACGTTTGGCATTTGCCAGAGAACACCAAGATTGCAAATTCGCCACTGGCGCCCTGTGCTCTTCCCAGATGAAAGCAGGTTCACACTGAGCACATGTGACAGACGTGACAGAGTCTTGAGACCGTTCTGCTGCCTGCAACATCCTCCAGCATGACAGGTTTGGCATTGGGTCGGTAAATGGTGTGGGATGGTATTCTTTGGAGGGCCGCACAGCCCTCCATGTGCTTGCCAGAGGTAGCCTGACTGCCATTAGGTACCGAGATGAGATCCTCAGACCCCTTGTGAGACCATATGCTGGTGCGGTTGGCCCTGGGTTCCTCCTAATGCAAGACAATGCTAGACCTCATGTGGCTGAGTGTGTCAGCAGTTCCTGCAAGACGAAGGCATTGATGCTATGGACTGGCCCGCCGTTCCCAGACCTGAATCCAATTGAGCACATCTGGGACATCATGTCTCGCTCTATCCACCAACGTCACGTTGCACCACAGACTGTCCAGGAGTTGGCAGATGCTTTAGTCCAGGTCTGGGAGGAGATCCCTCAGGAGACCGTCCGCCACCTCATCAGGAGCATGCAAAGGCGTTGTAGGGAGGTCATACAGGCACGTGGAGGCCACACACACTACTGAGCCTCATTTTGACTTGTTTTAAGGACATTACATCAAAGTTGGATCAGCCTGTAGTGTGTTTTTCCACTTTATTTTGAGTGTGACTCCAAATCCAGACCTCCATGGGTTGAAAAATTTGATTTAAATTTTTTAATTTTTGTGTGATTTTGTTGTCAGCACATTCAACTATGTAAAGAACAAAGTATTTCAGAAGAATATTTAATTAATTCAGATCTAGGATGCGTTATTTTTGTGTTCCCTTTATTTTTTGGAGCAGTGTATATATATATTGAAGAGCAACATTTTGCATTGATGTATTTATTTTTTACTCCAGAAATATATTTTTTATTGGTAGGATTTTGTCACATCTTAATCCAGCACATTTTTTAAGATTACCGTAAAAAACACGTCAAGTGCCTACAGTAGATTTGTTATACAAAGTTCAACAGTGGAACCAGCAAATTATTTCAGCCAATGGAGTATCTAAGAGCTATTTTCATTCTTGTTTTATCATGCATTGACATAATAGCAATGGGGTATTTACTGTTCTCAAAGTAGATGAAAATTTGCCCTTTGAGACATGTACAAGCTGGTTCTCTCTCAAGAATTAGCCTCAGTAAGAATCATGTATATGATGCAAGTTATGATCGCAGAAAAAGATGGCAGAAGTTACGATGACAGATAACTTTGAAGGAAAACACCCCATCATCAGATATACAGACCACAATGTGTAGAAAATTATAAATGACACAAAGAGAAAAAATCTAATGATATTTGCATATAGGTATTTCTGGTCTTTCTGAGTCCTATTTACTCAGAGGCAGCATAACATAATGACGGATATTATAATTTTCTGTGTTTTGTCCATTGTGTTGAAGTGCATATTTCCTGAACTGAAAACCTCTTTACTCGGGCAAGAACTGGGGCAATAATTGGGAAGGATTCTTCCTAGGAAAAGTTCCTTCCTAATAATTTGTATAGGTTGTGCCAATGACCAGATCAATGAGCAAATGCTTGTTCATCGGGTGAGTGCATCGCCGATGCTGTGACTAGAGATTAGCAAAGTTTAAAAAAAAATCGATTTGGATGCTTCCCCCGAACTGTGACAAGAGATCTGATTTGTTATGAATTACTTCGTAACAAATCACATTCCATTGTATGGAGTGGACACAAAGACGGGGAATGAAATCGCGCCTTCTCCCCAGTCATTTAACCCTTCAGATGCCTCTTTCAATCTGATCACGTCATCTGAGAGTCACATTCAGGGGCTGAATACAAAAAGATTGTTAATACAACCAGATTGTTCTGTGTAAAAAGCAGCAATTGCTCATCCTCATGCAGATGAGATGATTGCTGCATTTAAATTCTCAGGTTCATTCCCAATAGTATGGTAATGGTATATTGCCCAAAAAAAAAAAAGGACACTATTCAACACTATCCATTAAAAAACATGTATCTCATGTCAAACTTCTTTACAATGGAACCCTATAGGTGATGGATGTCACTCTATGGCATCATTGAAGGGATCCGATTAATGTTTATTACCCAGATATAAATGTGATGTGAACTGAGCTTAAAGAGCTTAAATTCATTCTTGCTGTTAGTAAATGTCCACTTACCTGAAACTGTTATTAGGTTTTAGGGGTTTATGAATTGCATGAGGTTAAAGTGAGACACATGGGGTTCTTAATGGGTGGTACGTGAGGTTATTACTATTTCGTCTGCTATTTAGAGTCGGCCATTATTTGCCTACCTTTGACCAAAAGTTTCAACCACCGCCACTTTTGGTATGACCACGTGCATATAATGGGTCTTTTTACCCATACCTCAAATGAACTAATACACAATCAGACTTTCTTTTTTCTTCATTGCAATTAAATCTGCTACAGTCAAATTTTCAAATACAGAAATATATTCTTCCACTTCTGCAACAGTCTGGCAGGGTCATATACCGTAAGTAGGGGAACGACAATGTTCTGTATTTTACTTCTACAATAGAAAATACATCACGGAATACTTTTATGTGCTGCATGTTACACATTAAAGTGGGTGACACTATCTTTTATAGACAAACATTTCAAATGCACTAGTAAACAGCAACATGTTAGGGAATATTCACAAACAGTCTCAGAATCAAGATGTGTTTAAAAGTCTATAGACATAGAGGGATGTTAATCAAATGTGTAAAATTGTCGCATCTGTTGGGGAACATTTTTAGCTACCCCAAATTTTGTGCCTTTGGTCTCCTGCGCCACTTCAAAAATCTAGGAGGATTTAGGCCAAGTTTGTTGTGTAGACCACTTTAATGTCTCATTTATCTTTTGCAACTTTTTAAAAAGTCGCAACTTCACGCCAGGCATCCCCCAGGTGTACTTTTACTTATATAGCCATTCTCCACATTATACTTGCACTAAATTTATCACTCTGATCTAATTTCATAAATTTGGCACAAGTGCGCACAGCAACACGCAACCTAAAAACTGACCTCAAATACCCAACAATGATAAATTCCCCCCATAGCCCATAAAACTATGAGGAAAATTTATCACTCCTGCCTCCATAATTCTGGGGATTTGTGTCTTTTCAGGCACACTTGTGTGAACATTTGCAACCTTTTTGCCTTTTTACAGTTAAGGGTACTTTCACACTAGCGTTTTCTTTTCAGCGCTGAGTTCCGTCCTAGGGGCTCAAATCCGGAACATAACTGATCAGTTTTTACCTAATGCATTCTGAATGGAGAGGAATCCGTTCAGGATGCATCAGGATGCATCAGTTCAGTCTTTTTGGACTGATCAGGCTTTTCAGAAAAACGTAGCAGATGTTGTATTTTTACCTCCGGCAAAAATCCTGAACACTTTTGACTGAACGCCGGATCCAGTCTTTTCCCATGGACTTGCATTAACGCGGATCCAGCGCTGTGTGTTCAGTCAAATCGGATCCGGCTTTTGCATGTTAAACCCCGAAAAATTAGAAAAAAAAGTTAAAGTCCATAAATGGCGGATCGTTTTTTCCAATGCATTTTTTCATTGTGATCAAAATCCTGATCAGGATTCAAATGCAATCCGTTTTCACACATTTTTCCGGATCCGGCGGGCTAGGTTCCGGTGTCGGAATTGAACGCCGGATTAAAACAACGCTAGTGTGAAAGTAGCCTAACAAAATTTCATTTGTGAGCAGTGTGTATGTGGCGTGGGTCCAGTGTGCAAATGATTTGAGTGTTGCAGCATCAAAGGTCTATGTGCAGCATGAACTCAATGAGTAAGTGGCATTTGTCAAATGTATGAAGAGTTTCAATATTGTTCTTTTAGTGAGTGGTATGTGTGCTGCATGTTTCTAATTTATGAGCAGCATGCGTCCATTATGTAACTAACTTGTCTGTATACATGGTAGGTCAAATGTGTGAGTAGCATGCATTCTGTGTGTGAGTGACATGTGAGAGGGAACATATGTAATGTAGGAGTGGTAAACATATAGGGCCAGATTTATCATGACTCTGGACAGCTCACTCCACTTTCACATATGGCTAAAGTCAGTTTTAGCCAAGTCAGATTTATGTCGGCCCTTTAAGACCTGTAATAAATGTGGTTTGACGGTAGCAGTTTATCCGTCAGTAAGAAGCTTTACAAAAGTCGCACCATCTTTACAAAAAGTCGCACGTTTTACGAAAAGTCGCATGTTCTATTAAAAAAGTCTCATAAGATAAGTATGGTCCTCACTGGAGTGAAATTGCGAAATTTTTTTGCGACTTTTTTAAATAGTCCCATAGTAAATCTGTCTAGAGATTCATTTACATAAGTAAACACGCCACACTTTTAGAAAACTGGCAAGCATAGTGCAGAGCAGAAAAAGTCGCAAATTTGTGCGCAATTTTAGCGTTTGCGCATTTTTTTGCTACTTTTTCACTCCATTATTCTGACTTGAGCTAATGATAAATCTGGCCCATAGTGTGTGAGGAGTGTTACAGCAGTGGGTGCAGAACCACTGTGCCGACCAACAGATTTGACTTTGGGCTAAACTTAAGGGCGTTATCTTGGCAGTCCCCTGGTATTCGCCATTTAACCCCTGTACAGGGACCTGGACTTCTCTTCATGGAAACCACCAGGCCTCTACCTCCTGGAGTATTCTTTATGTGACTGACAGCTGACCCACAGGCGTCAGACACAACGATGCAGGGCACTGAAGGGTCAGGCAATATCATAGTCAGGGACCGGCTGAGATTAGAACTGGAGGAGTACTGCAATGCAGAAAATGGTCCAAGGTCAGGGAAGGCAGCGAAGGGCAAATATGGAGTTCAGGCACAGGTCAGGTTAGGCAGTGGAGGGTCAGAATAAAGTGAATGGGCAGAAAATCTGTACACAGGCAGACAACAGAAATACACCTGATCAAGGAACTAGCTAGCTAGCTAGACAACCTATTGTTCAGGCACCCTCCCACAGGTGAAGGTGACTTAACCACCCCAAATTAGCAATAGGCTGGTGCAGATTAGGGTGAGCACGAGCTGTTCCTTTAAGAGCTAAAAAGAGCGCACCCTGACTCTACTAGCACAGAAATAGCCTTCAGCCTGCATGGAGGGACAGGGCAAGCCCAAGGCTGGAACCACGGGAAGGAATGAAAAGGAGGCGGGTCCCACAGTGGGATAGTCAAACCAGGACGGTGAGTGGACACAGCAGCAGTACAGGCTTGTGTCAGTAGCTAAGCAGCATTTATCAAATATATGAGTGCTACATGTTTCAATCTGTAAGCAGCATGTATCCAGTGTGTGAATGGTATATAATATTTCAGGTCTGTATGCAATGTGTAATTAGAATGTGTGCAACATGTATCTAATCTGTAAGTGGAGTGTGTGTGGTATATAAGTGTGAGGTGTACATATCCACACATGACTAAGTGGGCATGAATCTAATTTGTGGGTGTTGTTTTTAGGTATGTGTTGAATATTTGAGTGGCATAATATTGCATGTATCAATTATTGGATTACAATATGCAAAAGGTATGCATGGCCTTTATCAATATGTGAGCAACATGCATTCAATGTGTCAGTGGTGTGTTGTAGTATGTCTGAAATTCTGAGTTGCATGTGTGGCATATACAATTGTGGTGTGTGTGGCAATATCTAACATGTGAGCCAGAAGTCCTGAACGTCTTCAAACCTAAAATCTCTTCTACTGTGACTGTGTGTTGTATACTGTTTCGCTTGGGCCATGTATATTCTTTGTGTTATGCTTATTTAAAACATTGTTGTACGTACACAGAACCACAAAGAAATAACTAAATCATGTTTAGATTTGGCTCGTTGATTAGATTACTTATTGAGGTTGATGATATGCTGTCCTAAGGAAAGTATAAAGGAGATAGGTGCTTTGGTCAACCTCTTTTGTCTGAAGCCTCCGGGATGTATCTGGGACCCCTCTACTCTCAAAATCAGCAGCAACCTATTTAGGCAAATGCCAGTGGACAGGGGAAAGTAAGCATCACAGAGTACCCATGAATGGGCTGTGCATGTAAAGCATAGACGTGTCACTCATTAATGATGAGCGGCATAGGCAATATTTGAATTCGGATATTTCGCAAATTTTTGGCTGAATATATCGCCATAAATTCGTACATTTCAAAGAATTCGTGATCTCCGTCATTGTTTACTTGATTGCGAAAATATGTAATATATTTGCGATAAATTTGCGATTACGAATATTCAACACTATTCGCGAATACGAATTGTAACGGATCTCCTGGCACCCCGACCGGGTACCCTCCATTGAATGATGCTCCTAGTGCTTCCTGAGGACTCCAAGCACTCCTCTTGACACGTAAGCGCTGCAGACCCCACGAACCGCCGAAGCTTGGTTGAGGTTCACCGTCTCCTACCCACCCTAGACCTACTACAAGGCTCAGGCTCCAGTGGGTGAACCTCTCCTAAATCCAGAGAGCAGGAACAGCTCTTACAAGAGCTAGTAGTTATAGCCAGGGGAGTATAGCAAATCTTCAGCGTATAGCAATCCCCCGTGTTGATCAGTTACCCAAACACCAGCCTCAACATGATGAAGGGTAAAACAGGAACTCTTTATTGAACACACAGCATTGACTTATATACACATAACATACTGAGGACATGACATAGCAGTCAATCCTGTACAGTTTAAACACAAAACTAACCTATTCAACAAACACAATGGCATCGTCTTTGACGCAATTAACAAACACACTGGCTTTGTCTTTGACGCAATCAACAATTAACATGCAAACAGATATCTTCACCCCCTCCATAATGAATAAATAGGGGATTAGGAGACACATGTGATGGATTATCTCCTGAGTGTATCATAGGAGTCGGCTGCCTCCTGTCGGTCGGTGCCTGAGTTAGTCGAGTAGCCCACCCATAAACAAACACTGATCCTGTTGAACTCTTGGGCCTGACTCTGTTCTGTATGTCCCTAGCTGTTGAGTGGGAATCTGCTACTCCTTGCTTCATTGTTGTTCTCTAGCTTGGAGCTGTAGGTACTTGGTGGCAGAGGCCGACTGCGCTCTGCCCAGATGCCAGCTCTTCCGCTGCGGTAGCCAGTGGGAGTCAGGCTCTGAACAAGAGGATAGGGGAGGGCAGAGGCCAACTGCACTCTGCCCAGATGCCAGCTCTTCCACTGGGATGGGGTCATGGAATCCTACCCCCAGGACCTTGTTGCGGATCAGCTGTGGAGAGGAAGGAGCGCTTACCTCCTCCTCCTGGCATTCCTGCGGGGTTGGTGGGGGATCTGTACCGGCAGTCCAGCATCCCAGTAGGCCTGGTGCAGAGACTGCGGTCCCATCTGCACCATCGGAGTTAGGGGTGCTGTCCCCCTGTGGTTGGGTAGAGAAACGGTTGTCTCCTCTCCCTTCAAGGTCACTGCCGTGGGGAAGAAGACGATGCTCTTCTCTCCCTGCAAAGCATACTGCCACTGGGACCGACTGTCCCCTATTCCCTGAAAATCCGGCTGCTGTTGGGGATCTGGGCCGACTTCCCAGCATCCTGTAGGGTCCGTGGAGAGACCTCGGTCCCATCTCCACTGTTGTGGGGCTTACTGTCTCCCCCTGGTACGTTAAGCTGCCGCTGGGGAGAGGGCGTAACAAGCTCCTCTCCCATACATACTCCCAGCCACTGGGGAGGGCGACCGACCGTCTCTGCTCCCAATACACTGTCCTTCTGCTGGGGAAAGGAGACTGGGCTCTCTATTCTCTGCTGGACACTTTGCTGCTGGGGTGAAGGACAAAGCTCTCCTCTTCCAATAAAACCCTCTGCTGCTGGGAGACAGGACCGACTGTCTCTGCCCCCTGTAACTCAGCCTGCACTGGGGGATGGAGACTGGGCTCCCCAATTCCCTACATATTACACTGCCGCTGGGGGATGGAGACTGGGCTCCCAATTCCCTGCATATTACACAGCCACTGGGGAATGGAGAATGGGCTCCCAATTCCCTGCATATCACACGGCCGCTGGGGAATGGAGACTGGGCTCCCAATTCCCTGCATATCACACTGCGCTGGGGAATGGAGACTGGGCTCCCAATTCCCTGTACATCACACGGCCGCTGGGGAATGGAGACTGGGCTCCAATTCCCTGCATATCACACTGCCGCTGGGGGATGGAGACTGGGCTCCCAATTCAGTGCATATCACACGGCTGCTGGGGAATGGAGACTGGGCTCTCCTCTCCCTGCAAAACCATACTGCCGCTGGGGAGCAGGACCGACTGTCCCTACTCCCTGAAACTCTGGCTGCCGTTGGGGATCTGGGCCGACTGCCCAGCATCCCTGTAGGGCCGGTGGAGAGACCTCGGTCCCATCTCCACCTACCATATGGGGTTCCCCCCAGGACCAGTCTATGAGGTCCCTACCTGTGTAGCTGGTACTGAAGCAGGGGATACTTCAGTCGGGTCTTCCCAGTACACCTCCACAATATCCTCCCAGCTGAAGGGCTCTGGACCTGGGTCTGACACTCTGCTCTCTCGCTGAGCCCTCTCAATAGAGTGGAGGGAGATCTCGGTAGTCCTGCTCCAGTTACCCACTCCAGGGTTGCTAGGTGAGCCAGGTCTTTTTTCTACCTCGTGGGGGTTATCCCAATCCAGCCTAGCCTCCCTCTCGTAGAAAATGTTCTGAAGTTTGGACTGTGCAGGGCTCCCGAAGTCAGGCTCTGCAAAGGACTCCCATAACAAGCCAGGACCATCAAACTCCTCTCCCTCTGGCTCGTCATGCTCAGCTGTCCAGAGTATATACTGTGCCATATACCACCAGAGCACCTGGTAGGCCTCCTTCAAACATAGCTCCTGCCATACCCGGTGCTCTAGTTCCTTCACCCATTCCTCCAGGGGCTGCTCTCCAGGAAGGGCATCAGCAGAGCCACTTGCTTCTGCAATCGCTGCTCTACACTGGGGAGGACTATCACCTCGCTGGTATTGTACATTACCCAGGGCCTGGTACCAGATGCCTTTCCTTATTGCATCCTGGCCATCCAGGTCTTCCTCATCATATGCCACTGCTGGTTCCATCCTGCTGCTGTAGCCAGGGGCGCTTTACGGATACTAGCATTGCCCTCAATTTTGTCAATCCACGAATGGTGTCTCCGATCTGCTTCTCTTCTCACTAGGACGCCATCCCACTGCTTGCCACCAATGTAACGGATCTCCTGGCACCCCGACCGGGTACCTCCGTCGAATGATGCTCCTAGTGCTTCCTGAGGACTCCAAGCACTCCACTTGACACCATAAGCGCTGCAGACCCCACGAACCCCCGAAGCTTGGTTGAGGTCTCACCGTCTCCTACCCACCCTAGACCTACGACAAGGCTCCAGGCTCCAGTGGGTGAACCTCTCCTAAATCCAGAGAGCAGAACAGCTCTTACAAGAGCTAGTAGTTATAGCCAGGGGAGTATAGCAAATCTTCAGCGTATAGCAATCCCCCGTGTCGATCAGTTACCCAAACACCAGCCTCAACATGATGAAGGGTAAAACAGGAACTCTTTATTGAACACACAGCATTGACTTATATACACACAACATACTGAGGACATGACATAGCAGCCAATCCTGTACAGTTTAAACACAAAACTAACCCTATTCAACAAACAGAATGGCATTGTCTGTGACGCAATTAACAAACACACTGGCTTTGTCTTTGACGCAATCAACAATTAACATGCAAACAGATATCTTCACCCCCTCCATAATGAATGAATAGGGGACGAGGAGACACATGTGATGAGATTATCTCCTGAGTGTATCATAGGAGTCGGCTGCTATTATAATCAACTATCTTAATCCCATCACTAACACAATCAGTGGGAGTCTCAGTGCAGAGTTCACCCTTTTTGTGTTGCTGAATCCACACCATGCCTTTTTAATGGGCCATTGGAAATATGTGGCATATAAATTACACACATAAATCAGGGTTCATAGTTCCTTGTAACCCCAAAAGGTCTGAGAGGTCTCTATTGTTCTCGGTCCATAGTTTGTAGGAAGGAGGCTAGCCCTCAGGCTCCTCCAGCAGCCCCAGTGACGGTTCAGTCCGTCACACGAATATATAGCACTATATTTAAAATATTTCGTGAATTTTCAAAGTGGCGATATTCGCAAGTAAAATTCGCGATTCGAATATTCGCGCACAACACTACACATCATCCAATATGAAAGAAAATTATTTGTAGCCACTAGAAATTAGCAAAGTTTTGTAAAATTCAATTTGACTGCTTCACCAAATTTCCCCAAAAATCTGCTTTGTAATGAATTACTTCATTAAGCGCATTTTCTTGTACCCTCAGATGCCGCGTTCATAATCGCAGCATCTGATATACATAAAAGTGTGTAAAATTTTAAAAAATTAAATAAAAAATACTTACTTGATCCATTTGCTCGTGACGGGCCAGCCCTGTCATCTTGCTTGAAGGTCTGGCACGAAATCTCACGCGGCCCAAGATGACATCACCACGCACGAGATTTTGGCCGAGATCTTCACGCAAAATGGCGGCAGGCGGCCTGTCGTGAGCAAATAAATGAGGTATTACTTTTAATGTTTTTTTTTTACATTGTTTCAGGTTAAATCGATTTGCTACCGCAAAGCATGAGGAAATTCATCATTGCGGCGAATCTAATTTATCCTGAAATTCGTGGACTTTGATTCGCTTATCCCTAGTAGCCACCCTTGTCTAATAGATAATACCCATGGATAGGTGACTTACTTCTGTTAACTTAAAATCATCCCACCACCAAAGTTTACAATGGACATTATGCATTTGGACACACACTGTGCTCCCAATTCCCAGATTCATCCTTCGGACAGCCAGACTGTGAACTGTGATCCATTAGTCCAGAGAACAGGATTCCATTGCTCCAGCACTATAACTAATGCATGGACTTGCACAAGATCTTTGATTTGTGTGCAGCTGGTCGACCATAGAAATCAAGAGGAAAGTCAATGTTCAGCAGCTCTCAACACTCTTAGAATCATTTCTTTGGTTTGTTTGCTCTACTGTTTTGAATTATTATTCCTAGATTATTTCTAGATGATTTCACTTCCCTATAATGATATTTAAACTAGATCATGTCATGCTAAAAAAAAAGTCTAAAAAGAACAGTCATGTGATACTGTATAATCTGGCCTGGAAGTCCACTGTTCTCCAATTTTGTATCTTGTAATCTATGTATTTTGCTATTTTATTTTTACAATAAATCAATAATGACATGGAATGATATGGTACAGTGATGCCCAACCTACATCCCGCAGGCCACATCCAGCCCGCGAAGCTGTATTATGCAGCCCGCGCAGTGACCGGAGGCGGAGCTTGTGCTCAATAGAAGAAGGGACACGCCTGGGCCACTGCAGTGGCACAGTACAATTATTTTCTGCAGCGACTGGAGATCCCATCTCCCCACACCCGTCGGTACGGACCTCATCAGAGCACGTCGGAGAAGGTGAGGACGAGTCAGAAGGGAGCAGGAGTTAGATGTGACTGGCGAGGTGTGGTAGTGGTGGAAATTCTGGGGCCCGTGTGGGCCGTCTGGGTTGCTCCTCAGTAAGCGCTCCTCACCAGCTCTAATAAGGGAGAGATATGTGTCCCTTCACTGTAATAATGCTCCCATGTGCCCCTTCACAGTAATAAATCTCCCATGTGCCCCTTCACAGTAATAATGCTCACATGTGCCCCCTCACAGTAATAAAGCTCCCATGTGCCCCTTCAAAGTAATAAAGCTTCCATGTGCCCCTTCACAGTAATAAATCTCCCATGTGCCCCTTCACAGTATAAATGCTCACATGTGCCCCCTCACAGTAATAAAGCTCACATGTGCCCACTCACAGTAATAAAGCTCCCATGTGCCCCTTCAAAGTAATAAAGCTCCCATGTGCCCCTTCATAGTAATGATGTTCACATGTGCCCCTCACAGTAATAATGCCCAGATTTGTGCCTCCTTCACAGTCGTAATGCCCAGATATGTGGAAAGTGATTGGACCTGAGCCTTTTTCTTTTACTAAGTCTGGTCCCTGTGTGAGCCGTCTGGGTTGCTCCTCAGGAAGCGCTCCTCACCAACTTAGCAATATTAATGAGGGAGAGAGAACTTATATGCTGCACCCAAGGGACTTGTGGAGAGAGTTTCCTGCATTCCACTCCTTGGTTTTGCTATGTGCAGATATGTGCCCCCTTCACAGTAATAATGTTCACATGTGACCCGTTCACTGTCGTAATGGCCAGAAATGTGTCTTCTTCACAGTAGTAATGCTCACACGTGCCCCCTCACAGTAATAATGGACAGAAATGTGCCCTCTAATACTTTGTTATGTAAATTACTAGAATAATTTCCTTTTTAATTATTGCTTTTCTTTCTGACAAAGCTACCTGGTTATGGCCCGCAAAATAAATTCCATGTCTAGTGCAGCCCCCAGATGAAAAATGGTTGGGCACCACTGATATAGTATATATTTTAATGAATTCCTCACATGTATTTAAAGGTGTTCTGCAGTTTTTTTAAACGGATGATCTATCCTCTGGATAGATCATCAGCATCTGATCGGCGGGGATCCGACACCCGGGACCACATGCGATCAGCTGTTTGAGAAGGCAGTAGCGCCGCAGACTTCTTGCTGTTTACCGCAGGCCCAGTGACGTCACAACTAGTATCAATGGCCTGTTCACTTGAATGGAGCTTAGCCCCGCCCAGGTCAGTGATACTAGTGGTGACATCACTGGGCCAGCAATAAATAGCAAGAAGGCCACGGCACTACTGTCAGCGCTGCTGCCTTCTCAAACAGCTGATCAGCAGGGGTCCCACGGGTTGGACCTCCGCCGATCAGATGCTGATGATCTATCCAGAGGATAGATCATCAGTTTTAAAAAAAACTGCAGAACCCCTTTAAGATCAGCAAGTATGAAGGCAATACACAAACCAAAACCCTGAATTAACTTGCCCCAGTCATAAACTGATAAACATGGCATAATAAACTATTATGTCAATCTTTACAACTCTTGAAAAGCATTTATTATTGTCTATTGAAAAAGCCCAAGTTGCAGAGTTCCCAGGTAATTAGTACAAATAGCATTGTTTGCCAGTATTTGTCTTTTTCAACTCCATGAATATATGGATGTTGTCACACATAGAACAGTTTATTATTTCCTGCAGGTCTAGAATAAAACAACAGTTCCCAGTGTAAACAGCTCGGCACTTAAGATTGAATGTAATCTCAGAGCCATTAAATATGATGTCTAACAGAAACAGTAGCTGTATCGGGACTGACCCACTGCCAGTCGTGGAAGTCTCTGATTACCTCTAGTATGCTCTGGTCTTTGTAAATGCCTCCCATAAATATTTCTAGTCAACTTTACACCTTCAAGATAAAGAAGAAATAATTAATTGGTAAATCTGTTTAGACAACTCCTTTTAATGAGTATTATTTATTGCATGCTGAACTTATAGAAGGGGGTAAGAAAACCTAAACAAGACTGGTTCTTGATATCAAAATGCACCTTCCAAGCTACGCTACAGTACATCAGAGTTTTAGTAATTTTATCTCTCAGTGATTATACTGAGAGATGATATTACTTAAACTCTGATGTACTGTAGCTTAGCTTAGAAGATGCCTTATAATATCAAGAACCAATCTTGATCGAAATTGTATTTTGGAGTATTTCTTTTTTTTTTATTAAACATTTTATTTATTTTGGTACAAAACAAAATGTGTATCACAGTACATTCTTATCAGGAATGAACACTATTAAAAGTATTATAGTGTTAACATGGCATCCATATAGCCAATTGTCAACACAGAATATTGTATAATAACAATTTACCATTTTAGCCCCACTAAAGTTATTTCCAAACCTTATTTCAACTTGTACTATTGGGCAGGACATATACAATGATCCAAATCTGCCCTTGATTGGTTACATTTTGGACATGCTGTTATCCTTTCGAAAGCCACATCCGAGGCAGGTAGATTAAATGCAAATATTGCTCTATGTGTGAGCCTAAACTGATTCTCTCTCCATCCCTATTTTGGAGTATTTTCAAACTTACATAATATAACATACTAGTCCCAACTTAATCACTTCGGACTGAGCGCTGCGATTGGCCAGCGCTACAGCCTGGGAGAAGGAGATGCCGGCAGGCTCCACCCAGTTGAGCCGAACATATGAAGCCACCGGAGCCTATACCGGGAGAACGGAGCGGCGCCCAGGGATAATAGTAAGTGCAGGGAGATCCCTGGGCGCCGCTCTCCATGTCTGTATGCTTAGTTTACATTTTTTATTCTAGTGAAAGGTCCTCTTTAAGCATTGCATTTGCATGTTAGTTTAGATAAAAGACGACTAAGGGGTGATCTAATACCCATGTATAAATATATCAGGGGTCAGTACAGAGATCTCTCCCATCATCTATTTATCCCAAGGACTGTGACTGTGACAAGGGGACATCCTCTGCATCTGGAGGAAAGAAAGTTTGTACACAAACATAGAAGAGGATTCTTTACAGTAAGAGCAGTGAGACTATGGAACTCTCTTCCAGAAGAGGTGGTGATGGTGAACTCACTGAAATAGTTCAAGAGGGACCTGGATGCCTTTCTAGAGTGTAAAAACAGAATTTTAGACATTTTTAAACATTAAAAAAATAACAAAATTTGCATGGAAAGTATTCAGACCCTTTACTATGACTCTTGAAATTTAGCTCTGGTGGCCTCCCATTTCTCTTGATCATCTTTGAGATGTTTCTACACCTTGATTGGAGCCTACCGGTGGTAAACTCAGTTGATTGGAAATGATTTAGAAAGATACACCCCTGTCTATTAGTGTTGATCACGAATATTCGAATTTCGAATTTTTATCGCGAATATAGGTACTTCGAAAATTCGCGAAAATTCCGAATATAGTTATATATATTTGAAATTTCGAATATTCAAATTTTTTCAGTTTTTTTCTTCGATTTTTTTTTATTTATTTTTTATCAGTACACATGATCCCTCACTGCTTCTAGCTTGTGGGCCAATAAGAAGGCTGCAATATACTTGACTTTAGGAGTAGTAGTGTTTGCGAATTTTGCTCTATATTCATATATTCGCTATATTGCTATATATTATTGTTTTAGAATATTACGAATTTTCGAAAAAACGAAGTTATAACAATATAGAGAATATTCGAAAAAAATCGAATAGAGCAATTTAGCTAACATAGTGATATAATCTTCTTTGTCTAATAGTTGTAAGTTTAAAAATTCGCAATAAAAAATTTGAATCCGAAAATTCGCATATTACACAATCATTACCTTTCCGAATTTTCGAATTTGCGAATTTTCGACGAATATTTTACAAAATATTTGCGAAATATCGCGAATTCGAATATGACCCCTGCCGCTCATCACTACTGTCTATATGATTTCTCACAGCTAACAATGTACATGAGAGCAAAAACCAAGCCATGAGGGGGAAAGAACTACCTGTAAGTAATTGGGGGGAAAAGTCCTTGGTAAGAAAGGTGACCAAGAACCCAATAGTCACTCTAGCTGAGTCCCAAAGATCCTATATGCAGGAAAAACTTCCACAAGGTCAACCAATACTGCAGCACTCCACCAATCTGGGCTTTATAGCAGAGTGGCTAAAAATAAGCTTTTCCTTAGTAAAGCACACTTAAAAGCTCACTTAGCGTTTGCAAAAAAAGCACCTAAAGGACTCTCAGACTGTCGAAAACAAGATTGTTTTCTCTCTTGAAACCATGATTGAAGCTTTTGCCCTCAATTTAATGTATGTTTGGAGGAAACCAGGCATTGCTCACCACCTGCCCAATGCCATCCCTACAATGAAGCATGGTGGTGGCAGCAGCATGATGTGGGGGTGTTTGTCAGTGGCTGGGACAGAAAGACTGATCAGGATTGAAGGAAAGCTGAATGAAGCAAAGTACAGAGATATTCTTAATGAAAATCCAGTGTGTTTTAGACCTCAAACTGGGCCGAAGGTTCACCTTTCAACAAGACAATGACCCTAAGCACACAGCCAAGACAACGTAGGACAACATAAGACAACTCTGTGAATGTCCTTGAGTGGCCCAACCAGAACTCTGACTTGAACCAAAATGAACATCTCTGGAGAGACCTGAATGGCTCTCCAACCTGACAGAGCTTGAGAGGATCTGTAGGGAACAATGGCAAAAAATCCCCAAATTCAGGCATGCAAACATTGTTGCATCTTAGCCACGAAGCCTAAAACTAAAGATTTTCCTTATCCTGCATGCTGTTCCTTTTATTTTTTTCCAATTATAAACATAAAGAGGATGTCATTTATGAAACTCTTGCTGCTATGTGACCTTTGAAATGGAAAATAGACTCAAAAAATGTTCTGGCAGTTTGATGCTTTTATAAAATGTTACATGATGGATTTGGAATATGAGACCCCTTGCAATAATTGCTTTTTGTATACATTTCCCAAAAATGTTTTGAACCATTTAAAATAATGCCTAAAGTGTAGAATATGAGTAAGCTATATTGTTGCTGCTATTGGAAAAGGCAAAAAATGTTTGTTTTTCTTAAATTCTGGTCACTATATCACTTGATTTTTTTCAATATACAATTGCAATAATTCATAGCAACACTTTTTATGCTTCACCCTCATAATATCATCACATGGTTGTTCAGGAAGATGCTATAATTAGACATATAGTAGAATATGCCCTTATAGTTACAGGGATAAAAGTCTGCGAAAACAAATCCCAAATCCTTCTTAAAAGACCAAACATCAATGAAAGAGTCTTAACATGGTCCTGGATATTACATTACATACTCTTCAAGTCACCTGTGATCAAGGCTTAGACAGCACAATTTCCCTGAGGAAAACACCTGAGAAAAGCCACAGCCAAAGGTCCTAGAAGTTTGTCACATAAACAGTGTGATCTGCTTACATGCAATATACAAGAACATGCAGATATGCAGTAGCTACTGCAGCTACTGCATGTCATTACTCAATACTTGTGGATGACTTGTCATGTAGCAGGATAGATAGATAGATAGATAGATAGATAGATAGATAGATAGATAGATAGATAGATAGACTCGTAGATAGATAGACTCGTAGATAGAATAGAAATAAAACCAGCTTCTCTGTATGGGCAATCTCCAGTGAAAGAACAGACCAAGTTTGGGTTAATTGCTACTACAATTATATTCACTATATGTAGGATAGAGCTCAAACTAAGATAATGTTATCTTAGTTTAAACTCTATCCTACATATAGTGAATAGTTTTGAATCCTGATAGAAGTAACCGTTTGTGACCCTTTTCAGTTAATCGCTTAATTGCTACTACACCAAACAGTTTAAAATAAAAAAATTATATAAAAGCACATGTGCAGTTAAAAATCCAGTGAAACACCTTTTGACCTAGTTCTCAGGATGCCTCAGGAAGTCTTCTGACTCAGGATGAAATGCGTTGTACTGGATTTTTAATTGTACACTTGTTTTTTTTGGAGTCAAAGTCTGTCCTTTATTGAAAGTTGAAAGCTGATCATCTGAGACAACACCACGAGTAAGGAGAACAGTGGTTGTCTGCTTCTGGAGCCTCCAGCCACTAGTAATGTGGAGTCTGTGAAACTCGAAATGTCTGCTATTTCGTTTTTCCAAATATCATAGGACAATTCAATCAGGTGATCGTCATTGCTGTTTGTGAGTTTGAATGTCGAACTGGATTCATTGATCTACTACCTTAGAAGTGCACTTTCTTTTCTGCTCTTCTTTTTGTTTTTTTTCCTATCCTCCATTCAAACTGCAATAAACAAATTGTCCCAACCCTTACCCTTATTTTACTCCTATAAAGAGACAAAAAGCTTACATTTCAGGTGTTATTTAGCAGTTTCCTCATAATGGAGAGACCAGTGGTCACCAGTAATAATTGTCAGGATATGACGGCTATGTAGCACACACAAACAGGGATAGTGTATATAAAAAACTCCCCAGACCCACTATCGCTCCCTACTTGCATGGTCACCCTACGAAGTGACCCCACAACTGGTTGACGGACCATATACTACGTATGTGAGGGAGAGACACATAAACAGGGAATAAACAAACAGACACAAAAGTAGTTGTATGGTGCCAGGGTCAAAAGCCACGGAGGGGCAACGGTCGTGTGAACAAGCCCTTATAAAGATAGCTGGGATTCATCTCTAGCTGGCTTCCCTACACATCAGGTGGAGCTGTGAGCTGGAGGAGCTGGCGCCCTAATACTCTGACGTGCTCCTTCATTGGCCCCAGGCTCTGAGAGCTTCATCACAATGTCATTTCCCCTGGCAACCCAACACCCCTGCTGCGTCGAGGCAGCAAAGGCCAGGGGAATTATGACAATAATCTTTTCCTCCCTAGCAAAACAACAGCTCTACAAGATCAAAAGTCATTTCAATTTTGATTCCTTAACATAACAAAGACGCTTGCCAACCCTGAATGGAGTTTAGAAGTGTAAATGTTAAATTTTTTGTTGCTGCTTTCATCTAATATTTGTGGCTTCCAATTAGCAGTTGTCTAAAAAATATCTCATGTTTCAACTGTCAGGTGAAGCAGATTATGCCATTTGGATTGGCAATCAGCCTGGCAAAATAGCCCAAATTGTTGCAATGGAATGAAAAAAAACAACAACTATACCTGTTCTGAAAGTTTCTTCCTTCAAGAGTCTGCATCATTACTAAACAAGCAACCTGAAGGACTAGGAGCTCTCCAATAAGGTCAGACACAAAATTATGGAGAAGTGAAGCTCTAGGTTGAGTTATAAACAAATATCCCAATCTTTGAATATCCCACGGAGCCACAATAAATCCATTATAACAAAATGGAAAAAACATGACACAACTACAAACCTGAGAAGATTAGGCCACATATCAAATCTCACAGACCAGGCCAGTTATCTGAGATTAAACAAAGTCAGTAACACTGAAGGAGTTCCAAAGTTCTGTCCATATTGCCTCTAAAAACCATACCATACAGTGGGGCTTTATGGAAGAGTAGCTATAAAAAGCTATTGCTTAAAGACAATCTGTCACTATGATCAACCCTATTTAGCCATTCTGCCTTGTAGAATTGGTGATGGTGACTAAAATTATTATTACTGATGCTGAGAAATTCTTATCTTTAGTTATGCAAGTGAGGTGCTCAGAACCCCAAGAAACTGGCCTAGCCCCTCAGAGCACCCCTTCACCTCTGCCTCTCCTCGTCGCCACTCCCCATGCCAGTGAGATTGACAAGGCCATGCATACTCACTGCTCCAATACCTAAGTCTGAAATCTTGCACATGCACCAGCAGAAGTGCCATCGGAGCATGTTAACTGAACATCTTAGAGCAGGGACAACCACTCTAAACTCATCACTGTGTCAGTGCATTTGTGAGATTTCCAAGGTTTAAATGTTTTGGAATGGCCTAGTCAAATCCCAGACCTCAACTGAGAATCTGTGTTATGACTTGAAGATTGAAGTACACCAGTGTAAACAATGGAGGCTAGTTTCACTTCATCGCCAGCAGCAATTCTGGGGTCTTTTGAAGGATCCTAGTGAAGTCACATTGAGCTGCCTGAAAAGCCATGCATGGAAAACCCATAGACTGCAGTAGTTTATTGCAGTCTATGGGACAAGTCATTATAAGATTGCATGTTCATGGGCCCAAGGGGGGGCTAAAAATGACAGTTAAAATTTTTGAAAAGAAAAAAATAAACAACAAAAATATAAATAATTCAAATCACCCCATGTCCCAATTTTACATATAAAAATAAACAATAAACATGACAACATCACTACATCCAAAAATATCCAAACTACTAAAATATAACAATATTTATCGTGTGCGGTGAGCACTGTAATGGGAAAAAGAAAAATAGTTTATTTGCAGTTCTTTTTTGTCATTTTGTACCACCCCCCCTACACACAAAAAAATAAATAAATTGGTAAGCTCTGTGTACCTCAAAAACATTACAGGTCACCCCACAAATAACAAACCATCACATAGCTCTGTAGACTGAAAAATAAAACAGGTATCAGAATCAGAATATCACAATGCAAAGAAAAGAATTTTTTTTTGTTTTTTTTATGTAGTAAACCATAATCAAATCTACATGAATTTGGTATCACTTTAATTATACCAACCAGCAGAATAAAGCTGTCATGTCATTGTTGACAGTGAATGTCATAAAAAACAAAAAAAATTGCAGCATTGTGGGGTTTTTTTCAATTTGACCTCACAAACATTTTTTCCCATTTTCCAATACAATCTATGGTAAACTAAATAGCACATTTAAAGATTTACCACTTGTCCCACAAAAATAAGCCCTTAATTGACTATGTGAACGACAAATGTAAAAAGGTTATGGTTTTTCGAAAGTAGGGAGGAAAAAACAAAAATACAAAAATGAAAATTGCCACAGTCCTTAAAGGGGTTATCTGGCTGCAAGCAAGTTGCACTAGAATGTGAGCAGGACTGGTTACCTCCATTGGCAGAGCTGGCTAGGGAGGATGAGGTTGTGGGACTTCAGTACACACGGCACTCTGGCACTTGCCTATACAATGTATTGGTGAGTTTTCCTGTCAGGCTGCTCAGACATGATGGCATATCACATCATTACCATCTATTGTAGAACAGTGCAGTGACACCTCACCCCTACACAGCTCTGCAAGTGTTGGCAACCAGTCCTGCTCACATTCTAGGACAGGGATCAGCAACCTTTGGCACTCCAGCTTCTCTGTAACTACACCTCCCAGCATGCAAACATGCTCTGCTGTTCTTCTAACTCCCACAGAAGTGAATGAAGCATTCTGGGAGTTTTAGTTTCTGGTGTACCAGAGGTTGCTGATCCCTGTTCCAGTTGTAGTTGCTAGCAGCCATTTTAATTGATTCCAGAAAATCCCTTTCAGAGGCTAATGACAAACTTATGCATTTACACATAAATACTAAAGGGGAGGTTAAACAGATGTAAAGAAAAACTGGCTTAGTTGCTCATAGCAACCAATCAGATTCCACCTTTCTTTTTCCAAAGGAGCTGTGAAAAATGAAAGGTGGAATCTGATTGGTTGTGGAAAGGTGGGATCTGATTGGTTGTGGAAAGGTGGAATCTGATTGGTTGATATGGGCAACTAAGTCAGTTCTACTTTACAGCAGTTTTGATAAATCTACCCCTAGGAGAACCAATCTTCACTTCCAACGGCAAATAGACCAGGCTTTTATATAATGTGCATTTCCTTGTGGAAGGCTGTGCAATAGATGTTTGGATATACTAGGATATACAACTTGCATAGGCACCACCTTGGCCTTAAACAGTCTTATGATTACATTGCTGTTGGATGAACAGCAGGTAAATGGCTTGTGTCGTCTTAGGATAGGCAACACAATGGCTGTTTAACCGTTTGGCTAACGGAATGTTAAAGTTTTTCATTAGGGGCATTTTACACACAAGTCATCTTCTACATACATAAAATCTATCACGTGTATCCATTTAAGTCTAACCTTTCTTTACTGTAAAGATCAATTGAATCCTTTCTTTCTTGAAAGCAGCCATTCTGGGAAGATTAAAACGGTCATTTTACACAGACAGATTATCAGGGTTGTCAAGCTCTCATCTCCGCTGACGATCAGGCAATTATCGGGAACAGGTTGTTTGTGAAATTTGCTGTGTGAGATGTGAAGGAGCCTTAAACTTGGCCATGCATTAGGAATTTGCTTATCTTGGATCAATCTCTATAGGGATATGTGGCCTGGTCTAGGCTTCCACTGATGAGATGCAGATTTGTCATTTGGAATGGCAGCCACCAGCACAAAAAATCTAGCAGATCAACTTCTCCACAGATACTTACCTTCGGTCAGCATACGGTGTGTTAGGCTTAATTTGCATCAGATAAAAGTGCTGATGATTGTCATAACATCTGTGAAGCACTGCGCTATATAAGTGCATAAAATTAATAAATAATAATAATGATGTAAGGCTTGTATCACACAAGCCAGTTTTTGGGAAAACACCACTCCAGTTTTTGATGCAGTTTTTTGACCCAAAGTCATGAGTGGAATCAATCAAAAGGAATGGGAAATATAAAGGGTGTGGCCACACGGTTAGGTTTCTGCATGCAGTTCTGGAAGCCAAAACCAGAAGTGAATTAAAAAATAAAGAAGTCATGTCTGTCCTTTATACTTTCCCTCCTTTTAAGATCCACTCCTGATTTTTGCTTCCGAAGCTGCATCAAGAAACCGGACCGTGTGGCTTTACCCAAAGGGATGACTTACACTTCTCTTTCCTGCTAGACCAGTTTGTCACTTTAGCTAAAAAAATGTGCAGGAAAAACTGCCACAGAAATTGTAACATTACTATTAAAAACACTTTGTAAGCACCCTAGATCTACCTTTTTAGCTTTCCCTAGTAAAAAGGCAACTTTAAGGCTTTATTCACGTTTCCGTTGTTTATGAACGTTTGCAATCTGCCTTTTCTACACTGCGTGCAGAATTATTAGGCAAATGAGTATTTTGACCACATCATCCTCTTTATGCATGTTGCCTTACTCCAAGCTGTATAGGCTCGAAAGCCTACTACCAATTAAGCATATTAGGTGATGTGCATCTCTGTAATGAGAAGGGGTGTGGTCTAATGACATAAACACCCTATATTAGGTGTGCATAATTATTAGGCAACTTCCTTTCCTTTGGCAAAATGGGTCAAAAGAAGGACTTGACAGGCTCAGAATAGTCAAAAATAGTGAGATATCTTGCAGAGGGATGCAGCACTCTTAAAATTGCAAAGCTTCTGAAGCGTGATCATCGAACAATCAAGCGTTTCATTCAAAATAGTCAACAGGGTCGCAAGAAGCGTGTGGAAAAACCAAGGCGCAAAATAACTGCCCATGAACTGAGAAAAGTCAAGCGTGCAGCTGCCAAGATGCCACTTGCCACCAGTTTGGCCATATTTCAGAGCTGCAACATCACTGGAGTGCCCAAAAACACAAGGTGTGCAATAATCAGAGACATGGCCAAGGTAAGAAAGGCTGAAAGACGACCACCACTGAACAAGACACACAAGCTGAAACGTCAAGACTGGGCCAAGAAATATCTCAAGACTGATTTTTCTAAGGTTTTATGGACTGATGAAATGAGAGTGAGTCTTGATGGGCCAGATGGATGGGCCCGTGGCTGGATTGGTAAAGGGCAGAGAGCTCCAGTCCGACTCAGACGCCAGCAAGGTGGAGGTGGAGTACTGGTTTGGGCTGGTATCATCAAAGATGAGCTTGTGGGGCCTTTTCGGGTTGAGGATGGAGTCAAGCTCAACTCCCAGTCCTACTGCCAGTTTCTGGAAGACACCTTCTTCAAGCAGTGGTACAGGAAGAAGTCTGCATCCTTCAAGAAAAACATGATTTTCATGCAGGACAATGCTCCATCACACGCGTCCAAGTACTCCACAGCGTGGCTGGCAAGAAAGGGTATAAAAGAAGAAAATCTAATGACATGGCCTCCTTGTTCACCTGATCTGAACCCCATTGAGAACCTGTGGTCCATCATCAAATGTGAGATTTACAAGGAGGGAAAACAGTACACCTCTCTGAACAGTGTCTGGGAGGCTGTGGTTGCTGCTGCACGCAATGTTGATGGTGAACAGATCAAAACACTGACAGAATCCATGGATGGCAGGCTTTTGAGTGTCCTTGCAAAGAAAGGTGGCTATATTGGTCACTGATTTGTTTTTGTTTTGTTTTTGAATGTCAGAAATGTATATTTGTGAATGTTGAGATGTTATATTGGTTTCACTGGTAAAAATAAATAATTGAAATGGGTATATATTTGTTTTTTGTTAAGTTGCCTAATAATTATGCACAGTAATAGTCACCTGCACAAACAGATATCCCCCTAAAATAGCTAAAACTAAAAACAAACTAAAAACTACTTCCAAAAATATTCAGCTTTGATATTAATGAGTTTTTTGGGTTCATTGAGAACATGGTTGTTGTTCAATAATAAAATGAATCCTCAAAAATACAACTTGCCTAATAATTCTGCACTCCCTGTATAAACAGCACGTGTACCCATTGATTGTAATGTGTCTATTCACATTTCAGTATTTTTTGGCTGACCGTGAGTCAAGGGGACATGCACTACTTTGGTCGATGATGCAGACTAAACACACTCATTGAAGTCTAAGGGTCCTTAAAAAACCACTGACGCAACACGGAGGGCATCCATGTTTGGTCCCGTTTTTCACTGACCACTGGTAGGAGATGCTCTGAAAAATAATTTTCAGCAGATCAGTGTCAATGGAAAATGGATGACACACAGAGGGCAAAAATCATACACACGGACCAAACTCGGATCCTTCATAGACATCTTCATGGATGAAACACAAACAGATTTTTCGATGGACGTCAAACAGATATGGAAATGTAAATAAGGTACGCCAAAAATATGCTCGTATAGATTCATTTTATAAAATTTGAAGGCTTGCACCTGTAGACTTTCAGAATGATGTGTTCTGTTGCCAGCAATTTTAGTGCCCTTCAAGTTGATTATTAACAGAAAGTTGAGAAAATGTTTGCCCCCATGATTACTTGTTCTCACATATATGTAGTCCTGAGAATCCACAGGAAAACTGACACAACTTGGTGTACAGTCGTGGCCAAAAGTTTTGAAAATTACATAAATATTGGAAATTGGAAAAGTTGCTGCTTAAGTTTTTATAATAGCAATTTGCATATACTCCAGAATGTTATGAAAAATGATCAGATGAATTGCATAGTCCTTCTTTGCCATGAAAATTAACTTAATCCCAAAAAAAACTTTCCACTGCATTTCATTGCTGTCATTAAAGGACCTGCTGAGATCATTTCAGTAATCGTCTTGTTAACTCAGGTGAGAATGTTGACGAGCACAAGGCTGGAGATCATTATGTCTGGCTGATTGGGTTAAAATGGCAGACTTGACATGTTAAAAGGAGGGTGATGCTTGAAATCATTGTTCTTCCATTGTTAACTATGGGGACCTGCAAAGAAACGCGTGCAGCCATCATTGCGTTGCATAAAAATGGCTTCATAGGCAAGGATATTGTGGCTACTAAGATTGCACCTCAATCAACAATTTATAGGATCATCAAGAACTTCAAGGAAAGAGGTTTAATTCTTGTTAAGAAGGCTTCAGGGCTTCCAAGAAAGTCCAGCAAGCGCCAGGATCGTCTCCTAAAGAGGATTCAGCTGCGGGATCGGAGTGCCACCAGTGCAGAGCTTGCTCAGGAATGGCAGCAGGCAGGTGTGAGCGCATCTGCACGCACAGTGAGGCGAAGACTTTTGGAAGATGGCCTGGTGTCAAGAAGGGCAGCAAAGAAGCAACTTCTCTCTAAAAAAAACATCAGGGACTGTTTGATCTTCTGCAGAAAGTATGGTGAATAGACTGCTGAGGACTGGGGCAAAGTCATATTCTCTGATGAAGCCTCTTTCCGATTGTTTGGGGCATCTGGAAAAAGGCTTGTCCGGAGAAGAAAAGGTGAGCGCTACCATCAGTCCTGTGTCATGCCAACAGTAAAGCATCCTGAGACCATTCATGTGTGGGGTTGCTTCTCATCCAAGGGAGTGGGCTCACTGACAATTTTGCCCAAAAACACAGCCATGAATAAAGAATGGTACCAAAACACCCTCCAACAGCAACTTCTTCCAACAATCCAACAACAGTTTGGTGAAGAACAATGCATTTTCCAGCACGATGGAGCACCGTGCCATAATGCAAAAGTGATAACTAAGTGGCTCGGGGACTAAAACGTTGACATTTTGGGTCCATGGCCTGGAAACTCCCCAGATCTTAATCCCATTGAGAACTTGTGGTCAATCCTCAAGAGGCGGGTGGACAAACAAAAACCCACTAATTCTGACAAACTCCAAGAAGTGATTATGAAATAATGGGTTGCTATCAGTCAGGAATTGGCCCAGAAGTTGATTGAGCGCATGCCCAGTCGAATTGCAGAGGTCCTGAAAAAGAAGGGCCAACACTGCAAATACTGACTCTTTGCATAAATGTCATGTAATTGTCGATAAAAGTCTTTGAAACGTATGAAGTGCGTGTAATTATATTTCACTACATCACAGAAACAACTGAAACAAAGATCTAAAAGCAGTTTAGCAGCAAACTTTGTGAAAACTAATATTTGTGTCATTCTCAAAACTTTTGGCCACGACTGTATATTAGTAGCTTCTAAAAAAAACTATTGTCTTTTTAGGAGTAATAGGCATTCTACTTCTTTAACCACAAGTCTTATATACTGTAGTGCCCCTATGAAACTCCTACTGACAGAGATGTGATTTAAAAAAAATGCATGCTAAACACTACACCACATACTTGCTGTCATAATCTTCAATGCAGTGTTATAACTGTAGAAAATTGGAGAAGAAAGCTGAATGGGTTAATGGTGCTTTGCCTTACTGGTCTCAGATTACAATGAGAAGCCTCTTCTTTCCCAGCAGGGTTTTGCTTACATTGGTCTTTAGATCTCAGCAGAAGAGCGCAGTATATTTATGTGAGCACTACATGAAGGTGGAAATAACAGCAGCAGGGCTGTACATGGACTTCTGCAGAATAACAGGGAGCTCCTGAGGAAGGATGAGGAGACACTAAGGTTATCAGGACGTCCGAGCACTATGGGAGCCTGCAGTTGAAGGTGTTAGAGAAATTGAGTAAAGAACTTGATGAAAATTCAAGCAACTACTGAGCCCTGTATTAGCTAACATGGAAAAACTTAGTCCTGTCTATAGTAGAGACGAGTTCTACCTTCAACAGCTCCTATCTACAGCACAGTGACAAAGCACCGCTCCTAGTGGACTTGGCTGGTGGTGACATCTCAAGAACTGAACTTCAGAGATGTCCGATGGACAAGTGACATTGACATAAGCAGAGTGTCGTCTCCTTCACTGTTGGGAAGTCTACTCAGCTTCAGAGATTGTCGGGAAAGGAGCAACTCCTGAGATATGGAAGTCCTTGGGGTGATATTAGCCATATTTTGTAGCTGCTGCTACCTTGTCCAAGGTTTGGGGGAAAATCATGTGCATTCCAGCTTTATCTACAGGAGACTGAGAAACCATGAGAGGAAAGAGATTCAAAGAGAAATCCTCTCCATTCTGGGCTTACCTCATAGACCAAGGCCATTTTCACCTGGAAAACAGGCGTCTTCTGCACCACTCTTCATGTTGGACCTTTATAATGTTATGGCGAATGAAGAAGAACATGGAATGTTGGGGTACACCCTGAGTGGGTCTATGATAGAGAACAGAGGGCTAAGGAGGGGATACCCAGCAGTGGCCAACGGTTACTCCAGGAAAGCCCAAGCCTATCGCACAGCCCCCCTGACCACACAGAGCCCCCCACTAGCCAGCCTGCATGATACCAACTTTCTCAATGACGCTGATATGGTCATGAGCTTCGTCAATCTAGGTAAGGAAACATCATGAATGGTCATATAGATGTTGAAGATATATTGTCACTCCTCAATGTGCAGATCAAATCAACGCAGATAATTATAAAGAACTAGATTTTGAATGCTTGAAGAGTCCGAGATCTAGATCAGTTGAAAGGTTTCTTGTTGTGTTCAAGTGCTGGCTGTCTCTGTAAAATATCATTATTTGACAGATACTTCGGTAGAACCTCCTAAAGCAAGCCACCCCAGGATCTCAGACACAGTACATACTAGATAGAGCTGGATCTCAGTGTAAAGCATTCTCATTTCACATCTTGATAGCTACACACAGTCTTCATTTACCCCTGACACATTATATACATTATCTTGCCAAATCATCAGAAATCCAATTTATCAAACCTACCCTAACTTCTTGTAGTTGTGTAGAGGGAAGAAAAGACATTTGACAGGTCACATCTTGGACTGATCAGCACTGCTTTGTGGTTTAAGTTGAATTCTTAAAACAAACATGATGTAAGATACAAGCCTTCCATATGGTCTAGCTGCAATACACGATTCCTCCCTATTGGAACAAGTGTATCCATAGTGTATTTGTAGTTCAGGGTGGTAGACCCCCGTGTACTGTATGCTAGGATCAGGATAAGGGGTTTCATTGTATTTTATCTGCTGCCTCAAACTCAACTGAAGCTGCATTTAGATCATCAAGAGATGGAGAGCTAATACCAAGAAGCTACAAACTAAATGGAGTAGTGGTACTACAATGTATCCAGCTTCTTGAACCAAAAACTACAGAAAGTTACAGATAACAGGTATCTATACCTGCTAAAAAGCTGGACTCAAAGAAGAGTGGGAAAGCCACATGTCGCCTATTTCTACATTACTGTACTAAAACGTAGACACTGTAGAGAACAGAGCAACAGATACGCATGTATTCCATAAAGCAATGTTCTGTTATTATTTGTAACAATCATAAAAATGCCCAAAGAAACCCTTATATGCAAAAACTATATGTCTATCTATCTAATATCGATCTGTCTAAAATCGCTACATGGATTCTTTGGCCATTTTGTAAGATTTATTTATTTTTATATATATATATATATATATATATATATATATTATTATTATTATTATTATTATTGTGGACATATATATGTACATGTGTACACAGATAATTTATGTATGCATTTATATAATGTCTATGGATGCATATATTTGTGCATGCATTTATCTATTTACTGTCCACCTGTTTATTTATCTCTCTGCCTATCTATCTATCTATTATAATCAATGCATATCTATCTATTATCTATCTATGTATATATTATCTATCCCATATCTATCTATCTATCTATCTATCTATCTATCTATCTATCTATCCCATATCTATCCATCTATCCCATATCTATCTATCTATCTATCTATCCCATATCTATCTATCCCATATCTATCTATCTATCTATCTATCTATCCCATATCTATCTATCTATCTATCTATCTATCTATCTATCCCATATCTATCTATCCCATATCTATCTATCCCATATCTATCTATCCCATTATCTATCTATCTATCTATCTATCTATCTATCTATCTATCTATCTATCTATTCCATATCTATCTATCTATCTATCCCATATCTATCCAACTATCCCATATCTATCCATCTATCCCATATCTATCTATCTATCTATCTATCTATCTATCTATCTATCTATCTATTTATCCCATATCTATCTATCTATCTATCTATTTATCCCATGTCTATCTATCTATCTATCTATCTATCTATCTATCTATTTATCCCATATCTATCTATCTATCTATCTATCTATCTATCTATCTATCTATCTATTTATCCCATATCTCTCTATCTATCTATTCCATATCTATCTATCTATCTATCTATTCCATATCTATCTATCTAGCTGTCTATCTATATTTTTATATTTTTTATGTTGACATTTATCCAATCTCCCTTTCGATCATTCCAATCTGATTTTTACCGTTTATCTCTGTAAAGTCGGGTGCGGTTTGTTACAGTACCCTATGAGAACGCTGCCTCTTCCAGCTGCCATGGCCATTGTCCTCAGTGTGTATCAGCCAGAGAAGGAAAGTTACCAGGAGTTAGGGGTCTAGCATAGGGGTAAGAGACTGTACTTTGGGAAGTAGCAGGAGAAGTGAGAGCTGTAAAGTCCCAGTGTTTGGTGGGATTCAGGAAGGAAATGATTAGTAAGGCATGGTGCACCCCGAAGAGCAGGCACTGGGCACGGATCTGACATCGCAATTCTGCGCTAATAATATTATTATGACATAAGACAACACAGGTTTGGGGGAACTTAAACAGAACCAGATATTGGGAACAAAAGCTGCAATTGTATTCTGATTCTGTGCTCATAAAGCTCCCTCTGAAAATCATGTCTGAACTTCTCACCTCTAAAGAACACATTCTCTGGGCTAATAAAGGGAGGGCACCCAGTGGGCACAATTCTACATATTCATGGCTTGGAAAAACAAATGGGTGACATTCAGGCTGAGAAAAAGCAGTGACTGGGACTCAGATTATGTGTCTTTGCTATAAACCCTGGTCTGGTCCTTACTACAATAAGAGCTGCAAACTGCAAATATTCCTCCATAACTACATCCAATATATTATATTATACACCCTAGATATATCTACATCCAATATATTATATTATACACCTTAGATATATCTACATCCAATATATTTTATTATACACTCTGAATATATCTACATGTAATATATTATACACCCTGGATATATGTACATGTAACATATTATATGATACACTCTAGATATATCTACATGTAATATATTACATGATACACCTTAGATATATCTACATGTAATATGTTATATGATACACCTTATATATATCTACATATAATATATTATACAACCTAAATATATCTACATGTAATATATGATATTATACACCCTAGATATAGCTAGCTACATGTAATATATTATACACCCTAGATATAGCTAGCTACATGTAATATATTATACACCCTAGATATAGCTAGCTACATGTAATATATTATACACCCTAGATATAGCTAGCTACATGTAATATATTATACACCCTAGATATATCTACTTGCAATATTTTATACATCCTAGATATATCTACATGTAATATATTATACACCCTAGCTATATCTACATGTAATATATTATACACCTTAGATATATCTACATGTAATATATTATACACCCTAGATATATATATGCATGTAATATATTATATGATACACCCTAAATATATTTTCGTGCAATATATTATTTTATACACCCTAGATATATCTACATTTAATATATTATACACCCTAGCTATATCTACATGTAATATATTATATGATACGCCCTAGATATATCTACATGTAATAAAGTATATGATACGCCCTAGCTATATCTATATGTAATATATTATATGATACACCCTAGCTATATCCAGTGTTTAATCCTATAGGAGGTAATTGCTGCTAATGGAAATGACTCCATTAGCTTCTAGTGGGTGGCACCATTTCCTGCAAGTTAAAATTATCTTATTTTTGGTCAGAGGTAATTTGTGAGAAAAACAGAAGCTGAATTTAAGTCCAAAATGCAACGAAATAAATCAGTGGAAGAAGAAAAGCAAATGATTTGGCATATGCTGAGTGCTGAGTATAAGGCATTAATATCATTTCCACTGACGGATTTCACAGCAGCTCCAGACGGGAAAAGCTGGGGCTCCGGTTACTGCAGTGTATTCCTGATCTACAAGTCAATGGGATAAACGTATGGACGCTTTATACGGCAGTCTGGGGGTGCGGGGAGATATATATATATATATATATATATATATATATATATATATATAATTTAAATATTGATATTTTTATGAATACAGATCGAATCACAATTTCATAGTGCAAATATTATTACATGGTATGTGCTCTGTGTAATCTGATGGCTCTAGTTCATTAGGGCAAATCCTGTTCTGATTATGAGATAAACTTGATAATCATTTTTTCATCCATATGTTATCCCTAAAGGTGTATACAGTCCTCTACTGGCTCTATCTATCTATCTATCTATCTATCTATCTATCTATCATCTATCTATCTATCTATCTATCTATCTATCTATCTATCTTCTATCTATCTATCTATCTATCTATCTACATCATATCTATCTATCTATCTATCTATCTATCTATCTATCTATCTATCATCTATCTATCTATCTATCTATCTATCTATCTATCTATCTACATCATATCTATCTATCTATCTATCTATCTATCTATCTCATATATATTATCTATCTATCTATTATCTATCTATCTATCTATCTATCTATCTATCTATCTATCTATCTCATATCTATCTATCTATTATCTATATATCAATCTATTATCTATCTATCTATCTATCTCATATCTATTATCTATCTCATATATATATTATCTATCTATCTATTATCTATCTATCTATCTATCTATCTATCTATCTATCTATCTATCTACATCATATCTATCTATCTATCTATCTATCTATCTATCTATCTCATATCTATCTATCTATTATCTATATATCAATCTATTATCTATCTATCTATCTATCTATCTATCTATCTATCTCATATCTATTATCTATCTATCTCATATCTATTATCTATCTATCTATTATCTATCTATCTATCTATCTATCTATCTATCTATCTATCTATCTATCTATCTGTCTATCTAGCTCATATCTATTATCTATCTATATATTTATGCCATATCAATTATCTATCTATCTAGCTATCTATTATCTATCTCATATCTATTATCTATCTATCTCATATCTATTATCTATCTATCTATTATCTATCTATCTATCTATCTATCTATCTAATATCTATTATCTATCTATATATTTATGCCATATCAATTATCTATCTAGCTAGCTATCTATTATCTATCTATCTCATATCTATCTAGCTATCTATTATCTATCCATCTCATATCTATCTAGCTATCTATTATCTATCCATCTCTCACATCTAGCTCTCTCCACACTGAAGAGGCTGAATGCCCTCTTGTCCAGGTACAGTATATAATGGCTATCCCCTCCTGTATACAGGCAGACATGTCAGAGCTGTGGGTACAGTGAAGTCTGAGTTTATATAGCCATTATACTATTAGCATAAACCACTTTATAGGCCCCTGACACATCTCCTGCAATTACTGGGTTACCGAAACTATTTTCAGGAGATCAAACAGGAGTGAAATTAGAGCTACACCCCTAATAATAAGACCAGTTCTTTGTTATTTCTGTAAAAGAATGAGCTCATCCTAAACTCTCCTAAAGCTAGTTCTAACTATTGCCGGCAGTGAAAGGGTTTTAGGGATTATGGAGAGAGTGCTGATCAAAGCCGTGGACGGATCAAACCACATTTCCCCCATCCCATCATTCTGCTGTAATTGGACAAGGTTTC
This sequence comes from Bufo bufo, assembly GCF_905171765.1. NCBI lineage: Eukaryota > Metazoa > Chordata > Amphibia > Anura > Bufonidae > Bufo > Bufo bufo. Next base: position 268,631,993 of record NC_053392.1, on the reverse strand, counting down.
TGAAGACTAGATGGGGACAATAGAGGACATCACCCAAGAGCAGGAAGGACACAGGGGGCGCCAGGGAGGGACACCTTCTGATCTCATTGGTGGAGTAGCACCTAGTCCTGGAGCTAAGCAGGCCACTGTCTGAGGTCAGGAGGACGCATTCCTGCCCATTAAGGGTGACTCATGCTTAAATCAATTGGTTCCGCTTTTAATTTCTACATCAAGGTTTAGATTAAGCTCTAAGCATTTGAAAATGATCAGTTTATGAAGTGCCAATTGCAGCCTCCCAGCGCCCCATGCATCCCCAGGGTTTCCTTGGGTTGGGTCTCTTTAATTTAAAATGCTTTCTCACTAAGTTCTGCTCAGTTTCTTAATGTCCTTTGTTCTTTCTTCTAAAGTCCTTTCATTACTTGACAATTTTATTTGGCCAAAGGCAAGAAAACTGTCCAGAAGACAGGTGGAGGCCTCAGCCCATAGCTTTCATCTTCCTCCACAGAAACCCACCAAGACCATCAGCCTCTATAGATGCAGGACATCCAAGCTGATCTAGTCCAGCTCCGTAAAAGATTTTACTCTATATCTTATAACCAGATCTAAAAAAAAGTGATACTAATATATTACCTCTAATTATATAATCAGAATGCATATTACACACAGAAAAGGTATATTATGTTAGAATACATCCAGTATTAAAGATCCACATGGCAAGTAATGTTCTTGTAAAGGTACATATAATTGGCACACACAAAAAATAATGAATATTCTATGTATTCAATCATATTACAGTTGTAGAGCACTCCTTAAATAATTAGCAAATATGTTAGAGAATAATAGCAACAGATATGTAGTCTCCATGAACTTATTGAAGATTATATATTTATTCCGTCTTTAACACATATATGGATATTTCAGTTGACTGCCATATGTAATAGCTAAATAGATGCACAGCAAATATTTGTTGCTGCAGAGCAAAGCAGTACCACAATGTGTTATTTGGGATTTTTACATAGAACTGCAGAGTCCTACAGTATATTACTGTATAGTAATAATATATAGTAGTAATAACATAGTAGAGTCCTATGCAGAATTCTCTTCAAAGTTACTTTCCTGCACAATTCAGCATTACAGTGTAAGTACAGAACTGTGCTAGATATTTATCTATATATCTATCTCTTCCCACACTAGTAATATACTAGTCTAACTATAATAAGCATATTATAGTTATATTTTTTATGTAAATGCAATTTTTACAAATGTGACTTTAACATATATATATATATATATATCATTTCACTACCACTATATCTGTGGTTCCATATGACAATAATAAACATATATAATTAATAGTTCAAGTGCACCTCTTATTGACCTATATCATATCTTACAATATAACCCTCTTACATTGTTATCTTAAAGTCATTATGAGTATATAAAAGTGTTGAATCATTGTTGTAATAACTGTAAACATCATTCACAAATGCAACATTACATGTCCCTTATGATAGTATGTCATTAAGGGCTTGTTCACACGACCGTGTCGTTTTTTGAGGTCCGCAAATTGCGGATCCTCAAAAAACGGATGGCACACACGTGCCTTCCGCAATTTGCGGAACAGAACAGGAGGCCCATTAGGCTACATGCACACGACCGTATGTGTTTTGCAGTCCACAAATTGCGGATCCGCAAAAAAAAGGATGACTTTTTTTTGCGGATCCGTTTTTTTTGCGGATCCATTGTAATAATGCCTATCCTTGTCCGCAAACTAGAAGAAAATAGGACATGCACTATTTTTTTGGCGGAGCAACGGAACGGACATACTGATGCGGACAGCACACGGTGTGCTGTCCGCGTTTTTTGCGGACCCATTGAAATGAATGGGTCCGCATCCTATCGGCAAAAAAAAACGGATCGGACACGGAAGCAAAATACGGTCGTGTGCATGAGGCCTTATAGAGATGCCTATTCTTGTCAGCAAAACAGACAAGAATAGGACAGGACTAATAATTTTTGCGGGGCCACGGAACAGAGCAACAGATGCGGACAGCACACAGAGTACTGTCCGCATCTTTTGCGGACCCATTGAAATGAATGGTTCCGTATATGGACCGTATGCGGAACGCAGAAAACGGCCCATATACGGAACGCAAAATACATTCGTGTGAACGAGCCTTAATATGGTTGTAATAGAATATTTTTCGTTTTGTCATTAATTGGAGCTGATACTGATGTGCCCTATTGTTAAGAACTATACTCCATCCATATTTCATGAAGCAGCACCAAAAAAAAAAGTCTTGTTAGGTGGAATATATACTACAACAATGTGTATTTCATAAATGTTACATTTCAGCAGTTTCTAGGTATTCCCAGGTCATATTAGGATGTGCTGAAGGGTACACGCAGTGTTTGGCATTTCCCAGTGTAATAATCTGTGCCCCCTATGGTTCAGTTAATCTTCTAGAATAGTAGTAGTTGTAGTCGTGGGAAAGCTGCTTTGTGCTACAACTATAAGTGGCAGTGTGGTGACTGGATCACACTTGGGAGGAGATCAGAGAGAACAAGAAGCCTGATTGTTCTCTACCTATATTAAGAATGGCCCAGGCTCAGTCACAGATTATATTTTATTGGTTATGGCTTAGGCTTTACCCATTTACTCTGCTCATAAAATGAAAGGTTTGCTACAAACAGGCTATCAAATAAGAGGATAGGACATGGGTAACAAGATTATCACTGAAGAGGGTTAAGTAGGTTTTCAGAAAACCTGAAGACCAGAACTCCCCATGTCACCTGTAATTGATTCTCATGTGGAGGTTACATAGTATGAGTGAAAAAGCCCTTATGTCCATCCAGATCAGGGGGTAATGGAGACAATGAGGCTTTTTACTTGACTCTTGATATGACTCATATACAAAAGCACTAAATTGTGTATAAATTGTATATAAAAAGTAACCTTTATTAAAAGTAAATTAAATCAAATAGTGATAGTCACATAAATTATGAAAAGTTCCAGATGCCAGAAAATTGTCAGGATATGCACTAATTAGATGGTGGAGCAGGGAAAACGACAATAGCACACATCACCACCTCACTTGGGTACAATAAGTTCCCCCATTGTGAACCTGGCTGTGGTGCCACTATTGAACCCATTATCTGTGGGGTGGTAATTTTGTTTACTATGAGCCACCCTAATTCCCATGTCTTTTCATCAATTTTTGCTTCTTTTATTCCTGTTTGGTTCCTTCATCAAACTAATTTATTCTGTGGGGAAACAGGTTGGAATAGGGTTAGGTTCTAGAAAGGGGTCGCTCTGAGTGAGTACCCTGTCTTAACTATCAGGGTAAGTTCTAGGAACAGGCTGAAGATCCCTTCCTTCCAAGCGATGTATATTCATAGAACTTGGTTATTTCCCCCGCTAAACCATCTAATTAGTTCATAGCGTGCTGTTTTTGGGTCTTTTATAATTAGTGCTATGCCTATAGGGTTTAGTGATTTGGGTTTTTCCTCGTACATTGGCATGTCATAAAAATGACTGGGTCAGGGTTGTCAGCTCAGTGACAACTATGACTTGTGCATGTCACTAGTGATGAGCCAAGAATTGAAAAATTAGATCCGGCTGCTAAGCCAAATTTTACACCAAAAGAAAATTTGAATTACTTCATCACAAAGCGCATTTATTTATAAGTAGTGGTTGCAATGACAGGGAGCGGCAATTGCGGTGCCATCATTATTGCATTCCTCAGATGCTGCGTTCATCACTGATCGCAGCATCTGACAGCAATAATACAGTGTAAAATAAAAAATAATTATAAAATCATACTTACCTCATCCATTTGACCATGAAGAGCTGTCCGTCATCATCTTGATTGAAGATCTAACGCAAAATCTCTTGCGGCCCTCATGTCGGCTGGCGTGGTGACGTCATAAGTCACCGCACATCGGATTTTGGATCTTCAATCAAGATGGCGGTGCCCGACTCTTTGCGCTCAAACAGATGAGGTGAGTATGATTTTTTTTTTTTTTTCCACCATTCAGGGAAAATGGATTCACTACCACAAAGCAGGAGGAAATTCGGCGGTCACACCTGTGGAGGTAGCGGTCACACCTGTGGTGCATAAGGGGGTCCAAAGGTCCTGCTGTCATATGAGAAGCTAGTAATATTAAAAACGGCACATAGTAGATGGGGGTATGTTACACATTATGCAATAAGGCCCAGGATTTTCCCATTACACCTCTAGGCCTTATAAGATACTTAAGTGACTGTATCTTATGGATGTCTGACTTCTGACATCCCCTCCGATCAGCTGTGTGAAGAGGTTGTAGAGCTTCGGTGAATGCTGTGGTCTCTTCCTAGCCCAGTAACATCATGTTTATCGGTCACATGGCCTACAGTATGTGCAGCTTAGTCCCTTTCAAGTGAATAGGCCTGGGCTGCAATACTAAGTACAGCCGCAATACAATGCACATTGCTGTGCTGTGAGGAGGCTATAGCCCTTTGTGGAGAGCAGTGGCTCTTCAAAATGCTGATTGGCGGTGGTGCTGGGTGTCGAACCCCCACCTATCAGACATTGATGACAGATGAGCATAGATCATCAATATTCTACTCTGGGAAAACCCTGTACATTTAGGCCCCTATAATAGGAAAATAATAGCATTCTTAATACAGAATGCAAAATAAATTAGGGATGGAGGGGTTAAAAAATAAAATAAAAATGAAACTCACCTGATCCACTTGTTCGCCCAGCCTGGCTTGTCTTCTTTCTTCTTCTTTGAGGACCTGGGAGAAAAGGACCTTTGGTGACGTCACTGCGCTCATCACATGGTCCATCACCATGGTGATGGACCATGTGCCGGACCATATGATGAGCGCAGTGATGTCACCAAAGGTCCTTTTCCTCCCAGGTCATCAAAAAAGAAGAAAGAAGACGAGCCGGGCAGCGCGAACAAGTGGATGAGGTGAGTTTATTTATTTATTTATTTTTTTAACCCCTCCATCCCTAATTTACTTTTTGTAATAAGATTTACTTAATTTAAATTTACTAATTTACTTAACATTCTGTATCCCTTATAATCATGTTGTAAGGGAAAAAAAATAATGATCGGGTCCCCATCCAGATCGTCACCTAGAAACCATGCGTGAAAATCACACCGCATCCGCACTTGCTTGGGGATGCTTGTGATTTTCACGCAACCCCATTCACTTCTATGGGGCCTGCGTTGCGTGAAAAAGACAATATAGAGCATGCTGCGATTTTCACGCAACGCACAAGTGATGCGTGAAAATCACCGCTCATGTGCACAGCCACATAGAAATGAATGGGTCCAGATTCAGTGCTGGTGCAATGCGTTCAACTCACGCATCGCACCCGCACGGAAAACTCGTCCGTGTGAAAGGGGCCTTATTGCCTCAGCACATCCTCCAAAATCAGGACGCAGCTCAGAACACCAGAATATCCATGTAGATTGTAAGCCCTCACGGGCAGGGCCTTCTCTCCTTCTGTTCCAGTTTGTAACTCGTCTTGTTTATGCTTAGTGCAATTGTCTATATTATGTATATGTATACCCCATTTCATATGTACAGCGCTATGGAATGAATGGCGCTTTAATAATAAATAATAATAATATTACCAGTATTAACTGGGAACTGTAAAACTATGATAATTCCAATAATCTGCACAACCTGCGCTTTTTTTTGCATAAAATATATAGGTGCATCATTTTTATGGATACTGAAATAAGACCTGTTTTTTTCCTGACTACCCAGGAATTTAAATTTGTATCCCCTTCTATCACTTGCCTAAAACAGTCCCTCTGTCACCTCCTCATTGGCACCTTCTAACTTTCAGCTTTTCACTATCACCTACATATAGGGATGAGTGAACTTGTGTTTTCGAGTTCGGGTTATCTAAAAATTCCGTTATGGATTCTGCTATAAGTTATGGTTCGGGGTAGCGGAATCAATAACGGAATTCTTAGATAATACAAACCTTGTATGCCGAACTTAAAAACACAAGTTCGCTCATCCCGGCCTACATACATTCTAGCCCTGGCTTACCTGCTTCAGTCCCGTGCATACCTTTCTCTATATATATTAAAAAATAAAATTAAAAAATTATAATAATAACAACGATAATAATAATAATATTCTTATTATTATAATTATTATTGAAAAGCATTCTCAATAACTGCTCTTATGGTTTACAGTTTTCCCTTCAGTAGAGAGCTGGTGGTGATGTTTTGCATGTGATCAAAGAACCCCTTAAAAGTACAGTAACTTTTATGGTGGAGTATTTTGTAGATCACAAACTGAGCCTCATTAATTCCCTGTCAGCTTGGTCCTCCTAGGATTGCTGAGTGGCCCATCTGTCTCCTAAGGGCCCATTCACATGGTAGTTTTTTTCCCATGCAATCTTGGCACGGACACCTGTGTGAAATTCTGGAGGCCGCAGAGGGTCTAGGTAACTACCTGGGTGGGAGGAACTATAAACTAGTTGGGCGTTGTTAGGGGCAGTGATAGGGGAGTGTCTATATAACCAGCTGGTGGGAGGAGATATAAACTAACTGGGTGTTACAGGCAGTAATAGGTGTGTGTCTATGTAACTAGCTGGGTGGGAGTTGCTATAAACTATCTGGGTGTTGTTAGGGGCAGTGATAGGGGAGTGTCTATGTAACTAGCTGGATGGGAGAAGCTATAAACTATCTGGGTGTTGATAGGGGCAGTGATAGGGGAGTGTCTATATAACCAGCTGGTGGGAGGAGATATAAACTAACTGGGTGTTACAGGCAGTAATAGGTGTGTGTCTATGTAACTAGCTGGGTGGGAGTTGCTATAAACTATCTGGGTGTTGTTAGGGGCAGTGATAGGGGAGTGTCTATGTAACTAGCTGGATGGGAGAAGCTATAAACTATCTGGGTGTTGATAGGGGCAGTGATAGGGGAGTGTCTATGTAACTACCTGGGTGGGAGGAGCTATAAACTAGCTGGGTGTTACTGGCAGTAATAGGGGAGTGTCTATGTAGCTAGCTGGGTGGGAGGAGCTATAAACTAGTTGGGCGGTGTTAGGGGCAGTGATAGGGGAGTGTCTATATAACCAGCTGGTGGGAGGAGTTATAAACTAGTTGGGTGTTGTTAGGGGCAATGATAGGGGAGTGTCTATGTAACTAGCTGGGTGGAAGGAGCTGTAACCTAGCTAGGCATTGTTAGGGGCAGTGGTAGGGTAGTGTCTATGTAACTCTCTGGGTGGGAGGAACTATAGACTAGCTGGGTGTTACGGGCAGTAATAGGAGAGTGTATATGTAACTAGCTGGGTGGGAGGAGCTATAAACTAGCCTGGTGTTAGTGGCAGTTATAGGGAAATGTCTATGTAGCTAGCTGGGTTGGAGGAGCTATAAACTAGCGGGGTGTTATGGGCAGTAATAATGAAGTGTCTATGTAACTACCTGGGTGGGAGGGAGTTGCTATAAACTAGCTGGGCGTTGTTAGGGGCACTGATTGAGGAGTGTGTATGTAACTAGCTGGGTGGGAGAAGCTATAAACTAGCTGAGTGTTGTTAGGGGCAGTAACATGGGAATGTCTATATAACCAGCTGATGGGAGGAGCTATAAACTAACTGGGTGTTAGGGGCAGTGATAGGGGAGTGTCTATGTAACTAGCTGGGTGGGAGGAGCTATAAACTAGTTGGGCGGTGTTAGGGGCAGTGATAGGGGAGTGTCTATATAACCAGCTGGTGGGAGGAGTTATAAACTAGTTGGGTGTTGTTAGGGGCAATGATAGGGGAGTGTCTATGTAACTAGCTGGGTGGAGGAGCTGTAACCTAGCTAGGCATTGTTAGGGGCAGTGGTAGGGTAGTGTGTATGTAACTATCTGGGTGGGAGGAGCTATAAACTAGCTGGGTGTTATGGGCAGTAATAGGAGAGTGTATATGTAACTAGCTGGGTAGGAGGAGCTATAAACTAACTGGGTGTTGCTAGGGGCAGTGATAGGGGAGTGTCTATGTAACTAGCTGGGTGGGAAAAGCTATAAACTAGCTGGGTGTTGTTAGGGGCAGTAATATGGGAATGTCTATATAACCAGCTGATGGGAGGAGCTATAAACTAACTGGGTGTAAGGGGCAGTGATAGGGGAGTGTCTATGTAACAAGCTGGGTGGGAGAAGCTATAAACTAGCTGGCAGTTGTTAGGGGCAGTAATATAGGAATGTCTATATAACCCGCTAATAGGAGGAGCTATAAACTAACTGGGTGTTAGGGGCAGTGATAGGGGAGTGTCTATGTAACTAGCTGGGTGGGAGAAGCTATAAACTAGCTGGGTGTTATGGGCAGTAATAAGGTAATGTCTTTGTAACTAGCTGGGTGAGAGGAGCTATAAACTAGCTGGGTGTTGTTATGGGATGTAATAGGGGAGTGTCTATGTAACTATTTGGGTGGGAGGAGCTATAAACTAGCTGGGTGTTACGGGTATTAATAGGGGAGTGTTTATATAACTAGCTGGTGGGAGGAGCCATAAACTATCTCGTAGTTGTTAGGGGCAGTGATAAGGATGGGTCTATGTAACTAGCTGGGTGGGAGGAGCTATAAACTAGCTGGTTGTTGTTAGGGGTAGTGATAAGGGTGGGTCTATGTAACTAGTTGGTTGCGAGGAGCTATATACTAGCTGGGTGTTATGGGGAGTAATAGGGGAGTGTCTATGTAACTAGTTGGGGGGAGGAACTATAAATAAGCTGGTTGTTGTTAGGGGCAATAATAGGGGAGTGTTTATGTAACTAGTTGGGGGAGGAACTATAAACTAGCTGGGTGTTGTCGGGGCAGTGATAGAGGACTGTCTATGTAACTAGCTGGGTGTTGTTAGGGGCAGTGATAGGGGAGTGTCTATGTAACTAGCTAGTTGGGAGGAGCTATATACTAGCTGGGTGTTATGGGCAGTAATAGGGTAGCGTCTATGTAACTAGCTGGGTGGAAGGAACTATAAACTAGCTGGGCGTTGTTGGGGGCAGTGATAGATGAGTGTCTATGTAACTAGTTGGGGGGAGAAACTATAAACTAGCTGGATGTTGTTAGGGGCAGTGATAAGGGAGTGTCTAGGTAACTAGTTCGGGGGAGAAACTATAAACTAGCTGGGTGTTGTTAGGGGCAATGAAAGGGGAGTGTCTATGTAACTAGTTAGGGGCAAGAACTATAAATTACCTGGTTGTTGTTAGGGGCAGTGATAGGGGAGTGTTTATGTAACTAGTTGGGGGGAGGAACTATAAACTAGCTAAGTGTTGTTAGGGGCAGTGATAAGGGAGTGTCTATGTAACTATTTGGGGGGAGGAACTATAAACTAGCTGGATGTGGTTAGGGGTAGTGATAGGGGAGTGTCTATGTAACTAGTTGGTGGGAGGAGCTATAAACTAGCTGAGTGTTGTTAGGGGCAGTGATAGGGGAGTGTCTATGTAACTAGTTGGCGGGAGGAACTATAAACTCGGTGGGTGTTGTTAGGGGCAGTGATAGGGAAGTGTCTATGTAACTAGCTGGGTGGGAGGAACTATAAACTAGCTGGATGTTGTTAGGGGCAGTAATAGGGGAGCCTGTATATAACTAGTTGTGGGGAGGAACTATAAACTAGGTGGGTGTTGTTAGGGGCAGTGATAGTGGATTTTCTATGTAACTAGCTTTGTGGTAGGAGCTATCAAATAGATGGGCATTGCTAGAACTGGTGCTAAAGCTATGGCAGAGAAAGGAGAAGTGCATCATGGGTTTGGTTGGGTACATCAATGGGAAGTGCTACTCACAGGATGTAAGCAAACCAGAATGATTGTTTTACATGGTGGAAACAAGGTCAGTAGAGTCCAAATTGAAAAAAAAAAGCATGGGAAAGATGTACATAAGGTAAGCGACTTCAAGTCCACATCTGTTAAAAATCACAGTAATCCCCCAAAACCCCTTTAAGCTAGTTATATACATTACATAATGGTAAACTCAATTTGCTAATTTCATAGAGATTGGCCAACTGTAGAATGTGTTTGGAGCTCTGTTGACTCTCCTAAAAGAAAGATATCAAGGTAAAATAGGGATTTTCATGTTGGATTTCAACATGCCTGGTTCTTTGTTCTCTCCAGTGATAAGCCAGTGTCAGAGGTGTATTCTCCTCCAAGCTTGTATGTTTATGATCAGGAGGAATAGCATTTGGTTGGCAGTTATCTGAAGTTTATAACCAGTTTCACTCTCCTCTCTGTATTGTATTCTCCATTTTCTCTTGCCGCCTTCTCATTTTTCCCTATGTCTTTGTCTTTCTATCAGCTTCTTCTTGTGTTTCTAAAATAGAGGTTAATCTGTTAAACATCATCAGGCTGCTTGGAGTGAAGCCAATATTACCAACATAGTTGATGTTTTACAGATTGCCCACATAGTTGATGTTAAAAAGTAAAGGATCATAAAAAATCTATTGAAAATTTCGAAGAGTTATGAAGGCATCAATTAACTTTACTTTGCTCATCCCTTATATTTCCTACCAATTTGTAAAAATCGTTTACAGATGGAGGTGCGCTGAAATCAAGGCTGCGGCATCTAGTAAATGATGCTTGTAACGTCTTTTTAACGACTATATATGTCAGACAGGGGTGCCCAGTGAAAATCACTCCGGTTATTTCATGGATACAGTCTACTGCTTTCTTCAAACAACAATTAACATTACCAATGTTTATGTGGTAGATAATAGCATAGGACATCTTCCAATGTGCAATGCTTTACACTACCACTGCTAGTAATGGAGTGTGGATGTTAGTAAATAGTAGTAAGTAATCAAAGTGATCCCCCTTGTTTCCACGTTTGTTGGAGTTGGCTACATTTTTATGTAATTATTTACATACTGGATTATAATAAACATAGCCCTGATGATCCGACTATCCTGCAGCCTGTTCCTCTGGTTTTATTTTTTTGCATATTAGTTTTGTGAGTCCATTTTTTGCCACATTCTAAGGTCTCATCAACACTGCTGTATTACACATCTATAGGGCATTCAGAGACTGCAATAGCCATATTATGTATCTGTGTGTACCACAATGGTTATACCACAATGGACAATTATTACACGGGGCCTGATCACAAGTACAGGGATCCTGAGTGCACTCCTCACTTCCTATGTTCCTTGAAGGAGGTTTTTGGACTGTCTCAGCATCCTTTGAAATAATCATATATAAAAGGTAGCTGTATTTTTGTAATATATATATTTTACCTTTATTTCTCCTATCTTCTGTTCTGAGCTGTGGTCACAGCTGTTCCTGTGATGTTATGTAGATGGTCGTGTTAAAGCAGCATCAGAGGCAGTGATAGGGGTGTGTCTATGTAACTACCTGGGTGGGAGGAGCTATAAACTACCTGGGTGTTGCTGTGGGCAGTGATAGGGGAGTGTGTTTGTAACTAGCTGGGTGGGAGGAGCTATAATCTAGCTGAGCATTGTTAGGAGCGGCAGCAGGGGCAGTGGAAAAGGAGTGTTTATGTAACTAGCGTGTAAGACGAGCTATATACAAGGTGGGTGTGGTTAGGGGTGGTGATAGGGGAGTGTCTATATAACTAGCTGTGTGGGAGGAGCTATAAACTAGATGGATGTTGGATGGATGTTAGGGGCGGTGCTGGAGCTGTGACAGAGGAAGGAAAAGTGCATTATGGGTTTGGATGGAGACGGCAACAGGAAGTGATACATACAGAATGTAAATAAACCAGACTGATTGGTTTACATGGTGAAAACTGATCAGGAGAGTACAAATGGAAGAAAAACGCATTGGAAGATATACATGAGGTAAGCAACTACATGGGAATATCTGTTAAAAACCATAGTAATCCTGGAAAAATCTCTTTATGACTAGTGGTTCACATTAGGTCTACAGGTGACCATTAGCACTGCAGCCTTAGTAGTCCATGTATGACTGAGTTTATCTGCCTACAATGTTGCAAAGAAAAACAAATAAAAAAAAAATTTGTGATCTGAGTCTGAATGTTTGCATATTGTGGCATTCATACGCAGGAAAAAAATAGCAAAGCACCGTTCTCAGCTGTCCCCATTGATCCCATATATACAGTCATAAAGGAATATTGGGACATCGACACAATTCTAACATTTTTGGCTCTATACACCACCACAATGGATTTGAAATGAAACAAACAAGATGTGCTTTAACTGCAGACTGTCAGCTTTAATTTGAGGGTATTTACATCCAAATCAGGTGAACGGTGCAGGAATTACAACAGTTTGCATATGTGCCTCCCACTTGTTATGTGACCAAAAGTAATGGGAAAGAATAATAATCATAAATCAAACTTTCACTTTTTAATACTTGGTTGCAAATCCTTTGCAGTCAATTACAGCCTGAAGTCTGGAACGCATAGACATCACCAGACGCCGGGTTTCATCCCTGGTGATGCTCTGCCAGGCCTCTACTGCAACTGTCTTCAGTTCTTGCTTGTTCTTGGGGCATTTTCCCTTCAGTTTTGTCTTCAGCAAGTGAAATGCATGCTCAATCGGATTCAGGTCCGGGGATTGACTTGGCCATTGCATAGCATTCCACTTCTTTCCCTTAAAAAACTCTTTGGTTGCTTTTGCAGTATGCTTTGGGTTATTGTCCATCTGCACTGTGAAGCGCCGTCCAATAAGTTCTGAAGCCTTTGGCTGAATATGAGCAGATAATATTGCCCGAAACACTTCAGAATTCATCCTGCTGCTTTTGTCAGCAGTCACATCATCAATAAATACAAGAGAACCAGTTCCATTGGCAGCCATACTTGCCCACGCCATGACACTACCACCACCATGCTTCACTGATGAGGTGGTATGCTTAGGATCATGAGCAGTTCCTTTCCTTCTCCATACTCTTCTCTTCCCATCACTATGGTACAAGTTGATCTTGGTCTCATCTGTCCATAGGATGTTGTTCCAGAACTGTGAAGGCTTTTTTAGATGTCGTTTGGCAAACTCTAATCTGGCCTTCCTGTTTTTGAGGCTCACCAATGGTATACATCTTGTGGTGAACCCTCTGTATTCACTCTGGTGAAGTCTTCTCTTGATTGTTGACTTTGACACACATACACCTACCTCCTGGAGAGTGTTCTTGATCTGGCAAACTGTTGTGAACGGTGTGTTCTTTACCAGGGAAAGAATTCTTCTGTCATCCACCACAGTTGTTTTCCATGGTCTTCCGGGTCTTTTGGTGTTGCTGAGCTCACCGATGCGTTACTTCTTTTTAAGAATGTTCCAAACAGTTGTTTTGGCCACGCCTAATGTTTTTGATATATCTCTGATGGGTTTGTTTTGTTTTTTTAGCCTAATGATGGCTTGCTTCACTGATAGTGACAGCTCTTTGGATCTCATCTTGAGAGTTGACAGCAATAGATTCCAAATGCAAATAGCACACTTGAAATGAACTCTGGACCTTTTATCTGCTCATTGTAATTGGGATAATGAGGAAATAACACGCATCTGGCCATGGAACAGCTGAGAAGCCAATTGTCCCATTACTTTTGGTCCCCTAACAAGTGGGAGGCACATATGCAAACTGTTGCAATTCCTACACCGTTCACCTGATTTGGATGTAAATACCCTCAAATTAAAGCTGACAGTCTGCAGTTAAAGCACATCCTGTTCGTTTCATTTCAAATCCATTGTGGTGGTGTATAGAGCCAAAAATCTTAGAATTGTGTCGATGTCCCAATATTTATGGACCTGACTGTACATATACTGAATGGAGTTTCATGGTGTATACTTTCAAAGTCTTACTCACAGAGGTTGTGAAATGAGTAGAAACCACAATTCTAGTGATTTTTGGGGTCCCAGTGATCAGACATTTATCACCTAACCCAGGCTTAAATGAACTGCTGAGATTGCATTGATTAATGCCACCTTTAGAAATAAAAGTAAAGCAATGGTTGTAAATGGTCTCTAACTTTTCACACAACTTTGCATAAATCAATAGTACAGGTAAATATGTAACAAACTGTAATATTTCTTATCAAAGAAAATGCCTTGTTGAAGATTTATCAGCTGTTTTTCCTCCTCCGCATTCTAAACTAACTTTCTACCCAAACTTGTGAGAAATCTGTCTTGTTAAAATGCAGATGGCCACATTTTAGATATTTTTTTTTTGGCACAGACACATTAGTAAATCTGGGCCAGTATGTGTTCTTTGCCTAAAGTGTTCATTTCATAGTGATATTTACCTTTGCACTGGTGGTGATCTATGAGATCTATGTTTTAAAAACAGAAGCCACTATAGCCAAGAGATCACTGGGGCCCTTTATGATGTACAGGGTCCCAACTTATGAACCCCTATGCGCCACCCTTCACAGAGGTTTTAAAAACTGGAGGATCATTTTAAGATACATCTCCCCCTCATTCTGTACACACATAATAAATGCGTGTTTTATTCACCTGTTTCCTCCAGAATTAAAATGCAAAAAAAAAGTAATATTCTAAAAGTAGATTTCATATTAGAAACAGCTGCTCTGATTTATTAAAACATGCCATAAAAATGAGGAGAAAATGAAATTTTTGGTACTTTCACTATTCATGTGGTTATTTGATATTGTGAGGGTAGAGTGAACTTTGCAAAACCTAAGATCTGATTTTTGTATGCTTTTCATAGGATTGGAAATGTAATTTCAGAGCGGCTAAACAGTAATGTATGGCGCCGTAATTGTGTGTTAAAATGCAGAATGCCCTACTGAACTTGATTACTTAGTAGCCAAAGTTGCATTGTGATTGCAGGCACATATATTGGGACATTTTACTGTAAGGAAGACAACTTTCTCCTGGCCTATGTCACATACAGTAAGTCGTAAAGTGGTTTCCTTGCTCCCTGTTACTTTGGTATCTTTTTTCACTGGTGGTTTAGCAGCCTATTTGTTCTCTTCTAACTATCCCTGCCAAAATACAAATTAGATGCCCACATACTGACTTCCTGCTTAGTAGGGGTGTAATTAGAGTTGTATAGGCCCCAGGACAAATTTTGGATCTGGGCCCCATGCCTCACCACCAGCATGTTGCCAGGATACTCAGATACTGAAGACTCAGTGGCATTGCTACAGTCTATAAAGATGTATGCCCCACCACAAAAAATAATACATATTTATTAAGCTCTAAGACAGTTTTCTACATTTGATGATAGATCTCCAAATCACAAAATAACTAGCGGTCAAATGAGCAAAAAATCCCTTTAGGGGTCCTAACTTGTACGTATGTATGAAACCACATATTTTATTATGTTCTATTTAAAACATGTAACATAGAAAGGAAAACATGTGTGTGATTAAAACTATCAGGAAATAGCAGGGGACATTTATTGTTTCATTGATAATGGCAGTAATCGGGTCAGTGCTTTATATTGCAGCACTGTGTTGGTAATAAAAAAATTTTTTTTATGAGTTGTGTGTTGTTATTATATTATATCATCGTCTCCATATATCAATCCCTTTCTGTAATATATTTACTATTACACACTAATTGGTCCTACAGTGTGCAATGTATATTTTTTTTGCTGTTGGCAGCAGCAGAATATTCTGGAGGTGAGAGCAGATAGTATAGATCTACTGCAGTTATCACTGCTTTGTATACTAGCACATACACACTACACTCTACACATCTTGATACACTGTAGCAATTAATGTATCGATTCACACAGCTTGTCACACACACAATTTGCTGCAAATGTATTGCACTGTCCCTATAAACTCTCCCTGACAATTGTTGATTGTCCTACGCTATTTCCTGTCTAAAACACAGCAACAAACACTATCCATCCCGACATGTTTCCCCGCGTGTGAGGCTTCGTCAGGGGAGTTTGGGTTATAGATATCTAAATAATACAGTCTGAGAGTTATTCTGTAACACTACTTTTGAAAGAAAAAAAATACAGTCATAGTGTTACTAAAAAAAATGGGCTAATGTTACAAATAATAATACTAGATAAGGGTCAAATAATACTTCCAAACTATGAAGAAAAATAACCACCATATAATCACTGAATATTACTGTACTGTCATATTAATACTGAAAGAAATCCCACTATAGTAAGATCAAAATAATCACCTTAAAGTGACCATATAATGGTAAATTCCAGTTGTACATAGGTTTTGAATGTACTGTAAGTGATTATAGGGCAGTTTTATCTAGTGACGTATAGGTAACATGCTCTATGATGGGAATTAGTCCTATTCACTTTTCTTCTCTATCTGTCACAGACCACCATGAAGATTTTTTGCACCCACAATTTCTTCATGTCTGCAGAGTGTAAAAATCATGCATTTTTGTCTCCTTGCCCTCCAAAAACCTCCCCTCCATTCTCCCACTAGTGATGAGCAGCATAGGCAAAATTTGTTTTCGCGAAATTTTGGTAATTTTTGGCCTAATATTCAGCATAAATTAGGCATAATATTCAGTCATTATTTTCTTGATTGCAAAAATCGGTAATGTAATATACGTGTAATAGCGCGCACAATACAGGAGTGGCTCACTTTTGCTACATTTTTTTACTTTTTTTTCAAAGACGAAAGACAAAGACACTAATCCCTATCACAGCACAGTAATTTCTATCACAGCACACTAATCCCTATCACAGTACAGAAAAACAGACAGAAAATTTCTTTTTTTTTCAAAGACGAAAGACAAAGACACTAATCCCTATCACAGTAATTTCTATCACACTACCTAACACCAGCTACACTATATCACTATCTAACCTACACTGACTATCTCCCACTAACTATCTGTATTATATATATGGGCTAACTAACTATCTAATGTAATTGACTCAGCAATGTAAATGACTCAGCAAAGCACAGAGCACAGCAATGACACTGCTCTCTTTCTCTCTCTCTCTCTCTCTCTCTCTCTCTCTCAGAACTGCAAAAAACAGCAGAAAATGGCTGCTGGGGAGTTTCCTATATAGTAAGGGGTAGGCAACTTTCCTATTGGTTACTAGGGATGTTGCTAAGCTCAGACAAAGTTATTGCAGCCTTCTCATTGGCCCACAAGCAAGAAGCAGTGAGGTTACTGATAAAAAAAAAATCTAGAATATTTGCGATTCCGAAGATATAGCACTATGTTCTAGATCTTCGCGAATTCTCAAAGTGTCGATATTTGCGATAAAAATTTGCGATCAACACTATCTCCCACCTGTATACTTATCCATAGTGCACCAAACAGTAATAATGCTCTTTTTTGCGCCCAGTACAGTTACAGTTGCAAGAAAAAGTATGTGAACCCTTTGGAATGATATGGATTTTTGCACAAATTGGTCATAAAATGTGATCTGATCTTCATCTAAGTCACAACAATAGACAATCACAGTCTGCTTAAACTAATAACACACAAAGAATTAAATGTTACCATGTTTTTATTGAACACACCATGTAAACATTCACAGTGTAGGTGGAAAAAATATGTGAACCCTTGGATTTAATAACTGGTTGAACCTCTTTTGGCAGCAATAACTTCCACCAAACGTTTCCTGTAGTTGCAGATCAGACGTGCACAACGGTCAGGAGTAATTCTTGTAAATATTTTTATTTTAAATAGCATATTAAATTCTGCTATGGTAATCTGAATCAATGGGATGATTTTCTTTTCATCTAATTCTCTTAATAAAAGCAAGAATGTATCAATACAAAATATTAGTACAGAGTATATGTTCAAAGTTACATTCACTTCAAAGCATTAATCTTGGTTAATAAAATATAGAATGATTCAGATATTGAAAATAAAAGCATTGACAAAATATATGAAAGAGGGCAAGGGTAGTAATACATGAGGAAAGGGAAGAGGAAGTAGGGAGGGCAGGAAACAAACAAAAAAACAAGGAAGTCAGGAGTAATTCTTGACCATTCCTCTTTACAGAACTGTTTCAGTTCAGCAATATTCTTGGGATGTCTGGTGTGAATCGCTTTCTTCAGGTCATGACACAGCATCTCAATTGGGTTAAGGTCAGGACTCTGACTGGGCCACTCCAGAAGGCGTATTTTCTTCTGTTTAAGCCATTCTGTTGTTGATTTACTTCTATGCTTTGGGTCGTTGTCCTGTTGCAACACCCATCTTCTGTTGAGCTTTAGCTGGTGGACAGATGGCCTTAAGTTCTCCTGCAAAATGTCTTGATAAACTTGGGAATTCATTTTTCCTTTGATGATAGCAATCCGTCCAGGCCCTGACGCAGCAAAGCAGCCCCAAACCATGATGCCCCCACCACCATACTTCACAGTTGGGATGAGGTTTTGATGTTGCTGTGCTGTGCCTCTTTTTCTCCACACATAGTGTTGTGTGTTTCTTCCAAACAACTCAACTTTGGTTTCATCTGTCCGCAGAATATTTTGCCAGTACTGCTGTGGAACATCCAGGGGCTCTTGTGCAAACTGTAAACGTGCAGCAATGTTTTTTTTGGACAGCAGTGGCTTCCTCTGTGGTATCCTCCCATGAAATCCATTCTTGTTTAGTGTTTTACGTATCGTAGATTCGCTAACAGGGATGTTAGCATATGCCAGAGACTTTTGTAAGTCTTTAGCTGACACTCTAGGATTCTTCTTCACCTCATTGAGCAGTCTGCGCTGTGCTCTTGCAGTCATCTGTACAGGACGGCCACTCCTAGGGAGAGTAGCAGCAGTGCTGAACTTTCTCCATTTATAGACAATTTGTCTTACCGTGGACTGATGAACAGCAAGGCTTTTGGAGATACTTTTATAACCCTTTCCAGCTTTATGCAAGTCAACAATTCTTAATCGTAGGTCTTCTGAGAGCTCTTTTGTGCGAGGCATCGTTCACATCAGGCAATGCTTCTTATGAAAAGCAAACCCAGAACAGCTGTAACCAACACCTCCAATCTCATCTCATTGATTGGACTCCAGTTGGCTGACACCTCACTCCAATTAGCTCTTGGAGATGTCATTAGTCTAGGGGTTCACATACTTTTTGCACCTGCACTGTGAATGTTTACATGGTGTGTTCAATAAAAACATGGTAACATTTAATTCTTTGTGTGTTATTAGTTTAAGCAGACTGTGATTGTCTATTGTTGTGACTTAGATGAAGATCAGATCACATTTTATGACCAATTTGTGCAGAAATCCATATCATTCCAAAGGGTTCATATACTTTTTCTTGCAACTGTATAATGTCCCTTGTATGTTCTTTATGTCGCAATGCCTCCCTTTACCTATTTATCCACACAGTAGTAATGTCCCCCTTTTTGCTGTGTATAATTATAATTCCCCTTAATGCCCCTATGCAGTAGTAATGCCCCCTTTTCTGCTCCCATACAATACAAATATCCCCCTGTATTTCCCACACACAATACTGATTTCCCTCTTTGGCCTCTTTGTTAGTAACATGTGACCCCTTTTGCCCCTCTTCATGCCCCCTTTGCAGATATAAAAAAGTTTAATGAAAAAAAAAAAAAATACACCTAATCCCATTTCTACTATGATCAGCTGGACAAGTGGTCCTCTGCCTCCACAATTGCAATTGTCGACAAGAATAGGACATGCTCTATTTTCTTGCGGAGCTGCGGGGTGCGCTCTGGAAATGCGAATGTGGAGAGCACACAGTGTGCTCTCTATATCTCTTCCGGCCCCATAGAGAATGAATGGGTCCGCACCCGATCCGGATAATTCGGAAACGGATGTGGACCCATTCTACGGACTTCTGAATGGAGCCTAGGTGAGCTGAGCTAAATAGAAACCAAGCAGCAAGAACCAATTAGCATATTCCCTTATGTCCTACCAGCAGCACAGATGGGGTTAACTGCCCCCCGTGGACTGGTAGGACCGGCAGAATTTTTAATGAGCCCAAAGAATAACCAATGAAAGAACTCCAGCTCCCCTAAAGGGAAGGGTTCGCCCCCCAGCCCACCGTGTTTTTTTCTGTCCTTTGGACAGGTGGACTGGCGAGTTTTCTCTCTCTCTCTGGGAATTGGAGACGGTGTTACTCTAAGAGTTCATCCTTGTCTCCTTTTTTTAGGAGGCGCTCATTGAATGCGCTTTATTTTTATTATTATTATATTCCCCCCATTTAGCTGGCTTAGGTTAGCGATACCTGGGGGTAATGCATTGCCTCACTGAGTTGCTCTCCCCTCCTGGTATGTGTCGGCTGCGCTCCGATTCCGGCGTGGCATGGGCGTCGCCATGACCGGAAGTGACGCGCAGCCGGCTGCGGCGTCACTTCCGGTCTCTCGCTCCGACAGCGTTTTTCAGTTTCTAAAGCAAACTGAGGTTATGACGGCCGGGTTTTTTTTCCCACAAGGGGGGGGATCTATATAAAAGGGAAGGGTATTCCTTTAACCACAGTAAGGTTTAAAACAAGATATCTGTGACAGTGGCGTTCTGGGGGAGGGCCTGTTATAGGGTTCCCTCCCCTGGGTGGAGCCTTTCCCTGCTTAAGCTCCCTGATCTCTTCAGTCTGTCTCTGGTTGCGCTGCTTTAACAAGCTAGCTCCAGAGTCTCCGGTGCTCAGTTGAGAGTTTTTTTGCTATCCTCTGAAAATTCTTCAGCTTCTAATATTTTCAAGTGCCTGACTTTTCTCCTCTGGTTCGTGCAACTAACTAATGTGTTTAAACTCCCTTAGTTTTTTAGGGATGTTTAAATCTTATCTTTCGTTTCAGCTATGGCTTCTCCCCAGCAGCGGAAGTCTGCGGCCAAGAGGAAACACCTGGCCTGTTATGATTGCAACACGCCTCTTGACGATAGTTGCCCCTTTTCCAGGTGCTACAGAACCTACGATGCAAGACATGCACCAGTGGGCGAAGACGTATGTGGACGACTCCATCAAGGGTGTCATACGGCTACTAAATGAGAGGCTACCAGGTCCCTCCCAGACTCCGATGGAAGTTGCCGCCCCTACTGACAGACCCATGCCCCTCTCTGTGGGGTCATCTTCCTCTGATGAGGAGGAATCGACTTCGTGTTTTTTCCCACCTGAATAAACACAGAAGTTATTGAAGTCCATCAGGTCGGGGGACCATGATGTTGACATAGGGGAGTCTTCCGATCCCGCCTGTCGGACTCAGCGGGTCTTTAAGGCAGATGAGACCCTTCTTTCTGTGATGTGCACAGAATGGAAAAAAACTGAAAAAGGTCCAGTCCTCACCCGAAGGTCTAAACTGATGTTTCCGATGCCTAAACCCTTAGTGGAATCATGGGGTTCCATCCCTAAGGTGGACACGGCTATAGCCAAATAGTCCAGGCGCACTCTGGTTCCTGCGGACGATGCGTCTAGCCTGCAGGACCCTCTAGATAGGAGGGTAGAGTGCACCCTGAGAAGGGGCTACTCGGCGGCCGCAGCCTCGGCCTAAACTTCTATTGCATTTAAATCCGTCAATCTGGCCATGGATTTCCTATGTGACACATCCCAGCTACAGCTGAAGTTGGCAGCCAAGACAATGGCTCTGGTGTCAGCTGCTAGGAGACCTCTATGGCTAAAGCCCTGGAATGCGGATAACGCATCCAAATATAATCTCTGTGGGCTCCCCTTCGAACCGGACCGTTTATTCGGTTCAGAACTGGACACCATCATGGAGGGACTCTCCGATAAAAAGGGAAAGAGTCTCCCCCAACAACCCTTTCGGGCCCGGGGCAGGCAAGATCGCGGAGGCAGATCCGGACAGCAGGCCAGACGTAGAGATTGGGGGGGGGGCAGTCTAGAAGATTTTCCAGACGCTCCCGTAAACCCACCAAGGAGGCAAAACCCTCCTGACTATGGGCCTCTCAGAGGCTCTTGGTTAAACCCTACTACCCCTGTCGTTACGCCTCTGGATTTTCCCGTACCCCTCCCTCAGCTCCCTGTAGGAGGTCGTCTTTCCCATTTCCAGCACGTATGGGCCCAGGAAATCTCAGATCCCTGGGTGCAAAGCATAGTGGCTACTGGCTATCTAATAGACCTCGTTTCTCTCCCCCCAGAAAGATTTGTTGCCACTCGAAGTTTCCTGCCGGCCAGACAGAAGATCCTAGAATCTTATATTCAGGACTACATTTCCAAGGGAGCCCTGGAGGAGGTACCGGCAGGGGAGAAGGCTCTAGGGATTTATTTTCCAGTATTCCTGGTACCCAAGAAAACAGGAGATCTCCGGATGATCATAGATTTGAGATTCCTCAATCGATTTGTAAGGAGAACCAGGTTCCGGATGGAAACCATAAGGTCAGTCAGCCACATCCTCAGTTCTGGGGACGTGATGGCTACTCTGGACCTCAAGGATGCTTACCTCCACATCCTGATCCATCCTTCCTCTCGGAAATTTCTCAGGATCGCGGTCCAGATTTCAGGGGTGCGCAGGCATTTTCAATTTGCCGCTCTCCCCTTCGGAATCTCTTCTGCCTCTCTTATCTTCACCAAGGTGGTAGTGTCGGTGGTGGCAGCTCTGAGACTCCAGGGATTGACCATTGTTCCCTACCTGGACGATTGGCTTCTTCTAGCCTCTTCGGTCCCTATACTTACTCTTCATGTCGCTATTTCCTTTCTGCTCCGCCTCGGCTGGATCATCAACTGGCAGAAGTCGAACGTGAGCCCTTCGACTTCAATCCATTACTTAGGATTCGTGGTGAACTCTCTGGAGATGTCCCTCCAGTTGACACCAGAAAGAGGAGCACGGATTCGAGTCTCCATCCGGACTCTCATGAAGATGTTGGGGCTCATGACAGCGGCTGCGGATGCAGTCCCTTGGGCTTTATGGCACCTCCGTCCTCTTCAATCGGAGGTTCTAGACAAATGGAACGGCAGCCCTGCGGGGCTAGATTCCCTGTGCTCCCTATCCAACCAAACCCGGAATTCCCTCAGATGGTGGTTCCATCTACCAGCAGGGAAGTCTATGACCCAACCTGTTTGGCTCATATTGACAACAGACGCATCCCTTGTAGGCTGGGGCGCCCATTTAGACGGATCCCCGTTTAGGGGATCTTGGTCTCCTCAGGAGCGGCATCTTTCTTCAAATCTCCGCGAGATGCGTGCTATCCGGTTAGCCCTCCTCCACTTCGCCCCTCAAATCCGGGGCAAAGCAGTGAAAGTCCAGTCAGACAACATGACTGCAGTGCTTTACATAAACAAGCAGGGAGGCACAAGATCCTTGCCCCTTCTTTCAGAGATCAGGGTTATCTTGTGGTGGGCAATGCTGACCCTATCCAATCTATCTGCCACTCACATCCGAGGCTCCCTCAACATCATTGTGAATCGCCTAAGTCGTGGCTTACCGACCGTGGTGTGGTCACTGCATCCGGAGATCTTCAGGCAGCTAGTCCTCAGATGGGGTATGCCAGAGGTGGATCTCATGGCAACCAGGTTCAACGCCAAGGTGCAGAGGTTCTGTTCAATATACAGGGAGGACAACCCCCTGGCGATAGACGCTCTGACAATACCGTGGAGGTTCAGGCTGGCCTACATCTTCCCTCCCTTTTCCATGATTCCGAGGGTATTGATGAAAATACGTCAGGATCAGGCCTCGGTAATAGCCATCATACCATTTTGGCCCAGGAGATCCTGATTTACCCAGCTCATTCAGATGAGTCGGGGACAATATTGGAGACTCCCCCTGGAGCAGACCCTGGTGTCGTGGGACACTCATCTCTGCCCAGATCTGCACAGATTCAACCTGACAGCCTGGAGATTGATCAGTCCCTTCCCAGAGTGGATGGGCTCTCAGAGTCGGTCCTGAGAACCCTGTCGCATTCCAGAGCAGAGTCTACCAAGAAGGCCTACTCCCGGATCATGAGGATCTTCACATCATGGTGTAGTTCCAACTAGGTGGCATCTGCAGATCTGCCCCTCTCTGCGATCTTACAGTTCCTCCAGGATGGGTTAGACAGAGGTCTCTCCCCATCTACCCTGAAGGTTCAGGTTTTTGCCATCTCGGCCTGTCTTAACAGACCATATTCTCGGGACCCGCTCATCAAACGCTTCCTTAAGGGAGCAGAAAGATTGAAGCCTACAATACTGAAACCCGTTCCCCAATGGGACTTGTCAGTAGTTCTCAAGGGGTTAGCATCTCCCCCCTTTGAACCTTTGGAGGAGGCAAGCTTTAAGTTTCTAACTCTTAAAGTGTTTTTTCTTCTGGCTATAACCTCAGCCAAAAGAATTTCTGAGCTGCAAGCTTTCTCCGCTTTACACCCATACATCATCTTTTTACAGGACAGAGTCCTTCTAAAATTTCTACCTTATTTTAGACCTAAGGTTCGAACTTTTCAAAATATTAACCAGGTAATTTCTTTACCTGTATTATTCTCCGCCTCCTCCTCTGATGTTCCAGTTAGACATCCACTGGAAATATCGAGATGCCTCCAGATCTATGTGGATAGATCCAGAGAATTCAGGATAGATGAGAACCTCTTTATCCTGTTTGCCGGTAAGTCTAAAGGCCGTAAGGCATCTAAAACTACTATTAGTCACTGGGTTAAGGAAGCCATTAGGGAAGCTTTCACCTCCCAATCCTTAGATTCTCCGGAGTTTGTGAGGACCCATTCTACTAGGGCCGTAGCTACCTCTGTCGCGGAGAGAAGTCTTCTCCCCCTAGAGTTGATCTGTAAGGCGGCTTCCTGGAGCTCTGAATCAACCTTCATCTCTCATTATAGAATAGATGCTAACGTAGCAGAGTTTTTGGCCTTTGGGCAGACAGTTCTTACTTCTGCCAGGCATGAGGGCCCTCCCTAGGGGATTCTTCTTGCTATCTCCCCATCTGTGCTGCTGGTAGGACGTAAGGGAATCGTTAATTTCTAACGATAATTTGTTTTCCCTTAGTCCTAACAGCAGCACACAAATTTTCCCGCCCTAAGTACTTTCTTGCTATAGTCACGGTGGGCTGGGGGGCGAACCCCTCCCTTTAGGGGAGCTGGAGTTCTTTCATTGGTTATTCTTTGGGCTCATTAAAAATTCTGCTGGTCCTACCAGTCCACGGGGGGCAGTTAACCCCATCTGTGCTGCTGTTAGGACTAAGGGAAAACAAATTATCGTTAGAAATGAACAAACATCTTTTTCTTAGACATGCAGACCAAGCACCACAGAGATTAAGAAACAGCCTGGCATACAAAAAGTTAAAACAATTGTAGACATTGCCAGAGAAGTTTATTCCTTGACTCTCTTAGGGTGGGTTCACATATGCATTCTGGATTTCGTTATGGCTTTCTGTTATAACATGGTTATAACTGAAAATAACGGAATCCATAAGACGGAAGTCAAAACTGAAGCATTTAAGAGGCATTCCGTTTTGATCCGTCTTCATAGAAGTCTATGGTAATCATAACGGATCCGTCTGGTTCCCGTTATGCAAGATGGAAAACAAAGTCCTGTCGACAGGACTTTTTTCTCCGTTCTGCATAATGGAAACGGGACAGATCCCTTATGATTCCCATAGACTTATATTAAGACGGAATCAGGCTTCAGTTTTGCATTCCGTCATAATACAAGTCTATGGGCAGCATAACGGATCCATCCTTCTGTCTTATGGATTGCGTTATTTTACGTTATAACCATGTTATAGTGGAAAGCCATAACAGAATCCAGCACGCATATGTGAACCCACCCTTACAAAGTTGGGACTACAACATAGACTACAGCTGTAGCCGCTATAATAGGGCTTAACAAGGACCTGTCACCGCTCCTGACACGACTGTTTTAATGGCTACATGTATTCCCCATGTAATAACAATTCTGGAGCATCTATTCTTATGACTCTATGATGTGCCATTCCTTTATTTTTACTAGAAGTTATGAATGAATTGCTAGCAGTCTGCAGTAAGGGTACAGAGGGGTATTAAAAAGTTGGGGGGGGGGGGGGGGTACCTGCACAGAGTCAATCTATCCAATCAGTGCTGCCATTTCCAGATTGTGCAGGTACACACCCCCAACTGTTTACCGCCCCTCTGTACCCTTACTGCAGACTGCTAGCAATTCATTCATAACTTCTAGTA
The DNA here is from genome assembly GCF_905171765.1 of Bufo bufo. Taxonomy (NCBI): domain Eukaryota; kingdom Metazoa; phylum Chordata; class Amphibia; order Anura; family Bufonidae; genus Bufo; species Bufo bufo. Next base: position 268,606,117 of record NC_053392.1, on the reverse strand, counting down.
TAAATAATAAAGGAATGGCACAATATACAGACATAAGAATAGGTCCCCTTTAAAGGGGTTCTCTGGGAATAGTCCCCTCAGTCTGCCTCCATAATTAGAAGATTCATACTTACCTGCTCCGTGCCCCTCCAGTCCTAAGCGCTGCTTGTTGCGACGTCACCGCTGAAGTCAATCATTCCCTAAAGCAGAGCCTGTGACCATGTCCATACTGTGACGGATGTAAGTACTGGACATGCGGGAGCACTGGAGCTGTGGGGAGCAGGTAAGTATAAATCGTCTGTTTATAGAGGCAGGCTGGGGTGCTTGAAATAAATATAAAAAAAGGCCAAGATAACCCACAAAGGTATAGAGCAGGGCTGGCCAACCTGCGGCTCTCCAGCTGTTGTAAAACTACAACTCCTACCATTCCCTGCTGTAGGCTGATAGCTGTAGGTAGACTGAGCATGCTGGGAGTTGTAGTTTTGCAACAGCTGGAGAGCCGCAGGTTGGCCAGCCCTGGTATCAGGGCCGCTGATCGGCCAGTACAGCTGGCCCAGTTGTACCGGGCCCGGCTGGCAGGGGGGCCCGGGCTGCCGACTCCCGAGCCATTTTAATTTTTTTGCTGTCAGTGGGCTGGCTCCAGTAACAGCAGGCAGTGTGGGGGCGGCGCTCACTCACTGACGTCACACGCCTGCTCCTCCCACTAGGCGGCGCAGGCGCGTGACGTCAGTGAGTGAGCGCTGCCGCCCGCACTTGTTACTGGAGGCTGGAGGGTGGAGGGAGGAGGCAGGAGCTGAATGTAAGGTAGTATTTTAGTAAAGAGATGAGCGCTGTGCCTGTGCTAAAATTAAAGTTACTGTCTGCAGCCTGCACGGCTGCACCGATTTATTAATGTATACTACTGTGAGTGGCGGGGGGGATCTATATGGATGACGTCATGACGGCACTGTTATAGGGAGGGCGGGGGATCCGTGGATGGCACTGTTATGGGGGGGGTAGTCTGTCATGTGGATGACACTTATGGGGGGGGCCGGGGGGTCTGTGGATGACACTTATGGGGGGGATCTGTGGATGGCACCATTATGGAGGGGGATCTGTGGATGACACTGTTATGGGGGGGATCTGTGGATGACACTGTTATGGGGGGATCTGTGGATGACACTGTTATGGGGGGATCTGTGGATGACTGTTATGGGGGGGATCTGTGGATGGCACTGTTATGGAGGGTATCTGTGAATGGCACTGTTATGGAGGGGTATCTGTGGATGACACATAGCATAAGATGCTATATACGGTATGTGTCATCCACAGATCCCCCTCTATAACAGTGCCATCCACAGATCCCCCCATAACAGTGCCATCCACAGATCCCCTCCATAACAGTGCCATCCACAGATCCTCTCCATAACAGTGCCATCCACAGATCCCCTCCATAACAGTGCCATCCACAGATCCCCTCCATAACAGTGCCATCCACAGATCCCCTCCATAAAAGTGCCATTCACAGATCCCCTCCATAACAGTGCCATTCACAGATCCCCTCCATAACAGCGCCATTCACAGACGACCCCCCATAAGTGTCATCCACAGACCCCCCCCCATAAGTGTCATCCACAGACCCCCCCCATAAGTGTCATCCACAGATCCCCCCATAAGTGTCATCCACAGATCCCCCCATAAGTGTCATCCACATTACTTATGTTTTTTTGGATAATAAAACTTATAACTGGCTGGAGAAAAATAAATATCACTTGTAGACAAATCTGCATGTTGTTTCAAGGCGGCGTCTGGGGAGGGGCCAAGGGCGGGGCCAGGGGTGTGGCTGAAGGAGGGATCAGGGGGTGGAGCTGAAGGGGGCCCCGTCATGTATGCTGTACGGGGCCCCATGATTTCTATCAGCGGCCCTGCCTGGTATAGAGACATCATTTTTTTTTGTAGGGGGGGGGTGGAAATAAATTGCTCCATTTATGTTGTTTTGACAGGAGCATGGACTCATTGTGTTGCTATTAGCTTTCACATAGGAATGAACGAAGAGGCAATGAGGATTTGCTAAGGAAGATTTCCTATTAAAATGCACCGGAATTTTGGAGCAATTAGCCCCAAACAAAGTATGCTGCCATGCACAAAATTTGTTAACAGCTTTTTACACATTTTCCACCTTATTTGACATGGTAAAAGGCTTAGGAGAAATGGGTTGTGGCTTTGTAGGAAAAAGACGTTGCTTAAATGTTATAATTAGAGATGAGCGAATTATTGAAAAGTTTGATTCGGCTGATTCGCATAATTAAAAAAAAAAAGTGCTTTCACGAAGTGCATTTTTTTGTAAGTAGCGGGTGCAATGACAGGGATAGCGCCGGCCCCGTCATTGTACACCTCATACATGATCGCGGCATCTGAGTGTAAAAACAGTGTAAAATGAACATACATTTTTTTTATAAATCAAACTTACTGCCTTCATTTGCTCGTGACGGGCCGGCTGCCACTATCTTACTTGAAGATCTGGTGCGAATTCTTGCGCGGCATGAGATGATGTCATCACGCCGGTGACAAAAATTAGCTGTATTTTTGGAGTAATCTAAGCCTACAAATAGGTGGTGTAAAGTTACCTTAGTTAGTCTAAAGATGTGCCAGGTTTATCATCCAGCATCAGCCACTTTGATGAATCTGGTGCAGTTTTGGACTGTATAGTCTCGGTTAACCGTGTCCAACAATTGCAGTTTTGGAATATTCCCCTTAAGTGGATAGAAATTTTGTGCAGGGTATTCCCAGATCATGTTCCCAGAGAAGTTCCGAATAGAAAATGCTGGCAGCATGCGTATGATATTTCCAATGCAGAGTACCAGAATCAATAAACAGAAGTATAGCTACTGAAAATGGACGCCAGGATTGTCAGATTTCATGTAATATGATAGACAAATATGGGACAAAGATGAACAGTTGCGCAGGGAAGTTTGCCAGTTCTGAGTTGAACAGGTTGTGCAATGGGTACATTTTGAGGACCTATCCTCAGGATAGGCCATCAATATCAGCACCCCACCCCATCAGCTGTATGAAGAGGTTGCGGTGCTCATGTGAGCATTATTTCCTCTTCATTACCTGCATGTCTTCTCGCTTGTAACGGGCAGGGGACAAGCAATTGTAATTACACTGTGCTGCCTCTAGAAGCAAGACAATGTACAGGTAATTATGAAGAGGAAGTAGCGCTTGGACGATCCTTTGAAGACTGTTCACTTCCTTGCCTTGCTTTTTGCATGACTCACATACAATTTGATGATGCTTGTAGTTTGTGACTATATATATATATATATATACATATACATATACATATACATTGCAGTTATTTCACAGTTGTCGTTTATGCCCTATTGTTGCTGTTACTTGAGCAGCAATTTATCAGTAAACCACTGTAATCCCACTTATACAACTCTCCAAATTTTTGTGGATGAAGAAACTCAAACCACATACTTTGCTTGGCAGAGAGGGTACGATTGTTTTTAACCAGTTCCAGACCGAGCCCCCTTCCTAACTAGGCACATTTTAAATTTTTTTTCAAACGCGCTCATGCGTCTTTGAATGGTAGAATTAATTTTTTTCGGTTATGTAAATCATTTTTCTGCCTTTTTTGGTGTTACAGGGGGCTTTATTTTTTCATAATTTGTATTATTTTTGTTTTTTATTTTTATAGCCAGGAAAATATAAAAAAAGAAAAAAGTTGTTTTTCACATTTTTCATGAACAGCACAATGTTCAACTAAAATACTTTTTTTAAAATGATGTCAGCTTTCCATAACAGTTGTTTTTCTATAGGGATGTATGGGTTATGCTTGCAGGGGGCGTAACTAGAAGCTGTGATTTGACGTGTGGTGTTTTTTTTGCTTTATTTTTTTAGTTAACAATTTGTGCCCCCATATGGTCATACAAGATCTTTGGGGAGCATTTAAAGGGTAACTGTCATATTTTTTTTTTATTTGCTAGTTTATTAGAGTTCACTGTGCTGTATAAGTGACAGTTTGTTTAGGCCAATACAAATATATATATTTTTTTCTACTCTTTTTCTACTTTCTTTCTTTTTCTGTTGCTGCATTCTGAGACCCATTTTTTTCTGTTCATGGAGCTATGTGAAGGCTTGTGTTTTGTGGGTGATAGTTTTCATTGATGCAATTTTGGGGTACATAGTACATACTACTTTTTGATTGCTTTTTATTATGCTTTTTTTGGGAGTTGGAATACCAGTTTTACTTTTTACGCTGCTTATAGTATAGGATAAAAATAGTTTTAATTTTTTTATATTTTTATATAAATAAATGTGTTTGCCAGTGAAAAAGGCATTCTCTTTTTTTTAAATTATTATTTTTCTAAATCCTTTTCTAAAAAAAAAATTCTCTGTATCCCAATAATGGATATGAACGTCCAATCTTTAGGTTGCTAATATAACACACTGGAATACTTCTGTATTCCAATGTACTATGTCATTATTAACTATTTGGCCTTGACTAATAATGATCTGTACATGGCAGGCCTGGATGCTACTGTTAGACCCCTGGCTGCCAAATGGACCATACTCTCCAAATGCATCATGGGGGAGAGAGGTTATGGGGTGAGAGAGGGAACCCTCTCACTCTCTTTAACAACTTAAATTCTGGGATCAGCTTTGACCATGGCATCTAAATTGCTGAGATCAGAATTAACTCTGATGCCAAAAATGGCAGTAGTGTGCCATCTGTATTACCGTATTTTTTGCTTTATAAGACGCACTTTTTCCCACCAAAAGTGGGGAAAAATGGCAGTGTGTCTTATAAAGCAAATAGTGCAATTTTTTCATGGCTGACACTGATACATATCGCAGGCCACGCTGTGTGGCATAGCGGCCTGCGATGTAGCAGTTACAGTTAAGCTCTATCACTCTGGTGGGAGGAGGGGCTGGAGGCCTGCAACTCCTGTTACACTCGTGGCAGGGCCCAATGCAGTCACTGTACTCCATTACACCGGGCCCCACTCACAGCAGTCTTCACATGTAAAGTCTATTCATTTAATCCTCAAGCAATGGCACTGCTTTGTTGAACTAATCACCTGTAGTAGTGCTCACTATCAAAGCAGGCTGGCAGCATCACGTCACTCACTCGGTCACGCTCCTCCCACTTCATTAATTAGGCTGGCGGAGCAGGAGCGTGACCGAGTGAGTGACGTGATGGTGCCGGCCTGCCTGCTGCTTTGATAGTGAGCACTACTACAGGTGATTGGTTTAACAAAGCAGCTTGAGGATTAAATGAATAGACTTTACATGTGAAGATTGCTGCAAGCGGGGCCCGGTCTAATGGGGTCACTATTCACACAGGGACATGAGGGGACACATGAATAACTTAATACTGTGACACATAGGGCCATGAGGGGACCAGTATAAGGTGCCATATGTGTGTCATCCACAGATCCTCCCATAAAAGTGTCATCCACAGATCCCTCATAACTGTGTATCATCCAAAGATCCCCCATAATAGTGTCATTCAAATATCCATCCATAACAGTGCATCATCCGCAGATCTCCCCATAACAGCATAACAGTGTCATCCACAGATCCCCCATAATTGTGTCATCCACAGACCACCATTAGTTCAAAACACACCAAAAGCATGCCTTTTGGTTCAAAATATTTCTATTTTCCTCCTCAAAAATCTAGGTGTATCTTATCATCAGGTGCATCTTAGAAAGCAACAAATACGGTAAATAGCTGGCATTTTCAAGCAATGGTGCACTAACTACTTACTTGCAGCACCGTACATGTACAGCTCTGTGAGGGAAGGCATTAAAAAGTTGCAAAAATGGCAGCCCAGTGGGGGTGCAGCTCAAAACTGGAATCATATTTTTTTTAAAGGTGCTGCAGAATAAAGCCCCTTAACAGCTGTGGTAGAACAAAGGTAGATGGTCCTTTAGAGGTTAGCCAATATTTCAATGTTATTACAAATACAAAATAATACTGAAAATAAAATGATGGGACAGAATGAGAAGGTAAGGAAAATCCCATAAAATATTGAAAACAGAAATATAGAGATAAAAAGCTACAGTATAGTGGGCAAAATAAATTATATAAATGTAAATTACTCATGTATCAATGCTATTGCCAGAATTTTAAGAACCAAAATTCTGATGTATTATTATTTGTAATAAAATCTCCACTTATTGTCACATATAGTAACTAGTGTTGAGCGAAGCCAACCATCTAAAGTGGAATTGGGTCTGAATTTTAGGAAAAATTTGATTCTAAACAAAGCTGAATTTCCTCACCCTTGTGGTAATGAATCATTATCTCGGGACCGAAGACAAGTTTGGTTTCAAGTTTTAAAGTGTTTTTTCACTTTAAAAATCAATTACCCAAGATACTCAACAAAGTCACGCGCGACTTCGCAAATAACTAACTTCGGCTCATCGGATCCCTTACATTCTGATAGTGTACAGAGAAAGATCATCGAAGTTATGGACGAAGCGACTTCGGACGTAACATCTGAAGCCCACTTCGCTCATCTCTATCTGTAGCTCCAGTGCCAATTTCTATTGATGAAGCTACACCGAAAAGCTGATCAGTGGGGTGTGGGGTGCCTGAGTACCTAGGCTTCCAGCATTGCTGGATGCTACCTGATGTCTGCCAGCCTCATTAACTTTAATGGGCACCAGCAGAGATCTGGCTGCAACCCGGCAAACATGATGAGAATCTGCTGGACAAAAACCACTGTGCAAAGACGTAAAAAAGATTGAACAACCTATTTAAATCTATTGGGATGGTTTCATAATCACACATGGTTAAAGTTTGCAAAAACACAGGAATTTCATTTTTGCAGCATTTTTGTGGGTGATATTTGCTGTGTTTTTCACCAAAAATGCTGCTAGCAGATGTTAGTTGTAAATCAGTAGGAAATTATGAAAGACCGTGCAAATTGTATTTTTCTTTTGTCAATGGAATATTTTTTCAAAATTCTTTGGTTATAGTGTTATTTAACCCTTTCGCTACCAGCGGCGTACACAGCGCTGATAGCGCTGTGCAAGCATGACGCCTGCTCGCGTGTGCAGCGGACGTCATGGCCGGCAAGTCTCTGCTGTTTCAAACAGCAGAGACGTGCGGCTAATTACCACAACCGGCAATAATACAGATCGCGGTAATTAAATACTTTAGATGCCGTGATCAAGTAAGATCACGGCACCTGAATGCGTGCCCCGTGCGGCCAATCGGGACTTCAGTACATTCGCTGAATGCTCTGAATCTCTATGAAGAAATTCAGAGCATTAATGCTGCAATTCTTATTTTGGCCACCAGATGGCAGGCCAACATAAGAAATGAGCAAAATGCTAAGAAATTGTCATTTTTTTAATCGCTTATAGGTCAAAATGAAATATTCAAAAACATAATTTATATGATTATTTATGAGCCTTAAAATGATGATGAAAAATGTAAAAAAAAGTTAAAAAATATATATAAAAAAATATATATAAAAGTTTAAATCACCCCCCTTTCCGTATAATAAAAATACCTAAATAGCAATAATTATAAACATCCTGGGTATCACCGCGACCGAAAACGCACATAATATTAAAATAAATAAATCCAATACGGCGAAATAAATAAAAGGTTCAAAATGGCCGATTTGCCATTTTTTCATTGCTTCTCTTACTCAAGAAATTTAAATAAAATGTGATCCAAAAGTCATGCACACTCCAAAATGGTATAAATAAAAACTATGAATTGTACCGCAAAAAATGAGCCCCTAAACAGCTCAGTAGACATAAGTATAAAAAGTTATGGGGGGTCAGAATATGGTGATGTAAAATAAATAAATTTCTTAAAGTTTACATTTATTTTTACACTATTTACACATAAAAAACCTATACATATATCGTTGTAATCGTACTCAGAGAATGAAGGGCATGCCGTAAACAAAACTCTGTGGGAACAAAACCCATAAAACAGTGGTGGGATTGCTGTTTTTTTCCAATTCCACCCCATTTGGATTTTTTTCCTGCTTTCCACTACATTTTACGCCATAATTAATGGTGGTATTAGAAAGTACAACTTGTCCCGCAAACAATAAGCCCTCATACAGCTATGTGACTGGAAAAATAAAAAAGTTATGGCTCACGGAAAATAGGGAAGAAAAATGAAAATGAAAAAACGAAAAAAATAAATAAATACGGTATCCTAAGGGTTAAGGGGTTTTCCTATATACTTTTCTATAGAAAATAAAATGGTTGTAAAACACATCTAAAATGCGTCTAGAAAGACCATTCCAAAAACCTAACTAACTACAAAAAACTGTGAAGGAAACCCTACACTATGCACTTTGTTTATTAGAGTAAGTGAACTCCTATAGTTCAGCTCAAGGTGTAATCCAACTGCAAATTGCATTTAAATGTCAGATCCAAGGACAACCAGCTTCCAGATGATATAAAAATCAGGCTGACTTTTGGAGCAACAGCCATTATTTATTTTCCAGCTACCAATTTCCACATTATTCACACTCCTATTCCGGCAAGGTATGTCAGATACCTCTCTTATACTCTGTCCCATAAAAGTGAAACAAAATACTTCTCTCTGATTGTGTACTTGTGGTTGCAAAGTGTTCATGTCACCTCCAGTACTGAAATTACCTATGAAAGTATCATTAAACATGCAGCATAATAGCTTTCATTTTTGCATTTTTATGTTAATTACATTAAAAAAACACTTTAGTATAATCACTAGTGTTGGGTGAGCATGCTCGGCCAAACACAAATTTTACTCGAGCATCGCGATGCTCGGCACATCGCTGTGTTCGGCCGAATACTGCATGTGCTCGAGTATCCTCCCCGCACGTTTGTTGGCTGCTATGCAGCCAATAAACATGCAGGTAAGTACTGGCTACTGGCCTTACAGTGATGGGCTGGTCAGAATGCGTCATCGGGTGCTATATAGCACCCGATGATACGTATTCGGCTCAGTTTTAGTCAGGGAGAGTGTAGGGAGTGAAATAGGAATATTTTAGCTTTTATACTTGTTATAGACCCAAAAGTCCTTTTAAGGACTATTGTGTGTGGCAGCAATATATATTTTTAGTGCAACCTGCACTTAATTGCTAAAACTTGTTAGAGACCCAAAAGTCCTTTTAAGGGCTATAGTTTTATCTGGCAGCAATATATATTTTTAGCGCAACCTGCTCTAAATAGCTTGCTCACTGCAGACAGTGACATTATCTGCGCTACATCTCCTGTGTAATGTGTGCGCAGCCTAAAAATATCTGTGAAATCCAGTGTACGTTTGTGCATCCTAAATATCAGTGACATTTAGTCAGTGTAATTTTTTATTAGGGGCGGTGGTGACAGCGACATAACTTGCGCTATACCTCCTGTTTAACGTTTGCGCATCCTAAAAATATCTGACATTCATTGTACTTTACAGGGAGTGCAGAATTATTAGGCAAGTTGTATTTTTGAGGATTAATTTTATTATTGAACAACAACCATGTTCTCAATGAACCCAAAACACTCATTAATATCAAAGCTGAATATTTTTGGAAGTAGTTTTTAGTTTGTTTTTAGTTTTAGCTATTTTAGGGGGATATCTGTGTGTGCAGGTGACTATTACTGTGCATAATTATTAGGCAACTTAACAAAAAACAAATATATACCCATTTCAATTATTTATTTTTACCAGTGAAACCAATATAACATCTCAACATTCACAAATATACATTTCTGACATTCAAAAACAAAACAAAACAAATCAGTGACCAATATAGCCACCTTTCTTTGCAAGGACACTCAAAAGCCTGCCATCCATGGATTCTGTCAGTGTTTTGATCTGTTCACCATCAACATTGCGTGCAGCAGCAACCACAGCCTCCCAGACACTGTTCAGAGAGGTGTATTGTTTTCCCTCCTTGTAAATCTCACATTTGATGATGGACCACAGGTTCTCAATGGGGTTCAGATCAGGTGAACAAGGAGGCCATGTCATTAGATTTTCTTCTTTTATACCCTTTCTTGCCAGCCACGCTGTGGAGTACTTGGACGCGTGTGATGGAGCATTGTCCTGCATGAAAATCATGTTTTTCTTGAAGGATGCAGACTTCTTCCTGTACCACTGCTTGGAGAAGGTGTCTTCCAGAAACTGGCAGTAGGACTGGGAGTTGAGCTTGACTCCATCCTCAACCCGAAAAGGCCCCACAAGCTCATCTTTGATGATACCAGCCCAAACCAGTACTCCACCTCCACCTTGCTGGCGTCTGAGTCGGACTGGAGCTCTCTGCCCTTTACCAATCCAGCCACGGGCCCATCCATCTGGCCCATCAAGACTCACTCTCATTTCATCAGTCCATAAAACCTTAGAAAAATCAGTCTTGAGATATTTCTTGGCCCAGTCTTGACGTTTCAGCTTGTGTGTCTTGTTCAGTGGTGGTCCTCTTTCAGCCTTTCTTACCTTGGCCATGTCTCTGAGTATTGCACACCTTGTGCTTTTGGGCACTCCAGTGATGTTGCAGCTCTGAAATATGGCCAAACTGGTGGCAAGTGGCATCTTGGCAGCTGCACGCTTGACTTTTCTCAGTTCATGGGCAGTTATTTTGCACCTTGGTTTTTCCACACGCTTCTTGTGACCCTGTTGACTATTTTGAATGAAACGATTGATTGTTGGATGATCACGCTTCAGAAGCTTTGCAATTTTAAGAGTGCTGCATCCCTCTGCAAGATATCTCACTATTTTTGACTTTTCTGAGCCTGTCAAGTCCTTCTTTCGACCCATTTTGCCAAAGGAAAGGAAGTTGCCTAATAATTATGCACACCTAATATAGGGTGTTGATGTCATTAGACCACACCCCTTCTCATTACAGAGATGCACATCACCTAATATGCTTAATTGGTAGTAGGCTTTCGAGCCTATACAGCTTGGAGTAAGACAACATGCATAAAGAGGATAATGTGGTCAAAATACTCATTTGCCTAATAATTCTGCACGCAGTGTATTTGCTCATACATTTACCAAACCTGCGCTACTGTACGTGTGACATACTTGCAAGCATATATGCCATTTAATATGCTCAAGGCGAGCAGTAAGAAATGGCCAAGTGGCCATGCTGCTGATGGTGCACACAGAGGCCATGGCCCTGTGCGCGGTAAAACTGTGCCTGCTGCCTTTAGCACAAGAAATACATTCATCCACGATACCTAGCTTCATGTCCCAGTTTGCAGGGCGGCGCAGGACACCACACTCCAAGTCAGACCAGTGCGACCAGTAGTGGAATACCAGCTGCAACATGGTTGGATTGCAGCAGATAATTCTTCCAGTCAGTTAGGCACCACCCTGTCTTCCAAAATGTCCAGTCTCAGCAGCCAAGAGTCTGGTCAACAGAATCCTTACCGTGATACTCCTTCCACCCACCATAGAGAGTCTTGGCAAACAAGTGATCCCACACTCGGATATTCCGAGGCGCTGTTTTCATCGCCATTTCTTAATTTGGGCCTCTCGCCAAGCCCACTTGAAGAGGGACATAAGGAGATCTTGTGCCCTGATTCCAAAACTCTGGAGCATCCACAGTCAGAAGAAGATGACGGTGGGGAACGCAATAAGTGTTTCACGAGGTGGATGAAGATGATGAGACACAGTTGCCAATAAGTCAATCGCAATTAGTGTCTCAAGAGGTTCATGATGAGGATGAGACACAGTTGTCAATAACTGAGGTTGTTGTTAGGTCAACAAGTCAGGAGGGTGACCAGAGTGAGGAAGTAGAAGAGGAAGTGCTGGACGATGAAGTCACTGACCCAACCTGGGAAGGTGGTAAGCCGAGCAAGGACAGCAGTACAGAGGGGGAGGGATTCGCAGCACCGCAACAGGCTGGAAGAGGCAGTGGGGTGGCAAAAGGGAGAAGGCAGGCCACACCAAACAGGCCCACAACTGTTCCCCGGAGCACCCCTTTGTGGCAATCTCTCTTGCCAAGGGGTAGGTGTTCCGCAGTCTGGCACTTTTTTGAGGAAAGTGCGGACGATCAAAAAATTGTCATTTGCAACCTGTTCCTTACTAAAATGACCAGGGGTGTGAACACTAGCAACCTCACCACCACCAGCATGATCCGCCACATAGAAACATAGAAACATAGAAACATAGAATGTGTCGGCAGATAAGAACCATTTGGCCCATCTAGTCTGCCCAATATACTAAATACTATGGATAGCCCCTGGCCCTATCTTATATGAAGGATTGCCTTATGCCTATCCCATGCATGCTTATACTCCTCCACTGTATTTGCAGCTACCACTTCTGCAGGAAGGCTATTCCATGCATCCACTACTCTCTCAGTAAAGTAATACTTCCTGACATGGCATTAAAGAACCCTAATAGGTGGGCCGAACGCCTGGGTCCACAACCAGTGTCTGCGGGTCACACCTCTGCCTCCTCTTCCCCTGTGTTACGTGCTGGCCAATCCCCTGTCCAAGATGCAGGCCTGGAAACCTCCTGCCATGCACCTGGACCTTCGCAAGCACCATCATCTAGCACATCCACTACTGTGTCCCAGTGCAGAGTACAGATGTCTATACCCCAGGCCTTTGTACGAAAGCGCAAATACCCAGCCACCCACCCACAGACCATAGCACTAAATGCACACCTTTCCAAATTGCTGGCACTGGAAATGTTGCCATTTAGGCCTGTGGACACTGAGGCTTTCTGCAGCCTGATGGCGGCGGCTGTCCCGCGGTACTCTGTCCCCAGCCGCCAATATTTTATATGATGTGCAGTCCCAGCCTTACACTAGCATGTGTCCCGTAACATCACCCGTGCCCTGACCAACGCAGTTATTGGGAAGGTCCACTTAACACATGGACAAGTGCTTTTGACCAGGGACGCTACATTTCCCTGACAGCACACTGGGTGAACGTTGTGGAGGCCGGGAGCGAGTCGTGCCCTGAGATGGCACAGGTGCTACCGACGCCAAGGATTACGGGCCCTACTTCCCTCAGGGTTTCCGCCGCCACCTACGTTAGTAGCTGCAACTCCCTCTTCTCCTCCTCCTCCTCCGCCTTCTCTTCCACTTCCACCTCTGAATTATCATCTTGCAGCATCAGTCAGCCATCAGTCAGTAGCTGGAAGCAGTGTAGCACTGCAGGGAGGAATCGGAAACAGGCTGTGCTTAAACTGATCTGCTTAGGTGACAAACAGCACATTGCCACAGAGCTGTGGCAGGTGATAAGGGACCAGACTAAGCTGTGGCTCTCGCCTCTCAACTTACAACCAGGCATGGTTGTGTCTGATAATGTCCGTAACCTGGTGGCGGCTTTGGAGCTTGGTAAGCTCACACACATACCATGCCTAGCCCACATGTTCAACCTACGGGTTCAGCGGTTTCTCAAAACCTACCCCAATATGCCGTATGTGTGCTTATTTCTGCAAGTCATAGACAGCTTCCGCCGGTCTGGCAATGCTGCAGCAACACTTGCAATTGCCAGCTCACCAACTGTTGTGCGAAGTGAGCACGCACTGGAACGCCACTTTCCACATGTTGGCCAGGCTTTGTGAGCAGCAGAGGGCAGTAGTAGAATACCAGCTGCAACATGGTTGTCGCCCTTCCAGTCAGCTTCCGCTCTTCACAAGTGACAAGTGGGCATAGATGTCAGACCTCTGTGAGGTTTTACGCAACTTTGAGGAATCAACACAGATAGTGAGCGACAATAACGCTATTATCAGCGTAACCATCCCACATCTGTGTCTACTCAAACGCTTGCTGCTCAAAATTAAGGCAGACGCTTTGCAAGAGGTGGAAATGGTGGAAGAAAGTACACAGGGCGATAGCCAGACCACCCTCAGTTCGTCTTGTCAGCGCGAATTGTATGATGAGTAGGAGCAGGAGACGGTTGCCTCTGCTACAGAGGGTAGTACCCATGGAAGTTTTATTCCATCTGTTCAGCATCATTGGGTAGAAGAGGAGGAAGAGGATAAGGAGATTGAGAGTCATCCTCCTGATGAGGACAGCGAGGTCTTGTCTGTTGGGATTCTGGCACACATGGCTGACTCTATGTTAGGCTGCCTTTCCCTTGACCCTCGCATTGTACGCATTTTGGCAACACCATTTACTGGTTGTTCACGTTTCTCGACCCCCGTTACAAAGAGAACTTCTGATCTCTCATTCCCGTGGTGGAAAGGAATAGCAAAATAGTGCAATACCATAAGGTCCTTGTTGAAAAATTGCTCCAAAATTTTTTAGCTGACAACGCTGGCTCCAAAGTACGTAGTTTCTTGGCTAACCGAGGAGGAGAGACGAGGGGAACACACAGCAGTACCAACAGAGGTAGGGCAACACTCTCTAAGGCCTGGGACAGTTTTATGACACCCCGCCAGCACCCTCAACCTGATGCGCGGCCTAGTGTCAAAAGGAGGGAAAATTTTTGGAAGATGGTGAAGGAGTATGTAGCAGACCGTGTCAGCATCCTCAGTGATCCTAGTGTGCTTTACAACTATTGGGTGTCCAAGCTGAACACGTGGCACAAACTGGCACTCTACGCCTTGGAGGTGCTGGCCTGCCCCACCAACAGCGTTTTGTCAGAGCGTGTATTTAGTGCTGCTGGGGGCATAATAACTGATTAGGTCATCTGCCTGTCAACTGAAAATGCTGACCGGTTGAACAAGGCCTGGATTGCACCTGACTTCTCTACTTCACCAGAGTAAAGCGGCTGAACATAAAGGCACTGTAAATGTTGCTTTTATGGTGTATTGAATACACTGTATTCCCATGCACCCCTTCCACCACTAAAAAGGGTATATGGTTTAATCTCCCTTTTCTCGTCCTCCTCCTAATGTTTTAGAGGGTCAGCTCAGCAGCGACCCCTCACCCATAATGTTTTAGAGGGTCACCAGCAGGCCCCCAGCCATAATGTTTTTGAGGGTCACCAGCAGGCCCTCAACTATAATGTTTAATGGGGTCAGCTTAGCGGCAGACTCTCACTCCTAAATTTTTAGATTGTCAGCTTGGCAGCAGTCCCTCACCCACACAATTTTTTAGATGGTCAGCTCGGCAGCAAGCCCTCACCTACAAAATTTTTTCGATTTTCAGCTCAGCAGCAGGCCCTCGCCCACAAAATTTTTTACATGGTCAGCTCGGCAGCAGGCCCTCGCCCACAATTTTTTTTAGTTAGTCAGCTCGGCAGCAGGCCCTCGCCCATAGTGTTTTAGATGGTCAGCTCAGCAGCAGGTCCTCACCCACAAAATTGTTTAGATGGTCAGCTCGCCAGCAGGCCCTCGCCCACAACATTTTTTAGATGGTCAGCTCAGCAGCAGGCCCTCGCCCCTAATGTTTTAGATGGTCAGATCAGCAGCAGGCCCTCGCCCCTAATGTTTTAGAGTGTCACCAGCAGGCCATCAGTCATAATTTTTTAAAGGGGTGTATGATGCCCTCCTTTATGTGTAATAAAGGGTGTATTGGAGTGCCGGTTCCTTGTAATTTTTGGTAGCCCTTTCTCTTAGTGCATAGGCCTTATGAGTGCAGGAGTCCCACTACCTGAACAATTGTACCAGAATGTGAATGAGGCCCCCCCATTATGTGATATACAGGTTGTATCGAAGCGCCTCTACCTTGTTATTTTTGGCAGCACTTGCACTTTATATACAAGTGAATATACAGAAAATAATGTTTCCTAACAATTTTTCCTCTAAACTCGATTTTATCTTCGGTTTCTTGCGTATTATTGTCAGTCTGTAAAAGTGGCGTACTACTCAGACAACATTGTTCCCAGCAGCGACCTGGGAGTACAAGATGCATCCAGACATCCTCCCCATGCTGTTCCCGAACCATTTCAGTGGTGTTTCCATCAATTTCTGACCTTTTCTTATAAACCAGACACCCTCCCTTCTTCAGAGCAGGGGGTGCCTGGTTTAATGCTAGGGTTCTCTTATTGACTTCCATGCAAGTACATGTGGGCTGGCGCAGTTATATGATGTCACCGCACCAGGCCGCGCATACCGGCGCTTCCAGGGGGAGAATGGCTTCAATCCTCCTGCCTTTGAATTGACCGTGTACCTCTGGCACTGTAATTACAGCGCTGGAGGTACGTGGCATACAGGGGCAGGGGAGCCCTTTGTTCCCCTGTACTTATTATGTAAAACATCTCCGACCCTTTGATCCTCTGTCTTTTGGCGTGGCGGCAACTGGACACATTTGTCCCTTTATCCGGGCAGCATCTCCCCCCTGCAGGTGCGCTGGCATGTGCCTGCAGGAGAAGTCATCAGCCCGGGGGGCACCCGTGATTGGGGGGGCATGCATGGTCAACATAATAAGCATATATATATACATATACATGCATATAAATTACAGGAGCATATACAGTACAGACCAAAAGTTTGGACGCACCTTCTCATTCAAAGAGTTTTCTTTATTTTCATGACTATGAAAATTGTAGATTCACACTGAAGGCATCAAAACTATGAATTAACACATGTGGAATTATATACATAACAAACAAGTGTGAAACAACTGAAAATAAGTCATATTCTAGGTTCTTCAAAGTAGCCACCTTTTGCTTTGATTACTGCTTTGCACACTCTTGGCATTCTCTTGATGAGCTTCAAGAGGTAGTCCCCTGAAATGGTTTTCACTTCACAGGTGTGCCCTGTCAGGTTTAATAAGTAGGATTTCTTGCCTTCTAAATGGGGTTGGGACCTTCAGTTGCGTTGAGGAGAAGTCAGGTGGATACACAGCTGATAGTCCTACTGAATAGACTGTTAGAACTTGTATTATGGCAAGAAAAAAGCAGCTAAGTAAAGAAAAACGAGTGGCCATCATTACTTTAAGAAATGAAGGTCAGTCAGTCAGCCGAAAAATTGGGAAAACTTTGAAAGTAAGGGCTATTTGACCATGAAGGAGAGTAATGGGGTGCTGCGCCAGATGACCTGGCCTCCACAGTCACCGGACCTGAACCCAATCGAGATGGTTTGGGGTGATCTGGACCGCAGAGTGAAGGCAAAAGGGCCAACAAGTGCTAAGCATCTCTGGGAACTCCTTCAAGACTGTTGGAAGACCATTTCAGGGGACTACCTCTTGAAGCTCATCAAGAGAATGCCAAGAGTGTGCAAAGCAGTAATCAAAGCAAAAGGTGGCTACTTTGAAGAACCTAGAATATGACATATTTTCAGTTGTTTCACACTTGTTTGTTATGTATATAATTCCACATGTGTTAATTCATAGTTTTGATGCCTTCATAGTCATGAAAATAAAGAAAACTCTTTGAATGAGAAGGTGTGTCCAAACTTTTGGTCTGTACTGTATGTGTATACCATATATATATACACATACCGGGCCTATACATTTATATATGCATGTATATACATACAGGGGATATATATACTTATACACTGAACAAAAATATAAACGCAACACTTTCGGTTTTGCTCCCATTTTGCATGAGCTGAACTCAAAGATCTGAAACATTTTCTACATACACAAAAGACCCATTACTCTCAAATATTGTTGCCAAATCTGTCTAACTCTGTGTTAGTGAGCACTTCTCCTTTGCTGAGATAATCCATCCCACCTCACAGGTGTGGCATATCAAGGTGCTAATTAGACAGCATGAATATTGGACAGGTGTACCTTAGACTTTCCACAATAAAAGGCCACTCAAGGCCACAGTTTTGCCTTACCGATTGTGGCCTGTGGAATGTTGGTCCACTCCTCTTCAATAGCTGTGCAAAGTTGCAGAATATTGTCAGGAACTGGAACGCGCTGTCGTATACGCTGATCCTGAGCATCCCAAACATGCTCAATGGGTGATGTCCGGTGAGTATGCCGGCCATGCAAGAACTGGAATGTTTTCATCTTCGAGGAATTGTGTACAGATCCTTGCAATATGGGGCCGTGCTTTATCATGCTGCAACATGAGGTGATGGTTGTGGATGAATGGCACAACAATGGGCCTCAGGATCTCTGTGCATTCAAAATGCCATCAATAAAATGCACCTGTGTTCATTGTCCATAGCATACGCCTGCCCATACCATAACCCCACCGCCACCATGGGCCACTCGATCCACAACATTTACGTCAGCAAACCGTTCACCCATACGACACCACACACGCTGTCTGCTATATACCCTGAACAGTGAAAACCAGGACTCATCCGACAACAGAACGCCTCTCTAACGTACCAGACGCCATAGTATGTGAACATTTGCCCACTCAAGTCGGTTACGAAGACTAACTGCAGTCAGGTCCAGACCCGGATGAGGATGATGAGCATGCAGATAATCTTCCCTGAGACGGTTTCTGACAGTTTGTGCAGAGATTCTTTGGTTATGCAAACCGATTGTTGCAGCAGCTGTCCGGGAGGCTGGTCTCAGACGATCATGGAGGTGAACATGATAGATGTGGAGGTCCTGGCCTGGTGTGGTTACATGTGGTCTGCGGTTGTGAGGCCGGTCGTATGTACTGCCAAATTCTCTGAAACACCTTTGGAGACGGCTTATGGTAGAGAAATGAACATTCATTGCACGGGCAACTGTTTTGGCAGACATTCTTGCAGTCAGCATGAGAATTGCACGCTTCCTCCAATGTTGTGACATCGGTGGCATTGTGATGTGTGATCAAACTGCAAATTTCAGAGTGGACTTTTATTGTGGGCAGTCTATGTACACCTGTGCAATATGCATGCTGTCTAATCAGCACCTTGATATGCCACACCTGTGAGGTGGGATGCATTATCTCGGCAAAGGAGAAGTACTCACTAACACAGATTTAGACAGATTTGTGAAAAATATTTGAGAGTAATGGGTCTTTTGTGTATGTAGAAAATGTTTCAGGTCTTTAAGTTCAGCACATTCAAAATGGGAGCAAAACTGAAAGTGTTGCGTTTATATTTTTGTTCAGTGTATATATAATACAGGGGTGAACACTTGCACCCACCGGATGCTCGCGACAGGGCATCCGTCTTATCCTACAACCTTCTGGCTTAATGTTCCCTGTGGAATATGTGGTCAGTATTACCTTTTTACCCTTATTCTGCCCTGCCCAGGCCAGCCGAGTTTGTTGTGTAACTAATTCTGGTTTTCTACCTAGTAGAAAATATCTAAGGGAATCGAGTGCCCATCTAATGGCCCGACACTTTTGTGTTACTTTCTGGTCTCGCTCTCTTTGTTTCTTTGCATCTGGCCCATGCCCTTCCAGGAACCTCCATTTTGTCACCATTCCTTTTTTTCTAGTTTTTCCAGCATTTCTGCTTCTAGACTTGCTAGCTCTGCAATGACCATAAGTTCCACTTTCAAGTTCATCCTTTACTTCAGCAGTGGTTTCCTCAGCTTTGGCGGCAGTTTCAAAGTTTTTTGCTTCCTCAGTGACTTTTTCCACTTCGGCAGATTCTCCTTTAGCCATGTATTTGATCTCTGCAACATCTGAGGATTTGTCCCACTCCAAGTCATCGTTCTTAGCTCTTTCAGCTGTTGTCTCTTTGAAGTCTCCACTCACTTTGTGAGCCTTCTCATCCTTCTCGGACAGGGTATTATATACCGGCCCTCTTAAAGGGATTCTGTCACCAGGTTTCACCCCTGTCAGCTAAACATATGCTGATGTTCAGGGCCTCATCAGGATTCCTAATGTGGGATTCTAAATGTGATCCGTAGCCTTATTTTGCTAAAAAACAGGTTTTACTGTGCGCACGCGCGAGATCTTACAGCAGGAGGAGGGAAGAGGGAGGAGGGGGGATGGAGGGAGAGCGAGAGGCGGCACAGAGGATTAGGAGGCGGTACAGAAGTCCGGAAAGGCGGCACTGGGCATGAACGGCGGTGGGTGCGGCCGGCACCTTGCATCCCTTGACATCCCCTTGGGCACCTTATTTCTTTGAGTGACAGGTTAGTAAAACCTGTTTTTTTTAGCAAAATAAGGCTACGGATCACATTTAGAAGCCCACATTAGGAATCCTGATGAGGCCCTGAACATCAGCATATGTTTAGCTGACAGGGGTGAAACCTGGTGACAGAATCCCTTTAACTCCTTCTTTTCCTTTTTATAAAGGTTGAAGGTACGGGAAACACTGGGGTCTTTAACAGACTCCTTGTCTTCTGGCATTCCCTCCAGAGGGTCAGCCGGGACATTGCTCTCCCTTTATGCAGGATTCATCCCATCCCATAGTAGGATACAGGATCTACATACTGGTCATCCATCTCCTCGTACTTCTTACCCAGCAGGCGGCTGGCTACTTGGAAGGCCTTGTAGGCGGATGGGACGTCTTTCAGGACCAGGTCCTGGCTACCCACTGCCATGAGTCTCTTGGCGTCTGCATCCACATCAGCCCCATCAATGGGTTCAGAAGAAACATCTTCCATCTTCTCTGCCTCATTCGGCACCGCAGCATCACCATCTCCAGACCCATTCTTAACAGGCTCTGGCTTGGACTTCTTGGCCTCTTCTCTCAGAGGACTCTCCCCTTCAGGTTTCTCATTTTCTTTTGATTGAGCAAACATGTCATCCTGAGAAGCTCTTGCCTCTAACTCATCAAGTTGAGTCCTCATTTCTTCCACCTGCTGCTCGAGAGTACACTTAGACTTCTCCAACTCATGGACGTTCTTCTCGACGTCATCCTTTGAGCTCACGAGATCCCCCATCTCTGCTCTAAGTTGCTTGTTCAGCCTCTCCAATTCATCTCGACCCTCAAGGGCTTCTTCAAGGGCCCTAGCCATAGAGAGGACCTTGGTCTCCTCTTCCCGAGCATCAGCCTCCGGTTGGTCACGTTCTTCAGCATATCGGGCCGAGATGTATTTCTCTTCAGCTAGGAGCCGATCAAACTTCTTCTGTTTCTTCTCAGTTTTTCGCACCAGCTTGTTGGAAGCGCCCCACTCTTTGGCTTCCTGTTCCAGCTGCTCCTCACTCTGCTCTGTTGCAGCAGATGTAGGAGTATCCCAATTCTCTTTTGGAAACCCTGTGGGGTACCACCCAGGGTCCTTTTAAGCACTTTGTGTCTACTGTAGTCTTTGGTGTCTTTCTAGAGTCTTTACTCTTCTCCTGGACATTAGGCAGTAGACCGTTCAGTTCACTCGTCTCTTTCTGGGTCTCCTCCTTTGACCCTTCCATAGCCTTCTTTAGTTGCTCTGTAAAGTCCCTTCTCTAATGTATCTAGGGATGGCGCGGAGCAAGTGGAACCATTTTCAAGTTTGCAGCTGTACTGACCTGCCGGGTCAACTATAACTGTCCGGATCTGGGCCTGAGATACTAGGCTGCCGTTACCCACCTTAACTCTCATCTTGTCAGATATAACTGTCTTCTTGTCGCTATTAGTAACCCCCTTTATTTTGCAGGATTTTGACATGGTAGGCTCAATCGGAGTCGCTATCAGTTACAGCATATACGTCACACATACTGCTCGTGTCCTTAGCAATCCTTAACGCTAGGGACGTCGATGAGCTCATTCCCACCTGGTACATTTCCTTATTACCCATAGAACACTGGGGAGACTGCTTATCCCCACCTGATACGTGTGGTACACCCTCTAGCACTGCCACATTTTTACCAACAGGGGAAGCTTCTTTCCCAGTCACAGCCTGCAAATAAAATGGGTTGACATCCTCAGACATTTCACAGGAATCCACATTATTTATATGCAATTCTTCAAACCTCCTGATCAAGTCATAAAGTTCTTCTTGAACAATACCAGATGAAGAAAATAAACCTTCATCATCACTACATATTTTACATAACTTCACACCTTCATCCGGAAATGCATTTAACTTGACATCTTCCCTTAAAGGGACAGGCACAAATTCTGCAGGAGTTGTATCACTGACTGCAGAAGTGTCTCCATTACCTGACAACTCCCAAAGCGAGGGGAAAGCACCGCCCAAATTCCTATCCGGCATGAGTGTATCGGCAACCCCAAGCTCATAAGTCCCAGTTCTCACTGGTGTCTCACAGTCAGTGAGAGCCACTGGATAGTCCTTCCTATCCGCACAAATGTCCCACACATTGTCCCCAGATACAAAATCAATATTCGTAAGAGTCTTACACATTGGTGTAACTGGTTCATCAGGCTCAGGATGTGAGGGGGTCTCCAGGACCATCCTGTCCGAGGTCATCATCCTTCTCCTGGATAATAGGTACTCCTGGATAATAGGTACCTCCCACCTTTGATTCCTGGACGTATATCTCCTGACCATAGGACAATCAGGTGCACACTTTCCAAACCGATGGCATCTCCAGCAGCACTCTCTCTGTCGTGCTGGGTTGCTCCCAACAACGACCTTATGGCACCTCCGGACATCATCTATAGGATTCTGTATACACTTGCAGGGACCACTCGAACTCCTGAGAGCTGAACCGCTCTTCCATTCTTTTTCTTCCCGATGGTTGCCCTTGGCAATGGCATATATTCGCTTTTCCACTCCCGGCACGCCACCGGCCTCTTGGAATTTTACAAAGTGTCCAGACCGCGTCATGGACCCTCTCTTCAGCAAATGATTAGTTCTCTGCTCCAGCTGCTTCATTATGTCCTCCATGGCCCTTGTTTTCTGCCAAACTGGAGCACAATTCACATGGGATGTCATCTTGACCCCAAATCTTTCCCCAAGACCCATGACCAGAGTCAGTCTCGCAGCAACCCAGTTCACTTAGCCAGAGAGCACAAAACCACAAAAAAAAAAAAAGTCCAAGTCGTTCATTGTACCTTAGGGTTTCTGGCCCTTTAAATCCACACAGCTTTTGCTTGCAGCATAGCAGTATTCAGCAGTACCTGCTCTTATTGTTGCCCTTAGCTACCGGTTGTCTTCTTTCAGCAGGGACGCTTGCACGCATCCTCCACCAATTGTGAGGGATTAGCTCTCTTTCGGGGGTCACTCTCACAATTATCTTTACAAATAGCTGGGTTAAAGGGCCAAATGTGTGCTTTAATCTCGCTCCAGAACATAAATAATACAAAACAAACTAAACATATGGTAGAATCCCTGACTCACCTATACAGTGCTGTTCAGATACAGTGTCAGGTCCAACTTTCTCATCCAAGCATATATCAGCCCCCAGGCTGTAACACGGTCAGTACAGGCTATGTCTCAGCATCGTGGTTTCTCAGCCTAGCCTGGCTGAAACCACATACCCAGAGCCTCACTCGGTCTCTGTTTGCAACAACGCCCCAGACTGACAGTCTGGGATGGCTTTTACTCCCCAGTAATGATCTCAGGTGATTACACCTGGGGATCCCTCGTGCTAGGGAAAACCTGCCCTGGAATAGGAGGGGTGGATTGGGAGATCCCACTACCAACCTACCTCTCAATCCAAGTAAGATCCAGCCCTTAAATACTAAAAAAAATAGCTCCAGCAACTATGCCTTGCTGAAGCCAGCACTAGTGTTGGTTGAACACCAAAGTGCTTGTGTGCAACACTTCCCGAGCACCTACAGAACTTCTACAGAGCACCCGAGCACAATGGAATAACCTGAGCATTAAACCAGACACCCCCTGCTCTGAAGAGGGGAGGGTGTCGGGACTTTAATTCGGCTTAGGAATCCCTGCTATGACTCCGTGTATAGCTATGTCCATATATGGAGTCAGTGCTTGGGGAAACCCAGTGTATTTAAATCTAATTTAGCCTCTATTTCTGAAAAGTTTCTGGCGGGACTCGAACTCACAACCTTCTACATTACAGCCAAGAATCTTAACCACTACACTATAGAGCTGCAAAAAAAAAAAAAAGACTTCTCCTGTATAGAAATACTTACTAGTAGTAAGTAATTTAAACATATATATAAGTTTTTAGCCATAATATATTTACATATATTATATATTTAGAATGTATAATATATTATAATATATGTAAATATATTATGACTAAAACATCAGTAGTTATTAGTTTCCCACATATTATGCATTCATATATATCAGAAGTATGATTTTATATATATGAGACTTCTGCTGTATAGGAATACTTACTACTAGCCAGCACTAGTGATGGCCTTGCGGTTTGCCCGGCGGTCGGTTTGCGGCAAACTTTGCATGTTCGCCAAACATGCGAACTTATGGCGATATTCGACCCCGCCATATTCTTTTACATTGTAAAGAACTTTGACCCGTGACACATCCATCAGGTGGTACAGGACACCTTCTTTCTGGAGTGTGCATTGCGTCGTGTCATTGATCAAGCTGTCAAAAAGCAGGAGCTGGAAGATAAGGAACTCGCAATGCTGGATGAATTCCCAGGGGGGCACTCCATCTGAGATAAGTCAAAAACAGGAGTCTGAAGAGGAGTCAGAGGAGGATGGTGGCGGGGCCGAGGAGGAGCAAGAAGAGCATGCTTTAAACGTTTCTGGGATCCCTGGTGTTGTCCGTGGATGGGGGAGGAGAACGAAGACGACATTATCCTGGATGATGAGCAGGAGCCAGGCCACTCCGCCGCTTCCAGTTTAGTGCTAATGGTCCAGTGTTTTAAGAGGGACCCCCGTATAAAAAGCATAAAGGGCAAGGACTAGTACTGGGTGGCAACGTACTTAGACCCCCGGTATGAACACAAAATGGCGGAAATGTTACCACCATAACAGAGGGCTGTCAGAATGCAGTGCTTCCAGGCATTCTGCTTTTGCGGGCACTGGCAGAGGAATTTCCACTCACAGAGAAACAGTTGCGGGTACCAATCCAACAGTGCATGCTTCGGATATGAGATCATTCTTGCAGCTAACCCATCGACAGCCGTCCTCCGGATCCAGCCTCTGGGAATGCCTAGACCGACAGGTGTCCGACTACATCGGGTTAACGGCCGATGTGGACTCTCTGAGAAGCGATGAACCTCTGGACTACTGGGTGGGCAGGCTTGAGCTGTGGCCAGAGCTGGCACAATTTGCCATGGAACTGTTGGCTTGCCCCTCGTCTAGTGTCCTGTCCGAAAGGCCATTCAGCGCAGCAGGGGTGATCGTGACCGATAAGCGCACTCGCCTAGCTCACAACAGTGTGGACTACCTCACATTTCTAAAAATTAATGAGGCATGGATCTCGGAGGAATTCAACACATGTGACGAGTCGACCATGTTTGATTGAAATTCCTCATGACAGCCCACAAATATCCGCCACCACCCAGAACAAATCATAGTCCCTGTCTTAGTTAAATACAGCGGCATAAAAGGCCTTTTTTGTCCGTTGACTGCCTAATTTTTTAGGCCTGTACTGGCCGACAGTTACACATTTATCCTGTGACCGCCTAATGTACCTCCAGCCACATAATCCAAAGTTCTTTGCTGTCAGGTGAACGCCTATTGGCTAATTTTTGGGGCCTGTACTGGCCTACAGTTACATTTTTATCCTGTGACCGCCTAATGTACCTCCAGCCACAGAATCCTACAAAGTTGTGTGCTGTTCAGGTGAATGCCTATTGGATACTTTTTGGGCCTGTACTTGAGTGGCAAGTTCTCACAACAATACTTAGTGCACCAATCACTAATATCTCATGAGACCTTTATAAAATGTGAAGTTGTGTGTACCCGCGAAAAAATAAATCGCATCATTAGGGATTTTCACAATGGCGCTTTTTTTAAACACTCGATCTGCATATACAGCGATTGTTATAACATGCATGTGAAATGTAATCAAATACACTGCTTTTAATAAGCTATAATAAGTAATAAATTACTTACAGTGATCAGAAATTCTTAACGTCGCGAAAATTGTTGCCACCATCTTTTCTGATCGCATCCAACTTTGGTCTGGTGGAAACCCAGTTGCTGTAATAGGCCGCACATATTTTGTGCATGCGCATAGGCGAAAATTACATGCCGATATTTTGCATTGAAAAAGATAATTAATGGAGATCACAAATTCGAATAATACATCTGGTATGTCACTGTCCATGTTGTGGGATGATTTGTGCACTTCTTGTAATTATTTGGTGGCTGCAAATATGAGCTGAAGGTTTGTCAGGTTCGCCTGCCATTAAAGTGAATGGGGCCCGCCGCGAACTTTTCATCACGTTCGCGAACCTTCCGGCCGATGTTCGTCCATCACTAGCCAGCACCACTCTGGAACTTTGCTTATCTTGGAACCTAGGTGAGATATACCCTCTTCCGAGATCCTTATCACTTTAGCGTTCACATCACCACAATATATATATATATATACACTCACCTAAAGAATTATTAGGAACACCTGTTCTATTTCTCATTAATGCAATTATCTAGTCAACCAATCACATGGCAGTTGCTTCAATGCATTTAGGGGGGTGGTCCTGGTCAAGACAATCTCCTGAACTCCAAACTGAATGTCAGAATGGAAAGAAAGGTGATTTAAGCAATTTTGAGCGTGGCATGATTTGTTGGTGCCAGACAGGCCGGTCTGAGTATTTCACAATCTGCTCAGTTACTGGGATTTTCACGCACAACCATTTCTAGGGTTTACAAAGAATGGTGTGAAAAGGGAAAAACATCCAGTATGCGGCAGTCCTGTGGGAAAAAATGCCTTGTGGATGCTAGAGGTCAGAGGAGAATGGGCCGACTGATTCAAGCTGATAGAAGAGCAACGTTGACTGAAATAACCACTCGTTACAACCGAGGTATGCAGCAAAGCATTTGTGAAGCCACAACACGCACAACCTTGAGGCGGATGGGCTACAACAGCAGAAGACCCCACCGGGTACCACTCATCTCCACTACAAATAGGAAAAAGAGGCTACAATTTGCACGAGCTCACCAAAATTGGGACTGTTGAAGACTGGAAAAATGTTGCCTGGTCTGATAAGTCTCGATTTCTGTGAGACATTCTGTTGAGTCCGAATTTGGCGTAAACAGAATGAGAACATGTATCCATCCTCTGATAGCTACTTCCAGCAGGATAATACACCATGTCACAAAGCTCGAATCATTTCAAATTGGTTTCTTGAACATGACAATGAGTTCACTGTACTAAAATGGCCCCCACAGTCACCAGATCTCAACCCAATAGAGCATCTTTGGGATGTGGTGGAACGGGAGCTTCGTGCCCTGGATGTGCATCTCTCAAATCTCCATCAACTGCAAGATGCTATCCTATCAATATGGGCCAACATTTCTAAAGAATGCTATCAGCACCTTGTTGAATCAATGCCACGTAGAATTAAGGCAGTTCTGAAGGCAAAAGGGGGTCTAACACCGTATTAGTATGGTGTTCCTAATAATTCTTTAGGTGAGTGTATATATATATAATATATATATATACATACATATACACTGCGTGCAGAATTATTAGGCAAATGAGTATTTTGACCACATCATAGGCATAAGGCCATCCTTCATATAAGATAGGGCCGGGGCTATCCATAGTATTCAGTATATTGGGCAGACTAGATGGGCCAAATGGTTCATATCTGCCGACACATTCTATGTTTCTATGTTTCTATGTTCTATCATCCTCTTTATGCATGTTGTCTTACTCCAAGCTGTATAGGCTCGAAAGTCTACTACCAATTAAGCATATTAGGTGATGTGCATCTCTGTAATGAGATGGGGTGTGGTCTAATGACATCAACACCCTATATCAGGTGTGCATAATTATTAGGCAACTTCCTTTCCTTTGGCAAAATGGGTCAAAAGAAGGACTTGACAGGCTCAGAAAAGTCAAAAATGTGAGATATCTTGCAGAGGGATGCAGCACTCTTAAAATTGCAAAGCTTCTGAAGCGTGATCATCGAACAATTAAGTGTTTCATTCAAAATAGTCAACAGGGTCGCAAGAAGCGTGTGGAAAAACAAAGGCGCAAAATAACTGCCCATGAACTGAGAAAAGTCAAGCGTGCAGCTGCCAAGATGCCACTTGCACCAGTTTGGCCATATTTCAGAGCTGCAACATCACTGGAGTGCCCCAAAAGCACAAGGTGTGCAATACTCAGAGACATGGCCAAGGTAAGAAAGGCTGAAAGACGACCACCACTGAACAAGACACACAAGTTGAAACGTCAAGACTGGGCAAGAAATATCTCAGGACTGATTTTTTCGAAGGTTTTATGGACTGATGAAATGAGAGTGAGTCTTGATGGGCAGATGGATGGGCCCGTGGCTGGATTGGTAAAGGGCAGAGCGCTCCAGTCCGACTCAGACGCCAGCAAGGTGGAGGTGGAGTACTGGTTTGGGCTGGTATCATCAAAGATGAGCTTGTGGGGCCTTTTCGGGGTGAGGATGGAGTCAAGCTCAACTCCCAGTCCTACTGCCAGTTTCTGGAAGACACCTTCTTCAAGCAGTGGTACAGGAAGAATTCTGCATCCTTCAAGAAAAACATGATTTTCATGCAGGACAATGCTCCATCACACGCGTCCAAGTACTCCACAGCGTGGCTGGCAAGAAAGGGTATAAAGAAGAAAATCTAATGACATGGCCTCCTTGTTCACTTGATCTGAACCCCATTGAGAACCTGTGGTCCATCATCAAATGTGAGATTTACAAGGAGGGAAAACAGTACACCTCTCTGAACAGTGTCTGGGAGGCTGTGGTTGCTGCTGCACGCAATGTTGATGGTGAACAGATCAAAACACTGACAGAATCCATGGATGGCAGGATTTTGAGTGTCCTTGCAAAGAAAGGTGGCTATATTGGTCACTGATTTGTTTTTGTTTTGTTTTTGAATGTCAGAAATGTATATTTGTGAATGTTGAAATGTTATATTGGTTTCACTGGTAAAAAATAAATAATTGAAATGGGTATATATTGTTTTTTTGTTAAGTTGCCGAATAATTATGTACAGTAATAGTCACCTGCACACACAGATATCCCCCTAAAATAGCTAAAACTAAAAACAAACTAAAAACTACTTTCAAAAATATTCAGCTTTGATATTAATGAGTTTTTTGGGTTCATTGAGAACATGGTTGTTGTTCAATAATAAAATTAACTCCTCAAAAATACAACTTGCCTAATAATTCTGCACTCCCTGTATATATATAACATATATATTAACAGTGGGGCATATATATATATATATATATATATATATATATATATATACATACGTCTACCTGGCACTTCCCTCTAAACCTATCTCCCACTAGGTCGTTGTATTTATATGGCGCAATGACTTCTTGTGTGTGTTTGGACACTCATTGAGTCCACTCAGGCATTGGAAATGTTCATCAAATTCAACTTAAAAAAACTAAAATTGGGTCAAATCTGAATATTTGGCAATTGATGCAGGAAAATTTCCCCAAATCTCATACTTCAAGATTTCGATTTGGTTATACAGTTGAATACAGAGTTTGAAAATCTATTCAGGGATAATAGTTACATACTGATTGTCAGCACACTTATCATCAAGTCAAGCTTGGAGGGATTAAAGTACAGTAATAGTCTCATCATCATTTTTCAAAATTCCTAATCTGTGTAATATTGATACCCATAGAAATAACTTTTGTAACTTGTGACATAACTGTAGTGAACATTCAGCCTGAGCCAGATATGTAAGCATTCTGACCTTTACAAATTCTTTTGTATGACTTGCATTTGATTTATACCTTATAGTAAAGGCTGAGTACTAAACCTTGTCAAATGACTCAAAAAAAGGCACCAATGTTTTACTGAAATGATTTGTGTTGTACCATTAATTCTTGGACTGTTTAGAAAGCCATAGCCATTACACTTTTTTTTGTTTTATGTTGCTACAAAACTCATTGGTTATGCTATGAACTGTCTAATAGTGTATCTGGAGATCCAGAGGTTGAAGAATGTTGAGCTAAAAATATACCATGATAGCGTGTGTTAAAGGGGGTTTTCCGGGAGTACAATATTGATGACCAGCACCTGACACCCAGCACCGCCACTAATCAGCTGTTTGAAGATACTGCAGGGCTCTGATAAGTGCTGCAGCCTCCTCACAACATACCAAGCATAGTGCCGTTAATGGTTTATTATTAAACAGCTTGGAATCAGGTGCATACAGTCCGTAGGAGACCCCAGAAAGTCATCCACAACTTTTCATGGCAATTGGAGCACTTTCAATTCGGGTTCAATTTATTATCTATTGTCAGTGCTTGGTACAGCAGCCCAGCCCCATTCACTTTAATAGGACTGATCTGCAAATAGGCTGCATGACTAATGAACATGATATCGCTGTTAGTGATGAGCAAATTTCTTAAAATTTGATTCAGATTCGATTCAGCTGAATTGGTCGGGCGATTCGATTCAAATACAAATAAATTCAACCTGAATTGAAAGTGCTTTAATTGCCCTGAAAATTTGTGGATGACATTCTGGGGTCTCCTAAGACTGTATGCAGCTCATTTCAAGCTCTTTAATAATAAGACAGCATTAGTAATTAGGGTTGAGCGAACCTGAACTGCAAAGTTTAGGTTCGTACTGAACTTTGCGAGTTCGGGTACCCGGACCCGAATCCGGACTTTTTCACTGAAGTTTATGGTTCGGTGTTCGGGTGATTTTATTATTTTGCATTATAACATGGTTATAACAAAAAATAATAGCATTCTTAAGACAGAATAAATAAATAAAATTGCCATTGAGGGGTTAAAAATAATCAAAAAAACTCCTCATCCACTTGATCGTGCAGCCGGTATCCTCTTCTTTCTTCTTTCTGCAGGACCTGCAAAAGAACCTGCGATGACGTCACCCGCGCTCAGAATGCTATTATTTCCGTTATAACTAGAAATGAGCGAATTTTTTAAAAATTTGATTCGCCGGTTCACCAAATTCTTTTAAAACAATTCAGTTCTATCCGAATATATTCGCCGAAAATTTTGTTTAAAAAAAAATGTTATTCCTGTCTGCAGAGACCCTTGATAGTGGTGTAGAACACTGTGCCTTGCGGTAACATGCATAGGGAGTCTGCTTTGGTAGTGAAATAATACTGTGAGTCTGTATGACATGCAGATGACAGGCGTCGCTCTTAGAATCACTGCACACTTCACTTATTTGGGCAGTCACGGGGCCAAAACTGACCAAATAACTCAGCCTTACAGGTCAATGTTAGTGCTAAGAAGAAGTGCACTCCTTTTACACCGTTGTCAGCTGATTCCACATAGATGTCTACAGAACCTGAACTATTAAACGGCTTATACAAGTAGAGCCCCCCGACAGAGTGGAGTGGGTGTCAGCAGTAATTTTGTGTTGACGTCACTGATTATTTTGCTCTTACTCTGATCCGTCAGAACAATAACCCCCAAAAAAACGGATCCTGTCTGTTAAGCATACGCCTTTACTCGGTCAGCATTTGGTCAGTAATACATCTGTATTGCTAGTGCCAAAAAAACAGGAGTGAATCCAAAACAGAGATGACACATAAACAAAATATTTTGCATGTCTTCTGTGTTTTGTACCCACTCCTGCTACTGGCTACCAACAATAGTCATCCAACCAACCAATAGTCATACAACCAACAATAGCATCCACTTCTAGTCAATTCGCATAATTTGCATCTCTGTTCCAACAGTCAAACCGAGCACTCCAGCCAGTCAACGTTTCCACCCCCTATGGCGCCTCAGCATCTACCACAACACAGGATGTCAGCCACAATCTGCTGACCTGTCCCCAAAATGGCATCCACTATCATTATGCCAATTAGATGTAAACAATTTTTTCAAAAGAAAAATATTAAGAAAGCAGCCGGCCCAGACTCTGTGTCTGCAAATCGTTTAAAATTCTGCGCTGATCAGCTAGCCTTTGTTTTCACATACATATTTAAATCATCTCTGGAACTCTCAATGGTCCCTGCCTGTTTTAACTCTCAACCATTGTCCCAGTTCCTAAAAAATCTAAGCCTACATGTCTAAATGACTATAGGCCTGTTGCCCTTACATCATTGGTCATGAAAGCATTTAAAAAAACTGATAATGGCTTATCTGAAATTCATCACAGATCCCCTGCTGGACTCTCTGCAATTTGCCTACAGGTCTAATAGATGTGCAGATGATGCTGTAAACATGTGTATGCATTATGTACTAGAACTTCTAGACTCCCCGGGAACCTATGCCAGAATTTTATTTGTGGATTTCAGCTCTGCATTTAATACATAATACCATTACTGCTACACAGCAAGCTCTCCACCCACACATACCTGAATCCATCGGCAAATCGATAACCAATTTCTTAACCGACAGGAGACAGCAGGGTTAGACTTGGGAAACACACCTCAAGCTCTTTGATAGTCAGTATGGGAGCTCCCCAGGGCTTTCTCCTATGCTGTAGCGCTGGCCCAATCGCAGCGCTACAGCATAGGAGAAGGAGACTGCGGCAGGTTCCCCTGGGTGGAGCCTAACTATGAACATACCGGAGGCTATAACCGGAGAATGGAGCGGCGCCCGGGGATAACAGTAAGTGCAGGAGGATCCCTGGGCGCCGCTCTACACGTCTATATAGTCAGTTTAGATGCTTTATTCTGGTGAAAGGTCTTCTTTAATGCTCTTAAGACCATGGAGATCATAATAGACTTTAGGAGATCTCCCCCCCAGCACCTCCCCCCAAATCATAAATGGATCTACAGTAACCCGAGAAGAGTCATTCAAGTTTCTTGGGACCACAATTTCACAACCTAAAATGGAACAACAATATTGTCACTACCATCAAGAAAGTGCAACAGAGGATGTACCACCTACCACAGCTGAAAAGTTTGGTGCAGTTCTACAGCGTGATCATCGAATCCATCATGACATCATCTACGACTGTATGGTTCAGTTCTTGCTCAGTATTAGAAAAGGTGAGACTGCAGCGCAACGTCTGAACAGCGGGAAAGGAAAATTGGTTGTAGCTTACCTTCCCTGCAGGATCTTCACGCTAGCAGGTGTAGAAAGAGAGCAGCTAAGATTGCCTCAGACCTGCTCACTCCATCTTCCAGCCTTTGCCTTCAGGAGTGAGATACCGTTCAGTGGCTACTAAACTTCCAGGCACAGGAACAGCTTTTTCCCTCAGGCAGAGCTGAACCAGACATTCCTCCATTTTCACCCAGGCAGCCCCCCTGACTTGAGCATTGGAGCAGTTCATGCTCCAATGCTCTCCTTTGCCCTATGCTAAATTGCGCAGGGCAATGGCCTTTTTTGGAGATCCGGTGACATACCGGGCTCTCCATTGGGGTGCCAGGAACCCTGGTGACGTCACCGGCACTGATGGGCGGGATTTAGTGCTGCTTTAGCCTGTAAGACAGCTAGGGAAGTGCTAAAGCACGCCCATCCGAGCCGGTGACGTCACCGAACCACTGCCAGGCGGAAGCTTATGATAAACAAAAGAGCCCGTGCCCTGCGCGATTTAGCGCAGGGCAAGGGAGCGCATCGGAGCATGAGATGCCTGAATGAAAATAAGGGTATGTCTAGGTTCAGCTCTGAACCCAGACAACCCCTTTAATGCAGAACCACGCTAAAGCTGCTATGACTTAAAAGCATTACAGCAGAGAAGTGAAAACGAACACTTCTGCCTGTTTTTTTTGCCACTAAAACTTACATACTGTCCTTGTCCTGCACTATCCATATTGTCTGTCCTTGTACTGTTTTGTTTGTGTATGTCAAGCATTTGCCAAGTCAAATTCCTTGTAAGTGCAAACTTATTTGGCCAAATAAATTGATTCTGATAAGCCAATTTTGATGGGACTATGCAGGCCTTATACACAGAGAGGATCGTGCGTCTCATTTTTCCTTTCTTCTGACAGATCAGAAGAAGAGTCAAATAAATGATGATGGCACTCAGGCCGAAAGGCAAAATAGTGTTCCAGTCATGAAGTGGGGAGGGTGGGAACAGCATGAGAAGTCCACAGAGTGGTCCAATGACAGAGTCTGAAGGTGGCATCAGTATGAGGAGACCACAGAGTGGCAAGGTGACATAGTATTGAGGTGCAGCTGCATGAGGAGACCACAGAGTGGCAAGGTGACATAGTGTTGAGGTGGCAGCTGCATGAGGAGACCACAGAGTGGCAAGGTGACATAGTGTGGTGGTGGCGGCAGCATGAGGAGGCACAGAGTGGCCAAGTGACATAGCGTGGAGGTAGCAGAAGCATCAGGAGGCCACAGAGTGGCAATGTGACTTAGTGTGGAGGTGGGTGGCAATACATGTACCCACTGAAGATGGTGGGTGAAAGAAGGAGCATTTGGCATTCAATGTGTGGCATCAGGCGGGTGACAGCATCAGAATAGTAGCTGAGGAAGGTGGCCAGAAGAAACCAGTCTCTTTTGTCAAAGTGTTGGTGTGGCACCATGGATGATCTAGTCTGATGCATCAGCCATTGGTGGGTAGAAATCCTGGCTACTACATGCCTGATTCATCTTGACAAAGGTCAGTCTCTCCACATTTTGGGTGTACAGGCGAGTTCTTCTTGGGGTAACTATAGCCCCAGCCACACTAAACACCCTCTCTGATGCAAACTACTGGCCGGGAAGGACAGATTTTCCAGGGCAAATTCAGTTTGGCTGCCCAGTAGTCCAGCGGCTCTTCAATTTGGGTGGCAGGGTGCTGTCCAAATATGCCACCACCTGCTGGTTCAGGTTCTGCTCCATGTCTACCTGCTGCATAGTTTCTTCAGTAGGTGGTTGAGAAAACTGCTCTTCAGCGACTCTAGATTTAAGTTGCTTTTAATGGAGCTAGTACTGCTCCGCCTCCCCCCCCCTCCAGCAGCCATGGCAGTGGAACATGAGTGAAGAGGACCCCCCGGTCAGACCTGTGTGAGGATGGCCGATGGCGCACATAGGCAGTCGCCAACTGACTACGTAGAATGTCTCTATAGTAGTTCAGTTTGCCTTCCCTCTCAGTGGGTATAAAAAATGCCCCATTTTGGAATGGTAGCCAGGGTCCAACAAGGTGGAGAGCCAGAAGTCATCCAACTGCCGAATGGTGACAATTCGGCTGTCACTACAAAAGCAAGAGAGCATGCATCGGGCCATTTGCGCAAGTGACTCGGAGGGACCCCCTGCTTCCATTTCCACTGCATACTGCCATGGTGTGTCTGGGTCCTCTGCCTTGTCTTCCTCATCGCTTTGTAGCTCCTCTGCCTGCTCCTTCTTTCCTGTCACGTGTCTTGAAAAACCACCCATTTCGCTACACATTGCTTTTGCTCTAATGTCCTCTTCCTCCTCCTCCTCTCCCAGTTCAACCCTCACAGGGCTCATGTGACCAGTGAGAGCTAGGCGCCACGTCTCCAGTTCCCTGACCAGCCAGATTTACCAGCATCTGTTCCAGGACATGAAGCAGTGTAATGACATTGTTCATCCCATAGTCCTGGTACTGACAAATAATGTGGCCTCCTCAAAGGCCTGAGCAAACGTCAGATGTCACGCATGAGCTGCCACTGGCTGACATCAAAGTTATACAGGGAGTACTCCTGTCCGCTTGATCATCAGGAAATCATTTTATGGCCTTTCTCTGTTCATACAGTCGGTCAACATATGGAGGGTGGAATTCCAACGGATGGAAACGTTGCATATCAGCCTATGTTCGGGGGATGCCGTTCTGCCGCTGCAGCTCAAGGAGGGTGTGCTTTGCAGTGTACGAGTGGCTGAAGTGCATGCAAAGTTTCCTGGCCATTTTTAGGATGTCTTGCAGATGGGTGGAAGACTTCAGGACCCGCTTGACAACCAGATTAACCCCTTAGGGACGCATGACATATCGGTACGGCATGTTTCCCGAGTCCTTAAGGACCCATGACGTTACCGGTACGTCATGTGTTGTTCCGATCACTGCGTGCGGCTGGCAGTGATCGGAACCCGGTGCCTGCTCAAATCATTGAGCAGGCACCTCGGCTAATGCGCGGGGGGGTCCCGTGACCCCCCCATGTCCGCGATCGCAACAAACCGCAGGTCAATTCAGACCTGCGGTTTGTTGCGCTTTCTTGCAGTTTCTGATCGCTGCGGTCCCTGACCGCGGCGATCAGAAACTTAGTGTGGCAAAAATATATATTTATCACCCCCCCTGCACCTCTGAATGATTTTAGCCCGGTGGGAGGTGCAGGGGGGTGGGTTGCGGGCGGTGGGGGCGGTGCGGGAGGCGGGCGGTGCGGCAGGCGGGATCGCGATCCCCGCCCGCCTCCCATTGAATAATCGTTGGTGTACAGTGGATATACCAGGGTGCCAGCACATTGCTGGCACCCTGGTATAAACGGCTGACATCGGTGATGCGATGTCAGCCGTTTAAACCCTTTCCATACAGCGGTCCGTACGGACCGCTGTATGGAAAAGGTTAACAGCTCAGGGAGCTCCCTCCCTCTCCGATCGGGGGGCTGCTGTGCCTTTGCAGCCCCCCGATGGAGAGAGCCCCCAGACAGCCCCCCGCAGCCCCGTGCTCACCTTCCCCGTCTGCGAAGTTCTGAGCAGACGGGGAAGGTTCCCATGGCAACAGGACGCCTGCTCAGGCGTCCTGCTGTCCATGGTGCTGAACAGATCTGTGCTGAAGGCAGAGATCTGTTCAGTGTAAGTAAAATACAGTGCAGTACCCTTATAGAGTACTGTACTGTATTATACAGACATCAGACCACTGGATCTTCAAGAACCAAGTGGGTCTGGGTAAAAAAAAAAGTAAAAAAGTGAAAAAAAAAGTAAAATCCAAAAAACACATTTATCACTGATTAAAAATGAAAAAAATTAAATTCCCTACACATGTTTGGTATCGCCGCGTCCGTAACGGACCTGATCTATAAAACGGTCCATGTTACTTTACCCGAATGGTGAACGCCATAAAAATAAAAAAATAAAAAACTATGATGAAATCGAAAATTTGCCCACCTTACTTCCCAAAAAAAGGTAATAAAGTGATCAAAAAAGTCGCATGTACGCCAAAATTATAACAATCAAATCGTCATCTCATCCGCAAAAAATTAGACCCTACTTAAGATAATCGCCCAAAAACTGAAAAAATTATGGCTCTTAGACTATGGAAACACTAAAACATTATTTTTTGGTTTCAAAAATGAAATCATTGTGTAGAACTTACATAAATTAAAAAAAGTATACATATTAGGTATCGCCACGTCCGTATCGACCGGCTATATAAAAAATATCACATACCTAACCCTCAGGTGACCACCGTACAAAAAATAAAAATAAAACGGTGTAAAAAAAGCTATTTTTTGTCATCTTACGTCACAAAAAGTGTAATAGCAAGCGATCAAAAAGTCATATGCACCCCAAAATAGTGCAAATCAAACCATTATCTCATCCCGCAAAAAATGAGACCATACTTAAGATTAATCGCCCTAAAACTGAAAAAAACTATGGCCTCTTAGACTATGGAGACACAAAAACTTTTTTTTTTGTTTTAAAATGAAATCATTGGGTAAAACTTACATAAATTAAAAAAATTGTATACATATTAGGTATCGCCGCGTCCGTGACAACCTGCTCTATGAAATTACCACATGATCTAACCTGTCAGATAAATGTTGTAAATACAAAAAAAAAACGGTGCCAAAAAAGCTAATTCTTGTTACCTTGCCGCACAAATAGTGTAATATAGAGCGACCAAAATCATATGTACCCTAACTAGTACCAACAATACTGCCACCCTATCCGTAGTTTCTAAAATGGGGTCACTTTTCTGGAGTTTCTACTCTAGGGGTGCATCAGGGGGGCTTCAAATGGGACAAAAACAGTCCCAGCAAAACCTGCCTTCCAAAAACCGTATGGCATTCCTTTCCTCTGCGCCCTGCCGTGTGCCCGTACAGCGGTTTACGACCACATATGGGGTGTTTCTGTAAACTACAGAATCAGGGCCATAAATAAGGAGTTTTTGTTTGGCTGTTAACCCTTGCTTTGTAACTGGAAAAAAAATATTAAAATGGAAAATCGGCCAAAAAAGTGAAATTTTGAAATTGTATCTCTATTTTCCATTAAATCTTGTGCAACACCTAAAGGGTTAACAAAGTTTGTAAAATCAGTTTTGAATACCTTGAGGGTGTAGTTTTTAGATGGGGTCACTTTTATGGAGTTTCTAACTATAGGGGTGCATCGGGGGGCTTCAAATGGGACAAAAACAGTCCAGCAAAACCTGCCTTCCAAAAACCGTATGGCATTCCTTCCTTCTGCGCCTGCCGTGTGCCCGTACAGCGGTTTACGACCACATATGGGGTGTTTCTGTAAACTACAGAATCAGGGCCATAAATAATGAGTTTTGTTTGGCTGTTAACCCTTGCTTTGTAACTGGAAAAAAAATATTAGAATGGAAAATATGCCAAAAAGTGAAATTTTGAAATTGTATCTCTATTTTCCATTAAATCTTGTGCAACACCTAAAGGGTTAACAAACTTTGTTAAAATCAGTTTTGAATACCTTGAGGGGTGTAGTTTCTTAGATGGGGTCACTTTTATGGAGTTTCTACTCTAGGGGTGCATCAGGGGGCTTCAAATGGGACATGGTGTCAAAAAACCAGTCCAGCAAATCTGTCTTCCAAAAACCAAACGGCGCACCTTTCACTGTACGCCCCGCTGTGTGGCCGTACAGTAGTTACGGCCACATATGGGGTGTTTCTGTAAACGGCAGAGTCAGGGCAATAAGATACAGTCTTGTTTGGCTGTTAACCCTTGCTTTGTTAGTGGAAAAAATGGGTTGTTTAAATGGAAAATTAGGCAAAAAAAATGAAATTCTCAAATTTCATCCCATTTGCCAATAACTCTTGTGCAACACCTAAAGGGTTAACGAAGTTTGTAAAATCAGTTTTGAATACCTTGAGGGGTGTAGTTTCTTAGATGGGGTCATTTTTTGGGTGGTTTCTATTATGTAAGCCTCGCAAAGTGACTTCAGACCTGAACTGGTCCCTAAAAATTGAGTTTTTGTAAATTTCTGAAAAATTTCAAGATTTTCTTCTAAACTAAGCCTTATAACATCCCCACAAAATAAAATATCATTCCCAAAACAATTCAAACATGAAGTAGACATATGGGGAATGTAAAGTCATCACAATTTTTGGGGTATTACTATGTATTACAGAAGTAGAGAAACTGAAACTTTGAAATTTTCAAATTTTTCAAATTTTTTGGTAAATTAGGTATTATTTTGAGCAAAAAAAATAATAATTTTTGACTTCATTTTACCAGTGTCATGAAGTACAATATGTGACGAAAAAACAATCTCAGAACGGCCGGGATAAGTCAAAGCGTTTTAAAGTTATCAGCACTTAAAGTGACACTGGTCAGATTTGCAAAAAATGGCCAAGTCCTTAAGGTGAAATAGGGCTGAGTCCTTAAGGGGTTAAACACGTGTGCAATGCAGGGCGCATGGCTCAGCCCTCCTTGATGCAGCACTGACACCAGGTTTTTCCCGTTAACGGACACCATGATTTCGATTTTCAGTTGCCGTGGAGAAAGCCAGGATTCAATTTCTTGATGAAGGACATGGAGCAATTCCTCCCTTTTGTGGACTCCGTTCGCCCAGGCAAATGAGGTGTAGAACAGCCTGACACCGCCGTGCCCTGCCATATGTGGTAGGCTGGAGGAGCACTGTGAATTGTCCCTGCAGTGGAGGCTTGAGGACACTGTGGAGGATGAGGAGGCAGAGGCAGACATTATTTTAGGACCAATGGCGTGGGAAAGTGGAGGCGGAAGCGGCGTCACCAAGTTGCTGGTGTGGCTGTGCAGGAACCACATTCACCCAGTAAGCCGTAAAGGACATGTGTTGTCCCTGACCGTAGTTACAGCACACACGTCGGCGCTGTCATGCACTTTGGCAGACACCGATAGGCTCAAGGACTGGCCCACCTTCTGTTATACATGTGTGCGCAGCGCTGAACTGCCTTTTTGGCATATAAATGACAGCTTAGTACTCTCCACCTCGGCTCGGCACAAGCATCAGTTCTCTGAAAGGTGCAGAGTCCATCACTTGGAAAGGGAAGGACTGCAACTGCAGCACCAGCAACTTGGCCAGGAGAAGGTTCAGCTTCTGCGCGTTGTCTCTTGGCACTTGCTTCGGTGATCGATTCCTGACGGAATGATCGATGAGGAGTAGGAGGAGGAGGAGTAGCAGTACCAGCAGATGATGGTAAGAACAGACAGCTCTCTTAGGCTGAGGTGGTGGAGCTTGACTCCCTGAAATCAGGTGCGTGCCACTAAGTGATGCAGCGGTTGCGGCTGCAGGCTGGACCACCACATCAGAGCCACAGTTCTCCCAGGTCCACTTTATGGCGATGGTGCATATGTTAACACAGGGCAGTAGTGCCAACCATTGGCACCATGGCCACGATTCCACCTTCTGCCCACAGATTCTTCTTATGGCCATGTTCACCCTTTCTGGCAGCTTAACAAAAAACTGCCACACTGCTGAGTAGGTGATTTTACCCCCAAAACAACACACTGACTGACTGCTACCGCTGCTGCCTCCGTGATCCCTGCACCACTACTTCCCGGGCAAGGTAAGCTCCCGCGAAGCGGGTGGTCTACCTGGACACGTTTGGCTACTGACCTCCACTGCTGCCACCCTGCTGACTCCCCGGCCATGCTAGCGACTTTCTGGCTGCACCGCTGCCTCACAGGCAAGCTGCCACCCTCTTCTTCCGATGATGATGAAGCCCCTTTGTCACCCGGCTCCCATGGGTGATCAGCTACATCATCAATCATCGAGTACTGTCTGCAAGTCACTGATGTCCTCCTCAACCGTCTCTTAGTCAAGAGCCTGACCTTTCGCAACACCAGCTCTCACGCACTCTCCTCATCACTTATTGCCCGCCTAGTGGAGGAAGCGGCGGATGTCTCGTCCACATCTTGGCTTGCCAGTAGCTGCTGACTGTCTTGCAGTAGCTCGTCCTCACTGTATAGTAGAGCTGAGCACACAGCATACAATACTTCTCTGGCTGAGGGAACAGAAAAGGACAGAGGCAGGTTGAGCACAAGTGAGGGCACAGGGCCTGCTCCAGGGCCATGCCAACTAAGGGTTGTGTTTGACAAACCCACTGATTCTTGGCTGGGGGTGTCTGATGTCACTTGGGATGAAGTGGATGACCGAGTCAACCATTCAAGAACCGCTGGGTTGCTGGTCAAGACACGACTGCTAGATGACACTAGGAGCTCAGGCCTCTCGCTGCGACCCCTGCTGCCACTCTTCCTTACTTTGCTGCAACCTGTGCCTGCGCCAGAAGCATTTAGGCCTCTGCTACTCCCCTGTGCAGGGCCTGGCACTTCTCTGTCTGACATACTGTTAGATCAAATAAATAAATAAAAAGGAAATTAAAACACTCCAAAAAAGTCTGTCATTTTCTCACTTCACAACACAATGACTAATAAGCCCTTTTTCCCAACTAATACACACAAAAAAGGATTTAGAACATATAATTGCAACACTGAACGGCAAATATATTTTTTCTTTTGCACTAATACACGCCACAAGAGGCTTTAGAATATATAACTGCACCACTGAACGGCAAATATATTTTTCTTTTTGCACAAATACACGCAACAAAAGGCTTTAGAACATATAACTGCATCGCTGAACGGCAAATATATATATATTTTTTGCACTAATACTCTCCACAAAAGGCTTTTGAACATATAACTGCACCGCTGAACGGCAAAATATATTTTACTTTTGCCACTAATATACAAACAAAACGGGCTGTAATTTTAGCACTTCACCATACAACGGCTAAATAAGCCCTTTTTATCCACTAATACAAGCCAAAAATGCTCTAGAACATATAACTGCACCGCACAAGGGCAAATAAGATGTATAAATATTACCTTGTAATCCTGTTAATGCCTGTATCAAACAGCACTTGCACCCTAATAAGAACAGTTTGCTGAATTACAGAGCTGTATAATGGCATTTGGGTGCCCAGTCAGTGCAGCAAGGTGTAATAGGATTGTTCCATTACCCAGGATATAACCTCCGCTACTGAACCTTGTCCAACATAATGCTGTGGAATGATTCCTCCCTATCCTTTCCCTACACCTTAAATAAATTTTTTAATGCACTTATAAATAGTTTTTTTTAGCACAATGAAGTTTTTCCTAGCACTGTCCCTAGCGCCTGCTGACGTCTCTCCTGCACTAAGTACACTGGAAAATGGCAGAATTCAAATGGCTGAGGGTATTGATAGGGCTGTGACATCACAGGGCTGGCTGGCTGCTGATTGGCTGCATGCATGGCATTATGGGTGATCTCGCCTTCCCAGAGTTCCTTGCTCCATGTCCTCACACGTGCAGAAGCCATTTTTAGGAAAAAATGTGACTCGTTACCACGAATCACGAAAAAATTCTGCTTCGGTGCAAATCGGATTTTTCCTGAAATTCGGAACAAATTCCACTTCGTCAGCTTCGATTTGCTCATCTCTAGTTATAACCATGTTATAACGGAAAATAGTGAAGTTCGGGTCCCCATTGACTTTAACAACCTCCCGTCCGCCCATTGAATATAAACGTCAGGGAGGTGGTTGTCTAACTCTTAATGGACTTATTAAAAAGTCCTTTCAGAGATCGCAGCTGCACGCTAATCGTGCAACTGCTGATCGGTAGCCCGCTGTCAGTGACAACAGGGCAACCCTTAGAGAAGGCAGGGGACAGTGCACATGTAAAAAAATAATTCCCCATGTAAGGAATAAAAAAAAAAGTTGAAAAAATAAAATAGACATATTTGGTACTGCCGCATCCGTGACGGTCGCTCTATAAATATATCACATGATCGACCCAGTCCGATAAACACCATAGAAAATAAAATAAAAAATAAACTGTGTTAAGAAAAGCTATTTTTGTCACCTTACATCACAAAAGTGCAACACCAAGTGATCAAAAAGGTGTATGTCTCACAAAATGGAGACACTAAAACATCATTTTTTTGTTTCAAAAATGCTATTATTGTGTTAAAGTGAAATAAATAAAATAAAGAATACATATTAGTATCGCCACGTTCGTAACAACCAGCTCTATAAAAATATCACTTTACCTAACCCCTCGTGTGCCTATACAGCAGTTTATGACCCACATGTGGGGTGTTTCTGTAAACCGCAAAATCTGGGTAATAAATATTGAGTTTTGTTTGGCTTTTAACCATTGATGTGTTAAGAAAAAATTGGACTAAAAATGGAAAATCTGTCAAAAAAATGAAATTTTAAATTTGATCTCCATTTTCCTTTAATTCTTGTGGAAACTCCTAAAGGGTTATCAAAGTTTGTAAATCGGTTTTAAGTAACTTAAGGGGTTGTAGTTTCTACAATGTGGTCATTTTTGGGGGGTATATACTATGCAGCCCCACAAAGTGACTTCAGACCTGAACTGGTCCTTAAAAAGTGGGTTTTGGCAATTTTCTTAAAAATGAATGACATTTCAAAATGATGCCAACATAAAGTAGTTACATGGGGAATGTTAAAGGGAACCCTGTCACCGGGTTTTTGTGTATAGAGCTGAGGACATGGGCTGCTAGATGGCCGCTAGCACATCCGCAATATCCAGTCCCCATAACTGTGTGTGCTTTTACTGTGTAAAAAAAACGATTTGATACTATGCAAATTAACCTGAGATGAGTCAGAGCTTGAAAATATGACTCTTCTCCTGGTCACACAAGTAAGATATGACTCTTTTATGTTAATTTGCATATGTATCAAATCGGTTTTTTTACACAATAAAAGCACACAGAGCTATGGGAACTGGATATTGCGGATGTACTAGCGGCCACCTAGCAACCCACGTCCTCAGCTCTATACACAAAATCCCGGTGACAGGTTCCCTTTTAAGTAATAAATATTTTATGAAGTATCACTTTCTGTTTTAAAGCAGAGAAATAGACATTTTGAATTTGTTTTAAAATCTTTGGTTAATTTGGGATTTTTTCATAAATAAAGGTGAAATATATTGACTCAAATTTATGACTAGCATGATGTACAATGTGTCACGAGAAAACAATCTCTAAATAACTTGGATAAGTAAAAGCGTTCCAAAGTTATTACCACATAAGTTGAGATATGGCAGATTTGCAAAATTAGGCCTGGTCAGGAAGGGGTCAAATGGCCCAGATGTGAAGTGGTTAATGGGTTCCGGGTTCAGAGTCAAGTTCGGGTCCTGAACCCGAACTTTGAGCTGAAGTTCGGCCAAACCGGCGAATTTCCACGGGTTCGCTCATCCCTATTGTAATCTTAAAATGAGAGTAACATATATGACTATTAGAGATGAGCAAAGTTTTGAAAAATTTGATTCGGCAGCTTTGCCAAACTTCGACAAAAAATTTGATTTGTAAATTGTTACTAATTACTTCATCACAAATTGCTTTGGAGCGGGTGCAATACTTTGATTCGCTCAACGCTAATGATTATGTGTAAATGCATGGCTGTTGGTGGTAAGAAAACATTTTTTTTTTGTGGCAAATATCTAATATATATACTGGAACAGGGAGTCTGTGATTCTCCTTCATTTTTCCTGTCTTATCATCCGAAAATAACTGATGCCATTTTGCCAAATTTGCCAAAAAATTAAGATTTGACAAAACGTTTGGAAAATTTAAGTTGGATTTGATTTGTTTAGGACTGA
This sequence comes from Bufo bufo, assembly GCF_905171765.1. Classification (NCBI taxonomy): domain Eukaryota; kingdom Metazoa; phylum Chordata; class Amphibia; order Anura; family Bufonidae; genus Bufo; species Bufo bufo. The sequence goes on along the minus strand of NC_053392.1, from coordinate 268,561,813 downwards.
TTTGCTCGTCTCTAGTCTCTTGGCCTTGGTAGTGCTGCAGGACTTTCGGGAGCACCACAGCATCTCATAGCTGATGCGGGGAGGGGGGGTCATTAATATTCGATCCCCTAACACCTCTTAAATAAAAACTTTTAGTTTTTTGTCGCTTCCATTAGGTGCACATCTCTAGGTCAATAGGTGCCGTATACAATAGCTGTTAATAGCTGTATATTGACTAGCCCAACAGTTTGGAAAAGCCTATCCAAGAACCTGTAGAGTAGTAAAGAACTATGGTAACAGGTTAAGAATCATGAAGAACATTATCTTTGCTATTAATATAATTCATGAGACGTTGTTGACCCCCCCCTAAAAACTCAATAGGACTGTATCTGTATTGCTTAGAAGTATGTTGCAGATTATTACTCCACTATACTTCTGACAGCAGAAGTTGTAAAACAGAATGGTAGCCTTTTTTTGGCTTTTTGTAATGTTTTGTATTAACTCAAGCTTTGTGAAATGTCTCATTTAGAAAGGCTGAAATGTTGCATGGGTGAGGTGAATAAAAGGGACCACAAACTTTTTTAACTAGCATCCTTGAGTGTTGCCTCATTTTGGAGTATATTTAGCAGGACATTGGCCTTGAGTCTTGGAGTGATAGCACCCACCAATGTGTGGCTGTATATGTTATCTATTATTATTATTATTATTATTATTATCTATCTATCTTTTTCTAGTTAATAAAAATTTTTTGAAGAGGTTGCTGGAAGCAATCATTAAAAACACATATTGAAAGCACATGTTCTGTTTTGATGTGTTGTGAAATGTTTTCATTTAGTATTGTCATAAATGGACACTGGGATACAGGGTCATAATTGGGCTATGGTATATATATTTGTCCCAAAGCAATGTAGAATTTGCACCCAGGGATTTCATGTTCAATTTTAGGAATAAGGAACAGGATAGTTAAAATAATATTTTATTTCAGTTCTGGGCAAGAGCACAAAGGACGGTTAGTCTTTAGGTTTACAGCTCTATATTTCAAACAGATTTATGTTTCTCATTTGTGTGTTTTATTTCTTTTGCCATTGTCGAACGTTATTTGTTTTGTCTCTAGCTTCTTGCAACCTCAGTGACCCTGAATTTCCAAGCCTTGTTCTTATCTGATGACTGTCTGACCTTTCTTGTTAATTGTGCTCAATTACTTCCTTCTCAAACTGTTCTTAAGTGTTTCTGTTTCAATAATTTTTTTGTCAACAAAGCCAAAATAATGTGTGGGAACATCTTTTTTAAAGATTTTTGAGTTAGTCTTAGATCTACAAATGTTTATATTGATTTTAACAGACGGAAAATATCTGCACCATTACTCAGGTGCATTCAGAGATACTGCACATTGATACTATTGGTGACCATCATGAAAAAATGATTAACAATGTGCTTAGTTCTAGTCACTTGGCGCTGACTACCTATGTAAGGGTCCTTTTACACTAACTTGGAAAAATGCATTTATATGGTAAAATAATCTAATCTTTTTGTAACTGCAGTGGTTTGTAAGATTGCATACTTCGATAAGCAGGTGACAGTTTACACTAGCTCATAAAAGATGCTATCAATGACAAATACAAATTCGGTGATCTTTTAATCACTGCACATGTTTACACTGGACAGTGATTGGGAAAGCTAGAGATTCTTTGGACGATAATAACATGGTGTTAAAGACTATAAAGAGAGGACACTGACGGCCATGAACACAAGGCCTTCTTCAAACAGAAATCTGTTCCTATGGTCTGTGGGGAGGGTAGCCATTTATTTTCTAGTTCTAATTGAGATAGATTGGATTATTAACTCAGTTTATTAGATAGGTTTGCATTCACAGTCTGGATAACATCAAAGTGGTATATTATAGACTTACTCATTTTACAGAACACAACAAATGAAAACGGTTTCAGGGGGTACTATATCTCCTTACGGAGAGACATTTTTGAACTTGTTTTCTTTGTATTATCACCAGTGACCATATCAACCTGGTCATACACATGTGGATATTAAACCTCTTAACTCCAGAGAGGTCATAGCATATCTAGAACTAGTACTGCAGCAACCGGGCCTCAGGGGCTATATGTGTGAGTTACGGTTGGCCGATGGATGTAGTAGTTGTTTTACTCACTGTTAGCAGAGCTCCCTGGGCCGGAGTGCAGTGAATGGCAGGACAGCACCAGTTCCTTCAGGGCACACTCTGTTGTCTAGGGACTCCCGCCAGATGGTGGTTGAGGTGCCCTTGGTGGTGTGGGTTTAAGGTGCCATGGAGGCAGGGTCTCTGGTGTTCGTGACGCCTGCCCCTTTAGGTGCAAAGGAAGATGGTAGAAAGGATGAGGAGTCAATGGTTGGAAACAACTGAACTTTTACTTAATCAATTGCCTTGAGGTAGTTAGTGCAGTACATTTACATGGCAAGGGTGACAACCCATATGATGAATACACAAATGGCTTAGCTGCAATCCTTGTAACAGGCTTGACAATAGTTGCATTGACATTTTCCTTTGTCTGGTATGAGAGAGTTCCTTTCTAACTGTCCTCACTATGTCCACACTCTAGCCACCAAATACTGGATATAATAATTAGTTTTACTTGTGTTTGGCAACCCACAGGGTGGTCTCCCTAGCGGCAGGCATGAATCCTCTGCTTCATTGTTTGCACTGGTTGCTTTCGGAAACACTGGTCCAAAAGGTCCATAGAGGTATGTGGTAATGGACAACCTTGCGCCTATTTGTCCGGCTGTGTCCAGGTGCTTATAAGGCTTTTCTCCGTCACTGATGCTGTGGAGTCCATAAGATAATGCTGCTTCTATCTCCACTAGACTTTCTCTATATCCATAGTTTACTCTGGTCTGTGCTAGTTAGCTGTAGGGATGTTTTCCATACTCCCTCATCTTGGCCAGGGCCAAGGGGCTAAAATTGCAGCTGCATATTGAACTTTGCTTCTCCTGCTCCTCATACAGAACTACCTCTCTCCTTACTCCTCAGCTAACTTCCTTCCCTTTTCCTCTGACTTGACACACCTTAAGACATATATATATATATATATATATATATATATATATGTCATGCCAGCACCACCTAGGGGAGAATGGTTGCAATGACATGCACAAATAAAACAGCCTATTATAAGGAATTGCAGTTCACACAGAAACAATGGCAACTCTAGGAACAATATATAGGGGGGGGGGGCACATAAGATACCACAGTCAAAAATGGGGGGGGGGGTGGCACTAATAATTTTCATCACTTAATCATACTACTGAAAATAACAAAATAAGTATATGTAAATAAGATTACAAAATACGAGAGTATTGCGGTATGCAGAGATACCTTTTTTTTGCACTAACCTAATACTTAAGACAAGCTTTCAAGAGTTTTCCTTTCTTCCTCAGTATTGCTTCAGACCTGAGAAAGGGAGAAACACTCGAAAACTTTTCTTTATAGTGTAAAGCAGTTTCAGCAAACACCAGGGCTGTGTAAATAATCCCATATGTTAAACATGTCACTAAAGAAGACCAATGAACAGACGCTCACAGGCTTATTCACAAAAGGGTGAAGAGTTTGGGAGAAGGGAAAAATCTAGGACAACATAACTGAATAGGAAAGTGAGCTGAATTGGAGAATTTTTTTCAAATCAGCTATGTTGTCCTATATTGTTCACTTCTCCTGACTTCTCCAAACTCTTCACCCTTTTGTGAAATAACCCTGTGGGTGTTGTTGGTGTGTGCAACTAATACTACTTATTGTGCTTGTAACGCAGAATGCGGCAGTCAGGGATGCATGTAACGCAGAGTGCGGCGGTCAGGGGTGTGTGTAACTCAGGGTGCACTGGTCAGGGGTGCTTGTAACACAAGGTGCGCTGGTCATTGGTGCATGGAACGCAGGGGGCGCTGGTCAGGGGTGCATGGAACGCAGGGGGCACTAGTCAGGAGTGCATGGAACGCAGGAGGCGTTGGTCAGGGGTCCATCGCAGATAGAAAAGGTACTTACAGTTCTGATGTGCTCTGTCCTCGTGCCTTCTTCCTTTAGGCATGGTGGCAGGGAAAGGGGGCGCACAACGATGTTTCCTGAAGTTAAATCCCCAAGCAGCATTCCTTTCTGCCTCTGCAGGCCCTGCTAGGCTGAAATGCAAAGGCAGCCAATGGCAGTGCTGCCCTCTCCCTCCCAGCCAATAGCAACTGAAGTGGGCAGGGGAAGATTCACTTGGCTGCCGACTGCCAAGGAGCCCATAGTGAAGCGGGTGGGCAGCATGGCCAGTACTTTTAGTTTGGCAAAGCTGACACATACAAGGCCGTATTTAATATTGATTGGGCAAGAATTTACTTGGGCCCCTGGATCCTGCCTTCCAACACACACTAGCATGCAATCACGCCCTCCACCAAAACACACACACACAAAAAAAATCCACACACCTCGTAGAGTAGTAAACTTTAATAATGATGAGTGGCCACTAGAGGTGTTCCTTGGCAGTAATGTAAATACTGCCTTCTTTTCTGAAAAAAACTTCTGACACAAATATATAGTATTTTGCAGATTAATTTTTATTTTACAATGTGCAGATAGTACTGTACTACTAACCCCTCCATCCACCCCTACGTACAGGCTAATACAGCGCCACATACCTCTTACATCCAGTGACGTCTCTTTTATGTAGATGTTCTCTTTCCTCATCTTCTCCTTTCAGACCTTTAGACCAGACCACCATTTTTCAGCCATTTCTCATCTCTGCAGTTTGACAAACAAAATCTTAGTTTACTACTTTTCCATCATCCTCCCATCTTCTGGACAAATCATCCTACCGCCCCCAATACTGTGCTGCTGAGCTCCCCAATACTATACTGCAGAAACAGATAACCCCCCCGGATAATATTAGTACCATGCAGATAGTGCCCTTCAATAATTATTGGCACACAGTGCCCTAAAATAACTGCGCCCAGCAAATAGTGCCCCTGACACTAATAGTGTAAACATAAGGTCCCCCAAAAATAATTGTGGTAAGCTGATACTGTGACAAGGTGCCCCCACAGTAATAGTGCTCCCAAAAGACCCACCAATAGGAATAATTCTCTGCTAGAGCACACATGGTAGTAATAGTGCTCCTACAGTGCCCCAGAAGTAATAATGCTCCCATAGTGCCCATACTAGTAATTGTGAAATGCAGAGCTTTTAGAAAATATGATAGAAAATTGGTATTTTGCAAACAACTGATTGTTAGGGTTCATAAATTTCTCGTACAAAAACAGAAATTGTGAAATGCAGAGCCTTTAGAAAATAGGCAAAGAAATTGCTATTTTGTAACCGATTGTTAGGTTATTCATAAATTTCTAGTACAATTAACAGAGGAATTATCCATTGCAGGACTGGGGCACCTTGGTCCACCAGTAAAATTATTTTTAATATCATCTGCACGCACAGTGACAGTAGAAAGACTCTGTGAAATTATTAATTATAGGGGTCTTTGCAGTGACTTCAAGATGGTGGCTTCTTAGGGAAAGATAATATTGGCTGGCCAGAATCTGCACCTAGAAGTCATCTCAGCCACCTGATGCATCTTTAATAATAAACTGGATAGCTTGGTAAATAAGCTACCCAATTTTTTACATGAACATAGGCTAGTTGAGATGCTGTACACTGCAGGATTTGATGCAAATATTTCCATCACATGGTATCTCTATTTTTGACCCACTCCTATTTTTGCCTTACCAATAGTGATCAAATACTGATGCAAAAAACTCACCAAATACTGACTGTGTGATAGAGGCCATTAATTTCCTGCATACAGGATTTCTTTCCATCTGATTTTAGATGCCAATGGCCAAAACTCATGCAATTTCAGCATGAGGCCTCTATCACATGGTCAGTATGTTGCATCAGGATTTGATCTTAATTCTGAAGCCAAAAGCAGGAGTGGGTCCAAAACACAAAAGACATTCAAATATTTAAATCACGTTATCTCTGTTTTGGACTCACTCCTGTTTTTGCCTTACCTGTTACTCAGCAGAAAAGAGAGATTCAGAAGCCTTCCTTGATGTAGTTTGTGACACTGCACATGAAGGGATAACCTTCATGGCACCTGTGATTGAGATGTGGCGGGCATTAAATTGCTCCTTCTCAGTCGTGCCAAAAATATGTAATGGAAAGCTATCATGAAGTGTCATTTAGGCAGGTTTTTGGTTGAGTTACTTAGGTGCCTTGAATGCTGCATGGTTGCATATAGGGTTGAGTGAATCAAGCTTCGGAACATACTGTAGGTCCGAAGTCGATTTGTTCTAACACTTTGATTTATTGCTGTACTGAGACCTGTTTCCATACAGCATTAAAATGTATTGCCTCCATGGAGGCAAACATTAGCTACACCCGAAGTTAATGAATTCAGTATTCATTTCTGAATCTTTAAAAACATTTAAAATTAGCAATCCAAAGTCAGGTTTGGTACCGAGGTATTCCAAATTTAAAATGTTTTTAAAGATGCAGAAATGAATACTTGAGACTCATCTTTAGATTATGGATATTTGGCAAACTAAAGAAAGATTGGAAATGAATTAGTTGGGAATAGTTTTAAGCGCGAATATTCGAATTGCTAATTTTAATCGCGAATATCGCCACTTTGAGAATTTGCAAATATTTTGAATATAGTGCTATATATTCGTATTCGCGAATAGTGTTGAATATTCTAATCGCAAATTTTTCAAAGATTTATTACATTGCCAATTTTTGCAATCAAGTGAACAATGACTGGAGATGACGAATTCTCGAATTTGCTAATTAATGGCGAATATTCGCCCAAAAATTCTCGAAATATCGCAAATTCGAATATTGCCTATGCCGCTCATCACTAGTTGGGAATAGTAGGCTGGGAAGTAAATTAAGGCAAGACCTGTACATGGTGAAATGCAATAACTTAAAGGGCTCCCATAACTGTGTAGTGGAGCTATGTTGGATGCAGCTCGGCTGAGGTATGTGTCTGTCTCAGCTGTTTCTGTCTCCATAGGATGCAGAGACAGCTGATTGTAATCATGAAGCAGGGAGCCGTCTGCTCCCTGCTTCACCATTCGCCTCAGCAGCCGGCTGTCCACAACTGCAGCATAAGGTACTGTCTGTCACACATCGTGCTGCTGGTCTGTGTAGGAGGAGGAGCGCACAGCTGATTCCCAGCTTGCACGCTCCTTCTACACAGACCAGAGCTCTACTACACAGTGGGGATAACAAGTCAAGGATGAGGAGGGAGGCGGAGGAAGCAGTGAAGGGGCATTAATAGAGGCGGGGAAAGGAATTGTGGGGCTGTGGACACAGGGAGAGGGACGTGCAAATACACAGAGGCAGCCGCTCCCTGATTCTGCCCATCAATGCTGGCATCACGTCAACAGACAGTGCAGCTTGGGGGGGTTGGAGCATGTGACCCATCAACGTGACATCAGCAAGACAACAAACCTGGTCACATAGAAACATAGAAACATAGAATGTGTCGGCAGATAAGAACCATTTGGCCCATCTAGTCTGCCCAATATACTGAATACTATGGATAGCCCCCGGCCCTATCTTATATGAAGGATGGCCTTATGCCTATCCCATGCATGCTTAAACCCCTTCACTGTATTTGCAGCTACCACTTCTGCAGGAAGGCTATTCCATGCATCCACTACTCTCTCAGTAAAGTAATACTTCCTTATATTACTTTTAAACCTTTGCCCCTCTAATTTAAAACTGTGTCCTCTTGTGGTAGTTTTTCTTCTTTTAAATATGCTCTCTTCCTTTACCGAGTTGATTCCCTTTATGTATTTAAAAGTTTCTATCATATCCCCTCTGTCTCTTCTTTCTTCCAAGCTATACATATTAAGGTCCTTTAACCTTTCCTGGTAAGTTTTATCCTGCAATCCATGTACTAGTTTAGTAGCTCTTCTCTGAACTCTCTCTAGAGTATCTATATCCTTCTGGAGATATGGCCTCCAGTACTGCGCACAATACTCCAAGTGAGGTCTCACCAGTGTTCTGTACAGCGGCATAAGCACTTCACTCTTTCTACTGCTTATACCTCTCCCTATACATCCAAGCATTCTGCTGGCATTTCGTGCTGCTCTATTACATTGTCTTCCCACCTTTAAGTCTTCTGAAATAATTACTCCTAAATCCCTTTCTTCAGATACTGAGGTCAGGACTGTGTCAAATATTCTATATTCTGCCCTTGGGTTTTTACGCCCCAGGTGCATTATCTTGCACTTATCCACATTTTCCAGAGTTCTGACCATTCTTCTAGTTTTCCTAAATCCTTTTCCATTTGGCGTTTCCCTCCAGGAACATCAACCCTGTTACATATCTTTGTGTCATCAGCAAAAAGACAAACCTTACCAGCGAGGCCTTTTGCGATATCACTTATGAAGATATTAAACAAAATCGGTCCCAGTACAGATCCCTGTGGAACCCCACTGGTAACATGACCTTGTTTTGAATGTTCTCCATTGACTACAACCCTCTGTTGTCTGTCACTCAGCCACTGCCTAATCCACTCAACAATATGGACATAGCTGGTTTGTAAAGTGAGCAAATGGGGCAGAATAGGTATATATTAGTATGGCCAGGGCATGTTTAATGGAACATAAAAATGTAATACTGGGAAACCCCTTTAAGGGCCAGTCCAACAGATTGATGCTGGGTTGCTAAAGAGGTCGGAGCATGGACTACCACAGATCAAGCATTGATAACCTGCAAGTAAGCTATCAATCTTTGGGTCATGTAGAACTTTTCTTTAAACTTATTGGGGAAAAAAATTATCATCCCCTTTGTGCTGCCTCCCAAAAGTTGTAATGTATGGTGCATGTTGTAGTCAGTGTTGTGGAGTTGGCATAGATAGATATCTATTATAATCTACCCCAGGACACTGGCATAGATTATAGTGGAAATCTACACCAGCTCACTTGCTGCTGCTTTGGAGCATGGACCTACACAGATGTGCCACAAGCATTATGAAGCATGCATTTTTAATAAGTGGGGCACATCTTATTCAAGAAGGGGAGAGATTAAGATCGGAGTGTATAACACTGGTCTTAATAAATCTCCCTGATTTGACTATATCAAATATCAATGTTTTTTCCAACAAATCTTTTATTAGAAAATGCAAGTATTAGGACCTTTCTATCTATACCTCCCTGCCCCCCCCCCCCCCAAAAATAAAAGTTCAACAATTGTTACAAATGCCCTTTGGGGGCATAAATCTTATTACTATTAGCATATGTATTACTATTTTATAATACATTTTTTTCCTATAACTGGATTTGCCACAGCAGCCAGTTATTGAGGAAAACAATCCGGACAAGTGAAGATGTCCCAGACAGCACTTTTTTGCAGCGGCTCTATCATATAGCAGCTGTCCTGAGCAGCCAGGTGACTGTGGAGAGACATTGTTACCTCTGCTCCCTTTATTGTATACACATCACCCATTGAGCATTATCTATACAGTGACAGAGAAGGCATTCTTTATGAGGTGTTCCTCCGTCTGACAGAAGGGTAATGCACCTGAAAATCAACACTTCTCCATGGAACAGCTGTTCTTCACAACCACATTTTAGGCACTGCAGGATAAAAAATAGGGGTTATTATAATGAGATAATTTTCATAAAAGGTTCAGACTATCAGTATTAAGTATCCAAACTGTTCTGTTTGGTACTAGTCGGAACCAAAGCCGAGTTTGGTTTAAAGTTTTAAAGTGGTTTTCCACTTTAAAAATCAACTACCAAAGTTATTTATTCTAATATTGTATTGAGACTTATCTCCGTACAGTATTATTCTGAAGTTTTGAACAAAGCGACTTTGCTTAACACTATTTACATGTATAAACTCTGTGTCATGTACTTACCTGTCTGCACTCCTATGGCGAGTCTGGCCTCACTATGGTGGCATTAATGTCAGTGCTCTCTTCCTATGGCAACCAGCCCCGCTGACAGTCGGAATTGTTGACCTATCAGGGAGGAGGGGCACCAAACCAATCAGGTTTGGCGCCGACGTCACATGCTTCTTGAGGGTGGGGTATTTAAATAGGCAGCTGTTGGCCACAATTGCCTGTGATTGGTATCCCTGCCTCACTAGCTAGTTTTGCCTCTCTCTCTGACATTGCCTCTGAATACTGAATTTGCCTCTGATATTACCTCCTGGTATTTGACCTTGCTTGAGTCTGGACTCTATTTGGTATTAGACACGTTAGTTTGTGATCTCACCTTTGCTCACTGACTTTGTCTCTGACATTATGTCCTGGTTACACTCTTCTGTGTATTTGACTTAGCTTTTGGATTCTGATCTAGTCCTGGTTTTGCATGTCTGGCTTTGGCCTCTCTCTATCTAAATACTCTTTACCCATTTAGGTTTATGTCTCTGCACGTGGTCAAGTCAAGGACCGTCTCCAAGTTGTGGACCGCCATTTAAGGTGCATTGTGCAAGTAGGTAGGGACATTGATGCATGTGGATTACAGGGCTGCACTGTTTCCTACCATTCACGCATCTGCATGAGTTGGATAAATATGCAGTATCATACTACTCAACTTGTTTTACTCATTAGATTACACTAGTGTTAGAGTCTGTGCTATTAGTTTTCCTTTGCTCCATAATGGTCAGAATAGAGTAGTGAACTACATTATTAGGAAAACTTCAATTCCCAACTAATTCAAATTTTCTTGCGCTTCGTGATAAGGAATCAAGTTTTCCTAAAATGGTGGATGCACATGTTACAAAGCGAAACTAAGTGTAGAGGAGACAAGCCCGGGAATGCAAGATCACCAATAATGTTGTGCAGCCAGCCAATCCACAGGTAGCCATCCCATGTGATTTCACAGCCCTATGAAATCCTCACCCTATACGGTCTCCGCCATTGTCCTGTGACCTGAGCATAGAGAAACATGGCAAGCGCTCATGCGCTAGGGACAGAGTTGCTGAAAATGATAACTAGAAGAATATCAAAGGAGGACCCTGCAGGTAGAGTTATTCTGCGTCAGTTTTATTTATTTATTTATTTACTCCTACATCAGCCATAAACTAAGATATGTAATGAAATACCAATAAAATGGAAGTCTTTATTATTCCACTGCCAGTGTGCCAACCAAGACCATCCAGTCTGCACCCTTTAGTGGGGCCAGGGCTTAATGATCTTTTGCTGGCTTTACTTCTTCCAAATCATCCTCCAAAGTCTCCATGTCCTAGAAAAGTCAGCAAGATGCAGAGAGAGGAGGAACTGGATGTTCCTGTTGTTCCATATTCTCATCAATATTAGATGATGTGAAAAAAGGAGGAAAAGCTGTCAAGGTCCCTCCTGTGACAGAGGTTAGAATATCTGAGAGACTGGCTGCACGTTAGGTTATCTGACAGCCTATCTGTTTTCACTTGTTGCAGTGTTGATGTTGGTAATGACCACACCTCTTTACTTCTCCTCTATTTAGTCTGGACTCACACTTCATACCATGCAGTTGATATTATATGCCTGGAGCTGGAAGAGCTGGTATGAGTTCCTTAGCTGTGTTCCTGCTCATCCATTTTCTATTGAAGATAAGTGTACTTCCCTTTGAATTTTGTTCCCATTTGCTCGTTGTTTACTGGGCCACAGGGAGATGCTGGTTTGTTCATCTGGGAAAGAACCAATGGTCTCAGACCCAGTCACTACTCCTAGGGATTTCCAGGGTTTCTAGGGCCTAGGTTTCTGGTGTATGAATATTCCCACCTTCAGGGTCTATTCATACATTTCCTTCTGTTGTCATTCTGGTGTTCCTCCCCTCCCCCCACTTTGTGACAACAAAAGCAGATGGCAGAAGAAGGGCTCCCTACTATAGGGCAGAATAGTGCTTGGCTTGGAGAAGTGGGTTCCAGAGCTGATTAATGCTCAGTGTTTACTGTCAAATAACCTACATTAGATTGCAGGCCAGAACGGCAATAATATGCATATCATCCCCTCACCTAACCAGCCAAACTTCATACCAGCAACAGCCCCAGTTTAAAGGTTCACTAAAGGTGACACATGTCCATTAACTCCTTAAGGCCACAGCCTTATTTCACCTTAAGGACCAGGCCATTTTTTGCAAATCTGACCAGTGTCAATTTAAGTGGTGATAATTTCAAAACGCTTTGACTTATCCAGGCCATTCTGACATTGTTTTTTTCGTCACATATTGTAATTCATGACACTGGTAAAATGGAGTAAAAAAGAAAAATCATTTTTATTTATAAAAAAATACCAAATTTGCAAATTTCCAAGTTTTAATTTCTCTACTTCTATAATACATAGTAATACCTACAAAAATAGTTATTACTTTACATTCCCCATATGTCTACTTCATGTTAGGATCATTTTAGGAATGACATTTTATTTTTGGGGGACGTTACAAGGCTTAGAAGTTTAGAAGTAAATCTTAAAACTTCTCAGAAATTTTCAAAAACCAACTTTTTAAGGACCAGTTCAGGTCTGAAGTCACTTTGTGAGGCTTACATAATAGAAACCACCCAAAAATGACCCCATTCTAGAAACTACACCCCTCAAGGTATTCAAAACAGATTTTAAAAACGTCGTTAACCCTTTAGGTGTTCCACAAGAAATAATTGAAAATAGAGATACAATTTCAAAATGTCACTTTTTTGGCAGATTTTCAATTTTAATATTTTTTTCCAGTTACAAAGCAAGGGTTAACAGCCAAACAAAACTCAATATTTATGGCCCTGATTCTGCAGTTTACAGAAACACCCCATATGTGGTCGTAAACTGCTGTACGGGCACACGGCAATGCACAGAAGGAAAGAAATGCCATACGGTTTTTGGAAGGCAGATTTTGCTGGACTGTTTTTTTTTACACCATGTCCCATTTGAAGCCCCCCTGATGCACCCCGAGAGTAGAAACTCCATAGAAGTGACCCCATCTAAGAAACTACACCCCTCAAGGTATTCAAAACTGATTTTACAAACGTCTTTAACCCTTTAGGTGTTCCACAAGAAATAGAGATACAATTTAAAAATTTCACTTTTTGGGCAGATTTACCATTTTTATATTTTTTTCCAGTTACAAAGCAAGGGTTAACAGCCAAACCAAACTCAATATTTATGGCCCTGATTCTGTAGTTTACAGAAACACCCCATATGTGGTCGTAAACTGCTGTACGGGCACACGGCAATGCACAAAAGGAAAGGAATGCCATACGGTTTTTGGAAGGCAGATTTTACTGGACTGTTTTTTTTACACCATGTACCATTTGAAGCCCCCCTGATGCACCCCTAGAGTAGACACTCCAAAAAAGTGACCCCACTTTAGAAACTACGATATAGGGTGGCAGTATTGTTGGTACTAGTTTAGGGTGCATATGTTTTTTGGTTGTTCTATATTACACTTTTTGTGAGGCAAGCTAACAAGAAATAGCTGTTTTGGCACCGTTAAATTTTTTTGTTATTTACAACATTCATCTGACAGGTTAGATCATGTGGTAATTTTATAGACAAGGTTGTCACGGACGCGGCGATACCTAATATGTATAATTTTTTTGAAATGTATGTAAGTTTTACACAATGATTTCATTTTCGAAACAAAAGAAATTAAGTTTTAGTGTTTCCATAGTCTGGGAGCCATAGTTTTTTCAGTTTTTGGGCGATTATCTTAGGTAGGGTATTATTTTTGTGGGATGAGATGACGGTTTGATCTGCACTATTTTGGGGTGCGTGTGACTTTTTGATCGCTTGCTATTACACTTTTTGTGATGTAAGGTGACAAAAATGGCTTTTTTACACCGTTTTTATTTTTATTTTTTTACGGTATTCACCTAAGGGGTTAGGTCATGTGATATTTTTATAGAGCCAGTCGATATGGACGCGCCGATACCTAATATGCCAACTTTTTTTTTTTTTTTATGTAAGTTTTACACAATAATATCATTTTTGAAACAAAAAGAAAATCATGTTTTAGTGTCTTCTTATTCTGAGAGCCATAGTTTTTTCAGTTTTTGGGCGATTATCTTAGGTAGGGTCTCATTTTTTGCGGGATGAGATGACGGTTTGATTGGCACTATTTTGGCATGCATATGACTTTTTAATCGCTTGCTATTACACTTTTTGTGATGTGAGATGACAAAAAATTGTTTATTTAGCACAGTTTTTATTTTTTGCGGTGTCTATCTGAGGGGTTAGGTCATGTGATATTTTTATAGAGCTGTACGATACGGACATGGCGATACCTAATATGTATACTTTTTTTTATTTATGTAAGTTTTACACAATAACTGCTTTTTTAAAACAAAAAAAAATGATGTTTTAGTGTCTCCATATTCTGAGTCATAGTTTTTTTAATTTTTTGGACGATTGTCTCAGGTAGGGGCTCATTTTTTGCGGGATGAGGTGACAGTTAGATTAGTAGTATTTGGTGGGCATACGCCTTTTTGATTGCTTGCTGTTGTACTTTTTGTGATGTAAGGTAACAAAAAAATGGTTTATTTAGCACAGTTTTTATTTTAAATTTTTTACGGTGTTAATCTGAGGGGTTATTTCATGTGATATGTTTATAGAGCCTGTTGATACGGACGCGGCGATACCTAATATGTCTAGTCCCCCCTCCCCCCTATTTTTATTTGGAAAAAATTATGTTTTTGTTTATTTTTACTTGAAGCTTTTAATTTTTTGGGGGGAAAACGTAATTTTTTCAACTTTATTTTTCACTTAATTTTTTATCCCACTTTGGGACTTCAACTTTTGGGGGTCTTATCCTTTACAATGCATTCCAATACTTCTGTATTGGAATGCATTGGCTGTATGAGTAATACTGTGTGTATTACTCATACAGCTTCCGGCCTGTGGGATCCAGGGGGCTGGATCTCACAGGCTCGTCACCGGAAGGCAGCGCGATGCCTTCCTTAGGCATCGCGCTGCCTTCCATGCCATCGGGTCCCCCCTACAGCCCCACGGATACCCGATGAAACCGCCGACCGCAACCGCCGACGCATGTAAAAGCCGCAAACCGCAGGTCTGAATTGACCTGCGGTTTGCGGCGATCGCCGACACGGGGGGGTCACAGGACCCCCCGGGGCATAAAGCCAAGGTGCCTGCTCAATGATTTGAGCAGGCACCTTGTTCCGATCACCACCCGCCGGGCAGCGGTGATTGGAAATACACATGATGTACCGGTACGTCATATGTCCTTAAGTATCAGGACAACATGCCGCACCGGTACGTCATGTGTCCTGAAGAGGTTAAAGGAAATCCATCACTAAAAATTTTATCTGCCAGTTAAAACCAGATAGTAAGGGTACTTTCACACTAGCGTTAGTGTGATCCGGCAGGCAGTTCCGTCGTTGGAGCTGCCTGCTGGATCCGCCGATCAGTGTGACAACTGACAGCATTTATAAACGGATCCGGGTGCGTATCCGTCTACAAATGCATTGCAAGAACGGATCCGTCTCTCCGATTGTAAACTGGAAAACCAAAAAAGCTAGTTCTGCCAGGAGTACAGATATTCTAAATTCCCTACTGGGATTATCTCTACAGCAAGTAGTTGAGGAGCCAACCCGAAAGGAGGCCATTTTATATTTAGTATTAACAAATGGGAATTTGGTATCTGATATTACTGTAGGGGAAAGCTTGGGATCTAGTGATCACCAGTCAGTGTGGTTTACTATAAGTACAGTGACTGAGTCACACCACACAAAAACAAAAGTTTTAGATTTTAGAAAAACTGACTTTTTTAAAATGAGAATAGTGGTATATGAGTCCCTAACAGATTGGAACAGTTTCAATGGAGTCCATGAGAAATGGGACTACTTAAAAGTGGCACTATTGAAGGTAACAGATAATTGCATTAGGCTTTTCAGTAAAAGCAAAAAAAAAGGAAGAGACCACTGTGGTACTCAGCAGGTGGCCAAAATCATTAAAGACAAAAAGATAGCATTTAGTAATTATAAAAAAAAAAGATGAGGATGACAGGCAAATTTATAAGATTAGGCAGAGAGAGGCCAAGCAAGTTATAAGAGCTTCTAAAGCACAGGCAGAAGAGAAATTAGCTCAGTCATTGAAAAAAGACGATAAGACATTCTTCAGATACATAAATGAAAAAAGAAAACTAAAACAAGGAATTACCAAATTAAAAACAAAAGAAGGAAGGTATATGGAGGAAGATAAAGAACTAGCTGACTGCCCCAATAAATACTTCTGTTCAGTTTTTACAAAGGAAAATTAAGGAAAAGGACCTCAGTTAGGAAGAAAGACTAATGCATCTTTTGATGCATGTGTCTTTACAGAGGAAGAGGTTCTAAGTCAGCTGTCTAAAATTAATACAAATAAGTCACAGGGGCCTGATGGGATGCACCCAAAGCTATTAAAAGAGCTTAGCGGTGGACTAGCAAAACCATTAACAGATTTATTTAACAAATCACTGGTAACAAGAGTCGTCCCAGAAGATTGGAAATTAGCAAATGTTGTGCCCATTCACAAGAAAGGTAGTAGGGAGGAATCGGGCAACTATAGGCCAGTAAGCCTGACATCAATAGCGGGGAAATGAATGGAAACCATACTTAAGGAGAGGATTGTGGAACATCTAAAATCCCATGGATTGAAAGATAAAAAACAGCATTGGTTTACTTCAGGGAGATCATGTCAAACTAATCTTATTGATTTTTTTGATTGGGTGACTAAAATAATAGATGGCGGAGGTGCAATAGACATTGCTTATCTAGACTTTAGTAAGGCTTTTGATAGTGTCCCACATAGAAGGCATATCAATAAATTGCAGTCTTTGTGCTTGGACTCCCATATTGTTGAATGGATTAGGCAGTGGCTGAGGGACAGACAACAGAGGGTTTTAGTCAATGGAGTATATTCAGACCATGGTCTTGTTACCAGTGGGGTACCTCAGGGATCTGTTCTGGAACCCATATTGTTTAATATCTTTATCAGCGAAATTGCAGAAGGCCTCGATGGTAAGGTGTGTCTTTTTGCTGATGACACAAAGATTTGTAACAGGGTTGATGTTCCTGGAGGGATACACCAAATGGAAATTGATTTAGGAAAACTAGAGGAATGGTCAAAATCTAATGTTGATAAGTGCAAGATAGGGCACCTGGGCGTAAAAACCTAAGAGCAGAATATAAAATCAGTGATACAGTCCTAACCTCAGTATCTGAGGAAAGGGATTTAGGGGTCATTATTTCAGAAGACTTAAAGGTAGGCAGACAATGTCATAGAGCAGCAGGAAATGGTAGCAGAATGCTTGGGTGTATATGGAGAGGTATTACAGAGCACTAGTGAGACCTCATTTGGAGTATTGTGCGCAGTACTGGAGACCATATCTCCAGAAGGATATTGATACTTTGGAGAGAGTTCAGAGAAGAGCTACTAAACTAGTACATGGATTGCAGGATAAAACTTACCAGGAAAGATTAAAGGACCTTAACATGTATAGCTTGGAAGAAAGACGAGACAGAGGGGATATGATAGAAACTTTTAAATACATAAAGGGAATCAACAAGGTAAAAGAGGAGAGAATATTTAAAAGAAGAAAAACTGCTACAAGAGGACATAGTTTTAAATTAGAAGCAAAGGTTTAAAAGTAATATCAAGAAGAATTACTTTACTGAGAGAGTAGTGGATGCATGGAATAGCAGAAGTGGTAGCTGCAAATACAGTGAAGGAGTTTAAGCATGCATGGGATAGGCATAAGGCCATCCTTCATATAAAATAGGGCCAGGGGCTATTCATAGTATTCAGTATATTGGGCAAACTAGATGAGCCAAATGGTTCTTATCTGCCGACACATTCTATGTTTCTATGTTTATATTTTCGTGTCTGCAAAAAACGGATCTGGCACCATTGACTTACATGGTTTTTGGTGGCAGATCCTCCTTGTCCAGGTTTTGTGTCCGGTCACAGAACACAACAAACCGGAACTGAATGCATTCTAATGTACCCCGTTCCGATTTGTTCAGTGTTGTCCCCATTGACAACGAATGGGGACAAAACATAAGCGTTTTCATCCGGTTTTGAGTGCCTGTGCCGGATCTCAAAACCTGAAAGGAAAATGCAGATAAGAAAGTAGCCTTAAATGACTTACCAAATAGTTGTAAGGTGCTAATTTTGTCAAAGGGACCAGCCCCTTGTATTAACATTAGGAAAATGAAGGAATAAAGGCTCACGAACCAACTTGGGTCACACAGCCATCATATCAGCTAACACAGATCTGAAATGCAGAATGATGCAATAGGGTAGTGAGTTGAGGATATACTGTAGCCGGGCAGAGACATCTGTGAAAGGACCAGCTTGTGTAGGGTCCACAGACTGGTCATATCTATCATGGATCCTGTAGTAATGGAAATCTTGACATCAAGGTGAACATAATTATATTGAATGTTTTATAGCTTAAATGTGAACATAACCTTTGAAGGTCCTTTTTAATATATAAGGCGGAACATGAGTGGTGCCATTTGGTTGCATTGAGCCTGCACTTGTATGACTATGAAGTATTATTATGATGAAAAGCAGGAAGATAATTTGTACAACTTTTGAACTGTAAGTGAGAATATAGTTTTGCCTAGCTTAAAGCTGACTGAAGCGACATTTATTAGACCAGCGTAACATAAGCATCACTTCACAAACCCGTATATCATCGACAGCAGGAATTTAGGGAATGAGGTCTGTAATTGATTGTGTTGATTTTCTACATAAATAAAGTTGTATCTAGGGACTAGATGTAAAGCAATGGAAGAAAAGCTTTAACACATAGAGGCAAGAACTCTAGTTGCTTATAGATAAAGTTCTTCAAGATAAATGGCTTTAAATGCTGCTTTCATTAAGCCTTCCTCCTATGCACCATTGACATTGTTTAAAAAATTTGGTTCACAAGGTAATATGTCAGCAAAGAAAATATAGAAAGGACTGTCCATTATTGTTGTTTTCCTAAATGAAAATATACATGGCGTCCACCGGATAGTTTATCATCTGCGTTAGATAACCGTTTATTTTTTGTGTAAGGTTATTTTTTGTTTATTATTCTTAACATTGTAACTGAGGAAATACACAATCTCGCAATTTTGTTCATTCTATTTCATTTGATAGCACTGTTGTCAATTTACAGGCTAATTCAAGCTTTCAAGCTTTGAAGTATATTCTTAACCTCTTCCTGACTCAGCATTTTTCCATTTTTTACTCAATGCCTTCCTGAGGCCATAACTTTTTAATTTTTCCATTCACATAGCCTTATGGAGGGCTCAATTTTTTGTGGGACAAGTTGTACTTTCTAATGGCACCATTAAATATTGCATTAATTTGGGGGTTACTATCTCTCCTTGGGGATAGAGTGCCTTAATCGGTGTGAGGAGACTTATAGGCCATACATGCTCCTCTAGAATTCTGGGAAGAAAGGGATGCAAATGAGCTCTTAAAAAACTCTGCCTGTGGTGCCACCAGATGTAAGTCAGTACAATTAAAAGAGTACCAAATTTATATAGTTTTTCTTGTTTTTAATACTTAAAAAAAAAACTCTGAAAAAAAAGCTTTTTTTTCTTTACATCACCATATTCTGACCTCCATACTTTTATTATATTTATGTTTGCAGATCTATGCGAGGGCTCATTCTTTTTTTGCAGGGTGATCTGTAGTTTTCATTATTACCAATTTGAAGTGTGTATGACATTTTGATCACTTTTTAATAAATTTTTGGGGTCGGTAAAGCAACAAAAAAATGACAATTTCATTTTTCCCCCCATTATTCTGTTCACTGTATAGGATAAATATTTTTCGATTTTAATAGTTTGTTCATTTTGGAACACAGCATTACTAATGCTCTTAAATTTTTCTTGTTCATTTTTATTTATTGACAAACTTATTGACAAATTATTAGTATTTTTTAGCCCGTTCGCTACCAGCACCGTAGCTGTACGGCGCTGCGAACTAGGTACAAGCTACGGCGCAGTGTTCACCCGTTCCATGAGCGAAATCACTCGGTGATGATGGCTGCTCAGGATTGCAGGCAGCCATCTTCCCTAGGGGTACAGTGCTACAGCTGCACAGGAAAGGGCTGAACTTTTCTGCATGCAGCCATTCTAGCTGGTGACTGCATGCAGAGAGGTTCTGTGCCACTCTGTGCTGCTGGTTGGCTTGCTGGGACTTTTGGTGCACCACCACTGCGACTTTAACTGTTCCTGTAAAGAAGAAGAAAGGAGAAAAAAAGAAGAACATCTGGAACTGCTGCAGTGATATTTTTTTCCATTTGCAGCAGTTCTAGATCCTTAAACCATCCTCCGTCCAGGTCCCTTCCCACCCCCGTCCTTTTTTTTATGGATACCGTTTGGTCCGTGTGTTTTTTTATTCTTTTTTTAAAATTTTCCAGCTCTGCAGAACTTTTTTTGCGTACGAGCTCTGACCGTCATGTGTTGTTCTGTGCATACCTGCCTGATCAGCACCTGGGGATTATTTTTTGCGCTTTTTTTCCCCCCACATCTGTGTTAATTTTCTTTTGCCAATTTTTCCTTTTATTGGGTAAAAAAGAAGAAACTGTAGTTAGGGGTTTATATAAATATATATAGAGCTCTCTCTCTCTCTCTCTCTCTCTATATATATATATATATATATATATATATCAAACAAAAAACAGTAGCAGCACACCACTATATGCGCTAAGACTAAGTGAACAGGTGAATGTGTGAACAGGGTCAAATACATGACGCCATATAGTTACTGCAAAGCAGTGGAGAAGCTCTTAGCGCATATTATTGATCAAAAATATGTTGGGCCCACCTACCAGACGGCAAGGTCGCTTCTCTTTAGGTGGGACCTACTCTAACACGGAATGTCCAGCTCCATTGTTTCTCTGATTAAAAGCACCAAGGGGTGGGGGGTGGGCGAGGAGTGCTAAGTTCCACAGAGGATGCCCAGTCCTCTATACTACTGTATATATATATCAAAAAACGGAACAGCACCTCCTGAGACAAATCGCAGGTGCAAGCTACCCGGCAATAATACAGCAAACAAAAAACAGTAGCAGCACACCACTATATGCGCTAAGACTAAGTGAACAGGTGAATGTGTGAACAGGGTCAAATACATGACGCCATATAGTTACTGCAAAGCAGTGGAGAAGCTCTTAGCGCATATTATTGATCAAAAATATGTCGGGCCAATCTACCAGACGGCAAGGTCGCTTCTCATCAGTTGGGACCTACTCTAACACGGAATGTCCAGCTCCATTGTTTCTCTGATTAAAAGCACCAAGGGGTGGGGGATGGGCAAGGAGTGCTAAGTTCCACAGAGGATGCCCAGTCCTCTATACTATATATATATCAAAAAACTGAACAGCACCTCCTGAGACAAATCGCAGGTGCAAGCTACCCGGCAATAATACAGCAAACAAAAAACAGTAGCAGCACACCACTATATGCGCTAAGACTAAGTGAACAGGTGAATGTGTGAACAGGGTCAAATACATGACGCCATATAGTTACTGCAAGGCAGTGGAGAAGCTCTTAGCGCATATTATTGATCAAAAATATGTCGGGCCCACCTACCAGACGGCAAGGTCGCTTCTCATCAGGTGGGACCTACTCTAACACGGAATGTCCAGCTCCATTGTTTCTCTGATTAAAAGCACCAAGGGGTGGGGGATGGGCGAGGAGTGCTAAGTTCCACAGAGGATGCCCAGTCCTCTATACTATATATATATCAAAAAACGGAACAGCACCTCCTGAGACAAATCGCAGGTGCAAGCTACCCGGCAATAATACAGCAAACAAAAAACAGTAGCAGCACACCACTATATGCGCTAAGACTAAGTGAACAGGTGAATGTGTGAACAGGGTCAAATACATGACGCCATATAGTTACTGCAAAGCATATATATATATACAGGGAGTGCAGAATTATTAGGCAAGTTGTATTTTTGAGGATTAATTTTATTATTGAACAACAACCATGTTCTCAATGAACCCAAAAAACTCATTAATATCAAAGCTGAATATTTTTGGAAGTAGTTTTTAGTTTGTTTTTAGTTTTAGCTATTTGTGTGTGCAGGTGACTATTACTGTGCATAATTATTAGGCAACTTAACAAAAAACAAATATATACTCATTTCAATTATTTCTTTTTACCAGTGAAACCAATATAACATCTCAACATTCACAAATATACATTTCTGACATTCAAAAACAAAACAAAAACAAATCAGTGACCAATATAGCCACCTTTCTTTGCAAGGACACTCAAAAGCCTGCCATCCATGGATTCTGTCAGTGTTTTGATCTGTTCACCATCAACATTGCGTGCAGCAGCAACCACAGCCTCCCAGACACTGTTCAGAGAGGTGTACTGTTTTCCCTCCTTGTAAATCTCACATTTGATGATGGACCACAGGTTCTCAATGGGGTTCAGATCAGGTGAACAAGGAGGCCATGTCATTAGATTTTCTTCTTTTATACCCTTTCTTGCCAGCCACGCTGTGGAGTACTTGGACGCGTGTGATGGAGCATTGTCCTGCATGAAAATCATGTATTTCTTGAAGGATGCAGACTTCTTCCTGTACCACTGCTTGAAGAAGGTGTCTTCCAGAAACTGGCAGTAGGACTGGGAGTTGAGCTTGACTCCATCCTCAACCCGAAAAGGCCCCACAAGCTTATCTTTGATGATACCAGCCCAAACCAGTACTCCACCTCCACCTTGCTGGCGTCTGAGTCGGACTGGAGCTCTCTGCCCTTTACCAATACAGCCACGGGCCCATCCATCTGGCCCATCAAGACTTACTCTCATTTCATCAGTCCATAAAACCTTAGAAAAATCAGTCTTGAGATATTTCTTGGTCCAGTCTTGACGTTTCAGCTTGTGTGTCTTGTTCAGTGGTGGTCGTCTTTCAGCCTTTCTTACCTTGGCCATGTCTCTGAGTATTGCACACCTTGTGCTTTTGGGCACTCCAGTGATGTTGCAGCTCTGAAATATGGCCAAACTGGTGGCAAGTGGCATCTTGGCAGCTGCACGCTTGACTTTTCTCAGTTCATGGGCAGTTATTTTGCGCCTTGGTTTTTCCACACGCTTCTTGCGACCCTGTTGACTATTTTGAATGAAACGCTTGATTGTTCGATGATCACGCTTCAGAAGCTTTGCAATTTTAAGAGTGCTGCATTCCTCTGCAAGATATCTCACTATTTTTGACTTTTCTGAGCCTGTCAAGTCCTTCTTTTGACCCATTTTGCCAAAGGAAAGGAAGTTGCCTAATAATTATGCACACCTAATATAGGGTGTTGATGTCATTAGACCACACCCCTTCTCATTACAGAGATGCACATCACCTAATATGCTTAATTGGTAGTAGGCTTTCGAGCCTATACAGCTTGGAGTAAGACAACATGCATAAAGAGGATGATGTGGTCAAAATACTCATTTGCCTAATAATTCTGCACGCAGTGTAGATATAAGTTAAATTTTTAGCCAGTGTTCACTTTTTAACCACTGTAGTGAATTTTTATACTACAGTTTTTGCACGCACGCACGATCTGTGTGCGTGCGTGCGTGCTGCAGAGCACCAATAACTAGTGTGCTCATTTACATCTGCACATTGCAACCACTGAGCACCGATCAGTAGTGTCTATTACTGATCGCATCTTCTCAGTTTTTACCACTTTTTTTTTGTGCAGAAGAGACTTTTTTTTTGTGCAGAAAAGATTATAATTTTTTTTGCTAATTTTTGTTCTCCTTTTTATTTTAAATTTATTTTCCAATTTATTACAAGCCCCTTCATGTGTGAAAGCACATCATACACACCCCACACTAAAGAAAGTTTTACACATTTCACACAATTACACCCCAATAAAAAAAAAATGGCCCATCCGTCCCAACGAGTTTACTCAGCTGAAGAGGCATACACATATCTTGCCTCTGAGTTAGCCAGTGAGGGAGAAGAGGTTGCCACTTTCCTCTACTCAGTGAAAGATATGGATAGGGGGCACTCAACTATCTGGAACTAAATGGATATAGGTACAGTATGAAACTATGTGGATATTAAAATTTAAAATTTAATTTAATCAATTAGCATATAAGTACATACTAAACATAATACATCACATAAAGGCGCCAATAAAATTATGGAACATAAAACACTAAAATGTACTGCAAAATTCACTAATCAGTAATCAGCTGTCCCAATGGCTCTGGGTGATTGCTGATAGCACTACCACCTCAGTGTAGTATAGAAACAACTGGGTCACTGTCGATCACCTTGCAGGTAGCGATAGGATGTATTGGATAGATGGACTCCAGTACATGATACCACCATAGGATAAGTCAGTGGATAAAAATATGTGATCCACTCCACTGTACCAGTTGGTAACAGTCCAGAAAGGGCCAACAACCGCTATGTGGCTATAAAATCGTATTGATACACTACAGATGCGTTGTTTTCTTTCCTCTACTCCTCTACCCCCTCATCATCATCATCATCTGGTGATGAGGGACCCTCTAGAAGGCGCCCCAGGGAAGCAGTGGATACAGCCCCCCAGAGTGACCCCATATGGACCCCACCCTCTGACGATTATCAACCCTAAATTCCTCAGTTTATGGGCAGCTCAGGAATACAGATAGAATGTGCGGGCTTCACAAAATTGCATTTTTTGTAAATCTTTTTCTCTGAAGATTTAATTTGATGGTAAACCAAACAAATTTATACGCCCAGCAATTTATTTCCCAGAAACCCACATCGCCCTATGCTAGACCCCTAGGTTGGACCCCAGTAAATGCAGCAGAGATGATGACCTTTTGGGGGCTATTGCTGCATATGGGCATTGTTAAAAAAAACTAAGATTGGAGTATTGGAGTGTGGATGTCTTGTACCACACTCCAATTTACAGTAGTGCCAAGGCCCGTAATCGATTCCAAGCAATCGTGACATTTTTGCATTACAACGATAATGCACAGTGCCCACCACAGAATGACCCCGCATTTGATCATCTGTAAAAAAAATTAGGCCAATCCTTGTCCACTCCAATGCAAAGTTTTCAGAAGTGTACACCCCAGAAAAAAATATCTGCATAGACGAATCCCTATTACTTTTCAAAGGGAGGATAAGATTCCGCCAGTACCTGCCCAGCAAGCGGGCAAGGTATGGCATAAAAATTTATAAAATCTGTGAGAGTAGCTCTGGGTACACTCACAAGTTCCGGGTTTACGAAGGGAGGGACACCAGGATTGAACCCTGAGAATTACCCCCCGTCCTAGGAGTTAGTGGGAAGATAGTGTGGGACATACTGCACCCACTGCTGGATAAGGGTTACCATCTCTACGTGGAGAATTACTACATAAGTCTACCACTGTTCCAGTCTCTAGCTTCCAGTACGCAAAAAAATCAGAGAGACCTCCCTAGATCCTTGGTAGGGCAACCACTAAGAAAAGGAGAAAGCCTTGCTCTCCTCAATGAGAACAGGTTGGTGGTTAAGTACAAGGATAAGAGGTATGTCCTTTTACTGACCACCATTGACACTAACACCAGCTCCCCTGCCGCTGTACGAGGTACCACAACCACTGTCCCCAAGCCAGACTGCATCCTGGACTACAATAAACAATTAGGAGGGTTGATCTTTCAGATCAAGTTCTGAAGCCCTACAATGCCACACGAAAAACAAAAGTGTGGTACACAAAGCTGACTGTGTACCTCGTACAGATGGCGCTGTACAATGCGTTTGTGCTTTTTATATCTAGAGGCCATCCAAGAACATTCCTACAGTTTCAAAAGGTGGTAATAAAGGCCCTGATTTTTTCTAACCTAGCAATCGAGAGCCCCATTACTTATGCAAGTTACGGTGCCTGAGTTGTACCAGGGCAACATTTTCCTGGTGAAGTCCCCCAAACAGCAAGAAAGGGAAGGACCCAAAAAAGATGCAGGGTGTGTTCCAAAAGGGGGAATAAGGAAAGACACCATTCACCATTGCGAAACCTGCCCTGAAAAACCTGGCCTGTGCATCAAGGATTGTTTCAGAATCTATCACTCATCCATGGAATAATTTAATCCTTGATGTACCCTGTAATTTTACCACCTTATAACTGATTTAATCCACAAAGTTTACATATCCACTTTTCACCAACCGCTACATATTAATTTCTGTAATACACCTGTTTGGTCAAAAGTACCCTTTCCACCACTTAAAATGTTTGTACGGGGTGCTCTTTCTGAAATGGGATCACTTGTTGGAGTTTTTCATTTCTGGGGACCTCAGAAAATGTATTTAATGCAACATGGCACCAAAAATACATGTCTGTTTATTCATGCCTGCAAAAAACTTTTTTTGCACTTTGCCTCTAGAAACCTGCTGTGCGCCAATACAACAGGTTACAAGCACATATGGGGTGTTTGCAAAAAGGGGAGAAAATGGGGAACATATGCTGGGTAGAGAGGGCCTTGCAGTTCGCCCGGCGGTCGTTTCGAGGCAAACTTCGCTTGTTTGTGATTCGCCGAACACATGAACATATGGCGATATTCGCACATGCCTTATTTTTTTGCATAGCGCCAAACTTTGACCCAGGACACATCCATCAGGTGGGATAGGACAGCAAATTGAGACGTTTCAGCACATAGACACCCCCCAACCCTATGACAGAACCCAATCTGGCAGCCATTTTACATTATGTGTTTTGCCAGTGTAGGGAGAGGTTGCATTTTGGAGCAGGGACAGTTTAGGGACACCAAACGCTATCTAATAGGGCCACAAAAGTCCTTTTAAGGACTGGTATAGGTGTGCTATCGATAGGTGTGATACAGAGGGGTGTGATATACTTATAATGTACTTTCTAACATAGAAATTATATTATAGGGTATTTGTATTGTGCAGTAGATATGTGCGGTTCTGCTGCGATACCACAGCTATATAAAGGGACAAACGCTATTGGAATAACTAATTGCAACCGCTTTGATATACCTGTTTTCCCCCCAAAAAAATGCTTGAGGGCTGCGATATACCTTCTTCCACAAAATACTGTTTCCGCCAAATACTGATTGAGGGGTGCTACAGTATATACCTGTTTCCGCCAAATATTGATTGAGGGGTGCTATTGCTATATACCTTCTTCCACCAAATACTGATTGAGGGCTGTGATACACCTGCTTCCACAAAATACTGATTGAGGGGTGCCATATATCTGTTTCTGCCAAATACTGATTGAGGGGTGTTATATACCTGTTTCCGCCAAATACTGATTCAGGGGTGCTATATACCAGTTTCCGCCAAATACTGATTGAGGGGTGCTACAGTATATATCTGTTTCCGCCAAATACTGATTGAGGGGAGCCATATACCTTCTTCCACCAAATCCTGATTGAGGGCTGCAATAAACCTGCTTCCACAAAATACTGATTGAGGGGTGCCATATACCTGTTTCCGCTAAATACTGATTGAGGGGTGCTATATACCTGTTTCTGCCAAATACTGATTGAGGGGTGCCATATACCTTCTTCCACAAAATACTGATGGAGGGGTACTATTGCTATATACCTTTTTCCACCAAATACTGATTGAGGGCTGCGATATACCATATTCCACAAATACTGCTCTTCTCTATGGACTTAGGCAGAGGGTCTTTTAGAAAATGACAGGCAGAGGAAGAGGCAGACCTTTCCTCAGGGATGGTAGGGGTCGGGCAGGTGCACCTAAGTGGGAAGTTGGAGAAGGCGCGTGCCATAACTTCAAAGGGTGCACCAGAGTTGGTTGAGTGGCTCACTCAACCTTCCTCTTTTGCACCCTCCTCATCCTCTGTATCTGCACTCTCCTCACTCTCTGCTGTGTGCACCCCCAAAGACGCCACCACCACCACCATAGCTCCTCCACTCGAGTCAGAGGAATTATTTTCCCATCCATTCCCAGACCTTACCGATGCGCAGCCATTCTTGGCATCGGATGAGGAAGAGGAGGTAGCAACGGCCGCAACCCAGCGGTCTGACGACAGTACTCAAATCACCCCAAGGAGGGTGGTCCCCGCTGTTGCTGCCTACTCCGAGATCACTAATGTCATTGGTGGTGAAGGGGACGATGATGACGTGTCGATGGACATCACGTGGGTGCCCACGAGAGAGGAAGAGAAGTTCAGAGGGAGAGACGGAGCAGCAGATAGGGAGGAGAAGCAGGTAGAACTCGCAGTGCACAGGAGGCAAAAAGCAGACTGCAAATGTATCTGGAGCTAGCCACCCACCATGCATGGTCACATCTTGCCCTCCCAGGATGCTGGCACATGGCTCCGCAGTGTGGGATTTTTTTTAACTTGTCAGCTGCTGATAATAGTGTTGCCATCTGCTGCGTGTGCTGTCAACGCATAAGTTGTGGTAAGCCCAACACTCCCATCAATGAGCCCAATGGGAGCAATGCCGTCTGAACCCACAAAGCCACACTCCCAGCGCTCCACGTCCTGCCTCTTCTCCTTCTCCACGCATTTGTCCTCCACTCCACCGTGCCGTCATTGCATTCATCTGGCACAAGGCAGGCTTCCGTGGCCCAAATGTTCGAGCGTAAAAAAATGATGAGGCTGGATAATAATCTTGCCCAACGGCTGACCGCTGGCTTGTCGTAACTGTTAGCCCGCCAACTACTGCCATATAAATTGGTGGACTCAGAGGCCTTTAGAAAATTTGTGGCCATTGGCACACCACAATGGAAGGTCCCCGGAAGGAAATATTTCTCCCAGAAGGACATCCCTGAACTATATGGCCATGTTCAGCGGCAAGTTAATATATCTTTGGCACACAGTGTTGGTGCCAAGATACATCTCACCACATACACATGGTCTAGCAAACACGGGCAGGGAAGGTGCATAACTTTTACTGCCCACTGGGTGAATCTTCTGACGATCGTCAAGCATGTAACCCCTGGCGTCCGTGTGGATTTGGTGTTACCGCTACGGATTGCTTGCAGGCCTGCCTCTTCTTCTCCTCCTCCTACTCCATCCTACGTCTCCTTCTCGGCTGACTCCTCCTTTTCCACTGCTAACGCCTCTTCCGCTGCACCCCAAGCTCCCCAGAACCTATTCGACATGTCAGGTGAGACGTTGCCATGCTGTGCTGCGGCTGTTGTGCCTGGAAGCCAAGAGCCACACCAGTCCTGCACTCCTTTCAGCTCTGCGGTCACAGGCCAATCAGTGGCTAACCCCACTCAATTTGACAGTTGGTAAAATCGTGTGCGACAACGGTGCCAATCTGCTGAGCTCGCTGAAACAGGGCAAAATGATACACGTGCCGTGCATGGCACACGTCCTGAACTTAGTCATGCAGCGATTCGTTGGCAAATACCGCGGGTCCAGGATGTCTTGCGGCAGGCCAGGAAAATCTCTGTACATTTTACAAGATCTTACACGGCCATGGCTCGCCCTGCTCACGTTCAGTGGCGACACCACTTGCCTGTCAGACGTCTGATTTGTGACTACCCGATGCGCTTGAACTCCACCTTGTATATGCTTGATAGGTTTCTCCAGCAGAAATGTGCCGTTAACGACTAACTGTACGAACTCTGCGGAAGGACAGGTTCTGGGGAGCTTGTTTTTTTTCACCACGCCAGTGGCTGCTCATGCACGATGCATGCAGACTTCTGTGGACAGTTGAGGAGATCACCAAACTGGTCAGTCCCAGCTAGAGCGCCATCAGTGACATTGTACCTTACGCCTTCTTTCTGGAGCGTCAATTGCATTGTTTCATTGCTCAAGCCGTCGAGGAGCAGGAGCTTGAAGATAAGGAAGTCGCAATGCTGAATAAATTCCCAGGGGGGGCTACTCCATCTCCATCTGAGACAAGTCAGCAGGAGTCTGAAGAGGAGTCAGAGGTGGATTGTGGCTGGGGGACGAGGAGGAGGAGCAAGAAGAGCAGGCTTTAAACTTTTCGGAGATCCCTGGTGTTGTCCGTGGCTGGGGGGAGGAGACCGAGGATGACATTCTCCTGGGTGATCAGCAGGAGCCAGGGCGCTCCACCGCTTCCAATTTAGTGCAAATTGGGGCCTTTATGCTCCAGTGTTTGAAGAGGGACCCCGTATAAAAAGCATAAAAGTCAAGACCTGTACTGGGTGTCAACGTACTTAGACCCACGGTACAAACACAAAATAGCGGACATGTTACCAGTATCACAGAGGGGTGTCATAATGCAGCATTTCCAGGCCTTCCTGCGAGAGATACTGCATTCTGCTGTTGCTGGCACTGGCAGAGGAATTTCCACCCACAGCTAAACAGGTGCAGGTACCAATCCTACCACACCTGCAAAAAGAGGGCGGTTTGAAGATGTGTTGGTCACTTCGGATATGAGATCATTCTTGCAAACAACCCATCGACAGCCGCTCTCAAGATCCAGCCTCAAGGAATGCCTAGACCGACAGATGTCCATCAACATTGGGTTAACGGCCGATGTGGACACTCTGAGAAGCGAGGAACCCCTTGACTACTTGGTGTGCAGGCTTGACCTGTGGCCAGAGCTGGCACAATTTACCATAGAACTCTTAGCTTTCCCCTCGTCGAGTGTCGTGTCCGAAAGGATGTTCAGCGCAGCAGGGGGGATTGTGACCGATAAGCACATTCACCTAGCGCACGACAGTGTGGCCTACCTCATATTTTTTTTAAAGAATGATGCATGGATCTCGGAGGAATTCAACATCTGTGATGACCACTTGTAATTGAATTTCCTCATGCCAGCCCACGCATATCCGCCACCACACAGAAAAAAGAATGGTCCTTGCCTTATGTCCTTGCCTTATGTATATTTATTGAATGCGACATGGCAACTAAAATAAATGTCTGCTAATTCAGGTCAGCAAAATCCAAAATTTGCTGTTTGACTCCAGAGCCCTGCTGTGCGCCCACACATCATTTTTTGAGCACATTTGGGGTGTTGGCGTATTTGGGGGGAAATGGGGAACAAAATGTGTTGTGCATTTTGTCCTGTTACCCCCTGTGAAAGTAAAAAATGTAAAGCAACTTTTTCTAGAATTTTTTTATATTTTTTATTTTCACAGCCAAGCGTTTCCTAATTCTGTGCAACTTCTGATGGGTCAAAGTGCTGACTACACATCTTGAAATATTACTTGTGGGGTGTATTTTATGGAATGGGGTCACTTTTTGGCGGTTTCCACTGTAGGGCTACCTCAGGGTGTCTTCACATGCGACATAGCTCCCAATTACCATTCCAGCTAAATCCTCTCTCCTAACGCCATATGGTACTCCTTCCACTCTGAAGCCTGCTGTGCACCCATACTTCATTTTGTGAGCACATATGGGGTGTTAGCGTATTCGGGGGGAAATGGGGAGCAACATGTGGGGTGCATTTTGTCCTGTTAACCCTTGTAAAGTGAAAAATGTGGGTGTAAAGCAACTTTTTATGGAAAATTTTTTAATTTTTTCATTTTGACAGCCAAGCGTTTCCTAATTCTGTGAAACGCCTGATGGGTCAAAGTGCTCACTACATGCCTTGAAATATTCCTTGAGGGGTGTAGTTTCTGGAATGGGGTAACTTTTTGGGGGTTTCCACTCTAGGGGTACCTCAGGCTGTGTTCAATTGCAAGATGGCGCCTGTCAATTATTCCGGTGAAATCTGCCTTCCAAAAGCCATTTGGTGCTTATTTCCTTCTGACCCCTGTGGTACGCCCATATAGCAGTAATTAAGCACATATGGGGTATTTCTGTAATCAGTTGAAAATGGGCAATAAATTTAGGGGGTGCATTTCCTCCAGTTCCCCCTTGTGAAAGTGAAAAATTTGGGCCTAAAGTCCAATTTTCTGGAAAAATTAATTTTTCATTTTCACAGCAAATTCCATGAGTCCCCTTTGAGGACAAAGTTCTCACTACACATCTTGAAATATTCCTTGAGGGATGTAGTTTCCAGAATGGGGTCACTTTTTGGGGGTTTCCACTCTAGGGAAACCTTAGGGTGTCTTCATATGAGACATAGCTCCCAAAAGCCAATTCTGCAAAATCTGTCCTCCAAAAGCCCTATGGCGCTACTTCCCTTTTAAACCCTGCCATGCATCCATACATAATTTTTTGAGCACATATGTGGTGTTGCCGTATTTGGGGGGGGGAACAAAAATGTGGTGTGAATTTTGTCCTGTTTCCCCCTGTGAAAGTGAAAAATGTGGGTGTAAAGCAAGTTTTTCTGGAAAAAATGTTAATTTTTCATTTTCACAGCCAAGCGTTTCCTAATTCTGTGCAACGCCTGATGTGTTAAAGTGCTCACTACACACCTTGAAATATTCCTTATGGGGTGTAGTTTCCAGAATGTGGTCACTTTTTGGGGGTTTCCTCTGTAGGGCCACCTTAGCGTGTCTTCATATGTGATATAGCTCTCAATTACCATTCCAGCTGATTCCGCTCTCCAAAAGTCATATGGCGCTCATTCCACTCTGAAGCATGCTGTGCGCCCATACATCAGTTTTTGAGCACACATGGGGTGTTTCTATAAACTCCAGATTCAGTGTAATAGATTTTGGGTTTTGTTTGGCTGCTAACTCTTGATGTGTTGCAGAAAAATAGATAAAAATTTTAAATTTGCAAAAATAAAGTGACATTTTAAAATTTTATTCCCATTTTCATTTAATTCTTGTGGGGCACCTAAAGGGTTAACAAATATTGTAAAATTAGTTTTGAATAGCTTGAGGGGTGTAGTTTCTAAAATGGGGTGATTTATGGGTGGTTTCTAAAGCCCCATGTTGTAAGCCCCAGAAAGTGACTTCATAACTGAACTGGTCCTGAAAAAATTGGGGTTTGGAAATGTTCTTAAAAGTTTTAAGATTTGCTTCTAAACTTCGAAGCCTTCTAACATCCCAAAAAAATAAAATGTCATTTTCAAAATGATCTAAACATGAAGTAGACATATGGGGAATGTAAAGTAATAACTATTTTTGGAGTTATTACTATCTATTATAAAAGTAGAGAAATTGAAATTTGGAAATTTTCTAAGTTTTTAAAATTTTTGGTAAATTTGGTATTTTTTTATAAATTAAAATGAAATTTTTTTGACTCAGTTTTACCACTGTCATCAAATACAATATGTGACGAGAAAAAAATCTCAGAATGGCCTGGATAACTAAAAGCGTTTTAAAGTTATTACCACATAAAGTGACAAATGTCAGATTTGCAAAAATCGGCCTGGCATTTAAGGTGAATAGTGGCTCGGTAGTGAAGGGGTTAAATATTTTTTTTTTAAAAAACTTTTTTTATATGATTTTTTTTAGTTCCCTTAAGGAACTTTTATAGGCAGACACCTGGTCACTTCTCCCATACACTGCAGTGATTTACCATTGTTTGTCATAAAACACTATTGCTTAATGAATGTCAGGGATTATATACATGTATTGAAATAGTTATATTACCTTACAGTGCGACCCCTAGTGATGTCTTTACGCATTTTTTTTTCCAAGGGACCCCCCTTTCATCCGCTGTGGTCCCCGTTTGTTTTGGCGCCTCATATGCTAATGAGGCGATTTGGTTAAGCTAGGCGGGGAGAATTTGTCCTGGGCACGGTTATCTTCTCCCTGGCTGCAAGCGCATCCAATCAGAGTGCCCTGCTCTTAGCCAGGGAGAAGGAGGAGATTTGCGAGAACTTGAGCTTTTACACATCCCGAGCCGTGAACCATCTTAGCATATGAGGCACCAAAACAAACGGGGACCACAGCAGACGAAGGGGAGGGATGTCCTTTGAAAAAAAAAAATAAGCGGAAAGACATCACTGGGGGCCGCACTGTAAGGTATTACAACTATTTAAATACATGCATCCTGGTGAAATGTCCTCTTTAACAAGTTTCACATGACATGCCATGTTTCAGTTTGGCCATGGATACATTACGTTGGCTAGATACATGGGGTATACCATACTACTCCATATAGAGGTCAGCTGTCTGATATAAGAAAAATATGTATGCATAATTTTAAATTCATGTATATTAGAAAGTTACACAATTTCATATTATATAAACAAATAGTAAAAAAAAATAAAAAATAAACTGGAATATCCCTTTAAATCCTGTGTAAACCCTTTTTTATTAATTGTGGGACAACCCTTTAAAAAATTGGTTAATTATAAGTTAACATTGTGAATAATCTCTTAAAGGAGTTCTCTTGGAATGGTTTAAAATGGCCTCCAGCAACCTGTCCTAGAATGTGAGCAGGACTTGTTGTCGCGACCTGCAGAGCTGACTAGGGGGGAGAGGGGTCAGGGTCTCACTACACTGCTCTACAATAGATGGTAATTTTGTGATCCTGCCTATGATATGTCATCATGGCTGAGCAGCCTTATAGGAAAACTCACCAATATCTGGTATATGCAAGTGCCAGTATGTAGTGAGACCCTGGCCCCTCACCACCCTAGGCAGCTCGGGAAGTAGAGGCAACAAGTTCTGCTAATATTCTAGGACATGTCGTTGGTGACCATTTTAAATCATTCCCAGATAACCCCCTTAAGGAGTTCACTAAAGGAATTAAAGGAAACTGCCAAGATGAAAACTGATGTATTTTGACATCAGCTTGTAAGCCATAGAAATTATTAGGCATGGCAGAGGATTCCTACATTTTTTTTTTTTCCAATAGCTGCATTAATATATATCATTAATACCTGCCACCAGCAAAAGAAACATAAGCAGTAAAACCTACTTCATATTAAGCAATTACCCACTCCCGACTCGGGGAGGTAGTGACGATAAATAACAATACAGAACTCTTAAGATGCCCTGTTATTGGAATGAGTAATAAAAAATTATAGGGAATGTCACTGGGGTATTTTGAATTTGGAAACGTTAGACAGGAGAGGCCCTGCTGCCATTTTGTTGACTCTAGATAACTTCTGCCTGATTGCACGTCCCCATGACGTCCACGATCCATTTCAATATCTTCTCTATCAACTTTCGATGTTCTTTTCTGCGCCTACCATATTGATCACAGTTATCAGGGTTCCACGCCGGAGCAGGAGTGTGAGAAAGAGATACCACATCCAAGGTAGGTCAATGGTTGAAATTAAATGTTGATCGAGCGGAAAAGTGGGACAAATTATTGAAGCCGAAGCTTACATGTAAATGAGGGGGCGCGCGTCAATTAAAGAAGAATTTTTGAAATTTAATTCCCTATCACCTATGCAGAGCAGGGGTTTGTATACGGTAAAATTGGTAAAATGTCACATCACAATGTAACAGACGATTTTTTGAAATTTATGTCCCTGTCACCTATGCAGAGCAGGGGTTTAATCACTGCAAAAATGGTCAAATGTCATCCAAGAATGTAACAGACAAATTAGTGAAATGTTTTTACCTGTCTACTAGGCATAGCAGGGGTATATCACAGCCAAAAATTGGTGAATTTCACCTGAAAATGTAACAGACAAATTAGTGAAATGTTTTTACCCTTCTACTAGGTATAACAGAGGGGTATATCACAGCCAAAAATTGGTGAATTTCACCCGAGAATGTAACAGACAAATTAGTATAATGTTTTTACCTGTCTACTAGGTAGAGCAGGGGTATATCACACCCAAAAAATTATGAATTTCACCCGAATATGTAACAGACAAATTAGTGTTTTTTTTTACCTGTCTACTAGGTATAGCAGGGGTATGTCACAGCCAAAAATTGGTGAATTTCACCCGAAAATGTAACAGACAAATTAGTGAAATGTTTTTACCTGTCTACTAAGTATAGCAGGGGTATATCACAGCCAAAAATTGGTGAATTTCACCCGAGAATGTAACAGACAAATTAGTGAAATGTTTTTACCTGTCTACTAGGTATAGCAGGGGTATATCACAGCCAAAAACTTTTGAATTTCTCCCGAGAATGTAACAGACAAATTAGTATAATGTTTTTACCTGTCTACTAGGTAGAGCAGGGGTATATCACACCCAAAAATTGGTGAATTTCACCCGAATATGTAACAAATTAGTGAAGTTTTTTTTTACCCGTCTACTAGGTATAGCAGTGGTATATCACAGCCAAAAATTAGAGAATTTCACCCGAAAATGTAACAGACAAATTAGTGAAATTACATAAAATAAAATACGTACAAATTAAAAAAAATAATCTTGATTTATGAGGTGGAGGTCCATATGGAGTAGGAGTTTGAGGAGGCGGTGGACGTAGCGGTGTAGGTGTAAGCGGCAGTGGAGGACGACGAGGTAGCCAACTGCGCGGTGTGGAATTTGTCCCCCAAACAGAAAAGTTTTAAAACTGCCTACTGTCGTTTTCCCCTGGCTGTGCTGAACTTGGTGGTGAAGGTGTTACGCTGACCGGATGAGGAGGCGGTAGAGAATGAGGAAGTGGAGTAGGAGGAGGAAGCAACAGGAGGCAAAGAGAAGTGCCGTGCAATCCTTGGTGGTGGAAGGATATGCGCCAAACTGCTATCCGCCTCAGGCCCAGCCGCCACTGCATTTACCCAGTGTGCTGTTAGGGAGATATAATGGCCCTGACCGTGCTTACTGGTCCACGTATCCGTAGTTAGGTGGACCTTTCCACAGATGGCGTTGCGCAGTGCACACCTGATTTTGTCCCCCACTTGGTTGTGCAGGGAAGGGTTGGCTCGCCTGGAAAAGTAGTGGTGGCTGGGCACAACGTACTGTGGACAGCCACTGCCATAAGGCTTTTAAAACTATCCGTCTCCACGTGACGGAATGACAGCATTTCAAAGGCCAGTAATTTTGAAATGCTGGCATTCAGGGCCAGGGATCGCGGATGGGTAGGGGGGTACTTACTCTTCCGTTCCAGTGTTTGAGAGATGGAGAGCTGAACGCTTCCGTGGGACATTGTGGAGATACTTGGTGACCCAGGTGGTGGTGTTGCTGGCAGATCCTCTGTTTGCGGGGTGGCAGGTGGCACTGTCACTCCATAGGTGGATGAAGAGGCCAAGACTGCAGCAGAAGAGGAAGCAGGAGGAGACAGAGACCTTTCTTGGTTTTTGAGGTGTTTACTCCACTGCAGCTTGTGCTTGGCACTTAAAGGGAACCTGTCACCAGTTTTATGGTGTCCTAACTAAGGGCAACATAAATAAGTGATTGATTCTCTTAGCACAATGCTGGGTCACTTTCTTTAATTGACCCAGTCAATCTGCCAACATCTTGTATTGAAAAGCTCCAGCTGATAATGATGAGTCATGAATATTCATGAGCTCCTGACTCTCCCCGCCTACCTGCTGCTGAATGACAGTTTGTTTACATATGAACCAGCAGCAGGTGGGCAGGGGAGTGGCTATAGCTCTGAATTAAATATACGCTCGACTCAATGACATCACGCCGGACTCCAATCAGCTCATTAGCATGTGGCATGCGGCATCTTTGTGTGTATATTATGAGATAACCATCTGTCACACCAGTAAGTGAATACATCTAAGGTACTTTTTAGTAGTTAATAATTGTATATAATTAGTTAGATTATAATCAAATATCCACATGACAGGTTCCCTTTAAATGCCTGGTTATGCAGGTTGTGCTCAGGTTGAGAACATTTATGCCTCATTTCAGGCTCTGATTGCACAGCGTGCAAACCACTCGTGTCTTGTCGTCATCACATTGTCTGAAGAACAGCCATACCAGGGAACTCCTTGGAGCTGGTTTTGGTGTGCTCAGTCCCTTGCTGCGTTAGGCAGTAGCAGGGGCCTGTCTAGGGGACGGCCGCTCCCCTTTTGCACCCTGCTCCCTCTTCTGCTGTGCGGGTGGCTCTGTGCGACCACTGCCTCTTCCTCCGAAATACACAGATCACTCGCATGACCTTGATTCCATGTGGGGTCGAGGACCTGATTGTCCTCCACATCATCTTCCACCCAGTCTTCACCCCTGCCCTCTTTGTCGGTCTGCACACTTTGTGGTCCTCCCATGAACTCATCTTAAAACATAAGTGGTTGGGCATCGGTGCACTCAATCTCTTCCACTTCTGGGGCAGGGCTATGTGGATGGCCCTGGGAAACCCTGCTAACAGAGTCATCAAAAAGCAGAAGAGACTGCTGCATGACTTGTGGCTCAGACTGCTTGGCTGATTTGCAAGGGGGTGAGGTAAAAGACATATGGACATCGACTGCAGGTGCTAACTCTGATATTTCAGCGGGAGGCTGGGTGGGAGACAATGTGAAGGAACTGGAGGCACTGGGAGCAACCCAATCTACTATCGCCTGTACTTGTTCTGGCCTCACCATTCATAGAGCCGCATTAGGCCCAACCAAATAACGCTGAAGGTTCTGTCGCCTACTCGCACCCCTGAGGAAGGTGTTTCACTTGTGCGTGTAGCTGGCACAGATCGACCACATCCTCTCCTTGCAACAGGAGCTCCACCAGCAGCACCTCGACCGGGGCCACGTCCCTTATTCGAGGCTCTCCTCATTCTCAGCAAATATTGGATCTTGCCCAAATTGGGTGTTTTTTTAATAACCGAAAAGAACACCAGTTTCTAACACATGTTTTTCACACTGAGAGATGCAGCAAAGGCTGCAAATTTAGTATTTTGCCCAAAATGGGTGTTTTTTTAATAACAGAAAAGAATACCAGTATCTAACGCGTGTATTTCACACTGACAGATGCAGAAAAGTTTTCAAATTTAGTATTTTGCCCAAAATGGGTGTTTTTTCAATAACAGAATATAACAAAAGTATCTAATGCGTGTATTTCACACTGACAGATACAGCAAATGCTGCAAATTTAGTATTTTGCCCAAAATGGGTGTTTTTTTAAACCCAGAATATTATTGCAGTATTTCTAGCTTGTATGTCACACTAATAAATGCAGCATAGGCACCAGATGTAGGGTATTGCCAAAAATGATTTTTTTTTTTAACCCATAAAATTATTGAAGTATTTCAGGCTTGTCTTTCACACTGACAAATGCTGCAAAGGCACTAGATGTAGGCTTTTGCCGAAAATTTGTGTTTTTTTAAGCCCAGAATGCTATTGCAGTATTTCAAGCTTGTAACTCACACTGACAGATGCAGCCAAGGCCGCAAATTTAGTATTTTGCCCAAAATGGGTGTTTTTTTTAACCCAGAATATTATTGCAGTATTTTTAGCTTGTATGTCACACTAACAAATGCAGCATAGGCCCCATATGTAGGAGTATTCCCCAAAATGTTTTTTTTTTATTTTTATAACAGTACATGACAGCAGTATCTAACGCTTGTATTTCACACTGACAGATGCAGCAAGGGCTGTAAAATGTAGTCTTTTGCCAAAAAAGGGTGTTTTTTAAAATCAAGAAAATGTTTGCAGTATTTCAAGCTTAAATTTCACACTGACTAATGCTGCACAGGCCCCAGATGCAGGATATTGCCAAAAAGTGGTGCTTTTTTAAACCAAGAAAATTATTGCAGTATTTCAAGCTTGTATGTAACAATGACAGATTCAGCAAATGCCGCAAAATTAGGATTTTGCCCTAAATGGGTGTTTTTTTAATAACAGAATATGACAGCAGTATATAACGCTTGTATTTACACTGACAGATGCATCAAGGGCTGTAAAATTTAGTATTTTGCCCAAAAAGGGTGTTTTTTTAAAACCCAGAAAATTATTGCTGTATTTCCAGCTTAAATTGCACACTGACAAATGCTGCATAGGCCTCAAATGGAGGGTATTGCCAAAAAAGGGTACTTTTTAAACCCTGAAAATTATTGCTGTATTTTGAAGCTTGTATGTAACAATGACAGAGGCAGCAAACGCCACAAATTTAGTATTTTGCCAAAATGGGTGTTTTTTTAAATACAGAATATGACAGCAGTATCTAACGCTTGTATTTCACATTGACAGATGCAACAAGGGCTATACAATTTATTATTTTGCCCAAAAAGGGTGCTTTTTTAAACCCTGAAAATTATTGCTGTATTTCAAGCTTGTATTTCACACTGACAGATGCAGCAAGGGCTGTAAAATGTAGCATTTTGCCCAAAAAGGGTGTTTTTTTAAAACCTAGAAAATTATTGCTGTTTTTCAAGCTTAAATTGCACACTGACTAATGCTGCATAGGCCCCAGATGGAGGGTATTGCCAAAAAGGGGTGCTTTTTTAGAAAATTATTGCTGTATTCCAAGCTTGTATTTAACACTTTACAGTTCGGGTTCGCTCAATCCTAGTAGGTAGTCAAATTATTATTTTTTTTAAGTAAAAAAACTTGTCAGAGACCCAAAAGTCCTTTTAAGGACTATTGTTGTGTGTGGTAGCAGCAATATATATTTTTAGCGTAACCTGCGCTAAATTGCTAAAACTTTACAGACCCAAAAGTCCTTTTAAGGACTATTGTTGTGTGTGGCAGCAGCAATATATATTTTTAGTACAACCTGTGCTAAATTGCAAAAACTTTAAAGACTCGAAAGTCCTTTTTAAGACTATTGTGTGTGGCAGCAATATCTATTTTTAGCGCATCCTGCGCTAAATAGCGTGCAATAGTTAGGCCGCTGCAGACAGCAACAATATCTGAGCTACATCTCCTGTGTAACTTGTGCACATCCAAAAAATATCAGTGACATCCAGTGTACTTTTTCCGTAGACGGTGTCCGCTGCAGACAGTGACATTACCTGGTGTACATCTCCTGTGTAACGTTTCCACATCCCAAATACCTGTGACATTCCCTGTAAATGTATTTTATTTACTGCTGACATCAGCGGCATTATCTGCGGTATTTCTCCTGTGTAGCGTTTCCACATCCCAAATACCTGTAACATTCCCTGTAATTTTTTATTAGATGCTGGTGACAGCATTGACATTATCTGCGGTATATCTCCTGTGTGACGTTTCCACATCCCAAATACCTGAGACATTCCCTGTAATTTTTTATTAGCCGGTGGTGACATCAGCGACATTATCTGCGGTATTTCTCCTGTGTAACGTTTCCACATCCCAAATACCTCTGACATTCCCTGTAACTTTTTATTAGCCGCTGGTGACAGCATTGACATTATCTGCGGTATATCTCCTGTGTGACGTTTCCACATCCCAAATACCTGTGACATTCCCTGTAATTTTTTATTAGCTGGTGGTGACATCAGCGACATTATCTGCGGTATGTCTCCGGTGTGACATTTCCACATCCCATATACCTTTTTAAATTTTTTTGCACATACACTTACAAATCCTACGCTACTGTACGTGTGACATACTTTCAAGCATATATAACATTTAATATGAAGAAGGCGAGCAGTAAGGGAGAGGGAAGTGGCCGTGTATCACGGTCGGCGTGGCTATCACATACGTGACACAGAGGGAGGGAACGAGGAAGGCCCTGCCCAAGTGAGAGGGAAGATGGTGACCCCTGACTCACCTGGCGGCTGGCACCTGGCTGCCCTGACGTCCCTAGACGGGTTCCTCACCCGTACGCCGATCACGTGCCTAAAGCCCTGGCTTTCCCTGAGCTGAGCCCTAGGTAGTGAACAGGGCGATGGGAACACTAGTCCGCACCACTAACTCTAAGGGAAAACACCAAGGGGAGGACAGACAACACAGACTCAACATGTATTCCCAGGTGGACGACAACAGGAGACAACAATAAGCCAAACAGGGATCCGGAGGGTAGCACTCAGGAACGACAACCAGGATTAACTACTCCAGTGGGTCAGTATAGATGTCCAGGCAGGAAGCTCTATAACTGGCAACTAGAGAAGTGTGAGGGGAGAATATAAGGAGGTAGGGAGTGGCAGACAAGAAACAGCTGAGGAGGAGAAGCTACGGATCCCTGAGAGAGACAAAAAGGATAGCAAGGCAAACACAGAAAACAATCACTAAGAAACACCGTGATCTTTAGATATAGAGCGCGCAGCCACCCGCTGCGACTTCCTGACCCCAGGTATAACGGAGTCAGACGTGGCTCTTGATACCCTCGTGACACCGTGAGGCTGATGGTGCACGCAGAGGCCGTGGCCCTGGGTTCGTTGAAACTGTGACTGCTGCCAAAGCACAAGAAAAACAATCATCCACGATACCTAGCTTCATGTCCCAGTTTGCAGGGCTGCGCAGGGTCAGCTCACCAGCAGGCCCTCGACCATTATTTTTTAAATGGTTAGCGAAGCAGCAGGCACTCGCCCATAATTTTTTCAATGGTCAGCTCAGCAGCAGGCACTCGTCCATAATTTTTTCGATGCTCAGATCAGCAGCAGGCCCTCGCCCATAATGTTTTAGAGGGTCACGAGCAGGTTCTTGCTCCTAATGTTTTTGAGGGTCACCAGCAGGCCATCAATCATAATTTTTCAAGTGTATATGATGCCCTCCTTCATGTGTAATAAAGGGTGTATTGGAAGCACTTTCACTTAGTGCATAGGCTTTATGAGTGTAGGAGTCCCACTACTAAAAGAATTGTACCACAATGTGAATGACGCCCTCCATTATGTGATATACAGGTTGTATCGGAGTGCCTCTTCCTTGTAATTTTTGTCAGCACTTAAACTTTATATACAAGTAAATATACAGGAAATAATGTTTTCTAACAATTGTTCCTCTAAAATCGATGTTATCTTCGGTTTTGTGCGTATTATTGTCAGTCTGTAAAAGTGGCGTACTACTCGGACAACATCGTTCCCAGCAGCGACCTGGGAGTCCAAGATGCATCCAGGCATCTTTCACATGCTGTTACAGAACTATTTTCAGTGGTGTTTCCATCAATTTATGACCTTTTCCTATGAACCAGACACCCTCCCCTCTTCAAAGAAGGGGGGGTCTGGTTTAATGCTCAGGTTTTCCCACTGACTTCCATTGTGCTCGGGTGCTCGGTAGTGCACCCGAGCATCCCGAGGTTTTCGACCCGAGCACCCAAACACCCGAGCACTTTGGTGCTTGATCAACACTAGTCCTAACCATGTATTTGAGTGCAGCTTTAAATGCTGTCAGCGTGGGAACAGTCTGCAGTAGGAAAATAAAAAAGAGTAAACTGGAGTTTTCTGCAGTTCTACTTATGTATTACTGTATTGTTGTAAAAAAGGGAAAACAGTCTGTTTTTCAATTTTTTTTTACTTTTGTTACCGTAGTTAATAGTAACCCCTTCTTCCCTGCCTAGAAAATAATCCCTCACATAGAGCCCCAGAGAAACATATGGTATGTAAGGACCACACGTTTTCCTTCTCCACTGTCTAGATAGAGATATAGCTATTTACTATAAAGTCAAAAGTAGGGATGAATGGATGAAATGCATTAAGCCGCTTCACCTTCTTCATCATGAAATTACTTTGTCAGCACTGTGAGGAGCGGAAGGGAGTACGTGGATCAGAAAGATAAGCAGCAGGGGGCGCTACCTGAGAAGAAATTTAATGTACATAAAAAATAACAATTTTGATTGCATTGTATATAAATACTTTATGTAGGATAGCCCCTTTAAGTCAAGATCTTTCCATCTAAAAGCACAAATAACACAGTATTATTGATATGGCTCAATAAAGATTATGGAAATTGATTATGCAAAAACAAATAATTATTGCTACTTATTCCAAAATTTAATTTAAAAAAAGGGTTTCGGGTCCATTGGGTTTCCGGCATGAAAAAAAAAAAAAAAACTGCATTCAGAGGTTTTTGTCTTGCAGAATGCTGGCATTCATGCTGGAAACCCGACAGATGCTATTATAGTAAATCGGATCCAGGGGGTCCTGCAGTTGTGCAGCCATTCCAGATGCGGCAATTCTGGTATTCTGTTCTTCTGCCGGAGCAGAATACCAGAATATCTGCAGCAGGTGTTGAGTTTAGTTAGGAAGATCCATGGCTAGTAGATGTTTATTTGCCAGTTTGCCTATTTACTCCTTCCTCTAATTGATGGCTCTATATAGGTTGTTGTCATTGTTAGTATTAATAATTCCGTTTCACAATATGTTTACATTTCCAATTAAACAGATTTCCACAAATAAGTAGCATTTAACGTGGCGCTGAGGCCATAACACAACAGTTAACTACATGATTTATGACCTTTTAGTGTCTTGTAACAGAACAGCTACATTAATTTCCCACATCTGATACATGTAATCTCTGCTTTCAATTGCAAGTATTTTTGGGAACAGTCAAGGGAGTTATGTGTGAAGACTTACAGAGCTTTTGAACATTTTTTTCTGATAACTTAGCCTATTCACCAGAGATAAACTATCATTTTGTTGCATTCAAGATATAAAGTCATGCACTTTGTAGTGTCTGAGTCTACTGTAGCCTCTGTCAACTTCAAGTGGTTAAAATTGGCTGATTTACTTTAGGGCTTGTGTGGAAGAATTCAAGGGTCAAACAGTGAAATTAAGTGAGATTAGTGCAGTTGACCTTTGACTTCCACGTGATTTTAAAGTTTCTCGATTTACAACAGTAGGTTAAACAACGACGCATTGAAAATAAACTGTTTGATGAGAATGCACAGTATAGCCATTCCAAGTAGCTTTCAAACTGGTGCTTAAATGCAGAAATAAATGCCAATTTAATACAAAAATAGGAAAAAAAGTAAGGCAGGGCAAATATTTGTTATAAAAAGATGTTTTCTTCTTTTTAAATTAAAATTCCTCTTAAAAGTATACATGTTTTAATATTTTTTTTCTAGAAAAGGACGACCATTGAACTTGAGGACATACAGTACTTGTTTTTTTGACAAAAAAAGGGTTCTCTTACAACAAAAACCCTTTCCATATGCTGTACTTAGGATCCTTAGGATCAGTTAGAGAGGAGAGCTACTCATAAAGAGCAGTTCTTGCTCCAGCAGACCTTTTCTATCCATGTATCCCATGGATAGCCATTCAGTCTTATATAATGGATGCCTTTTAAGTTTGGGGCTACATGGAAACATAGCCCAGAACAAGCATTGTGCATCCACACATCATAATGAAAGCAAATGGAGTTGCCGCACAGTTTGAAAGTTACTGTGACTGCCAGAATCACAAAATATTTAATGTACTGCTGTATGTTTACGATTCTGGGGTCACGGCAACTTGTAAGTCGCGTTGTGTCCTCATTCACTTCCATTATGT
Source organism: Bufo bufo (assembly GCF_905171765.1). NCBI lineage: Eukaryota > Metazoa > Chordata > Amphibia > Anura > Bufonidae > Bufo > Bufo bufo. The sequence continues at coordinate 268,516,959 of NC_053392.1, read as the reverse complement.
TGTGTGGCTGCAATGTGTCACAGCAGTCTTTGTTTATGTGATACTTGTGGCAGTCTTTGGTTATGTGATACTTGTTGCCAAATTTGATGTCCAACTTTACAAAAAATAAAAATAAATTGACTGCAATCAGAAATTGGATGCAAGGGTAACATACTGGTACTGCTGCAGTGCTGGATCATGGGGCTTTCAGTGCTGGAGGGGATTTCACAGATAAATATGGACTTGTTTAATCGTATTTGCATCTGCTTAACTTTATTTCATAAACTGGACAACCCGGTACATTCCCAGTTAATTAAAGCTTTTGTGAATGCTAAATGTTAAATGGGAACCATCATTTAATACAACTTTGCATAAATCAGTAGTACAGATGAATATAAAAACTTTGTAATAGTTCTAATCAGCAAAAGAATGCTTTGTTCTAGAGTTATCAGATGCCACTTCTCCTCTAAACTAACTTTATCTCTGAAATTTGGGAGATATTTGTGAGTTAATTCTTAACTCTTGTTAAATCCAAGACAAGCTGTATGCTCACAGAAGTATCAGATTATTTCATCCCATATAAGTCTATGGAGGTAGGAGGGGGGAGTAGAAGGAACAAAGTGAAGAGAGAAAGAAGCAGAGAGCGAGAGAGACAAGCATGATTCAGCAGATACTGCAACTTTTAGTAAGTGTTATATCTTACCACAAGTGCTTTAGTCACATCTATACTGCTCAGTCCTGATGTCTCAAAATTACCTGTCCGGGCTCCAGTGGTGAGATCTCCAGCTTCGGCGCAACTGCTCCAGAAGAGATGCACTGCTAAGCCATGCCCCTTGGTGATGCAACAGTGTCCTTAGAAACAGGATGCAATACCCGGTTTCTCCCCACTGCGTGTGTTTGCTGGAGAAGACTAGCAGTGGGCTGAATGCTCAGCTGCTCCCATACTGTGTGCTAGTGTTCTGACTAATGAAAGGCCAAGTCATGACCTATCAGGTTCTCCTCCTGGGATTTGATGCTCTATTTAAACCCTTTGTGACGAATACTGTACCCCGACTGACATCAGACGTCAACTTCGTAGAGCCAGGGAGATACGGTATGGTCACTGGTTACCAAGGTGTGATGTTACGCCCTCCTAGAGGAGCAGGTAAGGTCAGCTTGATAAAGTTTATACAGACACCTCCTGTCCACGCGGGCACAGAGAGGCAAAAAGCTGAGAGTGCCTTCTCACTGCCCCAGTGAAAGAGCGCTCTCTCATCCCGGGTATACTGCCACCAGCTTCTCGTTTGATATAAGCCTGATCCACTAATGGCATTATATAGGGTGAGAAACCGACCTGCAGTAGCATATAACTAGGCTGAAACACGGATGTGGGGATTCGTGATTGAGATACAAGACAGCACAAGATTCAATTATATATTTAATTGCCTTAAGGGCTCACTAGACATAACACAATATACACAGAAAATATATACAGTGGTCTGAGTGGTAAATACAGATGGTATGGTACAACAGGGTTAAGCAGAACAAGTCAGTTTACCAGGTATAGGAGTCCTTTGGGTTGTGATGAGTTCTTAGCTGTGGTCACATGGGAAGCAGTGATGTCAGCTGGTTGCAGGTCCCTCTAAACACATGGCACGATGTCACCTCCCTTCAGAGAAAGACATGCCTGCTTGCTGGCACAAGCCTTTTAACCTGTAGCCGGCCCCTCCCCACCTGGCCTTTGGAAGGGGTCCACTCTCTTTCTGCTGGGTTGGCAGCACATGAGCCACAAAACCGATTAGGGCTTCTGGATCCAGACCAGAATGTCACAGGGAGGTGGTTCTGGGACCAATGGATCTGCCTGGGTTCCGGCTACCAGCAGAGTCCAAGCATGGTACTGTTATTTGCTTTCTGTGGGGAGATATGTGTATCTGCCCTCCTGGGCATCCCACCGCCAAACTATGACCATAGGCCTATTCATCATGGCCACAGGGACACACATATGCATCTGGTTTATGTCTGTGATGGACGAGCGATTCATAATTCCTTATGAATCGCCGGTTCCATGGTGTCTGATAATTTTTATTGAACTGGGGAATGGCCTAGACCCCCTGCAGAGGGGTTTTTCCTGTTCCATTAGCTGGGTTCCTGGCTGGCTGAATAGATGTGAGAAATTGTAAACAAGAGGTGGCCTGCAAGAAGTTCTCTGCCAGTTGGCTTGGCTATGAAGCAGGCCTCCCTGTGGAGTTCACTACCTCTGCTATCTGACAGCTGATGGCTGGTGTCTGAACATGGCTGACATGAAATTATAATCCATATTCCTCACAACCTTCATGGCCATGTGCCAGTGATAGTCTCTGACTCACTAGCTGTGTTCCTCAGCTTATTTAATGGCTCATTCCTCTGACCCTGGCTTGTCTTTTGACCACTCTTTGTCTCTCGTTTGGTACTGTGTTGTTCATCTGGTTCTGATCTCAGCTTGTCTTCTGACTACTCTCTGAAGAATGCCAGATATGTCATATAATTGTCAGATATAGTGCTGTCACTCACACATATAGCAAATTATGCTAAAAAGTTATCTGAAATTTTAGGAACGTTTATTGCTATAACAATAAGCAGTATAACACTTAATCCTTTTAGGAATTGAGATGTTACATCTAGTGAGAAGCAAAGTTCTGAAAAATTTGATTCGACTATTTTGCCGAATTTTACAAAAAAATTTGGTTCATGATGAAGTACTTTGGCACAAAGTGCATTGCTTTGTATGTATCAGACACAATGACAGGGAATAGGCTCCCTCATTGAGCCCCTCAGATACCATGTTCATCACTGATCTAGGCATCTGATGCTACAACTGTGGGCTTTCAAGGGTTAATCTGAAAAAAAAAAAAAAACATACTCACCTTATCCATTTGCTCGCGGATAGGCCGCCGTGGCTATCCAGATTGAAGATACCACGCAACATTTCGCTGTCATCACGTCATCATGTGGTGACGTCGTCAATGATTTTCCATCACGTTATACACTGCTCCTTTCCATGGTTACAACCACCTTGCAATCCAGCAGCAGTGGTCGTTTACAATATAGGGAAAATCGCTACCCTATGTAAGCTACTAGAGTTCCGGCCACCAGAAAGGCTAACATTTAGTGTGCAAGCATGACCACTACTAATGGATTGCAGTGAGTGCCTTGTATTAACTTCCTCTACATGATAAATGCAACTTGCTGAAGTGAGACAACCCCTTTAATGACCAGACACTTTGTAATTTAGCGCACGTGGTGGTTCAAATGGTTGTAACTTTTTTATTTGTTGGACTACCAAAATAAATTTTGCAACATTGTTTTATGTGACACATAAACAACATTGTTTTATGTGACACATAATATATTTTTTAGTTTTATTTGGGGGAAACTGTACAAAACATTTTCAAAAAGTATTTTTTTTCAAAATATAACTCCTTATTCTTTAAATACAAATTGCAAACTGACACCAAAATAATTTATTATAATTAGTTCTCTCTTTGTGTCGATTGTATTGTTATATGATATCTATAGTTTCACATAAATGGGGTGAACGGTAGTTCAATCCTGGAAATTACAATGGCATATTTCCCAGGATTCGGCCAGGAAGCGTCCGATTCTCTGCTGGATCCCATTATAGTCAATGGGGCTAGTAAGGCATATGGTATGTCTGGCTATGCCGGATCCAGAGAGCACCGGTAGGCTGCTCTCTTCCAGCATGGCCTGCTGGAGAGCCCCTCAACCAAATGGAAAAGGGCATTAAACATTTAACTCAGTTCAGAGAAGTATTTTGTTTTTATAAGAAACTAAACACAAGAAAAAGGAGCACAACCTGAAATTAGTAGGAAGCAAAGATCAGAAGCAGTTTAAAATATTAGTCTTCTGAAAAATAGTAGCTGCTTGGCACAAACGTTCAGTAGATGTGGTCGGAAGTGGTTTATTTTTTTCTCAAAAGTGTGGTACATATATATATCTACAGTGTGACATATCAAAAACTATCAGCCAGCCTACAGCGTGGAGCAAGCCATGATGTGGAGCAATTTATTAAAGTGAATTTAGCTGATACAAATTGTGCAATTTTTGCCCATACTTTTTATAAATGGGCCTCATTGTCATTGCCATCATAAGAAATATTAGCTTGGGATTTGGACCTCTCTTGTAAATAAAACGTTCTAGAAGCGAGTGGTAGAGATCATAGGCATTTTGTACCATATCCTGTTTCTCCTCACAGACAGCTCATTTATCTTTGGCTTGAGTGTGGCCAGTTCTATAAGTCTGCCTATTTTCTGTCTCATTTCTCCTGCTAACCTTTACATGAAATAAAATCTGAAATCATTTTCACATCTGAAGTCAAAGGGGCTGTTAAAACCATTTCCCTCCTTATGTTTGTTGTTGGAAGAGGCTGAGGTTTTGTTACTCAAAAGGGACTTTGTGTAAACCATGTAGGAACATTCTCTCACTAAGGATTAAAATGCATTTAGTGGTTATTTTTGGTCCTGAATCTAAAGGAAGAAGATAAAAACATACTCAATGGAGACTAAAACAAATAACTATAGTATTCACATAAGCTAAGAAAATACATACATTGGAAGTTGGGACCTAACTGTAAGCAAACCCTTCTACACTGGCAAGTTCGTAAAATGAATAGAATGGTAGAATTTTAGTCAAAAATAATACTTACACCCCTCAACCTGATGGACTCAAGTAAAGTAACAATATTTTAATTAAAAAAATGGGTTTTAAAAATGAAATCTATTGTTGGTTTGTTACATCTGACATTCATAAAGTCTATAGGAACCTTGAACTAATTCTGTATGACTGACTTGTATACCTTGAAAAGGCATTGTGATTTCTTCTCAGATTGTTCCATCACTGACCTTCTTTTCTAATACATATTTGAATGAACTACATATTCTAGATTTTTTTTCTTATTAATAATATGTAATGGTTTATATATATATATATATATATATATATATATATATATATATACACTGCTCAAAAAAATAAAGGGAACACTTAAACAACACAATGTAACTCCAAGTCAATCACACTTCTGTGAAATCAAACTGTCCACTTAGGAAGCAACACTGAGTGACAATCAATTTCACATGCTGTTGTGCAAATGGGATAGACAACAGGTGGAAATTATAGGCAATTAGCAAGACCCCCCCAATAAAGGAGTGGTTCTGCAGGTGGTGACCACAGACCACTTCTCAGTTCCTATGCTTCCTGGCTGATGTTTTGGTCACTTTTGAATGCTGGCGGTGCTTTCACTCTAGTGGTAGCATGAGACGGAGTATACAACCCACACAAGTGGCTCAGGTAGTGCAGCTTATCCAGGATGGCACATCAATGCGAGCTGTGGCAAGAAGGTTTGCTGTGTCTGTCAGCGTAGTGTCCAGAGCATGGAGGCGCTACCAGGAGACAGGCCAGGACATCAGGAGACGTGGAGGAGGCCGTAGGAGGGCAACAACCCAGCAGCAGGACCGCTACCTCCGCCTTTGTGCAAGGAGGAACAGGAGGAGCACTGCCAGAGCCCTCCAAAATGACCTCCAGCAGGCCACAAATGTGCATGTGTCTGCTCAAACGGTCAGAAACAGACTCCATGAGGGTGATATGAGGACCCGACGTCCACAGGTGGGGGTTGTGCTTACAGCCCAACACCGTGCAGGACGTTTGGCATTTGCCAGAGAACACCAAGATTGGCAAATTCGCCACTGGCGCCCTGTGCTCTTCACAGATGAAAGCAGGTTCACACTGAGCACATGTGACAGACGTGACAGAGTCTGGAGACGCCGTGGAGAACGTTCTGCTGCCTGCAACATCCTCCAGCATGACAGGTTTGGCATTGGGTCAGTAATGGTGTGGGGTGGCATTTCTTTGGAGGGCCGCACAGCCCTACATGTGCTCGCCAGAGGTAGCCTGACTGCCATTAGTACTGAGATGAGATCCTCAGACCCCTTGTGAGACCATATGCTGGTGCGGTTGGCCCTGGGTTCCTCCTAATGCAAGACAATGCTAGACCTCATGTGGCTGGAGTGTGTCAGCAGTTCCTGCAAGACTAAGGCATTGATGCTATGGACTGGCCCGCCCGTTCCCCAGACCTGAATCCAATTGAGCACATCTGGGACATCATGTCTCGCTCTATCCACCAACGTCACGTTACACCACAGACTGTCCAGGAGTTGGCAGATGCTTTAGTCCAGGTCAGGGAGGAGATCCCTCAGGAGACCGTCCGCCACCTCATCAGGAGCATGCACAGGCATTGTAGGGAGGTCATACAGGCACGTGGAGGCCACACACACTACTGAGCCTCATTTTGACTTGTTTTAAGGACATTACATCAAAGTTGGATCAGCCTGTAGTGTGTTTTTCCACTTTAATTTTGAGTGTGACTCCAAATCCAGACCTCCATGGGTTGAAAAATTTGATTTCCATTTTTTTATTTTTGTGTGATTTTGTTGTCAGCACATTCAACTATGTAAAGAACAAAGTATTTCAGAAGAATATTTAATTAACTCAGATCTAGGATGTGTTATTTTTGTGTTCCCTTTATTTTTTTGAGCAGTGTATATATATATATATATATATATACACACTATATATTTTAAATTGTATTGCAAAATAAAAATGTCTATAAACATTTAAGTAAGGCTACTTTCACACTAGTGTTTCTATGACAGATCACAATACTGGAAAGAAACCCTTCCGTTTTGTCCCCATTAATTGTCAATGGGGAAAAAACGTAACTGAACAGAACGGAATGCTCCAAAAAGCATTCTGCTCCATTTGGTTGCGTTCCCATACCGGAGAGCAAACCTCAGCATCCAGAAAAAACACTAGTGTCAAAGTAGCCTAACTCACTGGCAAAAGGATCACTTTACAGATGCAGCAGTGGCTAACATAAGTTTGCAAGAACTTAAAGGAAGATGTGAATGCAGCCGGGGTATAGACTACCATATGCCCTTATGGGCCATCAGAGAAGGCTAGTAATTTACTCTGTGTATTTTTTAATACATATATTGCAGTTTTCACAGTGGTATTTAACCACCTGCCATCTGGGCCATTTGCCCCCTTCCTGACCAGGCTAAATTTTGCAAAACTGACATATCTCACTTTATGTGGTAATAACTTTGGAACGCCTTTATTTATCCAAGTCATTCTGAGATTGTTTTCTCGTGACATATTGTACTTCATGATAGTCATAAATTTGAGTCAAAATATTTCACCTTTATTTATGAAAAAATCCCAAATTTACCCAAAAATTTGAAAAATTTGCAATTTTCTAAATTTCAATTTCTCTGCTTTTAAAACAGAAAGTGATACCTCATAAAATATTTATTATTTAACATTCCCCATATGTCTACTTTATGTTGGCATCATTTTGGAAATATCATTTTATTTTTTTAGGACGTTAGAAGGCTTAGAAGTTTAGAAGCAATTCTTCAAATTTTTAAGAAAATTGCCAAAACCCACTTTTTAAGGACCAGTTCAGGTCTGAAGTCACTTTGTGGGGCCTACATAGTGGATACCCCCATAAATGACCTAATTGTAGAAACTACACCCCTCAAGGTATTCAAAACCGATTTTACAAACTTTGTTAACCCTTTAGGCGTTCCACAAGAATTAAAGGAAAATGGAGATCAAATTTTTAAATTTCACTTTTTTGGCATATTTTCCATTTTAATCAATTTTTTTCTTTAACACATCGATGGTTAACAGCCAAACAAAAACTCAATATTTATTACCCAGATTCTGCGGTTTACAGGAAACACCCCCACACTGTGGTCATAAACTGCTGTATGGGCCCACGGCAGGGCACAGAAAGAAAAGGAACTCCACATGGTTTTTAGATGCCATGTCCATTTGAAGCCCCCTGATGCACCCCTTACAGTAGAAACTCCCAAGAAGTGACACCATTTTGGAAACTAGGGATAAGGTGACAGTTTTATTAGTACTATTTTTGGGTACATATGATTTTTTGATCATTCATTATAACACTTTATGGGGCAAGGTGACCAAAAATTGGTTGTTTTAGCACAGTTTCTATTTATTTATTTTTACAGCGTTCACCTGAGGGGTTAAGTCAAGTGATATTTTTATAGAGCAGATTGTTACGGAGTGGCGATACCTAATATGTATACTTTTTCTCATTTATTAAAGTTTTACACAATAATAGCATTTTTGAAACAAAAAAATTATGTTTAATGTGTCCATGTTCTGAGAGCTATAGTTTTTTTTATTTTTTGAGAGATTTAGGGGCTCATTTTTTGCGGGATGAGGTGACGGTTTTATTGGTACTATTTTGTGGGACATACGCGTTTTTGATCACTTGGTGTTGCACCTTTTTTGATGCAAGGTGACAAAAATTGCTTGTTTTGACACATTTTTTTATTTTTATTTTTTTTACGGTGTTCACCCGAGGGGTTAGGTCATGTGATATTTTTATAGAGCTGGTTTTTACGGACGCGGAAATACCTAATATGTATACTTTTTTTATTTTTTCTATTTTTAACTTTTTTTTTTCATTCTTTACTTGGGGACTTTTTTTTTTTACATGTGAAACTTTTTTTTATTTTTTTATTTTCAACCTTTTATTTTTAACTTTTTTATTTTACACTTTTCGTCCCCCATAAGGTCATACAAGACCTCTGGGGGACATTTGCTTCACTTTTTTTTTTTCACTGTTGATTTCTACTGTAACTGGGGCTGACATAGTAGCCCCAGTTACAGGACAAATACACCCCTAGAGAGGCTGTACAGCAGCAATCCAGCGCTGTACAGCCTCAGAGCAGGGCTGATCGAGGTCTCTGAGAGACCTCACACAGCTCCTGCACACTCCGGTCACGGCGGTCACATGACCGCCGGGCCGGAACAGGAAGCGCACAGCGCTTCCTTCTCTGCAGACACAGCGCTCGGTGAGCGCTGTGTCTGCAGCGATCCGGAAGGCAGGGACACCTGGGCACTGTATCTGCCTTGTCTTAGGGTTGCCCTGCTGTCACTGACAGCGGGCAACCCGATCAGCAGCTGCACGATTAGCGTGCAGCTGCTATTTCTGAAAGGACGTTCTAAAATGTGCTTTCAGAAATAGACGTCCACCCATAGGACATTTATATCCTATGGGCGGACGTAAAGCGGTTAAAAGGGTTATCCTGGAAATAATATTGATGACCTATCCTCAGGATAGGTGATCAATTTGTCACAGCCTCTTCCTAGGCCATTACGTCGGTCACATTGGTCACATGGCCTAGTTGCAGCCCAGCCCCATTGATAAGAATGGGGCTGAGCTGCAATACCAAGCATAGCCACTGTACAATGTACATGTGCTTGGAAAGCTGCTGGGAACTGTCTGCTCTTAACAGAGCTCCCGTGAGCTGATCGGTAGGGGTGCCTGGACTCAGACCTCAGCTGATGTAATAATGATGACCTATCCTATGGATAGCTCATTATTATCAATGCCTGGCTAACCCCTTTAATCCTAATAAGAAGCTGCTTATTTTATAGAGATCACTTTTAAGTAGTCACCTCATTATAATTACAGGCAAGGTTACAATTAAATGAAACATTTCTGTACCCCACAGTAGTGATCCTTCACAAAAGTTGATGGTCAAGGCTGATCCCCGCTCTGAACATTGACTTCTGCACAGGTCACAGAATGTGTCTAACCCTCTCACAGGTGTCATTGAACATCTCCAGTCCATTGTGCCTGTGGCCTATGTGGTTGCTATAACGCATATCTCGAAATGCAAGATGTCTGCCCCCATAATCATGCAGATATTTGTCTTACACATAACATCAAAATTCTGGATCATCATTTCTTAGAATGCTGCATTGGACTGTTCATCTGCTTTTCCAATTTAAATTGTGTGTATAAATTGACTCCTGGGCATTGTTACTCCCCTTGACAAAAAAAGGTGCCCCTTTGGCATTGTGAAAATATGTAGGGACAAACCCTACTAAGAAGGGGGATAGTATCACTGAGATGCCACTGTTGTGTTTTGGCATAATACTGTATTTCAATTGAGAGTTATCTGAGATCTGTTCCAGCAAGTACGACTGTCTGCAATAGGTTCGACTGGGGGTTACCTGTTGGGGGTGTGTACCTGCACAGTCTGACAATGACATCACTGTTTGGAGACTGTGCAGGGACATAGCCCTAACTGGTAATACTCAGACTTTATTGCAGACGGCTAGCAATTTATGTAGAATTTCTAGTAGGACTAATAGAGAACTGGCACAGCATAAAGTTATGTGAAACGATGATCAAAAATTATTATGACATGTAATAGTTCAGTTAGCTGCTAAAACCTAGATGTCAGCAGAGGTGACATGTCCTCTTTAAATGCTGTGCTGTTGAATTTTACATAAAATTGTTTTTAATCACAACTTAACGCAGCTAATTCCTGGGAAACAATAAGACAAATGTGTCAGTGCTGGGGAATAATGTGAAAACGCTTCTTTAGTTGGGCAATGCTTAGAACATACAGTATGTGTTACAATGTGTAACACCCTATACACGTGACCCTGTGAATTTTGGTCGTCAGTATTTTGAATCTTTTGTGTTCGATATTATTCATTCTTAGTACTGTGCATTATATTGTATTCCCAACTGCAGACACCAAAACAGTCATTTTGGGCTGATACCTAGACTGATATAAGACATCCAGTGTGGCATGCTGTAATTTTTTTTGCAACCTTTATACCACAGCATGAAAATGTTAGGAGGCCTTCATTGAAATGCATTACTGCTGTACTATTCATTTTACTCACTTATATAGCAGTGACATATTCTGCAGTGCTTCACAATCATTCCCGTCACTCAATGTCCTCAATGGGGCTCACAATACTAACCTTCCTATCAGTATGTCTTTGGAATGTGGGAGGAAACCCACTGGAACACAGGGAAAACATAAAAACTCCTTGCAGATGTTCTTCGTCAGATTTGAACCTAGGACCCCAGCGCTGCAATGCACCAGTGCTAACCACTGAGCCACCGTGCATATGGAAACATACAGCCAGTTTAGCTACATAGGGGCCCTGAAGGTAGAGGGCCCACACACCTGCTGCTGACATTGTATACTATGATGTATTTTCCCCACTTCATTGCTCACCAACCAATGACCTTTCAATGCTTTCGGGAGAGGTCCTCTCCATCTACCAATAGGCCACTCTCAACTTCCCCCAGTTTTGATGGAAGGAGAAGCTGGTCTATTGTTGTCAGCAGCAAATAGAGTGGGGTTCCTCCTCCTGAGATAACCATGTAGGAGCATTCACAGTTGCAGTATAGATGGCAATAATTTTAATTTCTGCCTAATTATTCCAGCAGTTTGGTGAACATCAAAGTGGTCCTCCTCTCTGCCCTCATGCAGTGTTTTCTAAGCTATGCACGGAATACATGCCACTCTGGAATCTGACAATGACCCTCTCCCCGCTGAATGACTTTTATCAAGTCATGGGGCATGCCAAGTTGTTTTAGTGAACATAAGAGCTGGTCTGTGTTCTCCTTCTGTGATTGAAGAATATGTTAGCTAATTATCCTGCACTGGGATTCAAGTTAAAATATTTAATTGAGCACATAACCGATACTGAGGTACCTCAAATATGCATTATGTTTTATGAAAAGGCAAAATTTCTGCCTATGTTATACTCATAATTTCATGGTATGGTTGGATAATTATTACGATGTTTGGGACATCTAGCCCATTGATGCCAGTAAGGGTTAAATTGACTTATCTATCCTGCTAGTTACAGTGATCCCTTTAGCTCTAGCTAGTCCATTCATAAATTCTGCATTGCCTAGTAAGTTCTTCTGAAGGTCCTCTTGATGATGCTCAAGGGTCTGCATAGCCCAGGATTCCAAAACCACCAGATGAAGTTGTGCTAGGAGTGGACAGGTCTGACAAGAAGAGAAGTGCTGCTGACTGGGAGGTATAGGAACATTTGGAGAGCCAAAGCCTATAAGAATCATCCTGTCCTTTTAAATAAATATTAATTTATATTACATACATCGTGAGGAGACAGTAATTGGCGAACAGCACCGTAAGTTTACAGAACTGTGACTGAAGGGTTACACTGCTAATTGACAGCGTCACCCCACAGCAATAGATGGGATTGGAAAAAACTCTCTTTTCAGACATTTAATCTAATATATATATATATATATATTATAGGCAAATTTGTCAGTCAGGATAGGAGCTCATGCACATTGTTTCCCACGGGGGCCCTTTGCAATCTGTGTCGTGTTTAATTTGGAATCTAAGTTGTAATGATCCGGAATACAAGTGGATGAGGTCTAAGACGTCTGCTTTGCTGCTGCTTTGTCACAGTGGTACATATGCTAAACTTTTGTAAGACAAATGTAGATTTTTTATATTAGTTTGGGTAAGTCCACCTCTTCAGCAGGCATTCCGGTATTCTGTTCCGGAAGAGGACCAGGATACCGAAATAGCTAAATCTGGCATATCTGGACACTGCCGGGGCCTGCCAGATCCCATTCACTATAATGGGGCCCATTAGGTTTCCACTATGAATGCTAGCATTCTGCTGGACAAAAAAAATGCTGCATGAAGAGGTTTTTTTCGTCCAGCACAATGTTGGCATTCATGCCAGAAACCCAATGGACCCCATTATAGTGAATGGGATCTAGTAGGCCTCAGTGGTGTCTGGCTATGCCAGATATGGCAAGTCAAGTACTCTGTTCCTCTGCCAGAACAGAATACCTGATGCAGCTGTGAACTTACCTTAAAGGGAAGCGGTCATATTGAACATGATATCTGAGCTGAAGGCAGCATGTTATAGAGCAGGGGGAGCTGAGCGGATTGATATAGAGTTTTATTGGAAAGGATTCCGAAAAGCTTGTATTCTGGTCTTTGAAGTCCAGGAGGAGGTCCTATCAGTGATTGACAGCATTCCCTTTATGACTGTGTAATCACTATGAATGAAATATAAATTATACTGAAACTTTTCCAACAAAATTAAATCTCAATCTGCCCAGCTCCTCCTGCTCTATAACATGCTGCCTGCAGATTAACTTGCATTTTCATGGTGACAGGTTCCCTTCAAAAAATATTTCTCACATCCTATACTCTCAAGCAATTTCCCTCCATAACCACTTCTGTCATTAACTGTTTCAGCTGCTTGATAAAATGTGCAAATGACCTGTAACAATTTGGGGGCTTAAGGTGACATTCGCATAGCAAAAAAAAAATAATAATCATCCAGTCTGCCAATAATAAGCATAACTTTTTAGCAATAAATAAAACATTTTTTAAACATCATAAGTAATGATGCACAGATCCAAGTTTCAGGATAAATTCGAAAAAAGACAAATTTCCTGGTGCTTCACCGTAGCGAATTGATTTAAGCTGAAATAGCGTAAACCCCCCCCAAAAAAATATACTTACCTGATCCATTTGCTCACGACCCTCCGACTATGGCCATCTTGCTTGAAGATCTCGGCTGAAATCCCATGTGCGGTGCCGTATGACGTCACCACGCTGGCTGATGTGATGACGTCATCTCGGGCCGTGCAAGATTTCGCGCCAGATCTTCAAGCAAGATGGCGATGGATCAGGTATAATTATTATTTTTAAATTGGACACTCTGTTATTAATATCAGACGCCGGCATCTGAAGGGTACAATAACAGGGGGTGGCGCATTCACTGCTTCCTATCATTGCACCCACTACTTAGAAAGAAATGCGCTTCGTGATGAAGTAATTCGTCACTAAGCTGATTTTTTTTGAGAATTCGGTGAAGCAGCCGAATTGAATTTTTTAATACTTCTCTCATCACTAATCATAAGAAAAAAATAATTTTGCTATAGCATCAACCGTTTTACTTTGAGAGTAAAACATATAACATTTCAAATGTATTTTTCTAAAGCAGCCCTATTCCTACAGTTTTCTCTCCATATTATTTCTAGAAATGATTAATATGTTTTAGCAATGGATAAACAATGACAGTGATGTGGGCTGCAGCATACCGCTGACCAGACAACAACAGGAGATTGTATAAACGCAGCTTGTCATTGATTAAAATAGGAAGGATACCCTCATAAACTTGGCAACATGCAGTGAGCTGGGAGGTAAGACTAACAAATTATTTCCTGACTGAACAGATCTTTTCCGGAAGCCTAGGAAAGGCACTGCAATCCATCTCATACTATACCATAACCAACACATTTTACTAGATTTCTTGATATTAGGTACATTTTAATTTTCTAAATTTTCATACAATATTATTTAAAGACTAGACTTAAGCTTTTCTATTAAAACATTCAATGTTTTGCATTTTCCTAGATTTAGATTCAATCCCATGATGGTAGCACCTTCCAATCCTAAAATCTGCATCTTTAATACTTGGTGGAATTACATTAACAACCATTTTCCTCTGTAAATATAGGGACTGGGATTATGAATGAGATTCAGCGTTTCCTTCTAATTCTATTGAAATATAATTTGTATGGGTGATTTATACATTAACAGAAAATGACATATTGTAGTCACAAATGGAAGGCCCAGATGTACTTCACTCTCATAATGGATTTAACATAACTTATACAGAACGGAACAGTAGGCAGAGAATATAGTTGATTCATAGCAATGAAATCTGTGACCAAAGCAGCAGGGGTGGCTGGTCAGGATTTAGTTATGGAGTAAGGGTGAAGTTTACGCAGAGAAGTGACACATGTAACAGAATATTGAAATATTGTAAACTATGATTTCAATGTATTCTCAGATCTGATAACATTCTTAAAAATCAATACATTTCTTTCTTAGAGATATTCATAAGCAGTAACATTGGTAAAGTTATTTTATTTGAAGTTGCAACTACTTGGAGCAGAAATATTACAAGCTCCAGAGGGGATTGGGATTTTTCTAAACCATTGAACCACAATGAGAGCTACTATCTCTAGAATGGCCAGCTTACCTCATGTGAGGTAAGATGGAAATGTACGTTAATTTATAGAAGAAAAAAAAAGCAAACATGATGGCTGCCACAGAATAGCATAAATGCATGTATCACATATAATTACAATACCACATACATTTACTTACTATACTACATACTACCTTTGCTATGCAAGGAGGTATTTCTCAAGGAAGAAGAACCATCTTGTTAGTGCCACCTTGTGGAAGTGGCTTCCTATGAGTCAGAATCTAACCTTGGGCCATGGCAAGGGAAAAAAAGCCACTTCCGAAAGGTGGGGCTAGCAAGATGGTTCTCTTTCCTTTGGAAATATAGGTGAAACTTGAAAAATTAGAATATTGTGCAAAGTTCATTTGTTTTAGTAATGCAATTTAAAAGGTGAAATATTTGAGATAGACTCATTACATGCAAAGCGAGATATTTCAAGCCTTCATTTGTTATAATTTGGATGATTATGGCTTACAGCTTATGAAACCCCAAAGTCACACTCTCAGGTCCCCTTTGCTCAGGGGGTATGGATTAATTAGCTGACTAGAGTGTGACACTTTGAGCCTAGAATATTGAACCTTTTCACAATATTCTAATTTTAAGTTGCATTAATGCAATTTCTTTTAAGGCCTCATGCACACGGCCGTGTTCCGCGGCCGAGAGCGGTCCGTGGTAACCCGGCCGGGATTCATGCTGACAGCAGGAGCGCACAGCGTCATTGGTTGCTATGACGCCGCGCGCTTCATGCAGCCGCTGCTGTACAGTAATACGCTAGTATGATCTAGCAACCAATGACGCCGTGCGCTCCTGCTGTCAGCAGGAATCTCGGCCGGGTTACCACGGACTGCTCTCGGCCACGGAACACGGCCGTGTGCATGAGGCCTAAGTTGTATTACTGAAATAAATGAACTTTTGCATGATATTGTAATTTTTCGAGTTTCACCTGTACCTCTTTGAATATTATTTTCCCATGGAACATTGCCTATAAGTCTCCATACAAAGGTGGTCTCTTTAAGGAGATCAAGCACACTCTCTAAGCTGCATCCAAGGCATCACATTCAGCCAGTCAGAATTCGACTCCATGTTGATGAAGAAAAGCATCCCTAAGCAGATGTCTACAGATGGTTATGTGACTTGGCTTGTTTCCCTTGATTCCCATGTCCCAAGGCTTGTTAAAAAGTCTGATTTTAACTCATATGGAGCCACCTTCACAAGGTGGTTCCAGCAAGATGTTCGATTTCCTTGCATATTATTTTCTCATGGAGTATTGCCTACAAGTCTCCATACACAGCTAGATTCTTTAAGGAGACCTAGCACACTACCTAAATTATTTTTGCTACAAACTCTTCTATGGACAAATGGCTCAAAGGATCAAACAAAAATTACACAGGAGAAGCAATTAAAAAAGATATTAAAGGGTTTGTCCCATGAAAAATAGCACATGGATCTGAATACTTTTGTAATGACATGTAATTAAACATTTAGCATAGCCACTGATTTATTCAATAAAATGTATCTATATAGCGCCACCTGCTGTTTGTTCTCTTTCTTTTTTCTTTGTCCGGCTCACTGAGAAGGCCGCACATGCTCAGTTTCATCCTTCAGCTGCCTCCTGAGCTGTGATAGGGAGAGCTGAGACACGCCCCTCAGCTGCTGCAGAAGAGACACTCCCCTTGACCTACCAGCTTGATATAAATGCAGCAGAGCAATGAATGGGGAAATCTCTTTTTCAATGTGAATTACAGGGCTGGTTTTAGCTTTGTTAGAAAGAGATTTTCATGTACTATATGGTGTCTGATTTTTATTTTCACAGTATTCATGGGGCAACCCCTTTAATACATATTTATTGAACAAATGCATATAAATAAAAACATGATTAAAATTAATATATGAAGAGGGATATCTACAATACAAAGTTGATGTCTTTCCGGTATAATTACATAAAATGGATATTGGTATCATACTAAATTCATCCCAATATATATAAACATGTCCACATAGACTTCTATGTTCTAAACTAACATGACATCATTGACCTAAGGGTAACAGAATATCTGGGCAGATGTGGATACCTTCAAAAAACAATCTTTGTCTGCGTTTTTATTTTTTTATTTCATGTACATAACAATGGGTGAATCCATCTTGACGGCGCTGCTGAGCCCCTCTGCCAACAGTAGTTCAGAGGTATAATTTACAGCATCCACATGGAAACTGGTGTCTGCAGATGACTCTTGTGACTTCTTGATGACTTCTGTGGGAAAGTGTGGATTCTCTGTGATTTGTACAGAATTCTTTGTGCAGGGAGGGGGAGTAGCTGAGCTATCCCTATCATCTATTGACTTCTATCAGGAAATGTTTTATGCATGTTCTGTGACAGAGGTCATTGTGCAGGCAGAGAGAGGAGGATAATTATGTCCATAACCTTTTAGAGTTACTCATAGTTTCAGATCCAGTTGCCATGTTTTAGTGAGGAGTTAATCTAGCCACATTGTCGGATGGGCATTGGATCCTATATGGTCCGGATAAATGAGTTGTTCTTGCCATGTGAGGAGAATGTGTGCAGGTGTTATATTAGCTTGTAGGCACACTCATTTAAAAGACTATAACTTGAGGGAACCCATGCATGGTAAAACAGAGTCAGATACTGGCAGTCCAGGAAGCATGTTGAACAAGGCAGTTAATGACAGGAGCCTACCTTCACTGTACTTTGGAAAGTTTGTTCAGTAAACAAGACATTTTTTGCACTTCTGTGTCTGTTGGTATTATTAGGTTGGCCAGGTTTATAATAGAGGTTTTACCGTTTAGTGTAATCCGGACTTTGAGTATAATGAGATGACTGCTAAGAAGTAAACTCAAAAGAACAGAAAGTTAGAGTTAGAGTTAAAACTGCAGACAGACAGTAACATGGAGAGAAAATTTTCTAACACAAAGTATGTCATATAAAAATGTTATTTAAATAATGCATAGGTCATTTTCTGAAATATATTCCCTTTAAAAGTAATTATATTTTCATTTTTTTCATCAGTAAATAGTATATGTGTATATAGCTTTGTTATATATCTTATTACAGAAAGATACTTGCATATCCTTTTATTAGGCTCTTCTCCTGCTCCCTCCTCCTTTTCCCCAACCCTCAATTCAGTGGTCAGATATCTCTTCAGTGAGGTTAGGCTACCTTCTCACTGAAGAATCAGATTACATTAAAGTCTAAAGAGAGTGGAGGGGGAGGAAGAGTAGTAGGGAGGGGCTGACACAGAGACTGCTGCTGATTTGTAAGTGATTTACTGTCTTGTGGATAGCTATGTTACATCTGGTGTTGTGAGATGCTCTGTTTTCTTTTCCTTTTGGAAAGACAACTGATTTGCACATCTACTTCCCAGAGGAGTGCTATGTGTTTGCTTGTGTACTCTCTTTCTGTCTTTCTCTCTGTTTATACCTTACCAAATCCCCCCAAAAATCTGATTTTAATCATTCAGATTTTTTATTTTTTTAAATTTTGTTTAATATGCAAATCGATAGAATTGATTCGCTCATGAAGAGTTACACCAATTGGTGTCAGCTAGCTATTTATAGAGATAATCAGTTGGCACTCTCGGAGAAGGTGGTGGTGCTCGTATCCTGGGTTTACAGGCCCATACATCCATGTAGAAGTGGATCTGGCAAATATGACGCATTTCGGATAAACAGCCTTTAGCCAAAATGCGTCACAATTTGCCTGTATTCTGTTTATGGCAATAAAGTGAAGATTTATTAGCATGAAAGGGCGAGTGCTGATGCACTTCTTTTACTTAGCTAGCTATTTATGTCTTGGTAATATTAAATGGTATGCCTAAAATGCGACTGTCATTTCAGATAACTTTTTAGAATAATCTGCCATATGGAATAACACTATTTCTGGCCATTACATGACTTGTTTCAGGCATTTTTAGCACTTTTCTATATTTCAATTTTTGCTGAGCTAGTGTGTGAAGACTAGCTAGAATCATGTCTTCCCATAAACAAAGAATTGAGAAACAGACAAATCTGTTCCCTAACTTTCTGCATCATATCCACAGAAGCAGCAGTAATGGAGGACATTACACAGCAGAACTGAACAGTTTGGATGTTAATCTGGCAGTAAAGTTAGATAGTAAATCACTATCAAATTAGCAGCAGTCTCTGTGTCAGTCTTTCTCCCTCTACCAGCAGCCCCTCCCTTTTCATTCTCTCCTTCTCCCTCTCTCAAAATTCAGGTAGAATCATAATGCATTTCAATTCATGTGTAATTTCTTTTCCATGTAAAAAATAACCTTCACTCTAAAAACATTTTCCTCAAAATAACATTTTGGTTAGTATATTTTTTAGCAAGCACATTTTTTACACCACAAAGGTTAAGCTAACATGTAATATCCTGAATTCTATCTCCTTCGGTGAAGAAATAGTTTTGGTTTTCCTTCATCTGGGAATTTCACTTATTTTTTTAAATAAAATCCCTTTTAAATTTTGCTACTCTTTGCTGTATAATTTTTATACTAAATCGTGAAATTCTATGTTTGCTGATGTAATTAAAATATCTAGAATTGCTAGAGATTGTAAGACAATCTTATTTTGGTACTATATAAGTGTATTTCCTTGATTCAGCAGTGTTACATTTTTTAAATATGGAACAATTAGTAATCTGAATATTGGCAAGGTTTTCCAATAATCTGATTGTGTTCTCCTCGGAGTGTAAACATAATAGACCACAATGACCTTACGGACTGAATGCCAATTTGACCCAGACAATAATGTTGGAATAAAATTTTACTTTTAATCACTGCTTAATAAAAGACAAATCAAGTGAGCAAAACAAAAAAGGAATTAAATTAATTCTCCAGTGAGAAGGTAGCCTAACCTCAGTCCGTAAGGTCATTGTGGTCTATTATGTAAATATGCCTATACCCAGACAGGGTCATTTTTGTGAATACAGAGTGTAAACAAGAAAATGTGCATTCACTGACATCAAGCAGGGATCTTGACCATGGTGAGGAATACATAGAAACCTATATAGTACCTCAGAAAAAAATAATTAGAATGCGTCTCCAATAAAGATGAGCAAATTCTTGAAAAATTTGATTCAGCAGCTTTGCCAAATTTTGACAAGAAATTCCATTAGTTACGAATTACTTCATCATGAATTGCTTTCCATTGTATGGAGCAGGCACAATGATGGGGAATGGCGATTGCACAACCCTCCCTTCATTTTACACCTCACATGCCGTGTTCAGTGCTAATCGCGGTATCTGTGACTCACATTCAGCTGCTCAGGGACTTATCAGCAGTTAAAAATAAATAAAAATACCCACCTCATCCACTTGATTGGTAGTGATAGACGAACATCTGCCGGGACGGTCCGCGAGCGTAATCGCGCGAAAGCAATCAAATGTTCGCGAACCGTAAGTTCACGGCGGGTCCCATTTATTTGAATGGCAGGCGAACCTAAAAAACCTTCAGCTCATATTTGTAGCCAAGAAATAATTACTAGAAGTGCACAAATAGTCCCACAACATGGACAGTGACATACCAGATGTATTATTCGAATTTGCGATCTCCATTCATTATTTTTTTCAATGCGAAATATCGGCAATATAATTTTCATGTACGTGCATGCGCACACCAGTTATAATAATTTTTTCCAATACCGTTTGTCACTGTGTGTAGCAGAGGGAATGTAGCAAAGCAGCAAACAAATGCTGCAGTACCCAAATACACTATAAAGAAAGTATATAATTGGTATGCACCCCGCTTCTATCAGTATTTTGGGGGGGCGACTGGTATATCACACCAGTTATAATTAATTTTTCCAATACTGTTTGTCACTGTGTGTAGCAGAGGGAACGTAGCAAAACAGCAAACAAATGCTGCAGTACCTAAATACACTATAAAGAAAGTATATTGGTATAAAACACCCCGCATCAATCACTTGTTTTGGGGGGCGACTGGTATATCACACCAGTTATAATTATTTTTTCTAATTGCGTTTGTCACTCTGTGTAGCTGCAGTATCGCTGCAGAACCGCTCACCACTGCTGCACAATACAAATCCACTATAATATGCTTTCTATTCTAGAAAGTATATTATAAGTGTATTACACTTCTCTGTACTGCACACCCCTTGTGTGGTGCAGTTAAATATATGTTGTAAAGCCTTTTTTTGTCGTGTATTAGTGGGGTAAAAAAAGGGGCTTATTAGCCGCTTTGTGTTGAAGTGAGAAAATTGCAGCCCTCTTTGGCGTGTATTAGTGGCAAAAAAAACTTTATTTGCCATTAACGGCCGCAGTTATATGTTCTAAAGCCTTTTTTTTTTGCGTGTATTAGTGGTGAAAAAAAGGGGCTTATTAGCAGTTGTGTGGTGAAGTGAGAAAATTAAGGCCCTTTTTGGCATGTATTAGTGGCAAAAATTACAGCACTTTTTGGCGTGTATTAGTGGCAAAAAAAAACTTTATTTGCCGTTCACGTTCACAGTTATATGTTCTAAAGCCTTTTTTTTTAGCGTGTATTAGTAGGGAAAAAGAAAAATTTATTAGCCATTGTGTGGTAATGGTGAAGTGGGAAAATTACAGCCCTTTTTGTCGTGTATTAGTGGCAAAAAAAAGTATTATTTGCAGTTCACGGCCGCAGTTATATGTTCTAAAGCCTTTATTTGTTGTGTATTAGTGGGGGGAGGGGCTTATTAGCCATTGTGTGGTGATGTGAGAACATTACAGCCATTTTTGGCATATATTAATTTCCTTTTGATTTACTTATTTGATTTAACAGTATGTCAGACAGAGAAGTGACAGGCCCTGCACAGGGGAGGGGCAAAGACCCGAATGTTTCTGGCGCAGGCACAGGTCGCAGTAGAGTAAGGGGACGTGGCAGCATTGGTCACTTCGAGAGGCCTGAGCTGCCATTGTCAGCTAGCGGTCGTGTCTTGAGCAGCAACCCAGCGATTCTTGAATTGTTGACTCGTTCTTAAACTTTGTCGCAAGGGACATCAGATACCCCCAGTCAAGAGTCGGTGGGTTCGTCAGACACAACCCTTAGTTGGCATGGCCCAGGCCCTGTGCTGTCACCTGTCCTCAACTTGCCTCTGTCCTTTTCTGTTCCCTCAGCCAGAGAAGTACTATTTGCTGTTGGCTCAGCTCCACTATACAGCGAGGAGGAGCTACTAGAGGACAGTCAGCAGCTACAGCCCAGTCAAGATCTGGAGAAGATATCCGCTGCTTCCTCCGGTAGTCGGCAAGTAGTGATGAGGAGAGTGGCGTGGGAGCTGGTGTTGTGAGAGGTCAGGCTCCTGGCTCAAAGACCGTTGAGGAGGACATCAGTGATGTGCAGACAGTACTCGATGATGTAGCTGATCGCAATTGGGAGCCAGGTGACGAAGGGGCTTCATCATCAGCGGGAGAAGAGGGTGGCAGCTTGCGCGTAAGGCAGCAGTGGAGCCAGAAAGTCGATAGCATGGCCGGGAGTCAGCAGGGTGGCAGCAGTGGGAGGTCGGAAGCCAAACGTGACCGGGGTAGACCACCCGCTTTGCAGGAGCTTACCTGCCCGGAAATTAGTGGTGCAGGGGTTCACGGAGGCAGTGGCGATAGCAGTCAGTTAGTGCGGAGTGTTGGAGGTAAAATCACCACCTCAGCTGAAGGAAGCTGTCTGTCCTACCCATCATCTGCTGGTCCTGATGCTCCTGCTCCTCGTCCTCCTAGTCAGTCATTCCGTCAGCAATTGATCACCAAAGCGATTGCCAAGAGACAACAGTATGTGTGCACTCCTCCAATGGCGCAGAAGCTAAACGTGCTCCTGGCCAAGTTTCTGGTACTGCAGTACCTCCCTTTTCAAGTGGTGGACTCTGCACCTTTCAGAGAAATGATGGCATGTGTCGAGCCAAGGTGGAGAGTCCCAAGCCGTCATTTCTTTGCCAAAAAGGCAGTACCAGCCCTGCATACATATGTAGAACAGAAGGTGAGAAGGTGGGCCCGTCCTTGAGCCTGTTGGTGTCTGCCAAAGTGCATGGCAGCGCCAATGTGTGGATCTAAGGTCAAGGACAAGATATGTCCTGTATGGCCCACTGGAAAATGTGGTTTAAAGTGCCTTTATGTTCAGCAGCTTTTCTCTGTTGAATAGAGAAGTCTGGGGCAATCCACGCCTGGTTCATTTTGATAAGAGTCAAACCGGTCAGCATTTTCAGCTTATCAGTTATTATGCCCCCAGTAGCACTAAATACCCGCTGTTACAAAATGCTGGCGGAAGGGCAGGCCAGGAACTTCAAGGCATAGAGCTCCAGTTCTTTCCATGTGTCCAGCTTGGACACCCAATAGTTTGTAAGGCAACAGAGGGATCACTGAGGATGCTGACACAGTCTGCTACCTACTCCTTCACCATCTTCCAAAACTTTTCCCTCCTTCTGACAGTAGGGCCGATGCATCAGGGTGAGGGTGCTGGCAGGGTGTCATGAAACTATCCCAGGCCTTGGAGAGTGTTGCCCGGCCTCTGTTGGAACTGCTAGTGTTCCCCTCGTCTCCCCTCCTCGGTTGCCGAGGAAACTACATACTCTGCCGACAGCGTTGTCAACTGGAAATTTTTGGAGCATTTTTTCCACAGGGACCTTCTGGTATTGCAGCATTTTGCTAGTCCTCTCCACCACAGGAATGAGAGATGAGAAGTTTTCTTTGTAGTGGGGGGTTGATAAGGGTGAACAACCAGTAATCGGTGTTGGCCAAAATGCATATAACGTGAGGGTCATGGGAAAGGCAGCATAACATGAAGTCAGCCATGTGTGCCAGAGTCCCATCAGACAAGACTTCGCTGTCCTCATCAATAGGATGACTCTCAATCTCCTCATCCTCTTCCTCCTCTTTGGCCTAACCATGCTGAACAGATGAAATAAAACTTCCATGGGTACTACCCTCTGTAGCTGAGGCAACCGTCTCCTGCTCCTCCTCCTCCTCTTTATCATCCAATTCGCGCTGAGAGGACAAATTGAGGGTGGTCTGGCTATCACCCTGTGTAATGTCTTCCCCCATTTCCACCTCTTTTACATGCAAAGTGTCCGCCTTCATTGTGAGCCGCGAGCGTTTCAGTAGACACAGAAGTGGTGTAATGGTCACGTCCACACACACACAGGGGAAAGGATAGTGACCACTGCGCTCCACCCTCACCCCTGGCCCTGCCTACTTGCCTCACGAGTCCTGATGACAGGGGACAACTGGACGACAGTCCCTAACTTAGGATATGTGCAGGGAAGACAGACAAGACAAAATACGGAACATGAACGGACCGAGTCAGAACCAAGAGAGCTACGCAGTACAAAGGATTAAGCAAAGAATGGTCAGGAGAAGCCGGGGTCAAATACCAGGAGAGTAGAGAAGTACAAGAGGAGTCCTAAGAGAGTAGTCAGGTGGGAGCCGAGGTCACAATACCAGGACGGATGCGCAGTACAGGAGGAGCAGGCAAAAGGATGGTCAGGAAACAGGATCAGGTAAGTATTCAGCAGTCCAACAAATAGCCAGGAACCTAGAAATTAACAGGCAACCTGTAGCCAGCAGGCTGCCTGTATTTATAGTGGGGAGTGAGGGTCATGTGACGTGGCCAGTGTCACATGACCGACAGACCAACCAGTCGAGCACCGAGTGATCAGCTCAGCGCTCAAGGCAGACTAGGAGCAAGGAGCCATCCAGCTAGTAAAGCCGCCCTGGGAATGAGGTCAAACACAGAACCTCATTCCAAAAGCTAAGCAACAGGTCTGCGGGCAATGGGGGACCGAGTGCACCTTCGGAACCCCGTGACAAGTGGGTTAGTTACGCTGATAATAGTGTTATTGCCGCTCACCATCTGTGTTGATTCCTCAAAGTTGCGTAAAACCTCACAGAGGTCAGCCATCCATGCCCACTCGTCACTTGTGAAGAGCGGAAGCTGACTGAAAAGACGATGACCATGTTGCAGCTGGTATTCCACAACTGCCCTGTCACAGTCGTTACCTTTGACTGTGACCTTCTGTTCTTGCTCATTCGGCGCTCCTCGCTGAAGTTCTGTTCCTGTGTATTATTTGTGGTTCTTTATGGGTTAACTCCCCTGTGTGCCTATTAGGAGTTAATCCTCTGTCTGCTCCATGGGTGTGGTCTCTCTGCTGCACCCATGGAACCTGTATATAAGGCTGAGGTTTCCTCAGTTCTGTGTCAGCTCTCCTGGTGTGTGTTGTCTTGTCCTGTCCTGCTCCTGGTTTGTACTCTCTCTCCCATGCTGCTGACCCATGGGATCCGTGTCTGTCTGTCTGTGCTCTGTGGGTTTCCCTACTTGTTCATTCTGTCACGCGATGGAGGTCCCAGGAGAGACCACCGCGTCGTCAAGCAATAAACGGAAATCAGGTACAGACACAAGAGTTTATTGCACAAACAAAAACATGAAAGGCAGCCCAGAGAAAACATGAGCTCTATGTACCGTCAGCACAGTGGGAGAAAACCCCCACTGCGCCACTGTCTAGTAATACTCCAGAGGGGCGTGACTAAGCAACTCCTGGTTTTCACTAGGGCCTCAGAAGGTAAGGTTAGGCTTTGCCGCAGGAAGTTGCCAGGGTCCACTCTGGAGCGTGAACTAGACAGTGACAGCAGGAACGAATGGACATCAGGTACCAGAAGGTACCGACGGCACATAGGCCACACATAAACAGACAGGTAAATACAAAACAGGGCAAATAATAACACAAGCAGGAGTTCAATGCAAGGGAGCAGGAGTGGCAATGAGCAGAGAAGGACTTGCTCCACCAGTAGTAAACTGCATGGCCCTTGTCATGCCACTCTGCTACAAAGGCTTGCCTGAACACAGACATCAGAATAAACACAAAGAAACTAAAACATAACAGGCAGAACAGATAACAGACAGACGACGTTAATGACAAGTAGGGAAAACCCACAGAGCACAGACAGACAGGACACGGATCCCATGTGTCAGAGCATGGAAAAGAGAGAGTACAAACCAGGAGCAGGACAAGACAACACACACCAGGAGAGCTGACCCAGAACTGAGGAAACCTCAGCCTTATATACAGGTTCCATGGTGCAGCAGAGAGACCACACCCATGGAGCAGACAGAGGATTAACTCCTAATAGGCACAGCAGGGAGTTAACCCATACAGAACCACAAATGACACACAGGAACAGAACTTCAGCGAGGAGCGCAGAATGAGCAAGAACGGAAGGTCACAGTCAAAGGTAACGACTGTGACATGCCCTCTGCTGCTCACAAAGCCTGGCCAACATGTGGAACATGGAGTTCCAGCGCGTGCTCACGTCACACAACAGTCAGTGAAGTGGCAATTGCAAGTGCTACTGCAGCGTTGTCATACCGCTCTGCTCCAAAGCCGCCACCAAGTTACAGCCATTATCAGACACAACCATGCCTGGTTGTAGATTAAGTGGCAAGAGCCACAGCTCAGTCTGGTCCCTTATACCCTTCCACAGCTCTGCCAGCGCTGTTTGTCACCTAAGCAAATTCGTTTCAGCACGGCCTGTTTCCGCTCCCCACTGTAGAGCTACACTGATGGCTGACTGGTGCTGCAAGATGAGAATTCAGAGGTTGAAGTGGAGGAGGAGGTGGAGGAGGAGAAGGGGGGTTTCAACCACTAATGTAGGTGTTGGTGGAAATCCTGATGGAAGTTGGGCTCGCATCCTTGGGATTGGTAGCACCTGTGCCATCCAGGGTACGACTCGCTCCCGACCTCCACAACGTTCACACGAGTGATGCCATCAGGGAATGTAACGTCCCTCGCCGAAAGCACTTGTCCATGTGTCAGTTCGTTAAGTGGACTTCCCAATAACTGCGTTTGTCAGAGCACGGGTTATGTTTATGGGACACATGCTGGTGTAAGTCTGGGACAACACAACGGGCAAAATAGTGGCAGCTGGGGACTAACGAGGGACGGCCACCGCCATCAGGCTGCGGAAAGTCCTCAGTGTCCACAAGCCTAAATGGCAACATTTCCAGGGCCAGCAATTTAGAAAAGGTGTGCATTTAGTGCTATGGCCTGTGGGTGGGTGGCTGGGTATTTGCATTTTCGTTTCAAAGGCCTGGGGTTTGGACATCTGTATGCTGCACTGGGACACAGAAGTGGATGTGCTAGATGATGGTGCTTGCGAAGGCAGGAGACATCCGGGCCTGCGTCTTGGACAGGGGATTAGCTAGCACGCAACACAGGGGAAGAGGAGGCAGTGGTGTGACCTGCAGACACTGATTGTGGACCCAGGCGTTCGGCCCACCTATTATTGTGCTTTTATGCATGTGGCGGATCATGCTGGTGGTGGTGAGGTTGCTAGTGTTCACGCCCCTGCTCATTTTGGTACGGCACAGGTTGCAAATGACAATTCTTTTATTCTCTGCACTTTCCTCAAAAAAGCGTCAGGACTGCGAACACCTACCCCTTGGCAAGGGAGATTGCTGCAAGGGGGTGCTCCGGGGACAGTTGCGGGCCTTTTTGGTGTGAACCGCCTTCTCCCTTTTGCCACCCCACTGCCTCTTCCAGCCTGTTGCGGTGCTGCGGATCCCTCCCCCTCTGTACTGCTGTCCTCGCTCGACTTGCCACCTTCCCAGGTTAGGTCAGTGATTTCATCGTCCACCACCTCCTCTACCATTTCCTCACTCTGCTCATCCTCCTGACTTGTTGACCTAACAAGAACCTCACTTATTGACAACTGTGTCTCATCCTCATCATGAACCTCTTGAAACACTAATTGCCATTGACTTATTGGCAACTGTGTCTCACCATCATTATCCACCTCGTTAAACACTAATTGCCGTTCCCCACTGTCATCTTTTTCTGACAGTGGATGCTCAAGAGTTTGGGAATCAGTGTACAAGATCTCCTCATGTCCCTCTTCAAGCGGGCTTGGTGAGAGGGCCAAATCAAGGAATAGCGATGAAAAGAGCTCCTTGGAATATCCGAGTGTGGGATCACTTGTTTGCCAAGACTCTCCATGGTGGGAGGAAGGAGGATCAGGGTGAGGAGTCTGTTAACCAGCCTTTTGGCTACTGAGACTAGACTTTGTGGAAGACAGGGTGGTGCTTAACCGACTGGAAGTATTATCTGCTGCAATCCAACTGACCACCTGGTCGCACTGGTGTGACATCAAGAGTGGTGTCCTACACCGCCCTGCAAAATTGGACATGAAGCTAGGTATCATGGATAACTGTGTTTCTTGTGCTCTGGCAGCAGGCACAGTTTCACCGCGCCCAGGGCCACGGCCTCTGCGTGCACCATCAGCAGCACGGCCACTTTCCACGTCCCTTACTGCTCGTTTTTGAGCATATTAAATGGAATATATGCTTGCAAGTGTGTCACACGTACAGAAGCGGTTTTGTAAGTGTATGCGCAAATAAATTACACTGAATGTCACAGATATTTAGGATGCGCAAACTTTATATAGGAGATGTAGTACAGGTAATGTAGCTGTCACCAGCGGTGAAAAAATTACACTGAATGTCAAAGATATTTAGGATACGCAAACGTTATACAGGAAATGTCGCGCAGGTAATGTCACCAGCGGCAAAAAATTACACTGAATGTCACAGATATTTAGGATGCGCAAACCTTACACAGGAGATGTAGCGCAGGTAATGTCACTGTCACCAGCGGCGAAAAAATGACACAGAATGTCAAAGATATTTAGGATGCGCAAACGTTATACAGAAGATGTAGCGCAGGTAATGTCGCTGTCACCAGCTGCAAAAACATTGCATTGAATGTCACAGATATTTAGGATGCACAAATGTTATACAGGAGATGCAGCGCAGGTAATTTCTCTGTCACCAGCAGCTAAGAAAAAATTACACTGAATGTCACAGATATTTAGGATGCGCAAACGTTATACAGGAGATGTAGCACAGGTAATGTCGCTGTCAGCAGCAGCCAAACAATTGCGCTGAATGTCACAGATATTTAGGATGTGCAAATGTAACACAACAGATGTTACAGAGGTTGTGTCACTGTCAGCAGCGGCCAAACAATTGCACGCAATTTAGCGCAGTTTGCGCCAATAATATATATATTGCAGCCAGATAAAACAATAGTCCTTCAAAGGACTTTTGGGTCTCTAACACCTTTCAAGACTAAACACTGCCAAAAAAAAACCAATTCCTGTCCCTACACTATCTGTCCCTTATGCTGCAGCTCTCCCTGACTAAGACTGAGCCGAACTGCGTGTCATGACGCGTTCCGGCCAGCCAATCACTGTAATGCCAGTAACAAACATGGCTACGGCATTACAGTGAGTGCCAGTAGCTACCCTCACGTTTATTGGTTGCGTTGCAGGCAAAAAACTTGGGGGGAGGAGAATCGAGCATCTCGAGTCAAAATGGTGCTCGAGTCAAAATGCTCGAGTCAAAATGGTGTTCGGCCGAGCATTCTTGCCCAACACTATTTGCATGCTCTTCAGCCACTCATACACCGCCAAGCACACACTCCTTGAGCAGCAGAATGGCATCCCCCAACATAGGCTGATTTGCGACCTTTCCACCCGTTGGAATTCCACCCTCCGTATGTTAGACCAACTGTACGAACAGAGAAAGGCCATAAACGATTTCTTGATGATACTCTCTGACAGAGGTACTCCTCTGTGTAACTTTGATGTTAGCCAGTGGCAGCGCATGTGTGACACCTGCCGTTTGCTTATGCCCTTTGAGGAGGCCACTTTTTTTATCAGTCGCCAGGAATACAGCATGAACAACGTCATTACACTGATTCATATTCTGGAAAAGATGCTGGTAAATCTGGCTGTTCAGGGGACTGGAGATGGTGCCGGGTCTGTGAGAGAATGATGTCGATCTTTATCAGATAAGTTGTATCTTTCAGCATTTCATTGTACATCTGTATTATGAACTGATTATTGTCTATTGATCTCATCACAGAATGTTGTAGATCTGGGGCGCTTGTGTATGCTGAGTTATATCGGGCATTTTTGTTCATTCTCAATTAATGTGTGTATCAGATGTATCAGATGTGTATCAGATAAGTGATAGGGACAGGCTAGCCAAGGTACGTGGACAGAGTACTCCTACCATCAAGGTCATTAGTCATCCCCAATTGATTGTTCTTTGGTTGTTGTACTACGAGGATATTGGTCCTGTTGGGACCTGTTTTATTGGACAGTTTTGCTTCTGGCTACCTGCCTCAGCTACTATTCTGATGCTGTTACCTGCCTGATGCCATACATCTGATGCCAAGTGCTCCTTCTTACACCCACCATCATCAGCGCGTACTGTTAGTGCCACCCACCTCCCACTCTGTCACCGGGTCACTTTGTGGTCTCCTGATGCTGCTTCCACCTCCACACTATGTCACCTTGCCACCCTGTGGTCTCCTGATGCTGCTGACACCTCCACACTGTCACCTTGCCACTCTGTGGTCTCCTTATGCTGCCGCTACCTCCACACTATGTCACCTTGCCACTCTGTGGTCCCCTGATGCTGCTGCAACCTCAAAACTATGTCACCTTGCCACTCTGTGGCCTCCTCATGCTGCTGCTGCCACCTCCACACTCTGTCATTGTGCCACTCTGTGGCCTCCTCATGCTGCTGCTGCAACCTCCACACTATGTCACCTTGCCACTGTGAGGTCTCCTGA
Organism: Bufo bufo; assembly: GCF_905171765.1. NCBI lineage: Eukaryota > Metazoa > Chordata > Amphibia > Anura > Bufonidae > Bufo > Bufo bufo. Next base: position 268,486,451 of record NC_053392.1, on the reverse strand, counting down.
TGCTGCTGCCACCTCCACACTATGTCATTGGGCCACTCTGTGCACTTTTCATGCTGTTCCCACCCTCCGCACTTAATGACTGGGCCATTATTTTGCCCTTTTGGCCTGGTTTGAAAATGCAAATATTCATTCATGTGTCATCTCTGTTTTGGATCCATTCCTGTTTTGTTTTGCATTAGCAATACTTATGGAAAACTGATCTTTTTGGGGGTTATTATTGTGATGGATCAGAGGAAGGGCAAAATAATTTGTGACGTAAACACAAACTTACTGCTGGCACACTCTCCACTCTGTCGGGGGGCTCTACTTGTATAAGCATTTAATAGAACAGGTTCTGTAGACATCTATGTGGAATCAGCTGACGATGGTGTAAAAGAAGTGCGCTCTTTCACGCTATATTAGGATCTTGCGCCTCTGCACGGTTCTTTAAACCTGACACTAACATCGACCTGTAAGGCTGAGTTCACACTTAAGTTATTTGGTCAGTTTTGGCCCCATAACTGCCCAAAGAAGTGAAGTGTGCAGTGATTCTAAGAGCGATTCCTGTCATCTGCATGTCATACTGACTCACAGTATTGTTTCACTACCACAGCAGACTCACTATGCGTATTGCTGCAAGGCACAGTGTTCTACACCAGTATACAGGCTCTCTGCCGCCAGGAAATAGCTGTTTTTTAATGCAATTTGACACAAATTAATTTGGATCGAATCAAATCATTCCGGAAAATTCGGCGAACCAACCGAATCACATTTTTGAGAGATTCGCTTACCTCTACATATAACTAAACACATGGTAAAACGTTAGAAAGAAACAAAAAAAGGACTGTGGTGATGTGTACAGTATAATTGCTGGGAGGCAAGTTATAGTTACGGGATATTGGGCATAAAAGTTTAGAGTAGATCCAAATGAAGGTAGAATAGCCATAATTCTTTAATAGCAATGTACAGGTAGTTGTTGGGCCAAGAAGTTACATATAGGACCTTTTTTAGATCACTGTATTAGACTGAGCCTATAAATTCCACAGGGTCCCTGCCAGTTTGGCAGGAACACAGTATAACTGAGATCAGTGCTAGTTGGTATCAGGACCCCTTTTTTGGGATGCCTCTGATGGCATCGACCCCAGTATTGTCTTGGTTATGTGCCTGGTTTTAGAACATCCAAAATGAGTATAAAATATCAATAGCTAATCCCAGGTTGTTTAATCGTCAGTACATATATAATATGTTCATATTTCTCAAGTCACCAAATATAATATAATATAATATAATATAATAAAACCAATTTTATTAGTGGTAATATTCTTTGTCTATGGTATGAAATAATGAAAAATACACATGATCAAAAATTTTCAGGCCAAATCACTATATACTGTATAGCCATATCTCCTAGTGGTTTAAAATAGAATCTGATGACTGCACTTGATTTTGCCATACCACTTGTGGCATGTGGTTTTCTCTTGAATTATGTCCTTCCAGGCTTGGCTTTTTCCTAGGCATGCAATACTCTATATACATACATTTGGTACTGTAAGCTCAGTCTGTGGTAAAATATTGGGTCAAATTTGACAATGTATTGCCAGTTTTTATTGTATATATGCATTGGAAATATAATGTGCGAAAGCAAGAAAAAGATTTCAAAATGTACATTAACTGAGGAAAGCACATAACACTTACATGGTGCCCTTCTTTTTATCTTTTCAAATGGAGATCTGCCAATTCCTGGTTTCATCTTCTGCCATCTAAAATAGATACACCTCTTCTTAGGCTTTGTAGTCCAAGACACTTCCTGCCGGCCTTTGATTGGACAATTCTGCTCATACGAACAGCCAAGAGCAGGGCTGGATGAGCACGAAGTGTCTTAGGCTACAAAATCCTCAGGTGTCTGAGAAGTGGTGTGGCCATGTTGACAAAAGAACAGAAGAATTGGCAGATCTATAGCTGGAAGGATGAAACGTTGATGTTCTGTCCATTTCCCAGGCAATTCCATTTTTCTCTTTTTTGAACGGTTGCTTGCTTTAAAGATTTAGACATATTAGAAAGTAGACATTCATAAAAATTGTCTAAAAGTAAAACCATCATGTTCCACATTACACCTAATCAGAGCACAATTTAATTGCTTAAACTGCTGTGTACTTACTACGGACAACAAGGCTGGTTCTTCGTTAAAACATTTGATAAATTAGGTCCGTTGTTTGAAGACTTCTAGGAGAAAGGTAACATATACGTATAAATTTAAGAAACACACATCCCAATTATTAACTATTAAGCCAATTTCAATCTATTTGCACATACACAAACACACAAAACATTGTAGAGTATTGACCTCAGTTGAAGATATTTGCACTTTACACAGACATGATTGGTTTTCGTGGGTTTTATAGTTAGTGTGGGGGAGATGTGATTAATAAATATGAGCTGCAGATCTGCTAGGGATTTGGATTTTCCATGGAAGTGGTTCCCTTACACTACAGTGTCCTCTTCATTCTACCTTTTCCTCGCCTGTGTCTGAAACCACTTTTATGACATGAACATTTTAGCCTTTCTAGTATTATTTCCAGTTGCTCTCATGAAATTTTAGTAAACTAATGAGTTTTTTTCTTTCTCGTTTGAAGTGAAACATTATTTCTCCTTTCACCTGGAAGCTATGTCTGGATTTGTGGTTTAGCTGTTTACCCACTGTCATACAGGGCTGCCAGAATGTTTTCATTTCTAAGCCATATAAATTCACAGTTCATCATTGACTGTATTTAGGGTTCACTCCTGGAATTTCTTTTTTCCTTTCAGTTGAAAGAGACAAGGACTTTTCACACCAACGGAGGCACTACAAAGAATTCGATTTGACCTCACTCAAATCCCACGTGGTGAAGCTGTCACAGCTTCAGAGTTTCGGATCTACAAGGATCGAAGCAACAACCGTTTTGGCAATGAAACCCTAAAGATTAGCATTTATCAGATCACTAAGGACTATTCAAATAGGTAGTATAGTAAAATCAACTTCATTTCTTTGAAATGTCACTATCATTAACAAAAACTTCAGTAAATTCTCCAAACATGTTAGAATTTGACTTCTTTTATAAAGCTGGTTTCACAAGTGTTGAACACCCATAACCCCTGTGGTTCAAGAGAAACGAATCTAGAGCACAATAGCGAGATTGGTGGTTAGCTATTGTCATGGGGGTTGAGAGTTGTGACAATTATACAGATGTTAAAAGGTGGCTATGGTGAGCTTTAAAGAAAATAAAAGATCAAGAAAATCAAGAAATTATTCGCACAGATTTTAGACTGACAAACTTGTGTTTTAAGATAAACTGTACATAGAGCTTTCCTGAACTTTCCTGACCAGTTTTAGTCCATACTAGCTACCTAGTCTGACACTGTCAGTGCTGTTTGGATAGCCTTTGTCCACCCTTTAACCCCTTTAGTACCCGCAGCGTACAACAGCGCTGGTGGGCGTGACTTAAGGACCAGCGCCGTACTGTACGGCGGGCTGATTGGGCGGGTGCTGGAGCTGCGCCCGCTCAATCAGTGGCAGGAGTCTGTCAGTCACTGATAGCCGAACCCCTGCTGTATGTGCTGACATTGGTGAAAACAAACAGATCCCGGCGCATTACCCTCGCACTGCCCAGTCAGCGCTGACCAGGGCACATGCAGGATCCTGTCGGGTGCCGGATGGCCATCGGTCTCCGCGCTGCTGTGGAGGGACCCGATGGCAAGGAAGGCAGCCCCAGTGGCTGCCTTCCGTGACAGCCTGTGAGATCAGCCCCCTGGATCTCACAGACAGGAAGCTGTAAGTGTATTACAGTGTGTAATACATTTACAGCCAAATGCATTACAATACAGAAGTGTTGTAATCATTGTAAAGGGACAGACCCCCACAAGTTTAAGTCCCAGAGTATGACAAAGAATAGAGTGAAAAAAGAAGTAAAAAAAGAAAGTTTTACAAAAAAAGTTTAAGAAAGTGTCCTTTCCTCAAAATAAAAAAATTGTCAAAAATAGGGAAAAGTAGACATATTAGGTATCAACACGTCTGTATTTACCGGCTCTATAAAAATATCACATGAACTAACCCCTCAGTGTCGAAAAAAAAAATATGCTAAAAAAACATTGGTCACCTTACATCACTAAAAGTGCAAAACCAAGCGATCAAAAAGGCGTATGCCCCCCAAAATAGTACCAATCTAACTGTCAACTCATCCCGCAAAAAATGAGCCCCTACCTTAGACAATCGCCCCAAAAAATGAAAATAAACTATGTCTCTCAGACTATGGAGACCTAAAATAAAAATGGTTTTATTGTGTAAATGTAAAAAAAATAAAAAAGTTGACAATTAGGAATCGCCGTGTCCGTTAAAAACCTGCTCTATTAAAATACCACATGACCTAACCCCTCAGGTGAACACCGTAAAAAATAATAAAATAAAAATGCTGTTAAAAAAGCAATTTTTTGTCACCTTACATCATAAAAAAAAGTGTAATAGCAAGCGATCAAAAGTCATATGCACCCCCAAAATAGTGCCAATCAAGCCGTCATCTCATCTCACAAAAATGATACCCTACCTAAGAAAATCACCCAAAAAATAAAAAAAAACTATGGCTCTCAAACTATGGAGACACTAAAACATAAATACATTTTTTTGCTTCAAAAATGATATAATTGTGTGAAACTTAAATAAATAAAAAAATGTATACATATTAGGTATTGCCACATCCATAAGGGACCTGCTCTATAAAAATATCACATTATCTAATCCTTCAGGTGAACACCGAAAAAAAAAAAAAAACGGTGTCAAAAAAGCCATTTTTTGTCACCTTACACCACAAAAAGTGTAATACCAAGCAAAAAAAATTCATGCACACCCCAAAATCATACCAATGAAACCGCCATCTTATTCCGCAATAATGAGACCCTACCTAGGACAATCGCAAAAAATTAAAAAACTATGGCTCTCGAATATGGAGACCACTAAAACATATTTTTTTGTTTCAATAATGCTGTTAGTGTGTAAAACTAAAAGAAAATTAAAAAATATACATATTAGGTATCACCGCATCTGTAAGAACCTGCTGTATAAAAGTACCTCATGACCTAACCCCTCAGATGAACACATTTTTTGTCACCTGAAAGCAATTAAAAAGTCATATGCACCCCTAAAATAGTACCAAACAGTCATCTCATACCGAAAAAAATTAGCCCCTACATAAGACAGTTGCCCAAAAAAAACAAAAAAAACTATGGCTTTCAGAATATGGAGACACCTAAAAAATATTTTTTTTTTAAATGCTTTATTATGTAAAACTGAAACAAACAACCAAACAAAGTAGTCATATTTGTATTGCCGCATCCGTAACAACCTGCTCTATAAAAATACCACATGATCTAACCTGTCAGATGAACATTGTAAATAACAAAAAACTAAAAAACGGTTGCCAAAACAGCTATTTTTTTAATTGTAATATAGAGCAACCAAAAAATCATATGTACCCTAAATTAGTACCAACAATACTGCCACCTTATCCCAATAGTTTCCAAAATGGGGTAATTTTTTGGGAGTTCCTTACTCTAGGGGTGCTCAGGGGGTCTTCAAATGTGACATGGCAAATTAAAATTACCCCAATAAAATCTGCCCTCCAAAATCATATGGAATTCCTTTCCTTCTGCATCCTGCCGTGTGCCCGTACAGCAGTTTACAACCACATATGGGGTGTTTCTCTAAACTACAGAATCAGGGTAATAAATATTGAGTTTTGTTTGGCTGTTAACCTTTGCTTTGTTAGTGGAAAAAAAATAATTAAAATGGAAAATCTGCCAAAAAAGTGAAATTCAGAAATTTCATCTACATTTTCCTTTCATTCTTGTGGAACACCTAAAGGGTTAAGAAAGTTTATGAAATCAGTTTTGAATACCTTAAGGGTTTTAGTTTCTAAAATGGGGCCATTTATGGGTGGTTTCTATTATGTAAGCCTCACAAAGTGACTTCAGACCTGAAAGGTCCTTAAAAAGTGGATTTGGAAATTTTTTGAAAAATTTCAAGTGTTGTGTCTAAACTTCTAAGCCTTTTAACGTCCCAAAAAAAGAAAATGCAATTTACAAAATGATCCAAACATGAATTAGACATATGGGAAATGTAAATAATAACTATTTTAGGAGGTATTACTATCTGTTTTAAAAGCAGAGAAATAGAAATTTTGAAAAATTGTTAATTTTTTCAAAATTTTGGGGTAAATTGGTATTTTTTTATAAATAAAAATGTAATATTTTGACTCAAATTTACCACTGTCATGAAGTACAATATGTGACGAGAGAAAACAATCTCAGAATGGCATCGATAAGTAAAAGGATTTTAAAGTTATCACCACATAAAGTGACATATGTCAGATTTGCAAAAAAATGGCCTGGTCCTTAAGGTGAAAAATGGCTGGTCCTGAAGGGGTTAATGAGAATCGTAGACTAAGGGCTCTTTTACACAGACTAATTAACAGGCTGTTATTGGCAGTCAAACCATTTTTTATATTCAGAAATCATCCCCTCTTTTTGGGAACAAGCGATAGTGAGATGGTATGTACAGTATATAGAATTACTGTTTGTTATTAGCAGATCCCTGTTCATACAGGGCGAATCTGCTGCTGGAAAACTGTTTTATGGGCCATGTAAAAGATGCAATAGCCCAAAGCTCATTTATCGAGTAATAAACAGCACATTTACATGGGGCAGTTTATGACAATGATCATCATTCGAATGCTCATCCCTGATAATTGCCCCCAATCCTCAGCCTATGTCAAAGGGTCTTTAAAGGTGATTTACACCTTCAAAGTCTTTTTATATGATTGCATTTTTACTAGTTATGGGGTAAAAATCCTTTTTTTTCATTTGGTCTTTATTAATAATGTTAAGCCATTTCTGAGATACAAGGGTTGAAAATCAGTCAGTTTGCAAGCTGTCAAGGTCTGTTTTTTACTCCCTTTAACTGACCAGCTCATGTGCAGCTCTAATCTCTGATCTCCTGACCTCCTAAACATTTATTTAACCCACATTCTTATCTATTTTATAAGAATTGAGCTATAATGAGGGTTTAGTGGATCGGTGCTGAGCTGCACCTAGGTGACATGACCGAAGGTGATGACATCACTATCCTAGGGTAAGTAATTTCAAGGCCGTGGCACTCACGGTAACACTGGGGGCCTTCTCAAACAACTGATCGGCAGGGTTTCAGGTGTTGGACCTCCACTGTTAAGTTGCTGATCATCTATTATAGGTCTCAGTTACAAACAGTTGGAAAACCCCTTTAACTCATATTGAATTACCTATTTAATAACAATGCATCAATCAAAATAATAAAGCACATTTTTAAGCAGGCAATTGTTCATTCTGATCGTTTTTCTCTGAGGCTGAAGCATTTCATGTTAGTATGGATAAATAGCCCCAGTCTGTATTTAAATTGTGGTTGGACAGAATAATTAAAAAAGCAAACTAATGAAACTGGCTTGGACAAAATAATAACACCCGTAACTTATTTTGTTGCACAACCTTTTGAGGCAATCACTGCAATCAAGCACATTCTGTAACTTTTGCACCTGTCCACAGGTATTTTGACCCACTCCTCGTGAGCAAACTGCTCCAGCTGTCTCAAGTTTGAAGGGTGCCTTCTCCATGGGGGTTCATAGAAGGCCACTTAAGAATAGTTCAATGCTTTGCATTTTTAGATGTTTTAGCTTTGTGTTTTGGGTCATTACTCATTATCCTGTAGGAGGACCCATGACATGTGGCTGAGACCAAGCTTTCTGACACTGGCAGCTCATTTAGTTCAAGAATGCCTTGATAGTCTTTAGATTTTATTGTACCCTGAACAGATCAAGACACTCTGTGCCAGATTGCAGCAAAGCAGTCCCAAAACATAACCAAGTGTCCTCCATGTTTCACAGTATGTTATTTTCTTTGTATGCTGCATTTTTGCATTTTGTGAACATACACCTGATGTGACTTGCCAAAAAGCTCCAGTTTTGTCTCACCTGTCCAAAGGACATTCTCCAGAAGCTTTGCTTGTCAATAGAGATGAGCGAATTTCAGGAAAAATTATATTCTTAACGAATGTAAATTTCCTCGCGCATGTGGTAACGAATCACAATGTTTCCTAACTTGGCGACTACAGTCGTGGCCAAAAGTTTTGAGAATGACACAAATATTAGTTTTCACAAAGTTTGCTGATAAACTGCTTTTAGATCTTTGTTTCAGTTGTTTCTGTGATGTAGTGAATATAATTACACGCACTTCATACGTTTCAAGGCTTTTATCGACAATTACATGACATTATGCAAAGAGTCAGTATTTGCAGTGTTGGCCCTTCTTTTTCAGGACCTCTGCAATTCGAATGGGCATGCTCTCAATCAACTTCTGGGCCAATTCCTGACTGATAGCAACCCATTCTTTCATAATCACTTCTTGGAAGTTTGTCAGAATTAGTGGGTTTTTGTTTGTCCACCCGCCCTCTGAGGATGACCACAAGTCTCAATGGGATTAAGATCTGGGGAGTTTCCAGGCCATGGACCCAAAATGTCAACGTTTTGGTCCCCGAGCCACTTAGTTATCACTTTTGCCTTATGGCACGGTGCTCCATCGTGCTGGAAAATGCATTGTTCTTCACCAAACTGTTGTTGGATTGTTGGAAGAAGTTGCTGTTGGAGGGTGTTTTGGTACCATTCTTTATTCATGGCTGTGTTTTTGGGCAAAATTGTGAGTGAGCCCACTCCCTTGGATGAGAAGCAACCCCACACATGAATGGTCTCAGGATGCTTTACTGTTGGCATGAAACAGGACTGATGGTAGCGCTCTCTCTTTTCTTCTCCGGACAAGCCTTTTTCCAGATGCCCCAAACAATCGGAAAGAGGCTTCATCGGAGAAGAAAAGAGGCTTCATCGGAGAATATGACTTTGCCCCAGTCCTCAGCAGTCCATTCACCAAACTTTCTGCAGAAGATCAATCTGTCCCTGATGTTATTTTTGGAGATAAGTTGCTTCTTTGCTGCCCTTCTTGACACAAGGCCATCTTCCAAAAGTCTTCGCCTCACTGTGCGTGCAGATGCGCTCACACCTGCCTGCTGCCATTCCTGAGCAAGCTCTGCACTGGTGGCACTCCGATCCCGCAGCTGAATCTCTTTAGGAGACGATCCTGGCGCTTGCTGGACTTTCTTGGATGCCCTGAAGCCTTCTTAACAAGAATTGAACCTCTTACCTTGAAGTTCATGATGATCCTATAAATTTTTGATTGAGGTGCAATCTTAGTAGCCACAATATCCTTGCCTGTGAAGAAATTTTTATGCAATGCAATGATGACTTCATGCGTTTCTTTGCAGGTCACCATGGTTAACAATGGAAGAACAATGATTTCAAACATCACCCTTCTTTTAACATGTCAAGTCTGCCATTTTAACCCAATCAGCCTGACATAAACTATCTCCAGCCTTGTGCTCGTCAACATTCTCACCTGAGTTAACAAGACGATTACTGAAATGATCTCAGCAGGTCCTTTAATGACAGCAATGAAATGCAGTGGAAAGGTTTTTTTAAGGATTAAGTTAATTTTCATGGCAAAGAATGACTATGCAACTCATCTGATCGCTCTTCATAACATTCTGGAGTATATGCAAATTGCTATTATAAAAACTTAATCAGCAACTTTTTAATTTCCATTATTTATGTAATTCTCAAAACTTTTTGGCCACGACTGTACAATGGAGACTAAAATGTCGGCTACACGTGTGAGGACCATGGGGCAAGGAACTCTGGGAAGGCAGGATGACCCATAATGCCATGCATGCAGCCAATCAGCAGCCAGCCAGCCCGCTGTTGTCACAGCCCTATAAATACAGCGGCCATTTTAGATTCTGACATTCACCATCATACTTTGTTCAGGGACAGACGTTTATGCAGGCGCTAGGAGAGTGAAAGAAACCACATTGTGAAAAACAAAGAGGTTTATAAGTGCACGATAAGGATAGTTAGGGAATCATTTCACAGCATCTTAGTGCAGGGACAGACGTTGCATGGGCTAGGGAGAGTCATACAGAAAACATCATTGGGAAAATAATATGTTTTACAAGTTCAGGGAAAGATTATTTGGGGATCCCAAAATGGACATTATGCCGCTCTGTCTTTCCAGCAATTAGTTGTAGGTGTGCAAGTGCTATGTTGAAAGTCTTTCGTGGCTTATATCTGTGGAAAAAATAAAAATATATACTTTGTTCACTGCTGCAGCTATATATGGTGGACAGAGTTTAGTGCCCTGTTATAGTACAATACAAGAAAAATAGACGCTGTTCAAATTTGGTGTTATTTGGACTAAAAACATTTATTGTCATATTTCAGTACAATACGAGAGAAAAAGATGCCGTTCACATTTGGTGTTATTTGCTCTATAAGCGTTTCTTGTCATGCTTCTAGAGAAAAAGAGAAAAATACACGCCGTTTCACATTTGGTGTTATTTGCGCTAAAAGCGTTTCTTGTTGTATTTCTAGAGAAAACGAGAGAAAAAATTTACGCTGTTCACATTTGGTGTTATTTGCTCTAAAAACATTTATTGTCAGTTCAGTGCAATACGAGAAAAATAGACGCTGTTCAAATTTAGTGTTATTTGCGCTATAAGCGTTTCTTGTCATATTTCTAGAGAGAAAGAGAAAAATACACACAGTTCGCATTTGGTGTTATTTGCGCAGAAATAATTTTGTGGCCTATTTTAGTACATACAGAGAAATATATACTCAGTTCGCGTTTTCTGTTATTTGCGCAGAAATAATTTAGTGACCTATTTCACTACAAAAAGAAAAATATATTTGTCATTTTTAGGGATATTTTAATTTCCATTTACTTTGTTTAGTTCAGGCAGCAAAGTTCCAGGCCATGCACAAAGGAGTGGCAGAGGCCTGATAGTTTCTAGCGCAAGCAGAGGTCACAGTAGAGTAAGGGAACATGGCAGCAGGAGTCGCAGCGAGAGGCCTGAGCTCCAGGTGTCATCTAGCGGTCATGTCTTGACCAGTAACGGTTCTTAATTGGTTAACTCGGTCATCCACGTCATCCCAAGTGACATCAGGCACCCCAGCCAGCAGTTGGTGGGTTCCTCAGACACAACCCTTAGATGGCATGGCCCGGAGCAGGCCCTGTGCCCTCACCTGTCCTCAACCTGCCTCTGTCCTTTTCAGTTCCCTCACCACGAGAAGTATTATATGCTGTAGACTCAGCTCCACTTTTCAGCATGGAAGAGCTACTAGAGGACAGTCAGCAGCTAACTTCCCAGCCAAGATCTGGAGGAGACATCCGCTGCTTCCTCCACTAGGGCAGGCATAGTAGTGATGAGGAGAGTGGCGCGGGGTGCTTGTGTTGCGAGCAGTCAGGCTCCTGACCCAGAGACCGTTGAGGAGGACATCAGTGATGTGTAGACATTATACGATGATGATGAAGCCGATCGCACTTAGGAGCCGGGTAAAGAAGGGGCTTCGTCATCATCAGGAGACGAGGGTGGCAGCTTGCGTGTGAGCCATCGGCAGAGACAGCAAGTCACTAGCATGGCCGGTAGTCAGCAGGCTGGCAGCAGTGGGAGGTCGGGAGCCAAACGGGCACGGGTAGAACACCCGCTTTGCAGCAGCTATCCTGCCGGAAAGGAGTGGTACAGGGGTTCACGGATGCAGCAGTGGTAGCAGTCAGCCAGTGAGTAGTGTTGGGGGGAAAATCAGGTACTAGTGTTGAGATTCTAATCGTGAATTTTTATCGTGAAATTGGCACTTCGAGATTCGCAAAATCTAGACTCTAGTGCTATATCTTCGTAATCGCGAATATTCTACTTTTTTTTTTTCTTCAGTGCCATGGATCCCTCACTGCTTTTGCTTGCGTGCCAATGAGAAGGCTGCAATATTTTTGACTTTTGGAAGTAGTGTTGATCGCAAATTTTCGTATCACAAATTTTCGTATCACAGATTTTCTGTTTGCAGTTTTTCGGCAATCAGAAATAATGACTGAAGATCACGAATTCTCGAATATATGACGAATATTCACCAAAATATTCGATAAATATCGAGAATTTGAATATTGCCCTGCCGCTCATCACTGTCAGGTACTCGGCGGTGTGGTAGTTTTTTGTAAAGCCGCCAGAGGAGGTCAACATGGCCGTATGTAGAATATGTGGGCAGAAGGTGAAACGTAGCAGGGTGCCAATGTTGGCACCACGGCTCTGCATCAACATATTGCAGCGTCACCATAAAGTGGCCTGGGAGAACCATGGCTCTGATGTGGTGGTCCAGCCTGCCGCAGCTACCGCTACATCACCCAGTGGCATGCACCCAGTTTCAGCCAGTCAAGACTCCTCCACCTCAGCTGAAGAGAGCTGTCTGTCAATACCATCTTCTGCAATCAATAAACCAGAGTCCAGGTCCGTGCTTCAAAGGAGATAAGTTTGGAAACGCCTTGTTAAAGGAAAGCGCAGTTTAAATCGTATCCACGCTGAAACTTACCCACCGGCACACGCCACACTGCCGACCGAAACTTCAGGACAGCGGTAACCCTTCAAAAGATCAGCAACATAGTGCAGTACCCCGTGAATATGTCAAGAATAAGGCTTTATTATACTCACAACAGCACCGCGAGAAATCAGCATATAAAATCATCTGAACTTTTGAAGGGTTACCGCTGTCTGTGAAGTTTCGGGTCGGCAGTGTGGCGTTTGTGCTGTGGGGAAGTTTCAGCGTGGGATACGATTTAAACTGACGCTTTCCTTTAACAAGGCGTTTCCAAACTATATCTTCTTTGTAGCGCGGACCTGGACTCTGGTTATTGATTGCATGTGATAAGGTGGTTGGATTAACTCCTATTCCCAGGATGCTGCTTAGTTTGCGAATTTGACACATAGAACTATTTATTTATTTTTCAATACCATCTTCTGCTGGTCCAGATTGCTCCTGCTCCTACTCCTTATCAGTCATTCCGTCAGCAATCAATCACCGAAGCGATTGGCAAGAGACAGCAGTATGCGTGCACGCATGCAATGGCGCAGAAGCTGAACATGCTCCTGTCCCAAGTTGCTGGTTGCTGCAGTCCCTTCCTTTCCAAGTGGTGGACTCTGCACCTTTCAGAGAACTGATGGCTTGTGCCGAACCGAGGTGGAGAGTCCCAAGCAGTCATTTTTTGCAAATCTCGTCCTCTACCTCCTCATCCTCCACCATGTCCTCAGCCTCCACTGCAGGGGCTAGTCACAGTGCCCCTCCAGAATACCACATGTGCAGGGCTCGGCAGTGTCACGTTGTTCTGCACCTGGTTTGCCCTTTGCGAATGGAGTCACACAGGGGAGGAACTGCTCAGTAGTATACATCAAAAAATCGAATTCTGGCTTTCTCTGCGACAACTGAAAATTGTAAACATGCTGACCGACAATGGAGAATAACATGGTGTCGGAGCTGCGTCAAGAAGGCTGAGCCATGCGCCCTGCATGGCACACGGGTTCAATCTGGTTGTCAAGCGGTTCCTGAAGTCTTCCACCCATCTGCAAGACATCCTAAAAATGGCCAGGAAACTTTGCATGCACTTCAGACACTTGTACAACACAAACACACCCTCCTGAGCTGCAGCAGCAGAACGGCATCTCCCAACAGCTGATATGCAACGTTTCCACCCGTTGGAATTCCACCCTCCATATATTGGACTGACTATACAAACAGAGAAAGGCCATCAACGATTTCTTGATGATCCAAGCAGATAGGAGAAACTACTCACCTGCAGGCAGCAGCTAGACGTAAAGCAGAACATGAACCAGCAGGTGGTGGCCTTACTTGGACAGCACCCTGCCACCCCACATTGAAGATCCGCTGGACTACTGGGTAGTCAAACTAAATTTGTGACCGCAACTGGCAGAGTTTGCCCTGGAAACGCTGTCCTGGCCAGCCAGTAGTGTGGCATCAGAGCGGGTGTTTAGTGCGGCGGGGGGCCATAGTTACCCCAAGGAGTACTCACCTGTCCACCCAAAATGTGGAGAGACTGACCTTTGAAAAGATTAATCAGGTGTGGATCAGCCAGGATTTCCAACCACCAATTCCTGAGGCATCAGACTAGATAATCCATGGTGCCACACCAACACTTTGATACAAGAGACCGGTTTCTTCTGTCTACCTGCCTCAGCTACTACTTTGATGCTGCAACCGCCTGATGCCACACATCTGATGCCAAGTGCTCCTTCTTTCAGCCACCTTCATCGGCAGGTACTGGTATTGCCACCCACCGCCCCACTCTGTCACCGGGTCACTTTGTGGTCTCCTGATGCAGCTGCTGCTTGCCATCTCCAAACTATGTCACCTTGCCACTCTGTGGTCTCCGGATGCTGCTGCCATATCCACACTATGTCACCTTGCCACTCTGTGGCCTCCTGATTCTGCCGCCACCTCCAAACTATGTCACTCTCCTCATGCTGCTGCCATCTTCTCACTATGTCACCTTGCCACTCTGTAGTTCTGGATGCTGCTGCCATATCCACACTATGTCACCTTGCCACTCTGTCGCCTCCTGATGCTGCCGCCACCTCCAAACTATGTCACCTTGCCGCTCTGTGTATCCTCATGGGGCTGCCATCTCCACACTATGTCATTGTGCCACTCTATGGTCCTCCTTATCCTGCTGCCTCCTCCAGGACTCAGTCATGGTGCCACTCTGTGGCCCTACTCATGCTACTGCCAACTCCAGACTCGGTCGTTGTGCCACTCTATTCATCATTAAATGACTTTTATGTTATTCCAGTGACTATTGTGGGTTTTTCTTTTTTTTAATAGAAGAGTACCAGAATTTTGTCCATGTATGTACTGTATAATATATATATATATATATATATATATATTAAGAGCATTTTCTTTTCTTTTTTTCTTCTTCACTGTTTCACTGTCATTTTTGGACTTGAATATACCATCTTTTGAACTCTTGTACAATAGACTGCAACAGTAGAATATATTGCGGTCCTTGTGATTTTGACACACTTCCCATATATGTTTATGATTTTGCATTTAGGAGTAACATATTGTATATCTAGAGAGGCTTCTGCAAATTTGTACAACCCATCTACAAGAGTCTAACTGCTCAGAAATTTAGTGACATTTTAAAAAGTTGAAATTCAACAATGTGTCTACATCCTGTCCAAGCAGCGAAGCACTTCTATTTTTCCTCCACTTTTACAACCTGACATGCATGGCACAATAGCTCTAATATCTGGTGCAAATGGTTAATGTGATACACATTTTTGGAGTAAAATGCTTTAAGTAAAAGGGGCAAATGCATTGATAAATGTGCACAAAAGAGGACTAATGCAAAACAGAAGCCAGGACAGATCCATTATGCTCCCATAGACTTCTATTATGATGGAATGCAAAACAAAATGCCTGTAAAGGTTTCCATTTTGCATTCCTTCTTAATTAGATTATTTTCCGATATAACCATGTTAGGTATTTTGAACCAAAAGTGCTTTTGGTGGGTTTTGAACTAATGGTGGTCTGTGGATGACACTATTATGGGGGATCTGTGGATGGCACTGTTATGGGGGGGATCTGTGGATGACGCTGTTATGGCGGGGGAATCTGTGGATGGCGCAGTTATGGGGGGGATCTGTGGATGACACTGTTATGGAGGGGGATCTGTGTATGGCACTGTTATGGGGGATCTGTGGATGGCACTAATATGGGGAGAGGGGTGGAACTGTTTTGGGGAGGGGATCTGTATATGATGCTGTTATGGGAGGGGGATCTTTGAATGACACTGTTATAGGGAGGGGGATCTGTGGATGACACTGTTATGGGGGATCTGTGGATGATCATGCTATGGGGGGATCTGTGAATGACACTATATAGCATCTTATGCTACATGTGTCATTCAAAGATCCCCCCCCATTACAGTGTCCCCCAATACACCAGGCCCCGCTGCTCACAGCAGTATACATAGCTAAACACTAATCCTTAACCTCGAGTAACTTTAACTTTAAAGCAGCGCTATCCTGTTTGTTTACTACTTACAATCAAGCTCCGGTAACAGGCAGAGCGGGCGTAACGTCACTCACTCATGTCACGCGCATGCTCCGCCTGCTTCATTCATAAAGTGGGAGGAGCAGGCGTGTGATGTGAGTGAGTGACGTTACGCTGCCGCCCGCTCTGCCTGTTACCGGAGCTTGATTGTAAGTAGTAAACAAACAGGATAGCGCTGCTTTAAAGTTACTGGAGGTTAAGGATTAGTGTTTACATATGTATATCTGCTGTGAGCGGCGGGGCCCGATGTAAGAGTACAGTGACTGCACCGGGCCCCGTCGCAAGTTGCCGGCCTCCAGCCCCTCCTCCCTCCCCGCTGATAGATCGCTGCACTGTGCGATGTATCAGCATTAGTGATATAAAAATGGCAGCATTCGCCCCATAAGACGCACTGCCATTTCCCCCCACTTTTGGGGGGGGGGAGTGCATCCTCTGGGGCAAAAAATACGGTAATTAAAAAAACATCCGAACCCGGACTTCAGTGAAAAGGTCTGGGTTCGGGTCCGGGTACCCAAACTCGCAAAGTTTGGTACGAACCCGAACTTCGCTTGGGTTCGCTCATCCCTATTAGTGAGCATGCTCAACCCCCAATACATTGACATGAGGGGATCAGGACCTCCAGTGATCTAACTTGTTGTTACTGGAATACCTATTTAAAGGCTATGTCCACCTTCGCAAACAATTTTTCACGACTCCAGTGCAATCAAAATAAAAATGTACCATAATAACTTTTCAAGCATACATTAAAACTATCATACTGTTTTGTGTTTATAGCACCTGTGCAATCTACGTATGTACCACTATGATAACAGACAACAAACAGTGTGTAGTCTCCACACTCTGTTCCATTTGTCCTAAAATGATTCTTGCTAATCTGCCAAATGTACCGTATGTTAATAAAGCTGGGCAGAAGAAGGTATCACCTGCTTTAGAAGGACAATTCTACTTTATGTGAACAGGGAGAAGTTGGCATGGGTCTAAAAATAAACTTTTGGTACTGCATCCTACATTATGGGAGACTACCATACGTGTATGTGATACTGTATGGTAAACATAATATGGTCATGTTCTTTTGTGCTCAGTAACTGTTTACTAACATCACTGTCCATCCCCATATCCCCAGAATCCTACAAGAGATAGACCACAAATATTAAAGTTAGTGTTAAAATATGGCTATCCTGATATAAATATGCTCCATACTAGGGATCAGCGAATTTTCGGAAAAATTTGCTTCGATCCAAACTTATTTGTGCCAAATCGCGTTAAAAAACTGCTATTTCCTGGCTGCTGAGTTTTTTTTTGTGGTGTAGAACACTGTGCCTTGCAGTAACACGCATAGGGAGTCTGCTGTGGTAGTGAAATAATACTGTGAGTCAGTATGACATGCAGATGACAGGCGTCGCTCTTGGAATCACTGCAAACTTCACTTATTTGGGCAGTCACAGGGTCAAAACTGACCAAATAACTCAAGTATGAACTCAGCCTTACAGGTAAATGTTAGCGTCACGAAGAAGCGCACTCTTTTTACACCGTCATCAGCTGATTCCACATAGATGTCTACAGAACCTGTTCCATTAAACGCTTATACAACTAGAGCCCCACAACAGAGTGGAGAGGGTGTCAGCAGTAAGTTTGTGTTGACGTCACTGATTAATTTTCCCTATTCTCTGATCCATCAGAACAATTACCCAGAAAAAATGGATCCTGTCTGTAGAGCATCCGCCTTCACTCCTCAGCATTTGCTCAATAATCCATCAGTATTGCTAAAAGCAAAAAAAAACAGGAGTGGGTCTAAAACAGAGATGAATGGAATATTTGCATGTCTTCTGTGTTTTGTACCCACTCCTGCTTTTGGCTACCAAATCATAAGCCAATTCTGATGGGACCATACAGGCCTTAAAACTGCTACACAGACAGGATCTGTTGTGCGTCTCATTTTTTCTTCCTTCTGATAGATTAGAAGAATTGTCAACCAGGCCAAATGCCAAAATAGTGGACCAGTCATGAAGTGGGGAAGGAGGGAAGAGCATGAGAAGTCCACAGAGTGGCGCAATGACAGGGTTTGGAGGTGGAAGCAGTATGAGGAGGCCACGAGTGGCACAATGACTGAGTCTGCAGGTGGCGACAGCATGAAGAGACCACGGAGCGGCACAATGACAGAATATGGAGGTGGCAGCAGCATGAGGAGACCACAGAGCGGCACAATGACCGAGTCCGGAGGTGGCAGCAGCATGAGGAGACCACAGAGCGGCACAATGACAGAGCCTGGAGGTTGCAGAAGCATCAGGAGGCCACAGAGTGGCACAGCGACAGAGTGTGAAGGTGGCAGCATCATGAATAGGCCACAAAGTGGCACAATGGCCGAGTCTGGAGGTGGCAGCAGCAGCATCAGGAGGAATCCCCATAGTGGCACATTGACAGAGTCTGGAGGTGGCAGCAGCATGAGGAGATCACAGAGCGGCACAATGACAGAGTCTGGAGGTGGCGGCAGCATCAGGATGCCACAGAGTGGAACAATGACAGAGTGTGGAGGTGGCAGCATCATGAGCAGGCCACAGAGTGACACAATGACCGAGTCTGGAGGTGGCAGCAGCAGCAACATCAGGAGGAGGCCACAGAGTGGCACAATGGCAGAGTCTGGAGGTGGCGGCAGCACCAGGAGGCCACAGAGTGGCAAGATGATATACTGTGGAGGTGGGTGGCAATACCAGTACCCGCTGAAGAAGGAGCACTTGGCATCAGATGTGTGGCATCAGGCGGGTAACAGCATCAGAATAGTAGCTGAGGCAGGTAGCCAGAAGAAACCCGTCTCTTTTGTCAAATTGTTGGTGTGGCACCATGGATGATCTAGTCTGATGCATCAGGCATTCGTTTGTGTAAATCCTGGCTGATCCACGCCTGATTCATCTTGATGCAGTTTCCCACTATGTGCTATATGTGGGCACTTAAAAACTCTTGCTAAATGTCATATCAAATGCTGTAATTCCCTTTAACAGGCTGGCAGTGTTATTTACCTTTATTCGCCCCTAGGTGGTGCTGGCACCACTTATATATATGGGGGGTGTCAAGTCAGTTTGTGTGTGTTGAGGATGAGAATGAAGAGAGGAGGAAGTTAATGGAGGAGGTGGAAATTTGTTTTTCAACCGAAATAAGTCACAAAAGATTTTGCCACAAATAACTGCAGTGCAAAACGCTGAATACTATTTTTTTTACACCAAAATTAGTCAATAAATATTTTACCACATATATCTGCAGGGCTGAAGGCTGAATTCAATTTATTTTTCCACCTAAAAAAGTCCTAAAAGATTTTACCACATGGATTAATTAGCTGACTAGGGTGTGACATTTTGAGCCTAGAATATTGAACCTTTTCACAATATTCTAATTTTAAGTTGCATTAATGCAACTCCTTTTAAGTTACTAAAATAAATGAACTTTTGCATGATATTCAAAATTTTCGAGTTTCACCTTTATTTTTATTTTTGTACTGAAATAGGCCACTAAACGCTTTCAACACATATAACTGCCGGTGACGTGAACTGAGAATGTATTTTTCTTTTTGTACTGGGGGGTGTCAAGTCAGTGTGTGTGTTGAGGATGAGAATGAAGAGAGGAGGAGGTTAATGGAGGAGGTGGAAATTAGTTTTTCCACTGAAATAAGTCACAAAAGATTTTGGCACATACCGTATTTTTCGCCCCATAAGACGCACTTTTCCCCCCCCAAAAAATGGGGGGAAATGCCCCTGCGTCTTATGGGGCGAATGCTGACATTTTAACATCGCAATCTGCGATGTACGGATTGTACAAGCGAGCGGGGGAGGGACTGGGAGGAGGAGATGGGGGCCGGCAATAGCGGCGGGGCGGTGCAGTCACTGTACTATAGCCCCGCCCCGCCGCTCCAGTGCTGCACAAATATAAAATGTCTTATTCAATTAAAAGTTATTACACATGCCCCCCAACTTCTAATAGTACCGTACATCCTAATAGCTTCTGTACAATGCCAGCAGGTAGGCCGGGCGGCCGGCGCGTCACTCATTGACGTCACGTGCCTGCGCCGCCTACTTTATGAATGAAGCAGGCGGCGCTCTCAAGTGACGTCAGTGAGTCACGCGCCGCCCGCCCGGCCTGCCTGCCGGCATTGTACAGAAGCTATTAGGATGTACAGTACTATTAGGAGTTGCGGGGCATGTGTAATAACTTTTAATTGAATAAGACATTTTATATTTGTATACTGGGGCGGCGGGTGGGGATCTGTGGATAACACTGTGGATGGCACAGTTAAGGGGTGGGGGTCTGTGGATGGCACTGTTATAGGCTGGGGGGGTCTGTGGATGGCACTGTTATGGGCTGGGGGGGGGTCTGTGGATGGCACTGTTATGGGGTGGGGGGTCTGTGGATGGCACATATATAACAGTGCCAGCCACAGAACCCCCCTGTAACAGTGCCAGCCACAGATCCCCCCTGTAACAGTGCCAGCCACAGATCCCCCCATAACAGTGTCCATCATCCACAGATCCCCCCATAACAGTGTCCGTCATCCACAGATTGCCCATAACAGTGTCCATCATCCACAGATCCCCCCATAACAGTGTTCGTCATCCACAGATCCCCCCATAACAGTGTCCGTCATCCACAGATCCCCCCATAACAGTGTCCGTCATCCACAGATCCCCCCATAAGTGTCCGTCATCCACAGATCCCCCCATAACAGTGTCCGTCATCCACAGATCCCCCCATAACAGTGTCCGTCATCCACGGATCCCCCCATAACAGTGTCCGTCATCCACAGATCCCCCCATAACAGTGTCCGTCATTCACAGATCCCCAGTAATAGTGCCATCCACAGACCACCATTAGTTCCAAACCCACCAAAAGCACACCTTTTGGTTAAAAATTTTTTTTTTCTTATTTTCGTCCTCCAAAAAAATATAGGTGCGTCTTATGGGCCGGTGCGTCTTATAGGGCGACAAATACGGTATATCTGCAGCGCTGAACGCTGAATTCAATTTCTTTTTCCACCTAAATAAGTCCTAAAAGATTTTACCACATGTAACTGCAGCGCTAAACGCTTAATGAAATTTGTTTTTCCATTAAAAGAATTTACAAATGATTTTACCGCATATAAGTGCAGCGCTGAACGCTGAATACAATTTTTTTCCACCAAAATAAGTCACAAAAGATTTTATCACATAAAACTGCAGCGCTGAACGCTGAATACAATTTCTTTTTCCACCGAAATAAGTCCCAAAAGATTTTACCGCATATAACTGTAGTGCTGAACACTGAATGAAATTTGTTTTTCCATCGAAATAATTCACAAAATATTTTACCGCATATAAGTGCAGCGCTGAACGCTGAATAAAATTTATTTTTCCACCAAAATGCTTCAATAAAGATTTTACCACATATAACGGAGCACAAAGATGGAAAGGGTCTTCAGATTCTCCCCCCCGCACTATACGGACGTCTTATATATGAACCGCTGTTCCCGACAGCAGCTCCTGGGAAGGTTATGGAGCGTCCCGGTCATCCGGCATCTATTTGCTCCACTGAAGGATTCTTTTGAAAGTGTGTAGAAGCCCCCATGCTGCAGATTTATCATGGAGACATCATGGAGATTTTACCGCATATAACCGCAGAGCTGACCGCTGAATAAATTTTGCTTTTCGACCAAAATACTTCAATAAAGATTTTACCAAATATAACCGCCGCACTGACTGACTGCTACCGCCGCTACTTAAACTACTGACTGCTACCGTAAACCCCTGCACCACTACTTCCCGGGTAGGTAGGCTGCTGCGACCTCCCACTGCTGCCACCCTGCTGAATCCCAGCAATGCTTTCAACACATATAACCGCCAACGTGAACTGAGAATGTATTTTTCTGTTTGTACTGAAATAGGCCACTAAACGCTTTCACCACATATAACCGCCGTGGATGTGAACTGAGAATGTACAGTTAAAAGTCAAAAAATTTGAATATCTTGCAAAGTTTATTTATTTCAGTAATGCAACTTAAAAGGTGAAACTAATATATGAGATAGACTCATTACATGCAACGCGAGATATTTCAAGCCTTTATTTATAATTTGGATGATTATGGCTTACAGTTTATGAAAACTCCAAAGTCATAATCTCAGGTAACCATTGCTCAGGGGGTATGGATTAATTAGTTGACTAGAGTGTGACACTTTGAGCCTAGAATATTGAACCTTTTCACAATATTCTGATTTTAAGTTGCATTAATGCAACTCCTTTTAAGTTGCATTACTAAAATAAATGAACTTTTGCACGATATTCAAAAATTTTCGAGTTTCACTGTATTTTTATTTTTGTACTGAAATAGGCCACTAAACGCTTTCAACACATATAACCGTCGGTGAGGTGAACTGAGAATGTTTTTTTTTTTGTACTGAAATAGGCCACTAAACGCTTTCAACACATATAACCGCCACCGACGTGAACTGAGAATGCATTTTTCTGCCTGTACTGAAATAGGCGACTAAATGCTTTCAACACATATAACCGCCACCAATGTGAACTTAGAATGTATTTTTCTGTTTGTACTGAAATAGGCCACTAAACGCTTTCAACACATATAAGCGCTGCCAACGTGAACTGAGAATGTATATTTCTGTTTGTACTGAAATAGGCCACTAAACGCTTTCAAGACATATAACTGCAGCCGACGTGAACTGAGAATATATTTTTCTTTTTGCACTGAAATAGGCCACTAAACTCTTTCACGACATATAACCGCTGCCTACGTGAACTGAGAATGTATATTTCTTTTTGTACTGAAATACAAAATAACACATATAACCGCCGCACTGACTGACTGCTACCGCCGCTACTTCCGTGAACACCTGCACCACTACTTCCCGGGTAAGTAGGCTGCTGCGAAGCAGGTGCTCTACCCGGGAAGGTTTGGTTTCCGACCTTCCACTGCTGACACCCTGCTGACTCCCAGCCATGCTTTCAACACATATAACTGCCGACGTAAACTGAGAATATATTTTTCTTTATGTACTGAAATAGGCCAGTAAATGCTTTCAGCATAAATAAATGCAACAGTGAAGTGAATATATATTTTTCTTTCTGCACTGAAATAGGCCACTGAATGCTTATACGCTTTCACCAGAAATAACTGCAACAGTGCAGTGCGTATGTATTTTAATTTTTTGAATGTAATATGCCCCTATACGCTTTCAAAAGAAATAACTGAAGAAGTGAACTGAGAATATATTTTTCTTGTTGGACTGAAATAGGTCACTCTTATGCTTTCACCAGAATTAACTGCAGAAATGCACTGAGAATATATTTTTCTTGTAGTGCTGAATACACCCCTATAAAGTTCAACCAGAAATAAATGCAACAGTGCAGTGTGTATATTTTTTTTGCTATTTTAACTGAAATACGCCCCTATACACTTTCACCAGAAATAACTGCAGAAGTGAAATGCATATATATTTTTCTTATAATACTAATTATTGTTGATCGAGCACCAAAGTACTCGGGTGCTCTGGCCAAACACATCAGGATGCTCGGGTGCTATACCGAGCACCCGAGTATAGTGGAAGTCAATGGGAGAACCCGAGCATTAAACCAGGCACCCCTGCTCTGAAGAGGGGTGGGTGCCTGGTTCATAGGAAAAGGTCACAAATTGATGGAAGCACCACCAAAATGGTTTGGGAACAGCATGGGGAGGATGTCTGGATGCATCTTGGACTCCCAGGTTGTTGCTGGGAATGATGCTGTCCGAGTAGTACGCCACTTTTACAGACTGACAATAATACACACAAAACCGAAGATAAAATCGATTTTAGAGGAAAAATTGTTAGGAAACATTATTTCCTGTATATTTACTTGTAAATAAAGTGCAAGTGCTGCCAAAAATTACAAGGAAGAGACACTCTGATACAACCTGTATATCACAATTGTTCATGTAGAGGGACTCCTAAACTTATAAAGCCTATGCACTAAGTGAAAGAGCTGCTAAAAATTACAAGGAATCGGCATTCCAATACACCCTTTGTTACACATAAATGAGAGCATCATACACAGCCTTGAAAAATTATAATTGATGGCCTGCTGGTGACCCCCAAAAACATTATGGGAGAGGGCATGCTGCCGCTTTGGTAACTCTTGATCCATTGATCCATTTGGATGTCTGCCCTATCAACTTTCAAAGTTATTTTCAGCGCAAACAATGGTGACCACGCGTAACGGGGAATCATGCTTCGATTCCGGAGAGGGAGCCAGAGAAACAGCTACGGCTACCATATCCAAAAAACAAGGCAGCGTGCGTGCAAATTACCTATAAGATATAATTAGTAGGGATGGGCGGGAGGTGCCATATTCGATTTCGCTATATGGCAAATATTCGATTGAATATTCGTCTTATATTAGTCGAAATCGAATACTCATCATTATTTTATTTATTGCGAATAATATGCGATTTAATTATTTGCGTATTGCGATTCTCTTTTAACTGTATAAGGCAACTTTCCTGTCGGTTGGCTATTTAGAATATTTTCATTTTTTTTCCAATCTGTACAGTTGTTCGCAATTACTCCTCCCCGACAAGCGTCCCTGTCACCATGGGAACGGCTGTGGATTAGAAAATACCATGGATCTGAGTTTTCCCTGAGATCGTGAAAACTCAGATCCGATGGTATATTCTAACCTACAGGCGTTCCCATTGTGACGGGGATGCTTGTCGGGGAGGAGTATGTGAACGACCGTACAGATTGAAAAAAAAAAAGACAAATATTTTAAATAACGAATATTCGCTATATTGCTATAACTTTGTTTTTTAGAATATTCGGCATATTCTAAAACACGAAGTTATAGCAATATATCGAATATTCGTGAAATACACATATAGACTGCACTTTTAGATAATATAGTGCTATAGTATTTTTTTTACTAGTGTACATTTTTTCCAAATCTGACTTCAGAAGAGACAAAAAAAAATTTGAAAAAAAAAAAAAAAGATTATAGCACTATATTAGCTAAATTGCAGTCTATATGTGTATTTTACGAATATTCGCTATTTTGCTATAACTTAGTTTTTTAGAATATTCGTAATATTCTAAACAAGAATATATAGCAATATAGCAAATATTTTCAGAAAATACACATATAGACTGCAATTTAGCTAATATAGTGCTATAATCTTTTATTTTATAGTCAAATTTTTTTTGTCTCTTCTGAAGTTCAGATTTGGAAAAAAATTACACTATTAAAAAAAAAATACTATAGCGCTATATTAGCTAAATTGCAGTCTATATGTATATTTCACGAATATTCGATATACGGTATTGCTATAACTTCGTGTTTTAGAATATAACGAATATTCTAAAAAGCAAAGTTATAGCAATATAGCGAATATTCATTATTTCAAATATTCGTCTTTTTATTTTCCAATCTGTACAGTCGTTCGCATACTCCTCCACGACAAGTGTCCCCATCACCATGGGAACGCCTGTGGGTTAGAATATACCATCGGATCTGAGTTTTAACGAGTTCCCATGGTGAAGGGGACACTTGTCGGGGAGGAGTATGCGAAAGACCGTACAGATTGGAAAAAAAAAAGACGAATATTCTAAATAATGAATATATTCCCTATATTGCTATATATTAGTTTTTTAGAATATTCGTCATTTTATTTTCCATATGAAAACATGATTCCTTCCTGCTTAAGTTGCTTGTGGGCCAATGACTCATTGACCCACAAGAAAGAAGCAGAGAGGAATCATGTTTTCAGATGTTAAAAAATGACGAATATTCGATATAGCGAATATATAGCACCATATTTGTAATATTCGCGAATTTGCGAAGTTGCGATATTCGCGATTAATATTTGCTATTCGAATATTCGCGCTCAACACTAATAATTAGGTGAGGGCCTGCAGGTGAGCTGACCCTGTAAAAGATTTTAGGTGAGGGTCTGCAGTTGAGCTGACACTGTAAAAGATTTTTGGTGTGGGCCTGCAGGTGAGCTGACCCTGTAAAAAATTTTAAGCGCGGGCCTGCAGGTGAGCTGACACTATAAAAGATTTTAGGTGCGGGCCTGCAGGTGAGCTGACCCTGTAAAAGAAATTAGGTGCGGGCCGGCTGGTGAGCTGACACTCTAAAAAATTATATGCAAGGGCCTGCTTGTGAGCTGACCCTGTAAAACATTGTAGTTGAGGTCCTGCTGGTGAAATCACCCTCTAAAAAATTATATGCAAGGGCCTTCAGGGGAGCTGACCCTGTAAAAGATTGTAGGTGAAGGCCCTGCTGGTGAGCTGACCCTGTAAAAATTATATGCGAGGGCTGCAGGTGAGGCTGACCCCTGTAAAATAATATATGCGAGGGCCTGCTGGTGAGCAGACCTGTAAAAGATTTGAGGGTGTGGGCCTGCTGGTGAGCTCACCCTGTAAAAGACATAAGATGCGGGTCTGATGGTGAGCTGACCTGTAAAATAATTTTAGGTGAGGGACTGCTAATGAGCTGACCCTCTAAAAAACTTTTATGCGAGGGCCTGTGGTGAGCTGACCCTCTAAAAAAATTATATGCAAGGGCCCTGCTAGTGAGCTGACCCTGTAAAACATTATATGCAAGGGCCTGCTGGTGAGCCTGACCCTCTAGAAAAATTATATGCAGGGGCCTTCTAGTGAGCTGACCCTGTAAAACATGGTAGGTGAGGGCCTGCTGGTGATACCTATCAGCATTTTCAGTTGACAGGCGGATACGCTTATCTGTTATAAGGCCACCAGCAGCACTAAATACCCGCTCAGACAAAACTCTGGCGGCAGGGCAGGCCAGCACCTCAAAGCGTTAGAGCGCCAGTTCGTGCCACGTATCCAGCTTGGACACCCAATAGTTGTAATGCATTGAGGACATTGACACGGTCTGCTATGTACTCCTTCACCATCTTCCAAAATTTTTCCCTCCTTGTGACACTAGGCCTCGCATCAGGTTGAGGGTGCTGGAAGGGTGTCATGAAACTGTCCCAGGCTTTGGAGAGTGTTGCCCTGCCTCTGTTGGAAGTGCTGTGTGTTCCCCTTGTCTCCCATCCTCGGTTGGCCAAGGAACTACGTACTCTGCCACCAGCGTTGTCAGATGGAAATTTTTTGAGCACTTTTTCAACAAGGATCTTCTGGTATTGCACCGTTTTGCTCATCCTCTCCACCAGAGGAATGAGAGATGAGTCGAGCGGGAGTCGAGAAGCGTGAGCAACCTGTAATCTGTGTTGTCCTAAAATGCCTATAATGCACGGGTCATGGGAAAGGCAGCCTAACATGAAGTCAGCCATGTGTGCCAGAGTACCAACAGGCAAAACTTCGCTGTCGTCATCAGTAGTGTTGGGCGTGAATTTTCGCGATGCGAATATTTCGCGCGAATATCGCATATTCGCGATTTCACGAATATTTAGAATATCGTTCTATATATTCGCGAAATGGAATATTCTTTTTTTTTCTTTTTTTTTTTATTATATTTTTTTCTTTCCCACTTCCCTAAAGTTGTTCTTACCTGTCCTTTGGATTCCTGGCTTCCTGGCTGCTCCAGTCAGTGGCGTTTTCAACTTACTGCTATATTCCATATTAGCTAAATTACAATCTAATCTATATGTGTATTTTACGAAATTTCGCAATAGTCGCAATTGCGATGCGAGTAATATAACACGAAATATTCGCATGAAGATTTCAACTAAGCACTGCTATACTCCATATTCTAGCCTAATATGGAATATAGCTGTGCTAAGTTAGCACTGCTATATTCCATATTAGGCTAGAATATGGAGTATAGCAGTGCTAAGTTGAAATCTTCATGCGAATATTTTGTGTTATATAAGTCGCATCGCAATTTCGACTTTTTCAAATGTTCTTAATATTGCTCTAACTTCGTCTTTTAGAAATTTCGTAATATTGCTCTAACTTCGTCTCTTAGAATATTACGAATATTCAAAAAGACGAAGTTAGAGCAATATTACGAAATTTCGTAAAATACACATATAGATTGTAATTTAGCTAATATAGTGCTATAATCCCTTTTTTTTCCTGTAATTTTTTTTTGCCTCTTCTGAACTTAAGTTTTGTAAAATATGTACACTATTAAAAATTATTACTATAGCAGTATATTAGCTTAAATACAATCTATGTGTATTTTACGAAATTTCGTAATATTTCTCTAACTTCGTCTTTTAGAATATTACGAATATTCTAAAAGACGAAGTTAGAGCAATATTAAGAACATTTGCAAAAGTCGAAATTGCGATGCGAGTAATATAACACGAAATAGTCGCATGTGCTAACTTAGCACAGCTATATTCCATATTAGGCTAGAATATGGAATATAGCAGTGCTAAGTTTAAATCTTCATGCGACTATTTCGTGTTATATTACTCGCATCGCAATTTCGACTTTTGCAAATGTTCTTAATATTGCTCTAACTTCGTCTTTTAGAATATTCGTAATATTCTAAGAGACTAAGTTAGAGCAATATTACGAAATTTCGTAAAATACACATATTAGCCTAGCCATAGTCATAGCATAGGAACGTTGCCTTATACTATCAAGATAAATTTTCGCAATATGCAAAAAAATAATTTCGCGATAATTGGAATAATTGCGAATATTCGATTTCGACGAATATAACACGAATATTCATGCGAATATTCGCGAAATATCGCGAAATCGAATATGGCACCTCCCGCTCATCACTAGTCATCAGGAGGATCACTCTCAATCTCCTCATCATCTTCCTCCTCTTTTGCCCACCCATGCTGAACAGATGGAATTAAAACTTCCATGG
This sequence comes from Bufo bufo, assembly GCF_905171765.1. Taxonomy (NCBI): domain Eukaryota; kingdom Metazoa; phylum Chordata; class Amphibia; order Anura; family Bufonidae; genus Bufo; species Bufo bufo. The sequence continues at coordinate 268,457,619 of NC_053392.1, read as the reverse complement.
CTACTACACTCTGTAGCGGAGGCAACCGCCTCCTGCTCCTCCTCCTCCTCCTCTTCAATGTCCAATTCGCGCTGAGAAGACGAACTGAGGGTGGTCTGGCTATCAACCTGTGTAATGTCTTCCCCGATTTCCACTTCTTTCACATGTAAAAGCGTCGTCATTAATTGTGAGCAGCAAGCATTTGAATAGACACAGAAGTGGGATGTTACGCTGATAATAGTGTTATCGCCGCTGACCATCTGTTTTGATTCCTCAAAATTTCGTATAAATCTCACAGAGGTTAGACATCCATGCCCCGCTCTTCACTTGTGGAGAGTGAAAGCTGACTGGAAAGATGACGACCATGTTGGTCTTCCACTACCTGCCCTCTGCGGCTCACAAAGCCTAACCCAACATAGGGAACGTGGAGTTCCAGCGTGTGCTCACGTCGCACCAACATCTGGCAATTTCAAGTGCTGCTATAGCGGTGACAGACCGACTAAAACTGCGCACCCTTCACCAGTAGCTCAGGCAAAATGGGGTAGGTTTTGAGAAACCGCTGAACCTCTAAGTTTAATACGTGGGCTAGGCATGGGATGTGTCTGAGCTTGCCGAGCTCCAAAGCCACCACCAAGTTACTGCCATTATCAGACACAACCATGCCTGGTTCTAGGTTGAGTGGTGAGAGCCACTGCTCAGTCTGGTCTCTTATCCCCTTTTTCCGCTTCCCCACTGCAGTGCTATATTGCTTCCAGCTACCGACTGATGACTGACTGGTGCTGCACGCGGATAATTCGGAGGTGGAAGTGGGGGAGGAGAAGAAGTGGGCGTTGGAGCCAGTAAAGTAGGTGCAGGCGGAAACCCTGATCGACGTAGGGCCCGCAATCCTTGGCGTCAGTAACAACTGTGCCATCCCAGGGTACGACTCGCTCCCGGCATTCACCCAGTGTGCCATCAGAGAAATGTAGCGTCCCTGGCCAAAAGCACTTGTCCATGTGTCATTGGTTAAGTAGACCTTCCCAGTAACTGCATTGGTCAGGGCATGTGTGATATTATGGGACACATGTTGGTGTAGGCGGGGCATGGCACACCTTGAAAAATTGTGGCGGCTGGGGACTGTGCACGTGGGACGGCCGCCAACATCAAGCTGTGGAAGGCCTATGTGTCCACAAAGGCCTAAATGGCAACATTTCCAGGGCCAGCAATTTGGAAAGCTGCGCATTTAGTGCTATGGCCTGTGGGTAGGTGGCTGGGTATTTGCGCTTGCGTTCAAATGCCTGGGGTAAGGACATTTGTATGCTGCACTGGGACATGGAAGTGGATGTGGTCCCTGATGGTGCTTGTGAAGGTCCAGGTGCAGGGCGGGAGGCATCGGGCCTACGTCTTGGACAGGGGATTGGCCAGCACGTAACACAGGGGAAGAGAAGGCAGTGGTGTGACCCGCAGACCCAGGCGTTCGGCCCACCTATTACGGTGATTTGATGCCATGTGGCGGATCATGCTGGTGGTGGTGAGGTTGCTAGTGTTCACGCCCCCTGCTCATTTTTTTATGGCAAAGGTGGCAAATTACAATTCTTTTATTGGTCCGCAACTTTCCTCAAAAAAGCGGCAGACTGCGGAACAGCTACCTCTTGGCAAAGGAGATTTTCCGCAAGGGAGTGCTCCGTGGAACAGTTGCGGGCCTGTTTGTTGTGGCCCCGCCTTCTCCCTTTTGCCACCCCATGCCTCTTCCAGCCTGTTGCGGTGCTGCTCCCTCCCCCTCTGTACTGCTGTCCTCGCTCGGCTTGCCACCCTCCCATGTTGGGTCAGTGACTTCGACGTCCACCACCTCCTCTTCCACTTCCTCACTCTGGTCATCCTCCTGACTTGTTGACCTAACAAGAACCTCACTTATTGACAACTGTGTCTCATCCTCATCATCAACCTCTTGAGACACTAATTGCCGTTGATGTATTGGCAACTGTGTCTCATCATCATCATCCACCTCGTGAAACACTAATTGCCATTCCCCACCGCCATATTCTTCTGACTGTGGATGCTCAAGAGATTGGGAATCAGGGGCTCAAGATTTCCTCATGTTCCTCATCAAGCGGGGCTTTATGAGAGGCCCAAATATGGAATGGTGATGAAAAGAGCTCCTCAGAATATCCAAGTGTGGGATCACTTGTTTTGCAAAGACTCTCCATGGTGGGTGGAAGGAGATTAAGGGCGAGGATTCTGTTGACCAGACTCTTGGCTACTGAGACTGGACTTTGTGGAAGAATGGGTGGTGCTTAACCGACTGGAATCATTATCTGCTGCAATCCAACTGACCACCTGGTCGCACTGATGTGACTTTGAGAGTGATGTCCTGCGCCTTTGCCCTGCAAACTGGAACATGAAGCTAGGTATCGTGGGTGAGTGTGTTTCTTGTACTCTGGCAGCAGGCACAGTTTCAAATCGCCCAGGGCCACGGCCTCTGTATCCACCATCAGCATCACGGCCACTTCTACCGTCCCTTACTGCTCGCCTTCTTCATTTTAAATGTGATATATGCTTGAAAGAATGTCACACGTACATTAGCGTAGGATTTGGTAATGGTAATGTCACTGTCATAAGCGGACAACATTTATTGAAAAAGTACACTGGTTGTCACAGATATTTTTTGGATGCGCACACTTTACACTGGAGATGTGGCAGCAGCTAATCTCACTGTCGGCAGTGGAAAACTGTCTATTTAAAAAGTACACTGGATGTCACAGATATTTTTTGGATGTGCACACTTTACACTGGAGATGTGGCGCAGCTAATCTCACTGTCCCGCAGCGGACTCCAGCTATTGAAAAAGTACCACTGGATGTCACAGATATTTTTTGGATGCGCACACTTTACACTGGAGATGTGGCACTGGTAATGTCACTGTCAGAAGCGGACACCGTCTATTGAAAAAAATGTTCACTGGATGTCACAGATATTTTTTGGATGTGCACACTTTACACTGGAGATGTGGCACAGCTAATGTCACTGTCCGCAGCGGATAACGTGTATGAAAAAAGTACACTGGATGTCACAGGAGGAGACTCAAGCATTGCGCCTCGAGCCCATGTGGTACTCGGTGTTCGGCAGAGCATGCCCGATCGTCACTAGAGTACTGATATAAAATGCTAAAGATACTAAGATATAAGCCACTAAAGGCTTTTTCAACATAACACTTGCAGCCCATTAACAAATAGCTGGAATGACAGAGCTGTCTAGTGGCTATTTGGATCCCCAAATAATCTTTCCCTGCACTTGTAAATCGCTTTCCTATTAATGTCCCTAGCGCCCTCTGACATCTCTCCCTGCACTAAGTTGCTGTAAAATGATTCCTCCCTATCCTTTCCCTTCACTTATAAATCGTTTTTTTCTGTATTTTGTTTCCAAAATGAGGTTTTTCCAATTGCTGTTCCTAGCACCTTCACACGTCTGTCCATGCACTCTGAACGCTGGAAAATTGAAGAATCTAAAATGGCTGCCGTATTTATAGGGCTGTGACATCACAGGACTGGCTGGCTGCTGATTGGCTGCATGCAGGCATGTCATTCTGGGTGAATCCCGCCATCCCCAGAGTTCCTTGCTCCATGTTCTCCGTCCTGACACGTGTAGCCGCCATTTTAGGAAAATTGCGATTCGTTACCACGAAGCGAAAGGAAATTCGCATTCGTTGCAAATCGAATTTTTCCTGAAATTCGGATCGAATTCCACTTCGTCAGCTTCGATTCGCTTATCACTAGTCCATACAACTGAATCCTCAAACTTTATTTACTTTTTTTATCATCTGGAAAATATGCTTACATTTAATTTTTTTTACATTTTTTTTTTTTTATTTAATAATGATGGGAATGTCTCTTCCCAGGTCCAGGTCATGTTTAGAGTGTTTTACTAAAATGCTAAAATGCAGCTGTTAATGGAACTGGACAGAAGGAGGGGGACTTGGCAGTATATACATGTGTAATTACAGTAAGGTTTAGACTCGTATGTAAAAAATGAACATAGTATTAAAGATAGGGAAGATTTTTCTATTTCTAACAAATATTTATTTGATAGTGGATTTAAATTTTCCATAGAAATAAACAGATGTAGATTTAATAATGCTATATAATCAATGACCTTCTAAACAATGATGCACTATAGTTATTTGTTCCAAAGGATGCAATAAATATGAATATATTCCTAATGTTAAAGTTATTTATCCCCATGTGATGTCAAATTGCTAATCCAACCTCAGAGTGCAGTACTCTAAACAAAGACAAGAAAGCATACAAGTTTCATTCCCGAAGTAAAGCTGGCTGTAGATACAGAATATACTAACTGAATATGCCAATTTCATCTTGATCACCGATAAATGCAAATTTTTGCTTTACTATCATACCATCTGTGGTCTACTATCTACTATTTTCCAAAGTTTTTTATTCAGTAATAAAACACAAGAAAAACTATATAAACAAGGTATATTTGTAATCATACTGACCCAGAGAATGAAGGTAACAGTTTTACTGCACAGGAAACACAGTTAAAACAAAACCCATAAAACTGCAGTGGAATTGCATTTTTTTCCAATTCCACCCCATTTGCATTTTTTTTTACAGCTTCCCACTACATAGAATTCAATATTAAATGATGCAATTAGAAAGTACAACATGTCCCACAAGAAAACAAGATATCATACAGCTATGTGAACAGAAAAATAAAAAAGTTATGGATCCGTTAAGACAGGGAGTAAAAAAAATCATAAACACAAAAATGGAAAATTCTTTGGGGATGAAAGGGTTAAGATTGCATGTATTCTTGGTCATGCTGAGCAGGCCTGTGTACTAGGGGAGTGAGATGGATAGCAGTCAGCTAAAGTGTATGGCCAGCTTAACTTATGTAAAGATGAGAGATGTGTAGAGAGAGGCTGCATAAATTGAATAAATATATGACACAAAAGGACCAAAAACCATTGTAAGATATCTAACTGTGGTTACTGTTCCACTTAAAATAGGAGGAGCAGCCTTAGAGCACAGTATACTTGGGCAGCGTGTCAGTCTTTTATTATCCACCACTGCGTTTATTACAACGTAGCCACTATGCAAACTATGACAAAAATTTGGTTCATTTTGGTTTTCAGGTCTATCTACACATTGAATTTGGGTTTGTTGGTAAAAGCTGTTTTGCATTGCCTAAAAAAAAATATGTCTCTATACACAGCTGTCTGAGAAACAGTACCCCCATTCCTAAGCTTCATCTATGACCTCTCATCCAGCCAACTAGTACCCTGCTTTGTACTGATTAGGAACATGAACCCTGAAACAATGCTGTATACAGGTGGGTTTCTCTGGTTTGGCTGGTATAACCAATTTTTTGTTACAGAAGTGAAACTCAAACACAACACAGATCCCCCAAGGTGTAGTGTACAGACAATGCAACAATCCAAATATCAACCTTATGCAAGAAGGAAAATGCAGCGGTACTAGTGTCATAATGTAGATATTTGCTTAGAGAAATTATAAACACTATTATTCTATTGAAAATAGAATACATTTCTGTTTAGAAATTTATTGGCAGGCTGGATGAACCTAGAATGAGCCCACCTCAGTGATCATCTGGTCACCACAAATGACTTGGCAACCATGTTATACATAGCTTAATGAGTCCACCACCAAATAAAGCCACTATTTGGAGTAACTCCTCACTTTGGCCCTAATTGGGCAATATATCCTAATGCATCATACTATTTGAAGAGAAAGAATGTATATCTGTCTGTAAGTTGACAATGACATATGAAAATCTTTACTGGACTGGTACAGGAATAACAAAATTGTGTTTTTATTTGAAGGTTTTGGATTGTGTCTACTTGAAGCCTTGACTTAATGAGATATTATGACAGAAACTGAAATAAGTAGTTCATAAAACCTAGAAGTTTATGCATAAAACCTGCCAAAATGAAAGGGCTAGAATCCCTCAACAGATGCGAAAGACTGAGATAAAATTTTAGTTGAGTTTGGTTGCAGCTATATCTGTTAAAGGTGGTGCAGTCTGGTGCTGAATTAAGGGGGTTGTCTCCTTTTCACATGAATAAGTTCGGTATTCAACAGATTTGTTCCTTGAGGCATCATTCAGCGTATTGTGGTTGCATTGTAACATCCATATTGCCTCCATAAGACCCGGTATCCTTTTACAATTCATAGAAACTGAAGTTAGATCCACCTGATTATTAAAATATGTTCACATTTAAACTATTTAGCAATTTCAACTTGATATCAATTGTGTAGTAATAGACATTATCTGACAGGGATCAAATATTTTCCACGGCAAAATAGTATCTTAGAGAACCCATTTCAGCTATGCATATCTTCCTATTTTCTGAACAAATTTTGAACTTATTAATAAAAAAAAAATTGAAATTGCTTAGACAGCTGGTAGACATTATTTGCATACAAACCTGTATCAATCAATCAATCAATCAACCCAACCCAGGCAGAGAAGCCGTTGAGAACTGTCCCAGTGACTCCTCTCCCTACTCCCGTTTCTCTTTTTTATGTTGACTCTGAAATAGTTTTTTGCAACCGGAAAACTTGTGGATTTGACACTGTCATGGCTCGCATAGCATGAAACTCCCAACAGATTCCCTTTTAAATGCAGTTAATCTCATTGAGAGCCACTAATGTTTGAACTCTGCATGCCAAGTGGATCTTAGTCATTTAAAACCACAATAATATCGGTGAGAAGTTTGTCTTTAACTTTATTCTAGTTATATAAACTGCTTACTTTTAGGATTACAAAAGATGCCACTGCCATAATACACTTGAATTAAAGCTCCTGCTCCTTCAATCTAGCAGGAACAGGCCGTGTCCTGGCTGGTGAGAACATAGAAATGATTTATTACAACTTCTGCCTTCTCTTGTTCCAGATGCAAAGTGCTCAATAAGCACTATGCAGTAAATAGTGGTGGCAGACCTGACAATAATGTGATTGTCTGGTGCCTCGGGGCCACAGCATATCTGCTCTGCCTGTGTGCAGTGCCCCCACAGGTGGCTGTTCCCCCCTGTAACTGGGGTTCCTGTGGATGCCTCAATTACAGCAATTGCAGTGGAAATAGGGCAAAGCATTTTTTGTCAGTGTCCCCCAGAGGTCTTTTAATGACCTTTTGGGGGACATATATACCAAAAATAAATGTAAAAAATAATAAAAAATAGAAACAAAAGAAAAATGGAAACCGTCGCCATAGTGCAACTGAAAATATAAATATTATACTGTATATAAAAATTAGGCAAAATTGCGAACTCATTACAATAATTTTTTTTTTCAGTTTGTATATTTAAAAAATATAAAAGCAATAATAAAAAAAAAATGCTTTTAAAAAATGTTTGCAGTTTTCCCCAAATTAAACCTAAATAAGGAAAAAATATCGCTAAAAAGCATATTAATAAAAAGCCATAGATGTCACGTAAAAAAAAAAATCGCAAAAATAATTTTGGTAGTCCAAGAAATAAAAAAGTTAGAGTTGCGAAACCAACGCGTGCACTAAATCACGAGAAAATGCCTGGTTATTAAGGACTTTTCAGGCCCAGTCATGAAAAGGTTAAAGGACCAATCCAGTCAAAAATGAAAAATCACTGATCATTTTGTATGTATATATGTTCCCTAATTTTACATTGTTCAGGCTTTCTGCTCCCTTTTATTTTCCTGTTATATATAGATAGATAGATATAAATAAATTTCCACATTGCAGCATCAGGTGACTGCTACCTCAATGACTCCATGACTTCAAGGCAATAAAACTGAGTCTGGTGCAAAGCAAAAGCAATTACCTCTCAGTACATAGGTATCAGTGGGCGGGTGCACAAAACTAAGACCCTCCCAGAGTACTGAAATGTAAAATTGGAGTTATAAATTGTGTGTCATGGAGCCTGAGACGTAAACCTAAGGTAATTTTACATCTTAACTGTATCCATCATCACTGGTGTCTGGTCTCCAGCAAAGGACGTTTGTGAGGCCTCATGCACATGACCGTAGTTTCTGTCTGTATCGGATCCACATATTTTGTAGATTGGATGCGGATGTATTCATTTCATTGGGGCTGCAAAAGATGCGGACTACAGACCGTGTGCTGTCTATATCCACATCTTCATCCGTTTTGCAGATAATGATAATGACAATGATAAAGAAATAAAATGGTGGCATACACTCAGAGATTGGCGGATCGCAAAAAATGGATACGGTTGTGTGCAGGTTTAATACTGACTATGCGATGACTCAGGTCAGTGCTGCTCTGTCTTTATGGCAGCACAGGCTTCAGCTGAGCCAAGAAGGAGACAGCAGGGGATCTCTGTAATGGCACAATTTAGGTGAAGGAAACTTCAGGAGCATGTATAGCTCCATGACTCTGACCAAGGGATTCATTTTTATTTTTTACCAGGAGTGAATATTTTAAGTTTTGCATTGTGGTATTTGATGCATTTGCCTTACTTATCTCTCCTGTTCCTCACTTACATTAGTTGCATTAGGGTGTATTTAAATGCAACATATTTTAAAAATTTCTGCAACTGAAAGTTTGTTCCACACATATGCAAATATATTAGCAGACCCCATTTAAGTAAATCGGACAGTTTTTAGATATTTCTGCAAAAAATCTGCCACATGGGAACATATCCTTATGGTCAATGCTACAGTCACAATTTTGCTGGTACACACTTATCGAGTACTGCTGGGTAGATGCAACAAAATGAATTAACCCTAGATTAAGTCCACGTAACCAAATAAAAACTCTTCTAGTTCCTAACACAAAAAATGTATTTTTTCAGCATGTTGTATAGCTCTTGCTGCACTAGCAGCCTGTGCCTTCTCCGCTGTCCTCCTCCCCATGGGTACCCAGTTCACTTATTGTGCTCCTTCTGTTCCTATGCTGACTGTCTGGGCCCATGTACCCTCCTCTGCCCTCCAGCAGTGGGCCTGACCGCAGTGCGCCCCACATTGCTCATCCTACTGCAGGCCATGGCCTGTGCTTCCTTATTAGGCCTCTCTGTACTCATTTTATGGCGTGCACACATTATTATTATTATTATTATTTATTATTAAAGCGCCATTCATTCCATAGCGCTTGTACATATGATAAGGGGTGCACATACATAATACAGACAATTGCACTAAGCAGGAACAAGACGAGTTACAAACTGGTACAGAAGGAGAGAGGGCCCTGCCCGTGAGGGCTTACAATCCACATGGTATGGGAGAAGGACACAGTAGGTGCGGGTTAAGTTGGTCATGGCGGTATAGAGGCAGCAGGGTCACGGGTTGTAGGCTTGTCTGAAGAGGTGGGTTTTCAGGTTTCTTTTGAAGGTCTGAAATCAAATGCGGTCACCAGGAGCAGGCAGTTCCGAGAACAGCCGCCGGGGGCCTTCATCGGACTGTTCTCGGAACTGCCTGCTCCCGGTGACCGCATTTGTTTTCAGACCGGCTCCCGACACAGGCACAGGTAAGGGCTTACCTGTGCATCGCCGGACAAGTGAGTCAAGATGGCAGCCCACATGTGTTCGCTGTCGAACACTGCGAACTGGCCATCACTGCTGCTCTGTATTATGAGACAGGCGAGACACCATTGTTAATAAAAAAAGTGAACATGATTTCCTCTTTTATTCATTGTTTTATTTTATTTTATTTTATTTTTTCAAGGGATGCAGACCTGTTTTTACTAGACACTCAAAGAGTTCCCGCATATGAAGTTGGCTGGCTAGTGTTTGATATTACAGTAACCAGTAACCACTGGGTGATAAATCCACAGAACAATCTGGGTTTACAGCTATGTGTTGAAACATCTGATGGTAAGTTGCTCTATGTAAAACTTTTATGAGGATAGCATGTACTATTGTTTGACTGTAGTTATGTACTTCTGCTAGTAATAACTGCATAAATACAAGATTACAAGAATTTCAAGGAGAGAATTTATAAAAGTCCTATAGTTTGATTTTCTGACTCACATTTTGGCACAAAAATGTGTGCTTTTGTATGATTTTTAAGCCACTCTCGCCTCTTTTGAAAAGTAGATGGAAAAGTGGGCAGGATTAGCTAGACGAGTCAGTGTACTATAGATTTATCAACCAAAAAATGGCGCAATCTCAGTCCAATAGTGGGGTGGATGAAAACATTTCTAGACTAAAGTTATTTTTTAAGATGCACCAAATGTATCAATCTACTGTACAATGCCACAAATTACATCAACATAAGACTCAAGAAAAATGGGGTTAATCTCTCTCTTTCTGTCTCTCTAAAAAACTACTCAAACAAATCTGAAGAATTTCTGATTCTACCAAATCAATTGGGTAAAATGGCATTACTGGTACCAATCCCTAATAGGTTCATTACCACATATGTGTGGAAAGCTATGTGTACTAAACCTGTACAGTGGCTCTCCATGTGCCTGCTGTAGTGGGAATTTACAGTATATGGACAATATGTCACCTCTAGAAGTTTTGGTTTGGGCTCGTTTCAGACGAATATATTTGCGTTCCGTATACGGGCCGTTTTCTGCGTTCCGCATAAGGAACTATTCATTTCAATGGGTCCGCAAAAGATGCGGACAGCACTCTGTGTGCTGTCGGCATCCGTTGTTCTGTTCGTGTTGGCCCCCGCAAAATTATCAATTTTACGGACAGAATAGGCATTTCTATAATGGGCCTCCTGTTCCGTTCCCAAATTGCGGGAAGGCACACGGGCGGCATCCATTTTTTGCGGATCCGCAATTTACGGACCGCAAAAAACAACAAGGCCCTTAAGTGGAGAATACCCTCCATAATACATTATGCAATGCAACATGCCTCGTTAACCTGCCTGCTGGTTATGTGGTGCCCAGATGTTTCTACACTTATGTATGTGTGTACGCATTGCTATGTACACGAGCTTTCTGTGGAATTCAAAATAATGCCCTTCTGATTTGGAATGTTCAAATCCAGTATATAGACCTTTTGGTTAGCTTTATCTATAGTGCTGTATTTGTGCAATATGGAAGGGGGTGATGTCCCCTTGTCAACAGTCCTGGGGATAAATAGATGATGGGAGAGATCTCTGTACTGACCCCATGATATATTTACCTTAGTCGTCTTTTTTCTAAGTGAATAACCCTAATTTTGATAATCTTTCAGGGTACTGTAGTCCACCATTCCAGTTATTACTTTAGTTGCCCTCTCTGGACCTTCTCCAGCTCTGCTATGTCTGCCTTATTTACAGGAGCCCAGAACTGTACACAGTACTCCATGTGTGGTCTGACTAGCGATTTGTAAAGTGGTAGGACTATGTTCTTATCACGGGCATCTATGCCCCTTTTTATGCAACCCCAATATCTTATTGGCCTTGGCAGCAGCTGCCTGACACTGGTTTCTACAGTTCACTTTGCTGTCCACCAAAATTCCTTTTCCATGTCAGTGTTACCCGAGTGTTTTACCATTTAGTTTGTTCGGGTGACTTGCATTATTCCTTCCCATGTGCATAGCCTTACATTTGTCAGTGTTAAACCTCATCTGCCACTTCTCTGCCCAAGCCTCCCATCTATCCAGATCCTCTGTAGTAGTATACTGTCCTATTCAGTGTTAATTACTTTACACAGTTTAGTGTCATCTGCAAAAATGTATATTTTATTGTGCAAACCTTCTACAAGATCATTAATATATCGAAGAGGAATAGGGCCCAATACTGACCCTTGAGGTACTCCACTAGTAACAGTGACCCAATCTGAGTATGTACCGTTAATAACCCACCCTCTGTTTTCTATCCCTCAGCCAGTTACTTACCCACTTACAGACGTTTTTCTCCCAGTCCGAGCATTCTCATTTTATATACTAACCTTTTATGTGGTACAGTGTCAAATGCTTTGGAGAAGTCCAGATATGTGAGGCTACTTTCACACTCGCGTTTTGGGCAGATCCGTAATGGATCTGCAAAATGGATCCGTTACAATAATACAACCGCATGCATCTATCATGAACGGATCCGTTTGTATTATCTATAACATAACCAAGACGGATCCGTCATGAACTCCATTTAAAGTCAATGGGAGACGGATCTGTTTTATATTGTGCCAGACTATGTCAGAGAAAACTGATCCGAACCCCATTGACTTACATTGTGTACCAGGACGTATCCGTTTGGCTCAGTTTCATCATGTGGACAGCAAATCGGTGCAGGCAGCGTTTTGATGTCCGCTTCCAGAGGGAAAATGGTGACTGATCGGAGGCCAAACTGAATGCATTCAGAATGCATTAGGGAAAAAACTGATCCATTTTGGACCGCTTGTGAGAGCCCTGAACGGATCTCACAAACGGAAACGCCAAAACGCCAGTTTGAAAGTAGCCTGACATGCATTTACCTCACCCCTGGCCATAGAAACTGATTTAATTAGTTTGAAATGAGTGATTTCTCATGAAGCCATGCTGATACAGTGTGAGGCTTCATGCACACGGCCGCTGTTGCAATTGCGGTCCCCAATGCACGAGCAACATCCGTGCAGCGGGCCGGACCCATTCAACTTGAATGGGTCCGTGGTATGTCCGCAATGCAAAAAAATATGACATGTCATATTTTTTTGTGGTGCGGGAGCACGGAAAGAAACACCTCGGAGGCACCTCCGTAGTGCTTCCGGTGTTCCGTGACTCCCGTACCGCATCTCCGGAATTGCGTACCCTTCAAGTGAATGGGTTCTGGCATCTGTGATGAGGGGTGCACACGGCCGGCGGCCGTGGATTGCCAACCCGCTGTTTGCAGGACGCAATACGGCCATGGCCGCCCCAACGGCAGTGTGCATGAGGCCTTAATGCTTATTTTCTTTGAGGTACTCCAGATAGAATCTCTTAGTAACAGATAATATAAATGTAACAGTTCAAGTTCTTCCATCATATGCTTTATGTATGTTTCCTTATTTCTATATTATATAAGCATTTTAATGGGTTTCCACTTTGATTAGATGTTAAATGGAATGTGTCATCAGAAAATTACCTATTGTTTAAATCACATTTATTTTCACATATTTAAAAAAAAAAAGAATCTTTTGATGATGTTATCTTTAATTTTTCATGTCAATATCTATATTTAAACAAAAACATAAAATCCTGCAGTTTTTGCCCTGGCCACTAAGCCTAATAATAGGTGCACTTCTTGGTCTGTACAGGTCATTTTGCTGCAGTCATACTGTATATATTCTAAACCTGCCTGTAATGATAAGGAGATATCACCTCTGTGTATAGATAAGACAGTGGTTGTGAAAGCTTATCTATTCTTTCCTTGTACAATGACATCTGCACAGGTCACAGAACATGCCTAGAGAACTCTACCATAGAAGTCAATGAGGTCCCCTCCTGACCATTGTGTCTATGACCATGGGATTGCTGTAAAGCATTTTTTTTAATGCTCTGCAAATGCTGTTAGGAACAGCTCACGAAAGATGGCCGCTCACGATAGAATTTTTAAAAAGTTGTAATCAGAAAATCAGATAGAAAAAAAAAACATATGTGTTACTAAGTGGTTTTGACAGGCAGATACAATTTTTGGTGACAGATTTCCTTTAAATGGATGCTACAGGACTATTCCCAGGGTAGGTCAACAATGTTTTATCAGTAGAGGACTGACCCCTGAGACTATATTGATCATCATAATGAAGGTTTCACAGTACAAGCTGCCAAACTTGATCCAATCCTTATCATGAACAATATCTTAGAATATGCAAATTTGTGCTAGGCCTCATGCACACGAACGTTTGTAATTTTGCGGTCTGCAAAAAAGCGGATCCGCAAAACATACGGATGATGTCCGTGTGCATTCCATATTTTGCGGAACGGAACAGCTGGACCCTAATATAACAGTACTATTCTTGTCCGTTATGCGGACAATAATAGGACATGTTCAGTTTTTTTGCGGAACAGAAATACGGATATATGGAAATGGAATGCACACGGAGCAATGTCCGTTTTTTTTGCGGGACCAATTGAAATGAACGGTTCAACATACAGTCCACAAAAAAAAGGAACGAACACATGAGCCCTTATGCTCAGGACTGGATTCGTTTTTTTTTATGGGGGGCCCCTCTACTTTCCAGTAGTAATGTGAATGCTTCGATAACTTGGGACTGCTCACATCATGTTTGTGTCCATGTTTAACACACACATTGGGGAAAAAAAGGATGCAGAAGCATAATGCACTACAGTTTTCAAACTCTGCAGAGTCCAGCAAAAAAAAAAAAGGATACATTTCCAGATACTTGATACTTTTTATTTATTTATTTTTTATTTACAATTGAACATATTATATATAACATAAATATTGGCAGGTCTCACTTGTGACAACAGGGTCTGTTATCCATACTTTCTGCCTTATATTATCTGCTCCTTTTTACGAATTTACAAAATTATTGCAGACAATGTACAGTATGTGTTTCCTGTAACACCCACATTATATACCCTGTATTATTACAATCTAATGGCTTCTTATTAGCTGAAAAGTTAAATACGGTAAGTTAAACTATATTAATGAAAAATAAGCAGGTACATCACATGAAATATGCAATAATGCCAGGACACTGTCAATACTTTGCTCTCTAGCATAATATCCTTATTTCAACCCCAGTGACCTAATACCACTATAATCTTGCTGGATTATGCAGCGATCAATCTATCATTTTAATAGAAACAGTCTCAGTACAGAGAGAGGTCAGAAGAGAGGGAGTCGAGGCATTGCTGCATTATGCAGTACAGATACATTTCACAACCACTACAGCATGGATCTGCCATTTCATATGTTCTCTCTGACTGCCAAGCCTGTTGCACATTACAATAGCCTTCATTAGTCCTATGATTCACCTAGACTGCTTCCACCAGGGTAATGCCAAACAGTAGCTAGACTGTATAATTTTGATCGGATGCTCTTCCAGACAAGGAGGTGAGATGACATACAGACAAGATTAAAATAAACTGAGATCAAAAGTGGTTTCTTAGAAAATGTTCAATCTGAAAATGTGGAATGGAAATTAAGAAAAGTGGATAATAAAAAATAACATATCCAATTTAGCGGTTGCAGTTTTATAGAATTCCAATGAGAGTAATACAAGCAATAGCCAATGTTGTGAGGGTAAATCTGTTGAAGTAGTTAAAGAGAGGTTTGTATACTTTTTCAAGATTTGATATTAAACATTATATGCACTAGATTGCTGAAGATTTTCATAGGTATTGTAGAATCCAGCTATATCACACTGATTGAAGTGTTATTTTATTCATTGACATTTATTAACATTACTGTCTAATAGAGTATGTACCTTGATGTTGAGATTTATTATTCTAGGGACATTGGAGATGTTTATTAATCCAATTCTACCAATTTACTGGTGTAATTGCTTCAACATGATTGGTGTTCTAATCAAGTCCCTTGAACACTTATGGCTTGTTTTTGGTGTGAAGAGTAGATGTTTTTGTTGATACCATTTTTGGGGGACCATTAGGAGTTGATCGAGCACCAAAGTGCTCGAGTTGGGTGCTCTACAGAGCACCCAAGCACAATGGAAGTCAATAGGAGAACACGAGCATTAAACCAGGCACCCCCTGATCTGAAGAGGGGAGGGTGTCTGGTTCACAGGAAAAGGTCAGAAATTGATGAAGACACCACTGAAATGGTTCGGGAACAGCATGGGGAGGATGTCTGGATGCGTCTTGGACTCCCAGGTCGCTGCTGGGAACGATGTTGTCCGAGAAGTACGCCACTTTTATAGACTGACAAATATATGCACAAAACCGAAGATAACATTGATTTTAGAGGAAAAATTGTTAGGAAACATTCTTTCCTGTATATGTATTATTCGTGTATTGCGAGTGGTGTCACTTATGCTACATTTTCAAGCTGGTATAAGTTTCCTAAGGACTGGAGAAAATGTTTGACACTGCAGAACATTAGAATAGCTTTATATGCAGATAGAGTGCAACAATATATTTGCGCTTGCGAATTTTCGGCAATTAATGATGCGCATATTTTCTTGCAATACGTACAACTTGTATAGTAAGGGGCAGGCAAACTTTTCTATTGGTTGAAATGTATGCTGCTAAGCTGTGACAAAGCCTTCTCATTGGCCCACAAGCTAGAAGAAGGGAGGGATGATCCCCCTGACTGTGTACTGTGTTAAAAAAACAAAACGAATATTCGTCATTTCGAATATATAGCACTATATTCTAAATATTCGCAAATTGTCGAAGTGCCGATATTTGCAATAAAAATGAGCTTTTAGAATATTCGCGCTCAACACAATGGGCACACACGCGGCACACATTCACCAGTAGCTCAGGCAAATTGGGGTAGGTTTTGAGAAACCGCTGAACCACTAAGTTTAACACGCGGGGCTTGGCATGGTATGTGTGTGAGCTTGCCGAGCTCCAAAACTGCCACCAAGTTATGGCCATTAATCAGACACAACATGCTGGTTGTAGGTTGAGTGGCGAGAGCCACAGCTCAGTCTAGTCCCTTATATCCTATCACAGCTCTGCGGCGGTGTGCCGTTTGTCACCGAAAACAAATGATTTTCAGTACGGCATGTTGACGCTTCCCGACTGCTGTGCTACAGTGCTTCCAGCTACTGACTGATGGCTGACTGGTGCTGCAAGATGACAATTCAGAGGTGGAAGTGGAGGAGGAGAAGGGGGGATTGCAGCCACTAATGTAGGTGGTGGCGGAAATCCTGATGGAAGTAGGGCCTGCAATCCTTGGCGTCGGTAGCACCTGTGCCATCCCAGGGTACGAATCGCTCCCGGCCTCCACAACATTCACCCAGTGTGCCATCAGGGAAATGTAGCGTCCCTGGCCACAAGCACTTGTCCATATGTCAGTCGTTAAGTGGACCTTCCTAATAACTGCGTTGGTCAGGGCAAGGGTGATGTTACGGGACACATGCTGGTGTAAGGCGGGGACAAGCACACCGAGCAAAATCGCGGCGGCTGGGGAGTAACGAGGGATGGCAGCCGCCATCAGGCTGCGGAAAGCCTCAGTGTCCACAAGCCTAAATGGCAACATTTCCAGGGCCAGCAATTTGGAAAGATGCGCATTAGTGCTATGGCCTGTGGGTGGGTGGCTGGGTATTTGCGCTTCATTCAAAGGCCTTGGGTATGGTCATCTGTACGCTGCGCTGGGACACAGAAGTGGATGTACTAGGTGAAAGTGCTTGCGAAAGTCCAGGTGCAGGGTGGGAGGCATCCGGGTCTGCGTCTTGGACATGGATTGGCCAGCACGAAACACAGGAGAAGAGGAGGCAGTGGTGTGACCTGCAGACACTGATTGTGGACCCAGGTGTTCGGCCCACCTATTAGGGTGCTTTGATGCCATGTGGCAGATCATGTTGGTGGTGGTGAGGTTGCTAGTGTTCACATCCCTGCTCATTTTGGTACGGCACAGGTTGCAAATGACAATTCCTTTATCGTCCGCACTATCATAAAAAAAGCACCAGACTGTGGAACACCTACCCCTTGTAAATGGAGATTTCCACAAGGGGGTGCTCCGAGGAGCAGTTGCGGTCCTGTTTGGTGTGGCCCACCTTCTTCCATTTGCTTCCCCACTGCCCTCTTCCAGCCTGTTGAGATGCTGCGGATCCCTCCCCCTTTGTACTGCTGTCCTTGCTCGGCTTGCCACCTTCCCAGGTTGGGTCAGTGATTTCATCGTCCACCACCTCCTCTTCCACTTCCTCACTGTGGTCATCCTCCTGACTTGTTGACCTAACAACAACCTCACTTATTGACAACTGTGTCTTATCCTCATCATCAACCTCTATAGACACTAATTGCCATTGAATTATTGGCAACTTGGTCTCATCATCATCATCCACCTCATAAAACACTAATTTGCCATTCCCTACCACCATCTTCTTCTGACTGTGGATGCTCAAGAGTTTGGCAATCAGGGCACAAGATCTCCTCATGTTCCTCTTCAAGCGGGCTTGGCGAGAGGCCCAAATTAAG
The DNA here is from genome assembly GCF_905171765.1 of Bufo bufo. Classification (NCBI taxonomy): domain Eukaryota; kingdom Metazoa; phylum Chordata; class Amphibia; order Anura; family Bufonidae; genus Bufo; species Bufo bufo. The sequence continues at coordinate 268,439,671 of NC_053392.1, read as the reverse complement.
CAATGGTGATTAAAGACCTCCTCGGAATATACAGGTGTGGGATCACTTGTTTGCAAAGACTCTCCATGGTGGGAGGAAGGAGGATATTGGCGAGGATATCTGTTGACCAGACTCTTGGCTATTGAGACTGGACTTTGTGGAAGACAGGGTGGTGCTTAACCGACTGGAATCATTATCTGCTGCAATCCAGCCGACCACCTGGTCGCACTGGTGTGACGTAGAGAGTGATGTCCTGCGCCGCCCTGCAAACAGGGACATGAAGCTAGGTATCGTGAATAAGAGTGTTTCTTGTGCTTTGGCAGCAGGCACAGTTTTACCGCGCACAGGGCCACGGCCTCTGCGTGTACCATCAGCAGCACGGCCACTTCCCCGTCCCTTACTGCTCGCCTTCTGCTTATTAAATGGTACTGTATATATGCTTGCAAGTATGTCACACGTACAGTAGTCAGGTTTTGTAACCAAATGTTATACAGGAGATGTAGCACAGGTAATGTCGCTGCCACCAGCAGTGAAAAATTTAGAATGAATGTCACTGATATTTAGGATAGGCAAACGTTATACAGGAGATGTAGCACACATAATGTCGCTGATACCAGTAGCGAAAAAATTTGACTGAATGTCACTGATATTTCGGACACACTAACGTTATACCTGAGATGTAGCGCAGGTAATGTCGCTGTCATCAACAGCAAAAAAAAATTGACTGAATGTCACTGATATTTAGAATGGGCAAACGTTATACAGGAGATGTAGCGCAGAATGTTGCTGCACCAGCAGCAAAAAAATTACACTGAATGTCACAGATATTTAGAATAGGCAAACGTTATACAGGAGATGTAGCAACAGGTAATGTCGCTGCCACCAGCTGCAAAAAAAATTAGACTGTATCGCACTGATATTTCAGATGCGCTAACGTTATACTGAGATGTAGCGCAGACAATGTTGCTGCACCAGCAGCGTCAAAATTAGACTGAATGTCACTGATATTTAGGATGGCAAATGTTATACAGGATATGTAGCACAGGTAATGTTGCTGCCACAAGCAGCAAAAAAATTACACTGAATGTCACTGATATTTCGGATGTGCTAACGTTATACTGGAGATGTAGTGTAGGTAATTTCGTTGCCACTAGCGGCAAAAATATTGCACTGAATGTCACTGATATTTAGGATGCGCAAACGTTATACAGGAGATGTAACGCAGGTAATGTTGCTGTCACCAGCGGCTAAGAAAAAAATTACACTGAATGTCCTGATATTTAGGATGCTTAAACGTTATACAGGAGATGTAGCACAGGTAATGTCGCTGTCACAAGCAGCGAAAAAATTTGACTGAATGTCACTGATATTTAGGATAAGCAAACGTTATACAGTAGATTTAGCAAAGGTAATGTTGCCACCAGCAGCCAAAAAATTAGACTGTATGGTACTGATATTTCAGATGCGCTAATGTTATACTGGAGATGTAGCGCAGGTAATGTTGCTGCCACCAGCAGCGTCAAAAAATAGACTTAATGTCACTGATATTTAGGATGGGCAAATGTTATACAGGAGATGTAGCATAGGTAATGTTGCTTCCACCAGCAGCGAAAAAATTACACTGAATGTCACTGATATTTAGGATGCGCTAATGTTATACTGGAGATGTTGCACATGTAATGTCGTGCCGGTATTGCAGCGACCAAACAATTGTACGCAATTTTAGCGCAGCGCTAAAAATATATCTTGCTGCCAGATACAATAGTCCTTAAAAGGACTTTTGGGTCTCTAACACCAACGCTGCCTAACAGAAAAATAAAATTCAATTGAATCAATTCCCTAATCTATCTGTCCCTTCTACAGCACAGCTCTCCTGACTAACTTATAGCACCTGATGATATGTTCCGGCCAGCCAATCACTGTAATGCCAGTAACCAACATGGCTACGGCATTACAGTGAGTGGCAATACTTACTTGCATGTTTATTTGCTGCGTAGCAGCCAACAAATGTGCAGGGAGAGACTCGAGGCATCGCGCTCAAGCACACGCGGTATTCGGCCGAACACCATGATGTGCCGAGCACCGCCGATGTTCGAGCCTAAACTGTTGTTCGTCCGTGCATGCTCGATCAACCACTAGGGACCATACAACTTCTGGATCACTTTTTGTTCTGCTTTAACAAATGAGGACTAACAAAAAGAACACCAATTCTGACATTTTTTATTTATTTATTTTAACAGTTTTATTTGGGTTATTACAGACGTGGCAAAATGAAGATTATATTTTTGGAAGTGCCGTGGAGTTCGTTTTCTAATATATATATATATATATATATATATATAGATAGAAATAGAATAGAAAACGAACTCCACGGCACTTCCAAAAATGTGTGTGTTTATTCACCAAATGACAGCGACGTTTCAGTCCTCTCAATGAGACCTTTCTCAAGCAGTGACAACATTATACTGGTGCTCAATACAGATATAAATACATGCCCACAAAGTGATTGATCATTAAGAATACTACACCAATAGAGATAAATAATGTGTACATGATTGCATTTAACAAAAAGTGAAATTCATAATCCAAACATCATATCGTCAAAATGAAAAAATGTGACCAATTCATATGTAACAAATCAAAATAAAGTGTATATATTATAATCCACCATCAAATATATCATAATAAAAAATTTAAGACATAAGTGAAGTGACAGGTGCAGCAATTAAAAACATGGTTAATGAATGTGGAAGGAGGATCTTTACTAACCAGCATGGAGAAGTCTACACAAGCTTGGCGTCCTCACAATACAAATTGCGCATATCAGGGGATTAATCAGAGGATAAACTGCCTGATCACGTAACGCCACAATCACACGTGACCCCACTATGCATGGACCGCAAGTTGGAACGCAAACAAGAAGAGTATCACTCCAATGGACATGCACACATAAAGTCACATGATGCAACAGTGTCACATGATCGGGCTCAAGCTGGAACGCAAATAAAAGCGCAAATCAGTGCTTATCAGTGAGATTATATTGCACGTAACAATGCGATCATATTATTCAAAAGGTAATAATATATCCACTAGGCTGCTGTTTCAATGTGTGACATAGTCCAATATACAGTAGATATGTGGATGTAATTATTAAATTATAATATCACAATAAGTCCATGTTATACAAACCATTAAATAACATACACTCAAAGGAGTAACATAGTAGAATTTATGGTCAGGGCTAGGACAACGTCGGCGTACGCAGAGAAACCTGCCCTGAACATAGTGGCTGAATTGTGCCGGAAGCCACGGGCGCTGGTACACCAGTGAGGAAAAGGGGGCATACCTGATGGAAACCTGAGAAAAGGGCGGGAGGGAGGGGCGTGAGGCTCGGGCGCCTGGCTGACGGAGGGAAGGTGACTAAATAGCCAGACGCCCCTCCCACAAATGCAGGCTGGTAACAGCCTTACAATTTATGGTCAGGGCTAGGACAACGTCGGCGTACGCAGAGAAACCTGCCCTGAACATAGTGGCTGAATTGTGCCGGAAGCCACGGGCGCGGGTACACCAGTGAGGAAAAGGGGGCAAAAAACAACAGGTAGGTACAACACTTTTATTTACAAATTACAAAGCCAGAGAACAAAAAGGCATGAGATATCTCGGTTTGAGGATTGGGTATATACCTGGAGAAGCAGGAGGATCGCCAACCGCCCCATGGACAGGATGACGTGAGCCGGCACCTGATGACGGGAAGCAGCGGAGGCTGCCCCATACGAAATGAGTGCCCTGAAATTACCTTGGGGTCATAGCCTAAACCCTGGGCGAGGGCACGGATATAAGCGATGAATTGCGAGGTGCTGAGAGGCTTGCCTGCATGCGGCAAGAGTGGACTGTCGGTTCAATGAACCTTGGATGAGTGCTGTCAGTTGATGCAGCACTTGAACTGGGCACCAATTGTTCAAGGTCGGGTAGAACCTGATTTCAGAGGGAGGACCCGTCTGATTGGTTTTGGTGGAGGGTAGAAGCAGAGTGTAATGGCCCTGGCCCCATGACAGATGTTGCTTCAGAGGATGTTTTTTTTCGATTTGGACCAGCCAGAACCTCTCCGGGCCGGAGGAACCCATAAAAAGCGAGATACATAGCCGCTTTCAGAATCAGGCTAGTGGAGGGCCCAAAAGGATTACCATCCAATGACGAGGAGAGATCCCTGAACAACTGGCCGGATACTGGCTGCCTATGGCTCACGGATCCCTTCCCTTCCTTTTGAATGCCCCGAAGAGTGGCTTTAATAGCTTGGATGGAAAAATAGGACCTGTGACGAGGATTGGCCAGCATAGCGTGATGTTGAAGTCCGGCCAAATAAAGTCTGATGGTACCATACGACAGAGAGAGATGCGAGTGACAATAGGCCAGGAAGGCCATGATGTAGGAGATCTCGGAGTGTTGACCCCTCGGATGATTCCTAGAGAATTTATCAAACGCCCTTAGGCCAGCCTGATAATTCCTCGCCGTATTACGTGACAACGATTTGGCGACCAGGCCCTTGGCCTCCTCTAAGAGCGAATCTAAACCAGAATGAGGGTGCTGAATTGGGCACCGGGGTGCCTGACCGATCCGCGTCGGGCATTTCCTGAAAGAAAATTGGAAAGTTAGCACGGGAAGCGCGTCCGCAGCCCTATTCTGCTCGCCTGAGATGTGTACGCAGCGCATGTGAAAATTATGGTGGAGGGATAACCACACTAACTTGCGTAATAACGCCATGATCCTGAGGGACTGGGCTCTGCCCTTGTTGACGATGTCCACCAAGGTCTGGCTATCCGTAACGAACGTCACGGAAGCAGTCAGACCAGAGGTGACCCCAGGCCTGAGCAGCCGCCACTATGGATATAGTTCCAAAAGGGGGGAAGATTTTAGAGCTGCAGAGTCCGAGGCTAATTCTGGCGGCCATCCGGCAGCCAGCCAATGAGATCTGAAAATGGCAGCGAACCCGGAGAAAACCATGGGGGAAGAGGAATCCCACTGCGGAACGAACAAGGAAATGCCGTTCCAGTTAGCGAGAAAACTGCTCCACATGTCGAGATCTGCAATGGCCTGGCTGTCCAAATGGACGACAGAATCTTGTTCCGGGCCGAGGGCAGGCGACATAGCAACCTGGAAAGGAAGCCCTGCCTTGAGGCATAATTCTGGTGGCGAAATTAAGCATCCCCAGCAAGGATTGGAGCTCCGCCCTGGTCAGCGAGTGAGACTGGACTGCCCGGGAGATGGGCTGAGCGGATCCTGAGCAACTTCTCGCTGGGGAGGCTAGCTTGCATTCTAACGGTATCTAGAATAATGCCCAGGAAGGTGACTGTAGTGGCCGGACCCTCAGTCTTGGCCGTGGCCACGGGGACCTGGAGTCGGGAAAAATATCCAGAAGTGAATGGGGAATGGAAGGGACCTGACTGGGCCTTTCAATGAGGAGAAAATCGTCAAAGTAGTGAACGACCATGGATAAGCCACCGTGATGGTTGAGAATCCAGTGCAGGGCTTTAGCAAGCTGTTCAAAAGCCAAGGGCTGCTCTTGGAGCCAAAAGTAAACCGGTTGGCAAAATAAAGCTTATCTGCCCACTGGATGCCGTAGTACTTCCAAAGCTGCGGGTGTATTGGAAGCAGCTTAAAAGCGTCGGCAATATCTACCTTGGCCAACCAAGCCCCGACACCTGCTGAAGAATGTACTGGATGGCCTCGTCAAATGAGGAATATTGCATGGAATATTCCTCAGACGGAATGAGTGAATTAAGACTGGGGATGGAGGACATATGAGGCGCGGAGAGATCATAAATGAGACGTTTTTTATTTGAAGATGACTTCGTGACCAGGCCGATAGGGTTGATGCGCCACGACCGGAATGGGATCTGAAGGAAAGGACCAATGACGAACCCTTTGTCGACCTCTGCCTGAATGAGAGTGGTCACCGCCTCAGGGTCACTGGAGGCGGATAGCAGATTGGGGCCCCAACCAGCAACCCTGAGGGGGCGTGATAATGCCGGTGTGAACCCCTCTCTGCACCCATCCAATAAGAAGGCGACAAAGGAACGATCTGGGTGGTCCTGCTGGAGTGCAGCCAGTAACTCAAGTTGAGGTCGGCTAGTCAGGAGTCCCTGGCTGACTTCCTGGGACAGGAAGGACGAGGGTGGGCCCGAAAACAAAGGGAGCAGATGTGCAGTGCCCGGCACGCATTGAAAGCACAGCCCTTGGCATTAAATTATTGCACACCTGGCTACTGCCAAGGTACACAATGGGCCTACCCAGTTTATCTAATGATGAGGAAGACCTGGAGGACCCGGACGGACCTGGAGTGGGCGCTGACTGAGGATCTTGCACCGGATTAGGGCACCATTCCGTGGAATGAAAGATGGACTGGCAGATGGCACACAGGGGAGCCTTCAGACCTGCGAAGTGCCGGCAGAATAACTCCATGTCCAAGTCTGCCCAGTTGGACATGAACTGAAATTGATTCAGGCTGCGGCGGCTTTGGCAGAAAACGAACGATGATAATCGTAAAATGCCGAGCCGCCATACTTGTGCCCCAAATCCGTAATCCGGTACAAGTAAGTATCTAATTCTTCCCTGCGATTGGGATGGGCGGAGCATATTACATCCCTGTAGAGGCTGAAGGCCAGGACGAACTCGGAAACCGACAGCTTCCTATTTAACCGAGCATCCTTGGCCTTCAACACCACGGAAACCTCTCCGCAATTAATCACCCGGTTTTCGGAGATATCCTGGGAGGCAATCAAAATGGATGCTAAATTAACGTCCTTGCCTGCCAAGATATCCTTCTTAATATGCTCCGGAACGAAATTGAAGGAGCAATTTGGGAGGTGACAGAAGGCCTACCTGCAAACGTCCGGACGAATGGCAGGAATGACTGCCCGAACCCGGATATTGGGTGAGGCTGCTGGTCTGGATTCTAAAAACCGCGACCCTATTCTGGATGTCCGTGACTGAGCTAACGAGTCCGGTGATGGATGACTGGATCTGAGCTAGAGCCAGCCGGATGGAGTAGCTATTGGACTGCTCAGCTGTCGGACCCGGAGTGGTCATCAGGAGCCGGTATAATTCGGCCTTGCGGGCAGTCGCGGGATGCCGGATCCCCCTGCGATTGAGTTCGGCGATTAACTTTGTCACAGTCCAGCTCCTTAGAGATGTGTTGCTATAATGCCCCCGAGACGATGATCCTGGCATGGAGAGGTTGTCCTCCATATCGGACATGTGAGACATGATAACCTGAGAAAGAAGGGGAACTTAAGTCTACGGAAAACGAAAAAGAAGCACAGAGGAAGTGGTAGTAGCGGCCGAAGAAAGTGAGAGACTGAAGCCGTGTAAACGTGACCAACGAAAGAACCTACCTGACGGAAATGTGAACGATTTGGAAAGACGACTTCCAAAAAACCCCGATCGATTAAGTGGAAACTAATAAAAAGAACGGACTTGAGTATCAAACTGACAGTTAACCCTACCCAGTGACCATCTCTGAGCTGACTTACCTGGAATCTGCCTCGAAATTCCTAGATGAAAACGAAAGGAGAGAAGGAAAAATAACAACCTGCCCAATCTAAAGGAAGGAACAAGCGACATCAGAATAGATGTAAAACCTATGAAAATGCAGACAAAACCTGGCCGATCCAGGAACATTGACATCCTGGGCGATCCAGGAACCATTGACACCTGGCCGACCCAAGAACATTGACATCCTGGGCGATCCAGGAACATTGGCAACCTGGCCGATCCAGGAACATTGACGTCCTGGCCGATCCAGAAACATTGACAACCTGGGCGATCCAGGAACATTGACAACCTGGGCGATCCAGGAACATTGACAACCTGGGCGATCCAGGAACATTGACAACCTGGGCGATCCAGGAACATTGACAACCTGGGCGATCCAGGACATTGACAACCTGGGCGATCTAGGAACATTGACAACCTGGTGATCAGGAACATTGACAACCTGGGCGATCCAGGAACATTGACAACCTGGGCGATCCAGGAACATTGACAACTGGGCGATCCAGGAATACTGACAACCTGGGCGATCCAGGAACACTGACAACCTGGGCGATCCAGGAACATTGAAAATATGGGTGACCAAGGACCCTGGAAAATGAAAAGACCATGGGACAGAAGTAGATTGAGACGACAAAACCCGCTGTCAAAAACAGTAAATGAAAACATCCCTTGCACCTAAACTGCAAATTCTGGTATTATGATGCTGCCCCTTTTTTTTTTTTTTTTTTGTACAGCCTAAGTATAGCTGCTCTGAGTTTAAATGGGCATGTATATTAAGGGCTGTGCTTGTTTTTTTTTTTTTTTTATACCGCAGATGAACTGTTGTGGGTTGTGGAGCACTAATGAAGCTGCGCCCCCCCTGAGACACAGGAATACTGCCTGCATCATAAAACCACAATTTGAGAACACCTCCTGAGCTGGAAGCCCTAGTAGCATAACCGGATTCCAGGTAAGATTCAGGAATCAGACCATGCTGAACGAGCGTGTTTATAAAAACTCATCCTGACCTGGCATTTGACCGGCAGATCGCAGAAGCTAAGATGCCGCTCTCCCCCAACCCAGCGCCCGCAGTTCTGAGAGCGGAACATACTGGGGGAGAGCGGCATCACAACCCCGCACCCTGGGCTGGAGACCAGGACGGGCGTGAGGCACGGCTGGAACGGAGGCGGCTGAGCCCCGATTACCTGGCAGGCTGGCGTGTAGCGATGCGGACGTCGGCGGCACGTGACCCAGAATACCGGAAGTGAAGACCCTGGTCGGAGGAAGGAGCGCGATACGCTGATGATGCGTGAGGCTCGGGCGCCTGGCTAAACGGAGGGAAGGTGACTAAATAGCCAGACGCCCTTCCCACAAATGCAGGCTGGTAACAGCCTTACAATTAATGGATGGAAAAAGAGAAATATATGACGGGATATTACGGAGTGTGGTGCGGCTCAAACCTCAAACAAATTCCATAATGAAACGGACACCAATGTTCGCTCCCCCGTCAGGGGTGTTAAACACAAGAGCGTGCCCGTTAAGTAAATAACATAAATAAAAAATAAAGATATAGTAAATGTAAATAAAGTATACAAAAGACTGGGACAAAAACGCAGATTAGTAAGTCCCATGCCTTTATGTTGCACAGGGGCCACTGATCAGCAACACCACATGGGGATCACACCGTATCTGGGGCAAGAGGGCTCCACATATAAGTTACTGTCAAAATTAATAAGACAAAAAATGATTTTTATTAAATAAATGGACAATTGGTCATAAATCAGACCTAGCATCACATTCTTCCAACCCAAAAGAATAAGTAATAAAGATGGCTAGACAACATGAATACCAATGTATAAAAAATAAAAAAAATATGTTGATTATTAGTGATGAGTGGGAGGAGCCATATTCGATTTCGCGATATTTTGCGAATATTCAATTGAATATTCGTCTTATATTCATTTAAATCAAATATTCGTCATTATTCTATTTATCGCGAATAATATGCGATTTAATTATTTGCGTATTGCAGCGAATATTCGCTATATTGCTATATATACTTGTTTTAGAATATGACGAATATTCTAAAAAACAAAGTTATAGCAATATAGCGAATATTCGTAAAATACACATATAGACTGCAATTTAGCTAATATAGTGCTATAATCTCTTTTTTAAAGTCAAAATTTTTTGTCTCTTCTGAACTTCAGATTTGGAAAAAATTTACACTATAAAAAAAAAATACTATAGCATCATATTAGCTAAATTGCAGTCTAAATGTGTATTTTATGAATATTCGCTATATTGCTAAAAGTTTTTTTAGATAATGACGAATATTCAAAAAAATTAAGTTATAGCAATATAGCGAATATATTCCTTATTTAGAATATTCATCTTTTTTTTTTTTTTTTTTAATCTGTACTGTTATTCCACTTTGGCATACTCCTCCCCGACAAGCGTCCTCGTCACCATGGGAACGCCTGTGGGTTAGAATATACCATCGGATCTGAGTTTTCACTATCTCAGGGAAAACTCAGATCCAATGTTTTTTTTGTCGGGGAGGAGTATGCGAACAACTGTACAGATTGGAAAAAAAAGGCGAATATTCTAAATAATGAATATATTCCCTATATTGTTATATATTTGTTTTTTAGAATATTCGTAAATTTTTTTCCATATGAAAACATGATTCCTTCCTCCTTAAGTTGCTTGTGGGCCAATGACTCATTGACCCACAAGAAAGAAGCAGGAAGGAATCATGTTTTCAGATGTTAAAAAACGAATATTCGATTTAGCAAATATATAGCACTATATTCGAAATATTCGTGACTTAGCGAAGTTGCAATTAATATTCGCTATTCTAATATTCGCGCTCAACACTATTGATGATGTCAAACACAGAAAATTATGCAGCCCCGGATTATTTAAAAAGTCTCCACGCAATGAAAATGAGTCCATGCTGGACTGTACTGTATGTACAGTGAGGAACAGAAGTATTTGAACACCCTGCGATTTTGCAAGTTCTCCCACTTAGAAATCATGGAGGGGTCTGAAATTCATATTGTAGGTGCATTACAAATCTGAGACAGAATTATTATTTTTTGAATTCAGGAAATCATTGTATGATTTTTTAAAAATGTATTTGCCTTGCACTGCTGAACATAAGTATTTGAACAACCTGAGAAACAGCAATAATTCTGGCTCTCAAAGACCTGTTACTGTGCCTTAAAAAGTCAACCTCTACTCCACTTATTAATCTAACTTAGTAGCACCTGTCTGAGCTCTTTAAATACACCTGTCCACCACACAGTCAGTCAGACACCAACTACTACCATGGGCAAGACCAAAGAGCTGTCAAAAGACACCAGAGACAAAATTGTGGACCTCCACAAGGCTGGAAAGGGCTACACGGCAATTGCCAAGCAGCTTGGTGAAAATAGACAACTGTTGGAGCAATTGTTAGAAAATGGAAGAGGCTAAAGACGACTGTCAGTCTCCCTCGGACTGGGGCTCCATGCAAGATCTCACCTCGTGGGGTATCACTGATGATAAGAAAGGTGAGGAATCAGCCCAGAACTACAAGGGAGGAGCTGGTAAATGACATGAAGAGATCCAGGACCACAGTTTCAAAGGTCACTGTCGGTAGAACACTACACCGTCATGGTTTTAAATCATGCATTGCACGGAAGGTTCCCCTACTCAAGTCATCACATGTAAGGGGCCCATCAGAAGCTTGCCAATGACCATCTGGATGATCCAGAGGAGGCATGGGAGAAAATTATGTGGTCAGATGAGACTAAAGTAGAACTTTATGGTCTAAACTTCACTCGTTGTGTTTGGAGGAAAAAGAAGGATGAGTTGCATCCCAAGAACACCATCCCTACTGTGAAGCATGGGGGTGGTAACATCATGCTTTGGGGGTGCTTTTCTGTGAAAGGGACAGGATGACTACACGGTATTAAGGAGAGGATGAATGGGGTCATTTATTGTGAGATTTTGAACACCAACCTCCTTTCCCCAGTCAGAGCATTGAAGATGGGTCGTGGCTGGGTCTTTCAACATGACAACGACCCGAAGCACATAGCCAGGATAACCAAGGAGTGGCTCTGTAAGAAGCATATCAAGGTTCTGCAGTGGCTTAGCCAGTCTCCAAACCTAAATCCAATAGAACATCTTTAGAGGGAGCTGAAACTCTGTGTTGCTCAGCGACAGCCCCGAAACCTGACAGATCTAGAGGAGATCTGTGTGGAGGAGTGGGCCAAAATCCCTGTTGCAGTGTGTGCAAACCTGGTAAAGAACTACAGGAAATATTTGACCTCTGTAATTGCAAGCAAAGGTTTCTGTACCAAATATTAACAATGATTTTCTCAGGTGTTCAAATACTTATGTTCAGCAGTGCAAGAAAAATAAGTTCTTTAAAAATCATACAATGTGATTTCCTGAAAACAATTTTTTTTTATTCTGTCTCTGAGTAGGAATTCACCTACAATGTGAATTTCAGACCCCTCCATGATTTCTAAGTGGGAGAACTTGCAAAATCGCAAATTCTTCTGTTCCTCACTGTATATATATTGAACACCAAAAGATGAGGCTAGATAAAACAATAAATGCCAAAAAAACAGACCATATGCTAATCAAAGGTCTAAAATCCACATTTAGTCCATTAGGTTTTAATGTATTTAGTGCCGAAATCTAATACAATTCACGTTTCTTTAATGCCAAAATTCTATTACCACCTCTGCGTGAGATAGGGACATGATCTATCAGCATACACTTAAGGTCATTCTCTCTGTGCCCTGAGTCAACAAAATGTTTTGATACAGGGAGGTCCATCTGTTTTTTAAGAATGGTTTATCTATGTTGATTACATCAAGTTTTAAAATCCAGTGAGTTTTCACCAACATAAAGCACATTGCAGGAACATCAAAGAACCTATATAACAAAGGTAGATTCACAAGTCAAGAAATATTTAATGATGTGTTCAAATCACCCCCCTTTCCTTAAAATAAAAATAAAAATACTTAACCAATAAAAAAAATAAACATCATGGGCATCACCGCGTACAAAAATGCTCATAGTATCTAAATATAACAATATTAATGGCATACGGTAAATGGCGTAGCGGGGAAAAAAACGGACAATTTGCAATTTTTTTACACTTCAACTACCCAATAATTTTTAAATAAAAAGTGATCAGAAAGTCGCACACACTTGAAATTGGTATCACTGAAAAGAACAGATCGTCCCTCAAAAAATGAGCCCTCAAACAGCCCCGTACACATAGCTCCAAAAAAGTTATAGGGGTCATGATATGGTTATTTTTTCCTCAAAGGTTTAAAAAAAATTCCCAGTATTAAAATGCAAGAAAAATTATACAATTGTAGTATAGTTGAAACCGTACTGACCTGAAGAATGAAGATAATAGGTCAATGTTACTGCATAGTGTACAGTGTAAAAATAAAGAAATAAAAACCTTTATCAGACTTCAGTTATTTTCCCAATTCCACCCCATTTAGAATGTTGTTCCTGCTCCCTACTAAATGGTATGCAACCGTAAATGGTTCCATTAGAAAGTACAACTTGTCTACCAAAAAATAAGCCCTCATAAGGCCTCATGCACACGACCGTTGTGCCGTTTTCCGTTTTTTTTTCGCGGACCCATTGACTGAAAATGCACCGTTTTGCAGCCGCATCCCTGATCCGTGTTTCCTGTCCGTCAAAAAAATATGACCTGTCCTATTTTTTGAACGGACAACGGTTCACGGACCCATTCAAGTCAATGGATCCGTGAAAGAACACGGATGCACACAAGGCATCCGCGTCCATGATCCGTGGCCGTAGGTTACTTTTTATACATACGGATCCGAAGATCCGTCTGCATAAAAGCTTTTTCAGAGATGAGTTTTCACTTCGTGAAAACTCATATCCGACAGTATATTCTAACACAGAGGCGTTCCCATAGTGATGGGGACGCTTCTAGTTAGAATATACTACGAACTGTGTACATGACTGCCCCCTGCTGCCTGGCAGCAACCGATCTCTTACAGGGGCCTGTCATCCGCACAATTAACCCCTCAGGTGCTGCACCTGAGGGGTTAATTGTGCATATCATAGCCCCCTATAAGAGATCAGGGGCTGCCAGGCAGCAGGGGGCAGACCCCCCTCCCTCCCCAGTTTGAATATCATTGGTGGCCAGTGTGCGCCCCCACGCCCCCCCTATTGTAATATCATTGGTGAACAGTGTGCGGCCTCCCCCGGCCACCCCCCCTCCCTCTATTGTAATATCGTTGGTGGCCTGTGTCACTTACCAGTAGGAGGAGCTCCCGGCCGGATACAGACAGCGCAGCAGCCAGCAGGTAAGTATGATGCTTCTAATATTGTAATATTGCTAAGTAACCATGGCAACCAGGCCTGCAGTAGCGTCCTGGTTGCCATGGTTACCGATCGGAGCCCCAGAGCGATTAAACTGGGACTCCGATCGGAATCTCCGCTGCCACCAATGATCGGGCAGGGGGGGGAGAGGGGAGGCCGCACACTGGCCACCAATGAAATTACAATAGAGGAGGGGAGGGGGGCCGACGGAGGCCGCACACTGGCCACCAATGATATTACAATAGAAGGCGGGCGGGGGGGGGGCCGCACACTGGCCACCAATGATATTACAATAGAGGGGGGGAGGGGGGCCGACGGAGGCCGCACACTGGCCACCAATGATATTACAATAGAGGGGGGGGCGGGGGGGCAGCACACTGGCCACCAATTATATTACAATAGAGGGGGGGAGGGGGGCCGACGGAGGCCGCACACTGGCCACCAATGATATTACGATAGAGGGGGGGCCGCACACTGGCCACCAATGATATTCAAACTGGGGAGGGAGGGGGGTCTGCCCCCTGCTGCCTGGCAGCCCCTGATCTCTTACAGGGGGCTATGATACGCACAATTATCCCCTTCAGGTGCGGCACCTGAAGGGTTAATTGTGCTGATCACAGCCCCCTGTAAGAGATCGGGTGCTGCCAGGCAGCAGGGGGCAGTCATGTACACAGTTCGTAGTATATTCTAACTAGAAGCGTCCCCATCACTATGGGAACGCCTCTGTGTTAGAATATACTGTCGGATCTGAGTTTCACGATGTAACTCAAATCCGATGGTATATTCTAACATAGAGGCGTTCCCATGGTGATGGGGACCCTTAAAGTTAAAATATACCATCGGATTGGAGAAAACTCCGATCCTATGGTATATTAACTCCTGACTACATTGAAAGTCAATGGGGGACGGATCCGTTTGAAATTGCACCATGTTGTGTCAACGTCAAACGGATCCGTCCCCATTGACTTGCATTGTAATTCAGGACGGATCCGATTGGCTCCGCACGGCCAGGTGGACACCAAAACGACTTTTTTTTCATGTCCGTGGATCCTCCAAAAATCAAGGAAAACCCAAGGACGCGTGGACCCACTGAAAAACGGAACCCATTTTTGCGGACCGCAAAAAAAAACGGTCATGTGCATGAGGCCTAAGGCTATGTGAATGGAAAAATAAAAAAGTTAGGACTATGGGAAGGCGGGGAGTGAAAAACGAAAACGCAAAAATGGAAAATCCCAGGGTCCACTACAAGCCATTTCAAACCCACATTTTCGCAATTTATTTTCACTAGTGATGATCGGCAGGGGCTATGTTTGAAATTGCGATATTTCACAAATATTTGGGAGAATATTCGTCATATATTCGCAAATTCGAGATTATTTTTTTGATTGCGAAAAATCGGCAATGTAATATTTGCGTAATGCACGGGAAATATAGGCAAGGGTAATTTTTGCTACATTTTCCAAGCTCCTAGAAGTTTCCTGAGACTGGATAAAATGGTTGGCACTGCAGAACATTAAAAATGTCTTCATATGCAGTTGGAGTGCTCCAATATATTTGCGATTGCGCTAATCAGCACTAATGATGCAAATATTTTGGTGCAATACGTGAAACTACATTTTAGCAGGTCTGCATGTATGACAGCAGAACCTATCACACTACCTAACACACTGCACTGCAGCAGCTACACTATATCAGGATATATCCTACACTGACTATCTCCCACTAACTATCTGTATTATATATATATATATATATATATATATACACTGCTCAAAAAAATAAAGGGAACACAAAAATAACACATCCTAGATCTGAATTAATTAAATATTCTTCTGAAATACTTTGTTCTTTGCATAGTTGAATGTGCTGACAACAAAATCACACAAAAATAAAAAAAATGGAAATCAAATTTTTTAACCCATGGACTGGATTTGGAGTCACACGCAACATTAAAGTGGAAAAACACACTACAGGCTGATCCAACTTTGATGTAATGTCCTTAAAACAAGTCAAAATGAGGCTCAGTAGTGTGTGTGGCCTCCACACACTACTGTGCATGCTCCTGATGAGGTGGCGGACGGTCTCCTGAGGGATCTCCTCCCAGACCTGGACTAAAGCATCTGCCAACTCCTGGACAGTCTGTGGTGCAACGTGACGTTGGTGGATAGAGCGAGACCTGATGTCCCAGATGTGCTCAATTGGATTCAGGTCTGGGGAACGGGCGGGCCAGTCCATAGCATCAATGCCTTCGTCTTGCAGGAACTGCTGACACACTCCAGCCACATGAGGTCTAGCATTGTCTTGCATTAGGAGGAACCCAGGGCCAACCGCACAAGCATATGGTCTCACAAGGGGTCTGAGGATCTCATCTCGGTACCTAATGGCAGTCAGGCTACCTCTGGCGAGCACATGGAGGGCTGTGCGGCCCTCCAAAGAAATGCCACCCCACACCATTACTGACCCAATGCCAAACCGGTCATGCTGGAGGATGTTGCAGGCAGCAGAACGTTCTCCACGGAGTCTCCAGACTCTGTCACGTCTGTCACATGTGCTCAGTGTAAACCTGCTTTCATCTGTGAAGAGCACAGGGCGCCAGTGGCGAATTTGCCAATCTTGGTGTTCTCTGGCAAATGCCAAACGTCCTGCATGGTGTTGGGCTGTAAGCTCCTCCTGTTCCTCCTTGCACAAAGGCGGAGGTAGCGGTCCTGCTGCTGGGTTGTTGCCCTCCTACGGCCTCCTCCACCTCTCCTGATGTACTGGCCTGTCTCCTGGTAGCGCCTCCATGCTCTGGACACTACGCTGACAGACACAGCAAATGTGCCATCCTGGATAAGCTGCACTACCTGAGCCACTTGTGTGGGTTGTAGACTCCGTCTCATGCTACCACTAGAGTGAAAGCACCGCCAGCATTCAAAAGTGACCAAAACATCAGCCAGGAAGCATAGAAACTGAGAAGTGGTCTGTGGTCACCACCTGCAGAACAACTCCTTTATTGGGGGTGTCTTGCTAATTGCCTATAATTTCCACCTGTTGTCTATCCCATTTGCACAACAGCATGTGAAATTGATTGTCACTCAGTGTTGCTTCCTAAGTGGACAGTTTGATTTCACAGAAGTGTGATTGACTTGGAGTTACATTGTGTTGTTTAAGTGTTCCCTTTATTTTTTTGAGCAGTGTATATATATATATATATATATATATATAGGATATCTAACTATCTATCTAATGTAGTAAGAAAAGCACAGAGCACAGCAATGCTACTGCTGTCTCTCTCAGAACTTTAAAAAGCTGTAGAAAATGGCTGCTGGGGAGGTTCTTATATAGTAAGGGGTTAATATTCACGATTCGAAAATTCGCGCCCAACACAAATTTTCGCCATCTGTAGGAATACAGTCCAATCTGCTCTGTAATTACATACTGGACCACTAATGGCTCATGCACACGATCGTTTGTATTTTGCGGTCCACAAAACATGGATCCGCAGAAAAATATGGATGACGTCCGTGTCACATCCTTATTGCATCCGTTTTTTTGTGGATCCATTGTAACAATGCTTATCCTTGTCTGCAAAATGGACAAGAATAGGACATGTTCTATCTTTTTTGTGGAACGGTCTTGCGGACATATGATAACGGAATGCACACAGAGTCATTTCCTTTTATTTGCGGACCCATTGAAGTGAATAGTTTCGCACACGGGCTGAAATAAGAATGGAACGGACTCGGAAAACAAAATATATTGTGTGCATGAGCTCTAATCGTCATGCCAGTTTCAGTACATATGTTCCCTTGCATGCATATTTTTGTATTCATTTTGGATATTATTGCTTAATATAGGTTGTAACCTACATAAAATATCTGCTATCTAGATTCAGTAAATTATTAGTAAATTAATTGCATGCATAAACCACAAAAAGTATGATGTGCTGAAGCAATTTCTACATTTTATAAATTTTTTAAGCACAAAACTGTCCACAGGCAAAAATATCAATGACTGAAAGTATAAATATATGTATTTTGACATATATAAATAACGGTCTGAAATAATATAATGTATTCCAGATTTTGACCAATTATGAGCTGAACTAGGCTTTTTCATCAATCAGATAATCTACTATCGGAACAATAGAAAGGAACGTGATAGTATGACGAATGTTCTATGGTTTGCAATGCTATTACATGACAGAAGTTCAGGTATTTTTATAATCCACATGAAGCATTTCGAGATGCGATCTTAAAATTAATAATTTTTCATTAGAAATAAAAGATACTAGCCAAAACTAATCTTAAAAATGCTTAAAGAAACAAAATGTTTAATTTGCTAAATTTATCAAGAGACATATAGTAAATGAAAATATGAGCAGCACATCGGAATTGGAAAAATATCTTTAGATATCAGAAAGATTTTATCATACTGAACTAGTTTTGATTTGAAGTTTATTTCTATTTTTTCCTTTAGGAAAATATTCTCAGGAAAAATCTACTATATTGCTGACAAGGGAATAGCAGAACAACAACAAAAATTTTTTTTTTAAGGTTTTGTAGGGATTGGCTACTCTCATGTTTTTGATGCATTTAAATGGATTTCATTTATTTTAAACGTGAAAAAAGTTTACTCTAGGCATCCATACCATGAAGTCTTACATAGAATTAGGAATAATAAATATAGCATATTATTTTTTATGATCTAAACTCATAAAAAAGCCTATAGTACAGTCTGCAAAAAATGGAACCCAAACACTGATAATTCGAGAGCAGCTACAGAGAAGGGGACACAGGAGACAACTATAAATGAATAGTAATCCAATTTTTTGCACACTGAATTCCCACCTGGTCAAGTAGCTGGATGTGCAGTTGTTGCCAGATTGCACTGCCTTTAGGGAACTGATGGTGTGCGCTCAGCCTTCATGGAAAATAGCTGGCTGCAATCATTTCAATTTTTTTTTTTAAAAAGCCATCCGTGCCTTGCACTTTCATGTGCCAAATAATATGGGCTACTCCTTGGAACTGTTGCTGTGTGGCAAGGTGCAAGCCACCATTGACATGCGGAAAGGGACAGTAAATGTCTTTTTCAGCCTACTGGGTCAACATTTAGTGTGACAGCAGCAATAATTCAAATAGAAAAGAGGCCAGGTCTATTGTCTCTGTTTCCCACACCAGATGCTTATTCATCCCCCCTATGTCCTCCTCAATGGACATCCTACCATCCCAACAGAAATGGAGTAAAACATTGCTTCCACTCCCCCTCCCTCCTTTCATATGTATAAACTAAAGCGTTGCTATGCTGTCTTAGAATAGAGCCTGGGCAAGAGAAGACACACATCTGCATCAAAAAGCAATTTTCCTTCTGGAGGCCTCCCCTCCGACTATAACTGGGCAATGTGGTCAGCGACAATGGCAAGAACCGTGTGAGAGCTCTACATTTGGGGGAAATAACACATACTCCCAGGCTTGAGCGATTCGAGCTTCTGATCATAGATCCATAGCTGATTCATTCAAAAACTTCATTGTTAATGCAGTTTCTGTACAGCATTAAAATGTATTGGCTCCGTGTATCCAAACTTTGTCTCAGACGAAATTGAGTGAGACTTTGGTGAATGACTACGGTATTCCTATCTGCGTATTTAAAAGCATATTAAAATAGGAATCTGTAGTAGGCCTTGGTACTGAGGTACCAGCCAGTACCAAAAGGTAATCAGCGTGGAAATTAGCATCACTGAACTTGAAAAATTGTCCTCTGCACATGTGCAAAACATTACATTTGTGAAAATTAACCAAGCATAGATATGTAAACATTTTTACACACCTCCAGCTGATGCCAATAAATAGATATGTCATTGCTGACAGTGGCTGTTTATGACCAGCCCAATGATGCCACTGCCTGCCTGTACATCATATTCCATACTGTGTTACTGCACTGCTGCCACAGGTGCTAATCCTAATCCTTCTACTGCACCTACTACTACCCCTACACAAATGCATATCTATTGGCTTGTCCATCAAGTCCCATTCTCTACTGCCGCTGCTATGGATACTACTGCCTCTACTGCTATCCCTAAACAGCCACATATCCCCCTCCTTGTCTGCGAGTTTCCACACTGCACTGCTGCTGCCCCCCAAAAAAGGTAGATTTTTTTTCACACTCGCTCAGATCAAGCCACTGCATTTTCTATATTAGCTGGTGTGTATAAACAAGGGCAGGCATCTGACCCTGTTTAGGCATATTTTTAGTCACTTGTTCAGAGCAAGCTTTTTCTAATACTATTGCGTATGCATAAACAAACACCATACAGGTGGGCATCTGCCCCCAAGAAGGGGCAATTTTTAAAATGTCTTTTAATTTTTTTGAAGCCTGACAAATCCAACAGTGCAGTCTGTTACTGCCTCTATTTACTGCTACTGTCTTTGTGTCATTTTTTCACCTTTTATAACCTTGCCTATTTTTGCAAATGTAATGTGTCACCTTATATGGTAATAACGTTGGAATGTTTTTCTTATACAAGCAATTCTGACACTCTTCTTATAACACATTGCACTTTATGTTAGTTCTAAATGTGAGTCAATGGGGGAGATTTATCAAACTGGTGTAAAGGAAATCTGGCTTAGTTTCCTATAGCAAACAATCAGATTTCACCTTTCATTTTCCAGAGAAGCTGTGAAAAATGAAAGGTGGAATCTGATTGGTTGTTATAGGTATCTAAGCCAGTTTTCCTTTATATCAGCTTTGATTAATCTACCCAAATATGTTATACCATAATAATAATAATAATAATAATCAAAATGTATTGAAAAAATTGAAAAATTCACTGTTTTAAAGTTTAATTTCTCTGCTTTTAAGAAACCACATAAAATAATTATTAACGACAGATGAGCGAAGTTTTGAAAAATTCAATTCGGCTGATTTGCCAAATTTCAACAAGAAATTAGTTTTGTTACAAATTAATTTGTCACGAATTGTGATAAATCAGGTATACTGAGGTCACCCTACCTAATCATATTCATCCCACTTGGTGGCCCAATCTCAATGTGGAGGCTTGGAACTTTAACTGAAGATTGCAGGGAGAGTGTATGGTCTTGCGCATTATGTTTTAGTGCACCCACATTTGTAGCTAATCAGTTCTGTAGATACCATGCCATCAGTATTACAGGTGTAATTTATCGCCATCTACATCACTGTGCAGTGCACCAAGATTCATAGCTAATCCCTTCTTCCCTTTTGATAAAAAAAAAGAAAAGCATACAGCACCCTTCAGTAAAAAAAATAACTTGTGCGCACCCCTGCATTGCAATGTCTCCTTAGAGGAACAAAATAAAAAAATGGAGGCAGCGCCAATAAAGTAGTAGTGAAAAAAAACATGTTTTTTAATGCATGTTGTAGCAGTCCAAACACATGCTTTTTAATCCCTTCTGTTAGCTGTAAATTTACTGTGCGTGGCCCCATGACAGAGTGTAGAGTGTGGGAGCAGCAGCAGTGGCAGTAATAGTGACAACAATGGCCCCATGACAAAGTGGGGAGGGTGGCAGTAGCAGCAGTGGCAGTAACACAGACAATAGTGGCCTCATAAAAGAGTGGGGATGGGGACAACAGCAGTGTCAGTAACACGGACAATAGTGGCCCCATGAAAGAGTGTGGAGGGGGGCAACAGCAATGGCAATAAGTCTGGGTTCACATCACTGTTTATTTTTCCATTCTTCTGATCTGTCAGAAGAACAAAAAACTAAAACTGAAACCTATATTTTGAGCATCCATGAAGACTCTTTCAGATGGTCAGTATTTGATCAGCAATTGTAAGCCAAAACCAGGAGTGGGTCCAAAACAGAGATAAAATGTAATAGAGATATTTGTATCTCTTCTGTGCTTTCAACCCACTCCCGCTTCAATTTCTGATCAGATACGTATATATAGAGTATTCAAAAGGATACATGAGTCTAAATAAATCAAAATTTAAATCCACAGAAAAGAAAAGACCATTAAAACTACAATATTTAATGATAATTCTTAAAACCTAATTCCCAAACTATGATTAGGATACAATACCAATCAATCATTTAAAGATACAAAGTAAATTATAAGATATAGTAAGGAACGAGCTCGGGGTCACTGGGGAAGGGAGAAAACTTACCCTAAGTATCACCCTATCATGCCCCTAAGCCCAGAGACGAATCCCAATGGCGGAGACTCTCTGTCCTCGTACATCAGCTGACATGAGGAAAAGACCCCAAAAGAAAAAAAAACGCGTTTCCCGCAGCAGTATGGCTTCCTCAGGGGGTAAATATACAGGGTCTATGTATCACATCAAAAAACATGGGGTATATATGATATATGATAGTATGAAGTAAGGTAAGAGGGTGGCAGAAACAGACAAAAGACCAATATGGGACTAGACATCTATCTCACAGTCTAGGAGTCCACCAGGTTAATGCTGGCTGCGTGATACATGGACTCCCAGGAACGTAGACGCACCACCCTTTACAGGTGCCAGATGCTGTAGGCATGATTGATTGGTATTGTATCCTAATCATAGTTTGGACATTAGGTTTTAAGAATTATCATTAAATATTGTAGTTTTAAGGGTCTTTTCTTTTCTGTGGATTTAGATTCTAATCAAATACTGAAGCAAGATACTGACCGTATAAAAGAGGCCCTATGCTCAATTTGCATCTGTTTTGGCCATTTACATCTGAAATCAGTTTTACTTAACAATGAAAAAAGTCCTGCATACAAGACTTTAATGGTCTCTTCCACACGGTCAGTATTTGGTCAGTATTTTTCATCAGTATTTGATCAGTATTTGTAAGCCAAACACAGAAGTGGGTCTAAAACAGAGATAAATTGTAATGAAAATATTTGCATCTCTTCTGTGTTTTGGACCCACTCCTGCTTTTGGCTTACAAATACTGATCAAATACTGACCAAATGCTGACTATGTGAAAGAGGCCCTACAGATGCTCAAAATACTGGATCTTTTTTTTTTTTCTGTTCTTCAGATGGATATGAAGAACGGAAAATAAACGCTGATGTCAACATGCACAAACAAGGACAATAGTGGCCTGGGCTTCTTACTTTCAATTTGTAACATGTACAGCAGCCATTTTAGAATAAAAAAAAATATTTGTTACAATAAAGCGTGAGGAGATTCAGATTCATGGCAAATTTAATTTTTCCTAAACTTCGGGTCAAATTCCACTTTGGAAGCTTCGATTCGCTCAACACTATTGTTAACATTCACTATATGTCTGCTTTATTATTGAGTCTTTTTATAAATGTAATTTTATTTTTAGGATGTTATAAGGCTTGGAATACATAATAGAAACCACCCAAATTTAACCCATTTTAGAAACTACAACCCTCAAATTATTCAAAACTGATTTTCCAAACTTTATAAACTTTTTAATTATTTGGAGATTAAGTTTCATTTATTTTTGCAGATTTTCCTTTTAAATCCATGCCATTTTCTGCAACACAGTAAGGGTTAACAGCAAAACAAACCTCAATATTTATTATGCTTGCAGTTTACAGAAACATCCCATATGTTGCCATAAACTGCTGTATGGGCACATGGCAGGGCTCAGAAGGAAAAGAGCAACACATTGGGAGGGCAAATTTTGCTTGTACCCCTACAGTAGAAAGGAACCCTTAAAAGTGACTATATATTTTGAAACTAAACCCCTCAAGTAATTTTTCAAACTGTGAAAATGTTGACCCCACAGCTTTTTCCCAGAAATAAATGTGTAATAGAAGGTTGAAAAATAAACTTTTTCCACAGATCTACTATTTTATCCCTCAATATGTTACGCCCAATTTTTGCCCCTGTGAAAGGTCAGCTCTCCAATTACTGTATTATACTGTGTTCCCTAATCTTAGAACACCCTAAATATGGCCTTAAACTGTTGTCTGGATACACGACAGGGGTCAGGATAAAAAAGCACCTTGTGCATTTGAGGCCTTATTTGTTTTTTTTTCAGAGTATTGGCTGAGATTGCTGAAGCTCTGATGTTAAATAACAAAAGCCAAGAAGTGACCCTTTTTTTTGGAAACTTCAAAACACTGGTGTCCACACTGGTCCCCTGTGCAACATTGGGAGTGATTGGTGCTGCCTGTTTAAAGGGAATCTGTCATGTGGATATTTGATTATAATATAACTAATTATATACAATCATTAACTAATAAAAAGTACCTTAGATGTATTCACTTACTGGTGTGACAGATGGTTACCTCATAATATACACACAAAGATGCCACATGCCGCATGCTAATGAGCTTATTTGAGTCCAGCGTGACATCACTGAGTCCAGCGTTTTTTTAATTCATAGCTATAGCCACTCCCCTGCCCACCTGCTACTGCACCTGCACGTAGGCGGGGAGAGTCAGGAGCTCATGAATATTCAGCACTCACCATTATGAGCTGGAACTTTTCAATACAGGATGTTGGCAGATTGACTGGGTCAATTAACCTCTTCAGGACACATGATGTACCGGTACGGCATGCTGTCCTGGTACTTAAGGACACATGACGTACCGGTACGTCATGTGTACTTCCGATCACCGCCCCGCCCGGCAGGTGGTGATCGGAACCCGATGCCTGCTCAAATCATTGAGCAGGCACCTTGGCTAAATGCGCGGGGGGTCTCGTGACCCCTCGTGTCAGCGATCGCCGCAAACTGCAGGTCAATTCAGACCTGCGGTTTGTGGCTTTACCTGCTGTTTGCGGCGGCGATCAGCGGCTTCATGGGTCCCCATGCGGCTGTGGGGGGGACCCGATGGCATGGAAGGCAGCGCGATGCCTAAGGAAGGCATTGTGCTGCCTTCCGGTGACGAGCCTGTGAGATCCAGCCCCCTGGAACTCACAGGCCGGAAGCTGTATGAGTAATACTCACTGTATTACTCATACAGCCAATGCATTCCAATACAGAAGTATTGGAATGCATTGTAAAGGATTAGAACCCCAAAAGTTCAAGTCCCAAAGTGGGACAAAAAATAAAGTGAAAAAAAAGTTGAAAAAATAAAGTTTTCCCCCAAAAAATGTAAAGTTTCAAGTATAAATAAACAAAAACGTAATTTTCCCCAAATAAAGTTAAAAAAAATTGGTAAAAAATAGGAAAAAAAAATTAATGAAATCATTGTGTAAAACGTACATAAATAAAAAAATGTATACATATTAGGTATCGCCGCGTCCATAAAAAATAAAAACTGTGCTAAACCATTTTTTGTCACCTTACATCACAAAAAGCACAACAGCAAGCGATCAAAAAGGCGTTTGCCCACCATAATAGTACCAATCTAACCGGCACCTCATCCCGCAAAAAATTAGCCCCTACCTGAGACAATCGCCAAAAAATATAAAAAAAATGGCTCAGAATATGGAGACACTAAAACATAATTTTTTTTGTTTTTAAAAAGCTGTTGATGAACACCGTAAAAAAAAAAAATTAAAACTGCTAAATAAACCATTTTTTGTCACCTTACATCACAAAAAGCACAATAGCAAGCGATCAAAAAGGCGTTTGCCCACCATAATAGTACCAATCTAACCGGCACCTCATCGCTCAAAAATTGAGCCCTATCTGAGACAATTGCCCAAAAAATAAAAATAACTATGGCTCAGAATATGTAGACACTAAAACATAAATTTTTGTTTTAGAAAAGCTGTTATTGTGTAAAAATTACATAAATAAAAAAAAAGTATACATACACTATTAGGTGTCGCCGCATCAGTATCAATTGGCTCTATAAAAATATCACATGACCTAACCCCTCAGAAGAACACCGTAAAAAATAAAAACTGTGCTAAATTTAAAAAAATTGTCACCTTACATGACAAAAAGTGTAATAGCAAGCGATCAAAAAGTCATATGCACCCCAAAATAGAGCCAATCAAACCGTCATCTCATCCTGCAAAAAATGAGCCCCTACCTGAGACAATCGCCCAAAAACTGAAAAAAACTATGGCTCTCAGAATACGGAGACACTAAAACATGATTTTTTTTTTGTTTCAAAAATGATATTATTGTGTAAAACTTACATAAATAAAAAAAAGTATACATATTAGGTATCGCCGCGTCCGTATCGACCGGCTCTATAAAAATATCACATTACCTAACCCCTCAGATGAACACCGTAAAAAATAAAAATAAAAACTGTGCTAAATAAACCATTTTTTTGTCACCTTACATCACAAAAAGTACAACAGCAAGCAATCAAAAAGGCGTTTGCCCACCAAAATAGTACCAATCTAACCAGCACCTCATCCCGCAAAAAATGAGACAATCGCCCAAAAAATTAAAAAAAATATGGCTCAGAATATGGAGACACTAAAACATTGTTTTTTTGTTTTAAAAAAGCTGTTATTGTGTAAAACTTACATAAATAAAAATAAAGTATACATATTAGGTATCGCCGCGTCCGTATCGACCAGCTCTATAAAAATATCACATGACCTAACCCCTCAGATGAACACCATAGAAAATAAAAATAAAAACTGTGCTAAATAAACCATTTTTTTGTCACCTTACATCACAAAAAGAACAACAGCAAGCAATCAAAAAGGCGTTTGCTCACCAAAATAGTACCAATCTAACCGGCACCTCATCCCGCAAAAAATGAGACAATCGCCCAAAAAAATAAAAAAAATATGGCTCAGAATATGGAGACACTAAAACATCATTTTATTTGTTTTAAAAAAGCTGTTATTGTGTAAAACTTACATAAATAAAAATAAAGTATACATATTAGGTATCGCCGCATCCGTATCGATCGGCTCTATAAAAATATCACATTACCTAACCCCTCAGATGAACACCGTAAAAAATTTTAAATAAAAACTGTGCTAAATAAATCATTTTTTGTCACCTTACATCACAAAAAGTGTAATAGCAAGCAATCAAAAAAGCCACACGCACCCCAAAATAGTGCCAATCAAACCGTCATCTCATCCCGCAAAAATCATACCCTACCCAAGGTAATCGCCCAAAAACAAAAAAAAAATAATGGCTCTCAGATTATGGAAACACTAAAACATGATTTTTTTTGCTTAAAAAATGAAATCATTGTGTAAAACTTACATAAATAAAAAAATAAGTATACATATTAGGTATTTCCGCGTCCGTATCGACCGGCTCTATAAAAATATCACATGACCTAACCCCTCAGATGAACACCGTAAAAAATAAAAAATAAAAACTGTGCTTAATAAACCATTTTTTGTCACCTTACATCACAAAAAGTGTAATAGCAAGCGATCAAAAGGTCACACGCACCCCAAAATAGTGCCAATAAAACCGTCATCTCATCCCGCAAAAATCATACCCTACCCAAGGTAATCGCTCAAAAACTGAAAAAATTATGGCTCTTAGACTATGGAAACACTAAAACATGATTTTGTTTGTTTCAAAAAATTAAATCATTGTGTAAAACTTACATAAATAAAAAAATAAGTATACATATTAGGTATCACCGCATACGTGACAACCTGGTCTATAAAAATATCATATAATCTAACCTGTCAGATGAATGTTGTAAATAACAAAAAATAAAAACGGTGCTAAAACAGCTATTTCTTGTTACCTTGCCTCACAAAAAGTGTGATATAGAGCAACCAAAAATCATATGTACCCTAAACTAGTACACAACAATACTGGCACCCTATCCCGTAGTTTCTAAAATGGGGTCACTTTTTTGGAGTTTCTACTCTAGGGGTGCATCAGGGGGGCTTCAATGGGACATGGTGTAAAAAAAAACAGTCCAGCAAAATCTGCCTTCCAAAAACTGTATGGCATTCCTTTCCTTCTGCGCCCTGCCGTGTGCCCGTACAGGAGTTTACGACCACTAATGGGGTGTTTCTGTAAACTACAGAATCAGGGCCATAAATATTGAGTTTTATTTGGCTGTTGACCCTTGCTTTGTAACTGGAAACAAATTATTAAAATGGAAAATCTGGCAAAAAAGTGAAATTTTGAAATTCTATTTCTATTTTCCATTAATTCTTGTGGAACACCTAAACGGTTAACGACGTTTGTAAAATAAGTTTTGAATACATTGAGGGGTGTAGTTTCTTAGATGGGGTCACTTTTATGGAGTTTCTACTCTAGGGGTGCATCAGGGGGGCTTCAAATGGGACCTAGTGTCAAAAAAACCAGACCAGCAAAACCTGCCTTCCAAAAACCGTATGGCATTCCTTTCCTTCTGCGCCCTGCCGTGTGCCCGTATAGCTGTTTACGACCACATATGGGGTGTTTCTGTAAACTACAGAATCAGGGCCATAAATATTGAGTTTGGTTTGGCTGTTAACCCTTGCTTTGTCACTGGAAAAAAATTATTAAAATGGAAAATCTGCCAAAAAAGTGATATTTTGAAATTGTATTTCTATTTTCCATTAATTCTTGTGGAACACCTAAAGGGTTAACAACGTTTGTAAAATCAGTTTTGAATACCTTGAGGGGTGTAGTTTCTTAGATGGGGTCACTTTTATGGAGTTTCTACTCTAGGGGTGCATCAGGGGGGCTTCAAATGGGACCTGGTGTCAAAAAAAAAAACAGTCCAGCAAAACCTGCCTTTCCAAAACCATATGGCATTCCTTTCCTCTGCGCCCTGCCGTGTGCCCGTACAGCGGTTTACGACCACATATGGGGTGTTTCTGTAAACTACAGGATCAGGGCCATAAATATTGAGTTTTGTTTGGCTGTTAACCCTTGCTTTGTAACTCTTGTCTCTTCACGCGTAAATGGATGACGTGTCTCTTCATGCATAAATGGATGACGTGACTATGTTTTCTTTTTAACTGCCGTTTCTTGGGGGAAAAATTAGTTAACGCGAAGCATGAGGAAGTTCGGTTTTGCTGTGAATCAAATGACATGATTCAATACATTTTTATTGTGAATTTACAAGTAGTGTGTCTTGGATTTTTGTCTGATACATAGTGGGCTGAAGAACCCTTCAGAACAGCATCTTCATTTCCGTGGGGTTCAGTTCCACAAACCTTTAAAGTAGCTATGCCACCTTGCGTCATGTACTCGGTTATGCCAGATTTACAAGTGTATGTTGCAGTGATAAGTAACCAGTAATATTTCTTACTTTGAATAGCTTCATTGGCAGACTAATTGGCAGACTAATTGTAAGTAGGACAAAAGCATTCAATGTTTTACTAAAATAACATAAACTTGTGACAGTAAAGGTCAGGTCAGAGTACAGAGGGACATCATTTCACATACTTTCCTAATGAGATGTTTATTGTTAGGGAGAATAATGATGTTAGCCATATTTTCTAGAAAAAAATGTTGCCGTTAAAAAAGGTCATAATGTTTGTGGCCGTTTTATTATGCTGGAAATTGGAAGTCCAACTTGGAAAGTTTATTCTTCTAGAAAACAGTTACAGAAAGTTTTTACTTAATAGGATGAATTGCTGGCTGAGTGTGAGCAATAATAACTAGACAACCCTTCTGTAATTGTTTTGAATATGTCATATATTAATGCAGAACAGTGTGGATCCAGAAAGGAGCCGATTGTATTTTTCTTTTATTAAAATGTCCTAAATTCTAAGCAAGTTAGCATTATGGTACTACTGCCTGCCTATGCCAGATAGAATAGACACCTCAATATTATTAATGCTAATCTGGACTCAGAATCACTGTCTTAACAAACTGGACATTTGAAAGAGAGTGTAAACTGCTTCTATAACATTTTGCTATAATTTTAATTGTTGGTCATTCCATCAGACACATTTGCTTTATAATAGTTTGTTCACAGACTACAGACTGCATTATACAAAAGCCTGATGGATTCTCAAGGTAACATTGGTAAAGCTGATATTTCTAAAGCCCCTCAGCTCTTGAAGCAATTCCAGTCTTGATAATAGTATTTGAATCAGCTACTATTTAAGTAATTTCCTAACACCAATTGTGAACCTAGTTATATATTTTTTTTATTATTATTACATTTTTAATCCATAGCAGCTTATGCGAGGTATAGGCTCTCTATAAGGAGAACAGCTATGTATGGAAACTTAATGACAATAATTTATGGGAAAATTATATGGAAAGAGGTATCTCCCAGAGAAAGATATTCATTTTTCTACTACCACCTATTGGAAGGGACTCCCATTGAGTCAACGAGAAATACCTCTTTGCTTTTTATTTTTCCATTGGATATTGCCACTAAGTCTCCATACACAGCCGGTCTCCTTAAGAGAAGGCGGTGCCTCTCCTGAACTGCATCCAGTTCATCTCATTCAGCCGACCAGAATTCTACTCCATAGTGATAAAAGGAAAGTAACCTGAAGCAGCTGTCTGAGGATGGATATACAGCTTGGTTATTTTCCCTTGTCATGTTCCAAGGATTGCTAAAAAGTCAAATGTTAACTCATAGGGAGCTCCTTCCAATAGGTGATCCTAGTCAGATGGTTATTTTTGATTGAGAATACGTGTATGTACTTAATTCATAACATTTACATGGATATCATTAGGAAAGCTAGTAGAGAAAGATGTTTAGCCGTAGCTTTGCATTTTTGTTCTGCCTACAATCATTAATATACTTGATTTGTCAAGTATATAAGTGTGTCAACCCTCCTTGGTTGACACACTTCTATTACTCATGTGGGGATTGCCCCTTTCCAGTGCAAACACTGATTTGAAGGTTGTGAGCTGTCTGATATGGATTTTGGCCATACTAAAGTAGAGACAGGTGAGTTGATTTCAGAGGTCTTTTATTTAAAAGTTAAAAGTAAGTTGTTGCTGAAAACATCACAATTAGAGATGAGCGAATTTTAAAAGAAATTCAATTTGCCGGTTCACAGAATTTTTGGGGAAAACTTTGCGGCAAATTACGTAAAAAAAACTGGTATTTCCTGGCTGCAGAGAGCCTTTCTAGTGGTGTAGTACACTGTGCCTTGCAGTAACACGCATAGGGAGTCTGCTTTGGTAGTGAAATAATACTGTGAGTCCATATGACATGCAAATGACAGGCATCACACTTACTTCACTTATTTGGGCAGTTACGGGGCCAAAACTGACCTAATAACTGAAGTATCAACTCGACCTTACAGGTCGATGTTAGCGTCAAGAAGAAGCACAGTCCTTTTACACCCTCGTCAGTTGATTCCACATAGATTTCTATAGAGCATGTCTTCTGTGTTTTGTACCCACTCCTGCTTTTGGCTACCAAATCATAAGCCAATTCTGATGGGACCATACAGGCCTTATAGCTGTTGCACAAACAGGATCCATTGTGCGTCTCATTTTTCCTTCCTTCTGACAGATTAGAAGAAAGGTCCAATAAATGATGATGTCAGCAAGGCCAAAAGGCAAAATAGTGTCCCAGTCATGAAGTGGGGAGGGTGGTAACAGCATGAGAAGTCCACAGAGTGGACTTATGACATATTGATGAGGTGGAAGCAGCATGAGGAGACCACAGAGTGGCCCAATGGCAGAGTGTGGAGGTGGCGGCAACCGCAGCAGCATCAGGAGGATACTCCAGAGTGGCAAGGTGACATAGTTTGGAGATGGCAGCAGCAGGATGCCACAGAGTGGCAAGGTGACATAATGTGGAGATGGCAGTAGCAGAACCATCAGGAGACCACAGAGTGGCAAAGTGACATAGTGTTGAGATGGCAGCAGCAGCATCTGGAGACCACAGAGTGGCAAGGTGACATAATGTGGATATTGCAGCAGCAGGAGGATACCACAGAGTGGCAAGGGGACATAATGTGGAGATGGCATTAGCAGCAGGAGGATACCTTTAGAGTGGTAAGGTGACATAATGTGGAAATGGCAGCAGCAGAAGGAGGATAGCACACAGTGGCAAGGTGACAAAGTGCAGAGATGGCAGTAGCAGCAGCAGCATCAGGAGACCACAGAGTGGCAAGCTGACATAGTGTGGAGATGACAGCAGCAGCTGCATCAGGAGACCACAAAGTGATCCGGTGACAGAGTGGGGCGGTGGGTGGCAATACCAGTACCCGCTGATGAAGTTGGCTGAAAGAAGGAGCAGTTGGCATCAGATGTGTGGCATCAGGCGGGTAGTAGCATCAGAGTAGTAGCTGAGGCTGGTAGTCAGAAGAAACCGATCTCTTTTATCAAAGTGTTGGTGTGGCACCATGAATGATCTAGTCTGATGCATCAGGAATTGGTGGTTGGAAATCCTGGCTGATCCGCGCCTTATTCATCTTGACAAAGGTCAGTCTTTCCACATTTTGGGTGGACAGGCGAGTTCTCCTTGGGGTAACTATGGCCCTCACCGCAATAAACACCCGCTCTGATGCCACACTACTGGCCGGGCAGGACAGCTTTTCAAGGGAAAACTCTGCTAGTTGCGGCCACAAATCCAGTTTGGCTACCCAGTAGTCCAGCGGATCTTCAATGTGGGGTGGCAGGGTGCTGTCCAAGTATGCCACCACCTGCTGGTTTAAGTCCTGCTCCAGGTCTACCTGCTGCTGCTGCTGGTGAGTAGTTTCTTCACTATGCGGGTGAAGAAAGCTACTCACCAGTGACTGTAGACTCAGGCTGCTGCTGATGGAACTGGTACTGCCCCTTTCACCCCACCCCTCTCCAGCAGTCATGGCAGTGGAATGTGAACGCAGAGAGCCCCCCCGGTCAGACCTGTGAGAGGATGGACGATGGCGCAGATAGGCAGCGGCCAACTGACTACATAGGATGTCTCTGTAGTACTTCAGTTTGTCCTCCCTCTCGGTGGGTATAAAAAAGGCCCCCATTTTGGACCGGTAGCGAGGGTCCAACAAGGTGGAGAGCCAGAATTCATCCCTCTGCAGAATGGTGACAATTCGGCTGTCACTACGCAAGCAAGTGAGTATGCATCGTATTGTGTATTGTGAGCGTACATGTATTGTCGCTGACCGTAGTTACAGCTCCACACGTCGGTGCGTGTGGAGCTGTTTGGCAGACACCAACAGGGTCAAGAACTGGGCCACCTTCTGTTCTATATGTTTGTGCAGGGCTGGTACTGACTTTTTCACAAAGAAATGATGGCTTGGGACCTCTCCACCTCAGCTCGGCACAAGCCATTAGTTCTCTGAAAGGTGCAGAGTCCACCACTTGCAAAGGGAGGGACTGAGGCACCAGCAATTTGGACAGGAGCACATTCAGCTTCTGCGCCTTTGGATGCATGCACGCATACTGTTGTCTCTTGGCATTAGCTTTGGTGATCGATTGCTGATGGAATGACTGACGAGGAGTAGGAGCAGGACCATCTGGACCAGCAGAAAATGGGAATGACAGACAGTTCCCTTTGGCTAAGGTGGTGGAGCCTTGACTGGCTGAAACCGGGTGTGTGCCACTGAGTGATACAGTGGTAGCTGCGGCATGCTGGACCACCACATCGGAGCCACGGTTCTCCCAGGCCACTTTATGGTGATGCTGCATGGCCGTGGTGCGAACATTGGAACCCTGGCCACGCTTCACCTTCTGCCCACATATTCTACATATGGGCATGTTAAAATCCTCTGGCGGCTTCACAAAAAACTGCCACACCGCCGAGTCCCTGATTTTCCCCCCAACACTACTCACTGTCTGACTGCTACCGCCGCTGCTTCTGTGAACCCGTGCACCACTCCTTACTGGGCAGGTAGGCTATTGCAAAGCGGGCAGTCTACCCTCGGGCTGTTTGGCTCCTGACCTCCCACTGCTGCCACCCTTCTAACTCCCGGCCACGCTAGCGACTTGCTGGCTCAGCCATTGCCTGACAGGCAAGCTGCCACCCTCTTCTTCTGATGATGACGAATCCCCTTCTTCACCCGACTTCCAAGTGCAATCTTCAATGTAAAAGTGTTAAATAAACGCTATTAAAAAAAAAAAAAAGTGCAATCGGCTTCATCGTCATCGAGTAGTGTCTGCACGTCACTGATGTCCTCCACAACAGTCTCTGGGTCATGAGCCTGATCGCTTGCAACACAAGCTCCTGCGCCACTCTCCTCATCACTACTTGCATGCCTCTTCACTACTTGCTCGGTCTTGACTGGGCAGTAGCTGCTGACTGTCCTCTAGTAGCTTTTTCTCGCTGAAAAGTGGAGCTAAGCCCACAGCATATAGTACTTCTTGCGGTGAGGGAACAGAAAAGAACAGAGGCAGGTTGCGGACAGGTGAGGGCACAGGGCCTGCTCCCGGGCCATGCCAACTAAGGGTTGTGTCTGACGAACCCACCGACTGTTGGCTGGGGGTGTCTGATGTCACTTGGGATGTCGTGGATGACCGAGTTAACCAATCAAGAACCGCTGGGTTGTTGGTCAAGACATGACCGCTAGATGACACCGGGAGTTCAGGCCTCTCGCTGCGACTCCTGCTGCCACCCCCGCTTACTCTGCTGCGACATCTGCTTACGCCAGAAACATTTAGGCCTCTGTCACTCCACTGTGCATGGCCTGGCACTTCTCTGCCTGACATACTTGTAGCTGAACTAAACAAATTAAACAGAAATTAAAACACCCCTAAAAGCGATGAATATATATATTTTTTTGTACTGAAAAAGGCCACTAGATGCTTTCACCACAATTAACTGCAGAAGTGAATTGAGAATCTATTTTTCTGGTTGGACTGAAATACGCCACTATACGTTTTGACCAGAAAAAAATTAAAGAGTGAAGAGCGTATATATTTTTCTTGTAGTACTAAAAAATACGCCCCTATACGCTTTCACCAGAAAGAACTGCAGAAGTGAACTGAGAATATATTTTTTTTGTTGGACTAAAATAGGCCACTATACACTTTCACCAGAAATAACTGCAACAGTGCAATGTGTATATATTTTTCTTTTTTTACTGTAATACTCCCCTATATGCTTTTACAAGAAATAACTGCAGAAGTGAAATGCGTATATATTTTTCTTGTAGTACTAATATAAGATACTAAAGATACTAAGATATAAGCCACTAAAGGCTTTTCAACATAGCACTTGCAGCCCAATAACAAATAGCTGGAATGACAGAGCTGCCTAATGGCTATTTGGATCCCCAAATAATCTTTCCCTGCACTTGTAAATCTCTTTCCTATCAATGTCCCTAGTGCCTTCTGACATTTCTCCCTGCACTAAGATGCTGTGAAATTATTCCTCCCTATCTTTTCCCTGCACTTATACTGTAAATCGTTTTTTCTGTCTTTTTTTCCACAATCAGGTTTTTCCAATTGCTGTCCCTAGCGCCTTCACACGTCTGTCCCTGCACTCTGAACGCTGTAAATTGTCTCACTCTAAGATGGCCGCCGTATTTATAGGGCTTTGACATCACAGGACTGGCTGGATGCTGATTAGCTGCCTTCCAAGAGTTCCTTGCCCTATGTCCTCAGTCCTCACACATGTAGCCGCCATTTTAGGAAAAAAGTGATCCGTTACCACAAAGAGCGAGGAAATTCGCATTCGTTGTGAATCAA
Organism: Bufo bufo; assembly: GCF_905171765.1. Taxonomy (NCBI): domain Eukaryota; kingdom Metazoa; phylum Chordata; class Amphibia; order Anura; family Bufonidae; genus Bufo; species Bufo bufo. The sequence goes on along the minus strand of NC_053392.1, from coordinate 268,404,425 downwards.
ATTTTTCCTGAAATTCTAAACAAATTCCACTTTGTCAGCTTTGATTCACTCATCTCTAATCACAATCATTGCAGACTGGCCCTGGAAAAGAGTCACAGACACCTGAGAAAAGTCATCGTTATTCATGAATTCTTGTCTTCTACCTAGTTTTCTCCCTTTCTCTCTAGTAGAGAACTGCCAATCATCAGCAGATAGGCAGGAGAGCAGGAGATTATGAATAACCATGACTCTTCTCAAGTAGATTTGACTCTTTTCAAGGCCTGGGCTGTATTGATTATAAAGCTGGTTCTCGACAACCACTTTCTTTTAGCTCATGAGTGACACACCGCTGAAATCAGCATTTCTCTCACTACTTTATGCTGTCCTCAGTGAGGTCAGCATAAAGTTGATGACAGGTTCCCTTTAAATATGAATTAGTTTATATGAAAGAATAAAAATGGCAAACTGGCAAGCAGATATACCAAATATAATGGGTTTTCACAACATGTTCACAACTAAAAAAAAGATGTGATTCAATTTTTATGTTTTGTTTAACTGCTATCATTTTTCTGTACTAATTGAAAAATTGTAATCTAACAATTTTTGCATAAAATCCCGATTTTTTTCCCTATCATAATTATTCATACTTGCAGAAATTATCTCTGAATGTGTTCAAAGGCCCAGACTCAGTTTTCTCTGAGCTAGATAAGGAACAGTATATTTTTTGTATAAAGCAATCATTCAGTTACGTATATCTCATCAAACAGCATGTTAAACGACTGAACTGTAATGTTACAATGTGTTTACAACGCGTGTGAGAAAATTCTTGATATGTCCTGTGTGCCATTAAACTGCTGATTGCCAAAAAGTATCTGGCAATATGTTGTCATGTAGACCCTTTAGTAATTACAAACATTCTCTGTTGCAGCAGCCAATATTTCATAGTTGTTCCTTAACACAAAAAGATTTAAAGGTGTTGTTCTTGGGACCTTCCTAAAAAAATTGGCCTTCAGCCCTTGTGCTCCTCATGGTTTCTATTTAGAAGTTGTCATCACCACCTTTAGTTGTAGAACTTGGCAAACATATTCTTTATAAAATAAAAACATCTGGGTCTTCTATGCCTTTAGGCTAATAAAGAGATCTCAGATTAAGAATTGCATTTGGATTAATTGCTAGGGCAGATAGCAGCTTTGCTGCTTCGTAATAAGCCCCACCCCAGAATAAGTCATTTTATTTAGTCTTCCTTAAGATTTTCTTCACACATGGACATCAACTTTTGATGAACCTAACTAAAATATTAGAGAAAAGCAAAAAAACTAAATTCATGTTTACTTATTGTTAGAATTAGTCCCTTTATAAGATGGTCTGTAGAGAATTTAGCCACTACCCACCATCACTCATTGAATCCTTCAGCAGAATACAAGCTGCTTTTTCAACAGCTTAAATTCTATCTATAAAAACTTAGGAAGTGTGTGGATAGCTCACCACCCTCCTCAATACGGTAGGGGTGCTCTAGCCGAAAGACTGCTCACTCAGTCAGTCCAAGGAGTAAGCATAAATTATAAAAAAACGGCTGGCACTCACTATGTGGTTGCACATCAAACAATTATTTATTGGTAATAAACCGCTAGTTCAACAATGGAATAATAGCAGCAATACATACATTTGCACATTAAAACATCATTGTTAAAAGAACCCCTAAAAAATAAATAATAAAATACAATATATACTAAACTGGTTAGGTCGCAGTATGCACCCAATAAAGATCTCTTGGAAAAGTGTGTTAGTCCTTTGCCTGTTTGGCGATGCGTATCCAATTCAATATAGCAGGGATACTGTCTCTTTAAATGAGAAAAAATGTAGCCAAGTCCACAAGCTGTGTTAGTTGCTGCTGGGGGATAAAATCTCCCTCTCTATGATTATCTTCAGCAGTTCTTGCATTAGTGGATGTTGTAGCCTTCAACAATTAGGCATATAACAGATTCACAGGGAAGTTATGGCTTACCCACATAGACGAATCTCCGGCCGTCTGATTCAGCCGCTTGTTCCACTGCTCGCTCTCACACTCCCCGCTCTCTGGCGTTTACCACGTGATGTACCAGAGATATCGCGGGATTTGGGAATTTCAGTCCGGTAGTCTTGGTCCGATACTCTTAAGAGAGCTGCAGGTCAGATGAGGAAATGGAGCGCTCCACTTTGTAATAAATAGTTCAGATTTCATCTATCATATCCAGAAACTTGTTGTTGGCAGGGATATAACGCTAAACGCGTTTCGAGGACTTCAATCCTCTTCCTCAGTAGCTATACCCCTGTTATTGAATCCCCTCCTTTTATATCGTCATAAGCAGTCCACAAAATCTGGGCTGGAATCACTTTTTCTTATAATGCGATTTTTTGGTGCGTTTTTGGTGCGGTTTTAAAAACGCACGTGCGTTTTTTGTGGCATCGAAATGCCACAAAAAACGCACATGCGTTTTTTAAAACCGCGCCAAAAACGCACCAAAAAATCGCATTATAAGAAAAAGTGATTCCAGCCCAGATTTTGTGGACTGCTTATGACGATATAAAAGGAGGGGATTCAATAACAGGGGTATAGCTACTGAGGAAGAGGATTGAAGTCCTCGAAACGCGTTTAGCGTTATATCCCTGCCAACAACAAGTTTCTGGATATGATAGATGAAATCTGAACTATTTATTACAAAGTGGAGCGCTCCATTTCCTCATCTGACCTGCAGCTCTCTTAAGAGTATCGGACCAAGACTACCGGACTGAAATTCCCAAATCCCGCGATATCTCTGGTACATCACGTGGTAAACGCCAGAGAGCGGGGAGTGTGAGAGCGAGCAGTGGAACAAGCGGCTGAATCAGACGGCCGGAGATTCGTCTATGTGGGTAAGCCATAACTTCCCTGTGAATCTGTTATATGCCTAATTGTTGAAGGCTACAACATCCACTAATGCAAGAACTGCTGAAGATAATCATAGAGAGGGAGATTTTATCCCCCAGCAGCAACTAACACAGCTTGTGGACTTGGCTACATTTTTTCTCATTTAAAGAGACAGTATCCCTGCTATATTGAATTGGATACACATCGCCAAACAGGCAAAGGACTAACACACTTTTCCAAGAGATCTTTATTGGGTGCATACTGCGACCTAACCAGTTTAGTATATATTGTATTTTATTATTTATTTTTTAGGGGTTCTTTTAACAATTATGTTTTAATGTGCAAATGTATGTATTGCTGCTATTATTCCATTGTTGAACTAGCGGTTTATTACCAATAAATAATTGTTTGATGTGCAACCACATAGTGAGTGCCAGCCGTTTTTTTCTAATTTAAATTCTATCTATGTCCGTGCCTGCTAATGGGAAGCAAGACATTTACCAAAAATGAATCTGTCTGCACCACTGAAAGGAACAATCTCTAGGATTTCCTATTTCCAACATCAGTTTGACAAATTTTAGTTCTATTAGTTTAGTTCTATGAGTTCTGAGATTGAGGAGTGGAAAAATCACCAGGGCATGGTGGTAGGCCACACAAGCTCATAAAAAATGGAACTGCTAAAAGCGAGGGCATGTAGTACCAAATCCAATAACTCCTCACTTGCAATGCGCAAGCTCCACACTACAGATGTTGTAGAGTTAACACTCATGCTTTATGACATGTGTTACCTAAACTAAATGCGTTAAGTAAACACCTTCAATTGCTTTTCAATGGCTTTTGTTTCAAGATAACACGATGAGTTAAGAAATTTGAGTTAAGAGTTTGAGTGTTAACCCTGCTACATCTGTACCTCTCGAAACAATCTTGATAACTGTTCTTTAGGAGCTTTATGTATTCATCTTTATGGTTGTCTAAACAAACCAAGTGTTGCCTTAGTGGTTTCAAGCTGGACTAGTGAAGCAGAAATACATTCTCTGAAGTTTTATGACTTGAGCAAAGTTTTATCTGTGGAAAAAGAATAATGGTCTGGGGGTGTATTTCATGATTTGAACTGGGCGACTTAACTCCAGTAATATAAACCTCAGTGACAGTTCCCGAAAATTGAGTGCCATTAACTAAGTCATGATGGAAAGTGTATAAAATGGTTTGCAAGATTTTGTAAAGAACAAATTTCCTGGCCTGCAAATAGATGTCACCTCTATACTTGCAATGTCCCCCATACCAATTTTTACTGTCACTTTTGAGAGAGACAATTTTAAAGTAATAATAAAGTTAATTAAAAGATAATATTTAATAAAAAGTTTTGGGAAAACCTTTTTATAATATTTTCTTTTATATTATACAAGTTTGTACTATACCGAATTAAATAGTATCTGTTAAAGTGGCAGAAAAGTATTGACTTAACCCTTTACATTCCCTGTGTGCTATAGCAGTACCATGTTTGACCAACATCTTAAACCGATTTCAAGTGCTAAACACCTGAATAAACATGTTGTATAAGTGTTCATGTATTGAAGTAGGTCAGTTCAAGGTATGGTATTTGGCTGGAACTCTTAATTTCTCTTCTTACAGCAATAAGGCTGCCAGAAGGAGGAAGTCTGAGCTGAATTAATACATTTGTTACAGTGGAAGTAGAATGAAAACGGCTTTAACCTCAATCCAAGCTGCCTCTTTCATTTATGCCAGTGATAGGCTTTTTTCTAAGAAATATAGAATTTGGCATGGAGCCACTGTAAGTTTTTATTTTAAAGCAAAACCTAGATGTATATTTGTTTAAGGCTTACATCGATGATTACTTGTGAGTTCTGTCTCTACAAGGATTTTATTTAATATTGTTTCACATTTGGGATACAGATGCCCACTAGTAGAGCTTGTGGCGATTTTCCATTGTATTACTGCAATGATAGTTATCTGTAATAATAAACACATTTTTTTCAATATGTTTTAGAACTACTTTTGAGGATACTGATATTGCCCAGATCGGCACATAGCTTTCTCAAACTACCTTGGTTTTTAAAAGGACCTCTGTGTCCCACTCCTGTCTTGAACAGCTGCACAGCTTCACGTGACACTGTTTCATGTGGACACACAAAGTTATTTGAGCTGCCAAAAAAGAACAGGTTTATTTGTAGAGACCGTCCCTGATGCAATCTAAGTGACTTGTTATATTTTTCTTTTGTTCCAGAGAGAGGTACAAGTGTAATATAACAAGATAAATGCAAATGCCTAACTATGTAACATGCCTGAAAGACACAAAACTTGTGAAAGCAATTGAACGTAACCGTGTTATTTTAAAAATTTCATCTATCTTAATGAAAATAATTTACAAGACATAGGTGAAAAATAGAATTGAGATTAAACCAATCCAAAATATTCTCCTTTGACAAAGTCCTTGATGTTTGATCTCTTGTTCTTGGACGCTACTAAAGTTAAAAAGCTAGCTACTTACAGTAGGTGAAACCAATTTCATTTAAATTCATAATCATAGTAGTAAAGCACCTTATTATTGTAAGTTATTCTGAAGACAGTGGCAACTTCACTGTCCCCTTCTTGCTCTCTCGATTTGTCATGTCCGTTAGAACAATTACTATTGTTATTATTTATTATCAAAGCGCCATGCATTCCATAGCGCTGTACATATGAAAAGGGGTGCACATACATAATACAGACAATTGCACTAATCATAAACAAGACGAGTTACAAACTGGTACAGAAGGAGAGAGGGCCCTGCCCGTCAGGGCTTAAAATCTACATGATTATTTGTACATTAGAGATGAAGAACTTTCCTAAAATTAGTTTTGGTCTGATTCGGTCAAATTAGCCAAGGAATTTGATTTTAGTATAAATCAATTCTACGCTGAACGAAAGTGCTTTCAATGCCTGAAAAAATCTTTCTCTTTCATCAGAACTTTTTCCAAAAATCCACTTATCTCATGTCTATGCTGCTATCTAATGTTTGAATTCCTTTAAAGCCATCTAAGTAAAGAGAGCACCACCAGTAAGTGAGGTCTGCAAGCAGTGTTTGTATCTCATTATTTCTTATAATCTGTGTCTGAGGAAGGTCTGTTAATTATTAACCGAAACATTGCACTAAATTTGGTTGCCTTACCTGTAAATAAACACTTTCATGGTGCAGATTTCCTCCTACTTGCACTTGGTTTGGAACCCTATTCGTGCACCCTTTAGTATGAAGTGTGCTCATTCTCCCTCACCTTGTTTAAATGGGTGAAAGACCAACCATTTCTCATTTATTCTTACAGTGACCAAACACAGATAACTGTATATAAGTGATGTTGTGGACAGGACCTGGTGGCAGTGAGCATGAGAGCAATCTTATTGTCCCCCACTGACAGCAAGATTCAGCATACTGGACTTTAAAACGATAGATCCTTTCTTCATCTAGATAGGAAGAATTTCCAGGTGTATCTTGCAGCTGCTTAGGCCCTCTACCTTTGCAAAAAAAAATATGCACACTTAACCACTGGATTTCTTCTAGTTAGCAGTACAGGCGGGAGAATACATTTTGGATTCTCTACTAGTGTTGAGTAATTAAAGTCAAATTTACTTTGATCTGAATTTCAGGAAAAATGTGATTTGCCACAAAGCTGAATTTCATCACGCTTCATGGTAACAAATCTATTTTTCCTGAAATAATGGCAGTAAAGAAAAAATATATACTCACCTTATCCATTTGCTCGCTGAGAGACCATCATGATTGAAGATACTGTGTGAAATCTTGCGCTGAGTGATGTGAGACATCACCAGCAGGCCAGCGTGACGATGTTTAGCGTGGTGTCTTCAATCAAGATGGCCGCCGTACCCTCTCTACAAGCAAATAGATCTGGTGAGGATGTTTTTTAAAAAATCTGATTAATCCCAATTGTTGCATCAGATGCCGCGATCAGTGATGAATGTGGCATCTGAGGGGTTCAATGATTGGGGGCTACGAGATCAACCTTTAATTGCACCCATTACATACTAGTGTTGAGCGAACCCGAACTGTAAAGTTCAGGTCTGTACCGAACTTTGCGAGTTTGGGTACCCGAACCTGAACTTTGCCGGAAAAGTTCGGGTTCGAGTTCGGTGTTCGGGCATTTAATAAAGCTTTTGAAATGCTGCAGGGCAGCCAATCAACAATTTTTTAAGCCGTGGGTGCTTTGAAGCCATCATAGCCATGCTATGGCATGACTGTGATTATCCGGTGCATCATGTGACCCAACCTCTATACAAGTTGGATCACGTGTAGCACCGCCCATCAGCTCTGAGTAGTGCAGGGACAGGAAGCAGGCAGCTGAAGCAAGGGACAGTGCTAGGAATCTGGCCATTTGTTTTGTGGGTGACCTATAATGATTTTTTGTGGGTGAAATACACCAGCTTTAAACCCCTGACACAGAAATTTTATAATAAATCTTAATACATTTTTTGCGAGTGCAATGGACCATTTTTGTACCCCTCACACAAAAATATAGTTATATAGTTAATCCGTCTGTTAGTTCGATGGGTGACATATACCCATTTTTGGTGTGAGATACATGTGCACTTTGTACGTGACAGGAAAATTAATATAGTTAATCTGTCTGTTAGTTCAGTGGTTGACATATATCCATTTTTGGTGTGAGGTACACGTGCACTGCATATGTGATAGGAAAATTAATATGGTTAATTCATCTGGTAGTTCAGTGGGTGACATATTCTCATTTTTTGGTGTGAGGCACACCTGCCCTGCATATGTGACAGGGAAATTAATATAGTTAAACCGTCTGTTAGTTCGGTGGGTGACATATACCAATTTTTGGTGTGAGATACAGTACATGTGCACTTTATACATGACAGGGAAATTAATATAGTTAAACTAACTGTTAGTTCGGCCGGTGACATATACCCATTTTTGGTGTGAGGTACACATGCACTTTATATGTGACAGGGAAATGAATATTGTTAATCTGTCTGTTAGTTTGGTGGGTGACATATACCCATTTTTGGTGTGAGATACACGTGCACTTTATATGTGACAGGGAAAGTAATATAGTTAATCTTTCTGTTAGTTCGATGGGTGACCTCAAAGAATGAGGAGAGGATCAAATAAGGAACGTGACCCTGGTCATGGTGCTGCTGGTGCTGGTGGAGCTCCTGTTGCAGGTAGAGGACGTGGTCAATCTGTGCCAGCTTCACGCCCAAATGAAACACCTTCCTCAGGTGCACGTAGGCGACAGAACTAGGGTTGAGCGAAACCGAACTGTAAAGTTCGGGTTCATACCGAACTTTAGGATTTTTAGACCCCGGAACCGAACCCGAACATTTCAGTAAAAGTTTGGGTTCAGGTTCGGTGTTCGGCGCGTTCTTGGCGCTTTTTGAAAGGCTGCAGAGCAGCCAATCAACAAGAGGTTAACTGTCTGACCTTAGAAGCCATCACAGCCATGCCTATTAATGGCATGGCTGTGATTGGCCAGAGCAGCATGTGACCCAGCCTCTATATAAGCTGGAGTCACGTAGCGCTGCACATCACTCTGCTGTTACAAGTGTAGGGAGAGGATGCTGCTGGACTTGTGATTTCATGGAGAGAATAGGAGAGAATCTAACTCAGTGATCTACAGACAAATAGTTGTGTGGGTGCAGGGCACAATTTTTTTTACCCTGCCCTAAGCCCATTGACCAAAAAAAACCAACTTTTATTATTCTGTTAGTTAGGTGGGCGGCGGTAGCGGCGGCCATTTTATGCAAGCTCAGTGCACCATCACCATTGCAAATCACAATTTTTTTGGGCAATCTACAACATCTCGATTAGTCGGTGTGCAATTTAAACTATAAATACACCCATCATTTTCTGGGGTTTAAAAAACACACATTTTTTGTCAAAAAACTGTATTTTCCTGATCTGCAAGTGTTAAATTCAAGTTTAATATATACATATTTTATATTCTGTTACCAAAAAAACACTTTTTTGGCAATCTACAACATCTGGATTAGTCAGTGTGCAATTTAAGCTAGAAATACACCCATCATTTTCTGGGGTTTAAAAAACACACATTTTTTTTGTCAAAAAACTGTATTTTCCTAATCTGCAAGTGTTAAATTCAAGTTTAATATATATACAGCTTTCATATTCTGTTACCAAAAAAACATTTTTTTGGCAATCTACAACATCTGGATTAGTCAGTGTGCAATTTAAGCTAGAAATACACCCATCATTTTCTGGGGTTTGAAAAACACACTTTTTTGACAAAAAACACAAATTTCAGGCCTTGCAGCATCAGCATGTGTGAAATTACAGGCTTATATACTGCTGTCAAATTCAGTTGTTAAACAAACACTCGTTTGGGCACAAAAAATTTAGTTTGGTGCACCAATATTGAATTTAGGTCTACACTGGTTCAGGCCGTGTGAGATACACCCTCTACATACAGGGGTTTGATTCAGGCATTTGAAATACCGCCATTTGGTGCACCAATATTGAATTCAGGCCTACACTGGTTCAGGCCGTGTGAGATACACCCTCTACATACAGGGGCTTGATTCAGGCATTTGAAATACAGCCATTTGAAATACAGCCATTTTGTGGAAAGAAATCCTTAATTCAGGCCTACACTGGTTCAGGCCCTGTGAGATACACCCTCTACATACAGGGGTTTGATTCAGGCATTTGAAATACAACCATTTGAAATACAGCCATTTTGTGCAAAGAAATATTTAATTTAGGCCTACACTGGTTCAGGCCCTGTTAGGTTCACCCTCTACATACAGGGGTTTGATTCAGGCATTTGAAATACAGCCATTTGAAATACAGCCATTTTGGGCAAATAAATATTTAATTCAGGCCTACACTGGTTCAGGCCGTGTGAGATACACCCTCTACATACAGGGGTTTGATTCAGGCATTTAAAATACAGCCATTTTGAGCCAAAAAAATCTTTAATTGAGGCCTAGTCTGGTTCAGGCCGTGTGAGATACACCCTTTACATACTGTCGTTCTATTCTACTATTAATTAAACACCCATTTAGGGCAAGATCCAAAATTCAAAAAATATGAGGAGAGCATCAAATAAAGGACATGCCCCAGGTCGTGGTGCTGCTGGTGGAGCTCCTGTTGCAGGGAGAGGACGTGGTCGATCTGTTCCAGCTACACGCACAAGTGAAACCCCTTCCTCAGGTGCGGGTAGGCGACAAAACCTGCAGCGGTATTTGGTTGGGCCTAATGCTGCTCTACGAATGGTGAGGCCTGAACAAGTACAGGCGATAGTAGATTGGTTTGCTGACAGTGGATCCAGTTCCTTCACATTGTCTCCCATCCAGTCTCCTGCTGAAAGACCACAGTTGGCACCTGCAGCCGATGTCCATCAGTCTTTCACCTCACCCCTTTACAAATCAGCCAAGCAGTCTGAGCCCCAAGTCATGCAGCAGTCTCTTCTGCTTTTTGATGACTCTGTTAGCAGGGTTTCCTAGGGCCGTCCACCTAGCCCTGCCCCAGAAGTGTTAGAGATTGAGTGCACGATGCCCAACCACTTATCTTTCAAGATGAGTACATGGGAGGACCATCGCAGCACTTCTCGGATGATGACGAAACACAGGTTCCAACTGCTGGGGCTTTCGAAAGTGTGCAGACCGACAAGGAAGGCAGGGGTGAAGACTGGGTGGAAGATGATGTGGAGTACGATGTGGTCCTCGACCCAACATGGAATCAAGGTCATGTGAGTGACCTTTGTATTTCGGAGGAAGAGGCGGTGGTCGCACAGAGCCACCAGCACAGCAGAAGAGGGAGCAGGGGTGCAAAAGCGGAGTGGCCGTCCTCTAGACAGTACGCCTGCTACTGCCCACGACAGTAAGGGCGTGGCAGTTCTTCAGACAATGTGCTGATGACAAGACACGAGTGGTTTGCACGCTGTGCAATCAGAGCCTGAAGCGAGGCATAAATGTTCTCAACCTGAGCACAACCTGCATGACCAGGCATTTAAGTGCAAAGCACGAGCTGCAGTGGAGTAGACACCTCAAAAACCAAAGCAGCTCCTCCTGCTTCCTCTTCTGCTGCAGTCTCGGCCTCTTCATCCACCTCTGGAGTGACAGTGCCACCTGCCACCCCGCAAACAGAGGATCTGCCAGCAACACCAACACCTGGGTCACCAAGCATCTCCACAATGTCCCAAACGCTGGAGAGGAAGAGGAAGTACCCCCTACCCACCCGTGATTTCTAGCCCTGAATGCCAGCATTTCTAAATTACTGGCCTTTGAAATGCTGTCATTCCATCTGGTGGAGACGGATAGTTTTAAAGGCCTTATGGCGTTGGCTGTCCCACAGTACGTCATGCCCAGCCGCCACTACTTTTCAAGGCGAGCCATCCCTTCCCTGCACAACCAAGTAGCTGACAAAATCAGGTGTGCACTGCGCAACGCCATCTGTGGCAAGGTAGACCTGACTACGGATACGTGGACCAGTAAGCACGGTCAGGGCCATTATATCTCCATAACAGCACACTGGGTAAATGCAGTGGCGGCTGGGCCTGAAGCGGATAGCAGTTTGGCGCATGTCCTTCCACTACCGAAGATTGCAGGGCGCTTCAGTTTGCCTCCTGTTGCTTCCTCCTCCTACTCTGCTTCTTCATTCTCTAACAGCTCCTCATCCAGTCAGCGTAACACCTTCACCACCAACTTCAGCACAGCCAGGGGTAAACGACAGCAGGCTGTTTTAAAACTTATCTGTTTGGGGGACAGACCCCACACCGCGCAGGAGCTGTGGACGGGCCTTGAACAACAGACCGATGAGTGGTTTGTGCCAGTCAGCCTCAAGCCCGGCCTGGTGGTGTGCGATAATGGGCGAAATCTCATAGCAGCTCTGGGACTAGCCGATTTGACGCACATCCCTTGCCTGGTGCATGTGCTGAATTTGGTGGTGCAGAAGTTCATGAAAAATTACCCCAATATTTCAGAGCTGCTGCAGAAAGTGCGGACCGTCTGTGCGTGCTTTCAGCATTCTCACCCTGCTGCTTCTCACCTGTCCGCGCTGCAGTGTAACTTCGGCCTTTCCGCTCACCACCTCATATGCAACATACCCACAAGGTAGAACTCCCCCTTACACATGCTGGAGAGACTGTGCAAGCAGCAACAGGCGATAGTGGAGTTTCAGCTGCAGCACGCACGGTTGAGTCGCTTTGCGGAACAGCACCACTTCACCACCAACCAGTGGGCCTCCATGCAGGACGTGTGTGCTGTGTTGCGTTGTTTTGAGTACTCCACCAACATGGCCAGTGCCGATGATGCAGTCCTCAACGTTTCTATCCCACTTCTATGTCTCCTTGAAAAAACACTTCGGGCGATGATGGAAGAGGATGTGGCACACGAGGAAGAGGAGGAGGAAGAGGGACCATTTCCATGGTTATCAGGCTAGTCATTCACAAGTGGCTCCGAGGCTGGGTTCCTGCGCCAACAGAGGCCATGTACACAACTGTCCAGCCAGGGCACAGTTCTGCAGGATAAAGAAGAGGAGAATGATGAGAAGAGGGAACCGTGTTCACAGCAGGGTGGCACCCAAAGCAGCTAATGGGCATCAATGAAGCGTGGCTGGGGGGATACAGCAGACACAGCCGATACACCTCCCACAGAGGACAGCTTGTCGTTGCCTCTGGGCAGCCTGGCACACATGAGCTACTATATGCTGCAATGCCCGCTGTGTTGCACACATTCTAACCAGTGCTGATTACTGGGTGGCCACCCTATTGGATCCCCGCTACAAGGACAACATGCTGGAGCGTGATCGGAAGATGAGAGAGTATAAGCATACGCTGGTAGACGTGCTGCTGATGGCATTCACACCTGACAGTGGGGGCTCCAAATTGGGCACCTGGCCTGAGCTTGCCCTTTATGCCTTGGAGGTGTTGGCCTTCCCTGCAGCAAGTGTATTGAACGAACGTGTGTTTAGCACGGCAGGGGACGTTATCACAGACAAGTGCAGCCGTCTGTCCACAGCCAACGTGGACAAGCTCACATTCATTAAAATGAACCAGGCATGGATCCCACAGGACTTGTCCGTAGACACCTATTGTTATACTCCAGCGAACCTTCTCTTTGCATTCTCTTTTCTAATACCCAATGTTTTTCCCAAATTTATTAAAAAATAATGTCTTCCCAAATTTATTAAAAAATAAAAAATAAATGGGAAAAATTTTAATAAAAAAACAACAAAAACAGTGTTGGCTACCTCCTCCTCCTCCACCGCCGCTTCCACCTACACCGCCACGTCCATCGCCTCCTCATCCTCATACTCCACTTTGACTCTGCCTCCTAGTTTAAGATTTTTCTATTTTTTTTCTATTCTATATTATTTTAAGTCATTTCCCTATCCACATTTGTTTGCAGGGCAACTGTCCTGCTCTTACCCCAATTTTGCTTCCTTTTGCAGCCCTCCAGCCCTTACTATGACTATTTTACAGCAATTTTAGTGCACCGAAGTTAAGGTTCAAGTTCGGGTCAAGTTCGGGTCCCAAACCCAAACTTTAACCCAAAGTTTGTCCGAACCCTGCAAACCCGAACATCCATGGGTTTGCTCATCCCTATATACAACGGAATGCATTTCATGGCAAATTTCTTCATGAAATTTAGCGAAGCAGACTAATCGAAATGATCATAATTTTGCTCATCACTATTCTCTACTATGATTATATGGAAAACTGTATGATTCCTTCTCTAAGCACATATTAAAACTTTTATAGTGATGGAGGCATGCTTAACGTGTAAAATTGGGAATTGGGTAGAAAAGGTCCCTAAGTGATGGCGGCGCTTGGGAAGTTGCCGCTTTTGATTTCTCTATAATCTTGGCCTACTTGTTGTGCCCTGTAAGAACCACATAAAAACATAGTTAAATATCAGCTGTATCAGATCAAATCAATTGCATAAAAAATTAACATAAAGAAACGCAAAAAAAATGCAAGTTTGGATTTGACTAAAATTATAAACACAAAAGGATTAAAAAATAACAGCTACAGTACATTCATGCGCTGCACCAACATGGTTAACTCAACTTTGGTAGTTAATTTTTTTTTAAAACAGCCGAGTAAAGACAATCGCTGTGAACTTTTCCTTCAGCTCCATTAAACTTAATTGTCTTGAATGCTCGCAATCAGAAGTAATGGGGAGGTTTTCACATTTCATTTAGCAGAATTCATGCAAGGATAAATGTGTTTATAAATGTGTGGCATTGCCAGGTAAATCCAGCTTATTTTATAGTTACCCAAACCAGCTGTGAATATATAAGTGAAGAAACACATGAATATTCATATGGAAATGCTTTCAGCATTTCTGTACAAACGTAGAATTAGTGATTAAGACAAAATCACCAATAAAAACTTATTGCATGCACAATTCACTATATTCAAGTGTCTTTAAGGCTAGAAGGGTCATTAATCTCCCTACTGTGAGAACTACATGCTTCATGGGGAACAGAAAGTGACAACCATTGTAGCCATTTTTTGCACAGTCATGAGCTTGTCGTTTGATTTAGCCCTCTCTGTTCTCTCTACTAGGAGACGAACAGAGCAATTCTACAACAGAGCTATTACTATTGCACAATACACAGTATGGCTGCTTATGATATATACATACCTTCCTCTGGATCAACTTGCAGGATAACAGGCCGAACTGGGTGGACAGATGTCTTTTTTCGCCCTTATAAACTATGTTACCATGTTTCTATGTTACATTACATTGAATAGAAATCCAACCAGTAGCCTATGCTATATTTTAGGCAGAACTAGTGTATGCACATCTGAGAAATTACTTTTGCAAATACAAATACTAGAGATGAGTGAATAAAAAAAATATATCATTACCCGGTTTGCCGATTTTTTGGGGAAAAATTTGGTTTGATCCGAATAAATCCACGGCTAATTACTTTAAAAAAACATCTATTTCCTGGCTGCAGAGAGGTGGCGGCAGCATCAGTAGGCCGCAGAGTGGCAAAATGACAGAGTGTGTAGTTGGCGGCAGCATGAGAAGACCACAGAGTGGCAAGGTGACATAAAATAGAGGTAAGAGCAGCAGCTGGAGACCACAGAGTTCCAAGGTGACATAGTGTGGAGGAGAGTGAAAATACCAGTACCCGCTAAGGATGGTGGGTAAAAGAAGTAGCACTTGGCATCAGGTGTGTGGCATCCGGCAGGTGGCAGCATCAGAATAGTAGATGAGGCAGTTAGCCAGAAGAAACCAGTCTCTTTTGTCAAAGAGTTGGTGTGGCACCATGGATGCTCTAGTCTGATGCATCAGGAATTGGTGGGTGGAAATCCTGGCTGATCCACGCCTGATTTATCTTGACAAAGGTTAGTCTCTCCACATTTTTGGTGGACAGGTGAGTTCTTCTTGGGGTAACTATGACCCCGCCGAACTAAACATCTGCTCTGATGAAACACTAGTGGCCGGGCAGGACAGTTTTTTCAGTGTAAACTCGGACAGTTGCGGCCACAAATCCAGTTTTTCTGCCCAGTAGTCCAGCGGATCTTCAAGGTCAGCTGGCAGGGTGCTCTCCAAGTATGCCGCCACCTGCTGGATCAGGTTCTGCTCTACGTTTAGCTGCTGGTGAGTAGTTTCTTCACTATGCGGGTGAAAAAAGCTGCTCATCAGCGACTGTAGAATCAGGCTGCTGCTGATGGAACTGGTACTGCTCCTGCCACCCCACCCCTCCCCAGCAGCCATGGCAGTGGAATGTGAGCGCAGAGGGCCGCCCCGGTCAGACTTGCGATAGGATAGATGATGGCGCAGATAGGCAGCGGCCAACTGACTACATAGGATGTCTCTATAGTAGTTCAGTTTGTCCTCCCTCTCAGAGGGTGTAAAAAAGGGTCCAACAAGGTGGAGAGCCAGAAGTCATCCCTCTGCCGAATAATGACAATTCGGCTGTCACTACCCAAGCAAGTGAGCATGCAGTGGTCCATTTGAGCAAGTGACTCAGAGGGACTCCCTGCCTCCATCTCCACTGCATACTGCCACGGTGTGTTTCGGTCCTCTGCCTCATCTTCCTTATCGTCCTGTGACTCAGTTCGCCCAGGCAAACGAGGTGCAGAACAGCTTGAGACTGCCGTGCCCTGTACATGTGGTATGCTTGAGGGGCACTGTGAATTGTCCCTGCAGTGGAGGCTGAGGACACGGTGGAGAATGAGGAGGCAGAGGCGGACATTGTCGCTGGACAAACAGCGCGGCAACGTGGAAGCGGAAGTGGCGTCACCTGGCCAAGTTTCTGGTTTGGCTGTGCAGGAACCACATTCACCCATTGGGCGGTATACTGTACTGTCCCTGACTATAGCTACAGCTCCACACGTCGACACTGCCGTGCACTTTGGCAGACAATGGCAGGCTCAAGGACTGGCCCAACTTCTGTTTTACATGTGTCTGCAGGGCTTATACTGCCTTTTTGGCAAATAAAAGTTCTCTGAAAGGTGCAGAGTCCACCACTTGGAAAGGGTTGGACTGCAGCACCAGCAACTTGGACAGGAGCACATTCAGTTTCTGCGCCGTTGGATGTGCACGCATACTGTTGTCTTTTGGCAATCGCTTCGGTGATCGATTGCTGATAGAATGCATGATGAGTAGTAGGAGGAGAAGGAGCAGGAGAATCAGGACCAGCAGATGATGAGAAGGACAGGTGGTGGACTTGACTGCCAGAAACCGGGTGCTTGCCAGTGGGTGATGCAGCGGTTGCTGTGGCAGGCTGGATTACTACATCAGAGCCACGGCTCTCTCAGGCCACATTATGGCGACGCTGCATATGTTGATGTAGGGCCGTAGTGCCAACATTGGCACCCTGGCCCCGCTTCGCCCTCTGCCCACAGATTCTACATACGGCCACGTTCACCTCCTCCAACGGCTTTAAAAAAAACTGCCACACTGCCGAGTAGGGGATTTTACCCACAACACTACGCACTGACGGACTGCTACCACTGCTGCCTCCTTGAGCCCCTGCACCGCTACTTCCCGGGCAGGTAGGCTCCCGTGGTGGTCTATCCTGGGCGCATTTGGCTCCCGACCTCCAACTGCTGCCACCCTGCTGACTCCCGGCCACTCTAGTGACTTGCTGGCTCTGCCGCTGGCTCACAGGCAAGCTGTCACCCTCTTCTCCCAATGATTATGAAGCCCATTCGTCACCCGGCTCCCAAGTGTGATTAGCTACATCATTATCATTGAGTACTGTCTGCTCGTCACTAAAGTCCTCCACAACCGTTTCTGGGTCAGGAGCCTGACCGCACTCAACACCAGCTCCCATGCTACTCTCCTCATTACTACTTGCCCGCCTAGCGGAGGAAGTGGCGGATGTCTCCTCCACATCTTGGCTGTTGCTGCTGACTGTCCTCTAGTAGCTCGTCCTCGTTGAAAAGTGGAGCAGAGCCTACAGCATATAATACTTCTCTTAGGGTTGTGTCTGACGAACCCACTGACTCTGGGGGTGTCTGATGTAAGTCGAAGATCGAGTCAACCATTGAAGAACCGCTGGTTTACTGGTCACGACACGACCGCTAACTGACACTGGGAGCTTAGGCCTCACGAAGTGACCCCTGCTGCCACGGCCCCTTACTCTGCTGCGACCTCTTAGGACTCTGCCACTCCCCTGTGCAGGACCTGGCACTTCTCTGCCTGACATACTGTTAGATCAAATAACCAAATGTTAGATCAAATATTTTTTATTTTGCCACTAATACACAGCAAACAGGGCTTTAAAATATATCACTGCACCGCTAAACGGCAAATAGGCCCAATTATTTTTCTATTTTTACACAAAAGGCTTTTCAAAAAATAAGTGCAACAATGAAAGGCGAATATATTTGTATTTCCCCAGTAATACACAGCTAACTGGTCTGTAAAATATCTCACTGCACTGCTGAATGGCAATTAGGCCCACATTTTTTTTCTATTTTTACACAAAAGGCTTTTCAAAAAAGAAGTGCAACAATGAAAGGCGAATATATTTGTATTTCGCCAGTAATACACGGCAAACTGGGCTGTAAAATATCTCACTGCACCACTGAACGGCAATTAGGCCCACATTTTTTTCTATTTTTACACAAAAGGCTTTTCAAAAAAGAAGTGCAACAATGAAAGGCGAATATATTTGTATTTCGCCAGTAATACACGGCAAACTGGGCTGTAAAATATCTCACTGCACCGCTGAACGGCAATTAGGCCCAAATTTTTTTCTATTTTTACACAAAAGGCTTTTCAACAGAAAAGTGCAACAATGAAAGGCGAATATATTTGTGATTCACCAGTAATACACGGCAAACTGGGCTGTAAAATATCTCACTGCACTGCTGATGGGCAAATATATATATATTTTTTCCACTTATTCATGCAAAAAAGGGCTTTAAAACAGATACTGTAACTGCACCGTTGAGCAGCAAAGATATTTTTTCTTTTTCCACTAATACACACAAAAAAGGGCTTTAAAACAAATAACTGCACCGCTGAGCGGTAAATATATTTTTCCTTTTTGTACTGATACACACAAAAAAGGGCTTTAAAACATATAACTGCACCATTGAGCGGCAAAGATATTTTTCTTTTTTCCACTAATACACACAAAAAAGGTCTTTAAAACAGATAACTGCACCGTTGAGCGGCAAAGATATTTTTCCTTTGTCCACTAATGCACACAAAAATAGGCTTTAAAACAGATAACTGCACCGTTGAGCGGCAAAGATATTTTTCCTTTGTCCACTAATACACACAAAAATAGGCTTTAAAACAGATAACTGCACCGTTGAGCGGCAAAGATATTTTTCCTTTGTCCACTAATACACACAAAAATAGGCTTTAAAACAGATAAGTGCACCGCTGAGCGGCAAATATATTTTTCCTTTTTCCACTAATACACGACAAAAAGAGCTGGTTTTTTCGTACTTCACCACACAACGGCTAATAAGCCCTTTTTTCCCACTAATGCAAGCAAAAAAATGCTTTAGAACATATAACTGCACCGCACTAGGGCAAATAAAAAGTAGAAATATTTCCTTGTAATAACCCCTGTTAATGCATGTATCAAACAGCCCTTGCACCCTAATAAGAACGGTTTGATGGAATTACAGAGCTGTATAATGGCAATTTGGGTGCCCAGTCAGTGCTGCAAGGTCTAATAGGATTGTTCCTATTACCCAGGCTGTCACCTACCCGAATGAACCCTGTTCAACAGAAAGGCTGTGGATCAATTCCTCCCTATCCTTTTCCTACACCTTGAATAATCTTTCCCTGCATTTGTAAATCTTTTTTTTTTTTTAGCACACTGACGATTTTTCTATCACTGTCCCTTGCGCCTGCAGACACGTCTCTCCCTGCACTAAGTATGCTGGTGAATGGCAGAATCTAAGATGGCGTATTTATAGGGCTGTGACATCACAGGGCTGGCTGTCTGCTGATTGACTGCATGCATGTCAGTATGGGTGATCCCGCCTTCCCAGAGTTCCTTTCTCCATGTCCTCACGCGTGCAGCAGCCATTTTAGGAAAAATGTGATTCGTTAACACACATTTTTCCTTAAATTCGTAACGAATTCTACTTCGTCAGCTTCGATTCGCTCATCTCTAACAAATACTATTACGTATAGATATAACTTGGTTTCATAAGTGGTTCATCTATCTAGTTCTCTATTTGGAGATAAATGCTCTTTGCTGACACTGCTGATGGGGTCCAAGAGACATACACTGGCCTTAGAGATTAAATAGCTATTGGCCAAAGACTTATTCAATTGATCCTCTCGTCCACTCTTTCCTTGCAAACATGCATGACTTGACCTATAGATTTTGCATGTTTATTTCAGTAAGAAAAGGGAAATAAGCTGCCAGTAGACACATTGCCTAGCAGTATCTAAACTCCTAAGAGAACAAAGTTTGATGGGGGGTTGTCAAGCTGTCTGCACAAACACTAGATAATCAGCTGATCCCGCTAAAACCAACTTTGTGTATTGCTAAATAGAGATGTCGCGAACATAAAATTTTCCGTTGGCGAACGGTGAACGCGGACTTCCGCGAATGTTCGCGAACGGGCGGACCGGGCGAACAGCCATAGACTTCAATAGACAGGCGAATTTTAAAAACCACAGGGACTCTTTCTGGCCACAATAGTGATGGAAAAGTTTCAAGGGGACTAACACCTGGACTGTGGAATGCCGGAGGGGGATTCATGGCAAAACTCCCATGGAAAATTACGTAGTTGACGCAGAGTGTGGTAAGTTGAATTCGCAATGCGATTAATATAATCTGCATCAATCGCATTGCAAATTCAACTTAGAGCTAAGTTCCTAATGGTTGTATTGCTAGAATTTACGAATATAACGAATATAGCACTATATTCTCAATCTTCGTTATATTCTAGCAATACAACCATTAGGAACCCAGCTCTAAGTTGAATTCGCAATGCGATTAATATAACCTGTATTAATCGCATTGCGATTACAACTTAGTCAAATTTGTGACACTGCAGCTTCAGAATGAATCTAAGATGGATGCTGTCCTTGCTTTTTGATAGGAGATGGGAGGGTCTGGGAGGGAGGGTATGCTGATTGGCTGGAATGTGTCTGCTGACTGTGAGGTAAAGGGTCAAAGTTTGCTCAATGATGATGTATAGGGGGCGGACCGAACATCGCATATGTTCGCCCGCTGCGGCGAACGCGAACAAGCTATGTTCGCCGGGAACTGTTCGCCGGCGAATAGTTCGGGACATCTCTATTGCTAAGTTACTAGCATCCACAGCTAGTAGTCTCTGGTTAGGTTACAATACCTGAGTCATCTACTAATTTGGGGTGACTTGTAGTCATAAATATTGTATTCTGAAGCAGAAGAGTTTTAACCAAAAGCATGTAAATACATGGCAAAATGCTTTAATCTCAGGCTACATTCACATGACCATATATTGCTACAAGCTCTGAGTTGAGTAAATGATGATATAGCACCCACAGATGTCTGGGACTATACAGTACTTCCATGTACCTCTGACTTCCTTTTGTCTCTACTGTGTTCATGACACCTAGATCTGATCTTCCAGCTTATTCGCATTGTTACTGCTTGTGCCAATGTTAACAATTGGTATTTTTATATTCTTTTCAGGAAGAAGTGTCAATATTAAGTCAGTGGGCCTTGTTGGCAGACATGGCCCTCAGTCAAAGCAACCTTTTCTAGTTGCTTTTTTCAAAGCAAGTGAAGTTCTGCTCCGATCAGTCAGAGCAGCAAATACTAAAAGGAAGAAACAAGACAAGAACAAGTCTACAGCTCAACATGATGCATCAAAGATGCCCACCAATGCAGGTAAGAAATACAGATGTAGCAGCGTTAGCACTCCAGCTCTTAACTCAAATTTCTTAACTCATAGCGTTATCTTGAGACAAAAACCATTGAAAAGCAATTGAAGGTGTTTGCTTAGATTAGATAACACAACTCAGAAATCTCAGAAAACAGGAGTGTTAACTCTACTCCATCCATACATTATAAATAACAGTTCATCAATTAGCACCTGTTGGTGATGTCCATTAACAGATAATACATAAAATGAAGGCTTTCTCATGTTCTTTATGTTGATCATATTTTCATTCATGATGCAAGACTTTCACAACCATTATTTCATACCTCCCATATAATTTCAGATAACATCTGGGGTTGACATTTTTTTCATTAAAAATGCACCAAAAATGAAGGCTAAAAAATGGCAAAGACTGCAAAAATCTGTAAAATAGCATAAACAGCAAAAACACACACAAACAAACAGCTATAAGAAATATTGTAATATATCTTATCAGAGAAAAATGCCTTGTTCTAGAGTTATCAACTGTTCCCTCCTCCCTTCTTTTCTAAAATAACCTTGCCTCTGAAATTTAGAGCAATATGTCTAGTAAGACCAATACGCCACCTTCTCACTGAAGGATCAGCTTACCTCATACTACAGAGGTTTATGGGAAGGGGAGGAGTGAGCAGGAGCTGATTGAGACAGGACTGCGGGAAACACACCAAAGAGATAATCAACTAAATAGACAGTCTCTGTCTCAACCCAAGTGCTTTATTCACATTCATGTATGTCAGTACTTTTGTGTAATGTCCTCCATGATCTTCAGGATGCTACTGGGTGAGTAAGAGAAAGTTAGGAAGCAGATTCTTCTCTATTTTAGGTGCGCTAGAAAAACCAGATGTCATGGAAGGGCTAGAAACATTTTTGTTACTCATCTTCAATAGTGTTGATCGCAAATATTCTAATCGTGAATTTTTATTGCGAATATTGGCACTTTGAGAATTCGCGAATATCTAGACTATAGTGCTATATCTTTGTAATCGCAAATATTCTAGATTTTTTTTTCATCAGTACCCATGATCCCTCACTGCTTCTTGCTTGTGGGCCAATTAGAAGGCTGCGATATCTTTGACTTTAGGAGTAGTGTTGATCGCTAATTTTCGTATCGCAAATTTTTATCGCCGATTTTCGCAATCAAGAAAATAATGACTGGAGATAACGAATTCGCGAATTCGCGAATATATGATAAATATTCGCCCAAATATTCGCAAAATATTGTGAATTAGAATATTGCCCCTGCCGCTTATCACTGATTTTCACACACTGTACTATTAATTAATGCAAATTTTGTTGAAAGGTTAGGTACTCTTTAAGTTTACATCTATCACACTGTTATACTACATATACAATATGGCTATATGTATCATATCTAAACAGATAACACTAGTACTAGTACTATTACATGTACCTAAATAATGTAGATATTTTATTATTCAGTTAATAAATTCATTCTGCACAAATGAAGATTACAGATGCAGCCAGGCTAAACTTGATGGTTAATGTGTTAAGTAAAGAACGGCAAGAAAAAGCTAACTTTTCAATGGATTTCAGTGTCTTTTTATTATGAGATAACCAAGATAACACTGTGCCATGTGTTATCAGAGTAAATTTTAGCTCGGCTACATCTGTAACTCATTTGTATATTATATTTATTTTGTGAAAGCATATACCGCAATAAACATAACACATGATTATCACACAATATGGGTCCTTAAAGTTTTGAATTAAGTGAAGGTATGTACAATAGGTGTAAATGTCAGCTAGGGTACCAAAATATTTAACTATTAAGCAGGACAAATTCGTATAAAGTACAACAGATAATAAATAAAAGAATGTGAGAATTACCATAATAAAGCATTCATAATACATAAAATCAACCATGAATGCCCCTAATAACTAATTTTTGTTATGTCTGTGCACAGATTACAATACAAGTGAACAGAAGCAGGCTTGCAAAAAACATGAGCTCTATGTCAGCTTCCGTGACTTGGGCTGGCAGGTAAGGATTTAACTTTTTGTTTTTCAGTCCCCTTTTTGATAAATTATATATTGCCAGTAATGTTAACCAATTAATATTGCTGTCAGATTAAAACAGGATATGTTTGCTCATACTGTCAGTGATATACATAGACAGTCGGGGGCCCCTGTTCAACTATGTTGGTCCTTTGCTGTTTAAGAGGTCATTTTTCAAGAGTGAGGATTTCATCTTGGTGCTCCATATTCCTTACCATGACTCCCTCTAGTCTATCTATCTAATGGATAGAAATAATCCATTAGTAATTTCTAGCCAAGGAAACCATGGTCCTTTTTTTAGTGGTATGAGGCCCCCTTGCCTATATGGCCCCTGTACAGCTGCACAGGCTGCACCAATGGTATGTATGCCCCTGTATATTTTCACTACATAAAAGTAAACTTGATTAGTCAGCAGGCTATTTGTATACTTTGCATGTTTTATTCATCTTTTGTCAATGTCACTTTGGTTCATCATAACTGAAAATTAAAAGAATATAAAAATACTATGTTGGCAAACCAATTCACTATTCTTACTAATTAGTTTAAATAGGAGTTATATTACATATACTTACATATGGTAGTTAAAAAAAGTTGAAAAAAGACATACGTCCATCGAGTTCAACCAAGGCATAGGTAGGGATACGAATCCCAAAAGGAATTGAGACTCAGATTTTTACACATTTTCATAAGCAGTAATGTTTTTTATGTTTAAGAATTCGTCTAAACCCTTTTTGAAACTGTCCACTGTTCCTGCTGTGACCATGTCCTGAGGAAGTCTATTCCACAGCTTCACAGTTCTTACAGTAAAGAAGCTTTGACGCTTCCGGAAACTGAACTTTTTCCTCTCCAATCGGAGGCAGAGCCCCCTTGTCTTTTGAGCGCATTTTACATGGAACAACTTTTCACAGTATTTTTTGCATGGCCCATTTATTCATTTGTACAGGTTAATCATGTCCCCCCTCAGATGTCTCTTCTCAAGACTAAATAAATTCAATTCTTTTAATCTTTCTTCATAACTAAGACCCTCCATGCCCCTTATCATTTTAGTCGCTATCCTCTGTACTTTTTCAAGCTGCAGTGCATCCTTTCTATGAACTGGTGCCCAGAACTGAACTGCATATTCCAGATGAGGTTGCACTAACGCTTTGTAAAGTGGTAATACTACATCCCTGCCCCACGAGTCCATGCCTCGTTTAATGCATGAAAATATCCTGGTGGCCTTAGAAGCAGCTGATTGACATTGTATGCTGTAATTTAATCTACCATCCACAAGGACACCCAAATGCTTCTCTATAAGTGACTCTCCCAGTGCTACATCACCTAGGACATATGAAGCACAGAGATTATTACTACCAAGATGCATAACTCTACATTGTCCAAATTGAACCTTATTTGCCAAGTTGATGCCCAATTAGTGTTCAAGTCAGCTTGTAGTTTATGGACATTTTCCATAGACTGTACAGTTCTACACAGCTTAGTGTCATCTGCAAAAATAGATATGGTGCTTTTAATCCCCTCCTTAATATCATTAATAAATAAATTAAATAATAAAGGGCCCAGCACTGAACCTTGGAGTACACCACTTATAGCCTGCGACCATTCTGAATAGGAATCATTGACCACAACTCTCTGGACACGGTCCTTCAGCCAGTTTTCAATCCAATTACAAACTATACTTTCCAAGCCTATAGACCTTACTTTACCTATTAAGCGTCTATGAGGGACAGTATCAAAAGCCTTTGCAAAATCCAAAAACACTACATCCACTGACGCCCCTCTGTCCAAGCTACTACTCACCTCCTCATAAAAACAAATCAGGTTAGTCTGACAACTTCTGTCCTTGGTTAACCCATGCTGGTTATCACTAATAATATTATTAATAGTCACATACTCCTGTATATAGTCCCTTAAGAGTCCTTCAAACATTTTTACCACAACGGAAGTTAAACTAACTGGTCTATAATTACCTGTGAAGGACCTTTATCCTATTTTAAATATGGGCACCACGTTTGCCTTGTGCCAATCACTTGGCACTGTACCAGTACCTAGAGAATCTTTAAAAATTATAAACAGGGGCACAGCAATGACTGAACTGAGCTCTTTAACCACTCTTGGGTGTAATCCATCTGAACCGGAGCCTTGTTCACATTTACCCTATTTAACTTCTCTTGGACCATATCTACAGTTAGTACATCCAGTGATATACTCAAATGGCTAACAGCCCCGGCGCGACAGATATCAGCTCCTTTCTCTTCTTTTGTATATACAGAGCTAAAAAAAACTATTTAGTAACTCTGCCTTTTCCTTTTCTTCAGTGACTACCCCACCTTTACCATTATTAAGTGGACCTACCTGCTCACACCTAGGTTTTTGAGCATTTATATATTTAAAGAATTTTTGGGGATTTGTTTTGCTCTCTTTTGCTACCTGCTGTTCGTTTAGTATTTTTGCAAATTTTATCTTTTTTTTATAGATTTTATTAAGCCCTTTGTAATCTTCAAACGCTACAGCTGACCCCTCAGTTTTGTATTTTTTAAATGCTCTCTTTTTTATTTTTATTGCTCTTTTTACAGTAGCTTTAAGCCACGCGGGGTTTAATTTTAGCCGTTTATACTTGTTACCTAAAGGGATACATGTTTTGTGCAATTACTCAATGTGGATTTGAACCTCTCCCATTTATCCCCAGGCTATGCCCTGAAATGCTGCCCTTAACACAGGAAAATTTGCCTTTTTGAAATTCTGTGTCTTTGCTCTGCCTGAAAGAGTTTGTTTTTTATAGTTTAGGGGGGATAAAATTATATTGTGGTCACTATTACCTAGTGTTTCTAGAACAGTAACATTACCAACAAGTTCTGCATCATTAAAAATTACCAGATCCAACAGAGCATCGCCCCTAGTGGGAACTTCTGCAAACTGGCTCATAAAGTGGTCCTGCAGAAAGTTGAGGAATTTTCTTCCCTTTGCGGTTGAGGCAGAACCATGACCCCAGTCAATATCTGGGAAGTCAAAATCTAGCATTATGACCACTGTACCAGTCTGTGCAGCCCACTCTATTTGTTTATACAGTTGCATTTCTATCTCTATAGATTACACCAAGTATTATTTTTCAGTGTTTATATCCCTTTGAACTTCCACCCATAAAGTTTCCACATCCTCACCATCCGCACCTACAATTGCATCTTTCACACTTGTCTTCAGATCACTCCTCACATACAGGCACACACCACCACCTTTTCTATTGACCCAGTCTCTCCTAAATACAGTAGTGTAAAACCCTCAATATTAACATCCCAGTCATGCGAAGAGTCCAACAATGTCTCAGCCACACCAACTACATCTACACTGCATGCAGAATTATTAGGCAAATGAGTATTTTGACCACATCATCCTCTTTATGCATGTTGTCTTACTCCAAGCTGTATAGGCTCGAAAGCCTACTACCAATTAAGCATATTAGGTGATGTGCATCTCTGTAATGAGAAGGGGTGTGGTCTAATGACATCAACACCCTATATTAGGTGTGCATAATTATTAGGCAACTTCCTTTCCTTTGGCAAAATGGGTCAAAAGAAGGACTTGACAGGCTCAGAAAAGTCAAAAATAGTGAGATATCTTGCAGAGGGATGCAGCACTCTTAATATTGCAAAGCTTCTGAAGCGTGATCATCGAACAATCAAGCGTTTCATTCAAAATAGTCAACAGGGTCGCAAGAAGCGTGTGGAAAAACCAAGGCGCAAAATAACTGCCCATGAACTGAGAAAAGTCAAGCGTGCAGCTGCCAAGATGCCACTTGCCACCAGTTTGGCCATATTTCAGAGCTGCAACATCACTGGAGTGCCCAAAAGCACAAGGTGTGCAATACTCAGAGACATGGCCAAGGTAAGAAAGGCTGAAAGACGACCACCACTGAACAAGACACACAAGCTGAAACGTCAAGACTGGGCCAAGAAATATCTCAAGACTGATTTTTCTAAGGTTTTATGGACTGATGAAATGAGAGTGAGTCTTGATGGGCCAGATGGATGGGCCCGGTGCTGGATTGGTAAAGGGCAGAGAGCTCCAGTCCGACTCAGACGCCAGCAAGGTGGAGGTGGAGTACTGGTTTGGGCTGGTATTATCAAAGATGAGCTTGAGGGGCCTTTTCGGGTTGAGGATGGAGTCAAGCTCAACTCCCAGTCCTACTGCCAGCTTCTGGAAGACACCTTCTTCAAGCAGTGGTACAGGAAGAAGTCTGCATCCTTCAAGAAAAACATGATTTTCATGCAGGACAATGCTCCATCACACGCGTCCAAGTACTCCACAGCGTGGCTGGCAAGAAAGGGTATAAAAGAAGAAAATCTAATGACATGGCCTCCTTGTTCACCTGATCTGAACCCCATTGAGAACCTGTGGTCCATCATCAAATGTGAGATTTACAAGGAGGGAAAACAGTACACCTCTCTGAACAGTGTCTGGGAGGCTGTGGTTGCTGCTGCACGCAATGTTGATGGTGAACAGATCAAAACACTGACAGAATCCATGGATGGTAGGCTTTTGAGTGTCCTTGCAAAGAAAGGTGGCTATATTGGTCACTGATTTGTTTTTGTTTTGTTTTTGAATGTCAGAAATGTATATTTGTGAATGTTGAGATGTTATATTGGTTTCACTGGTAAAAATAAATAATTGAAATGGGTATATATTTGTTTTTTGTTAAGTTGCCTAATAATTATGCACAGTAATAGTCACCTGCACACACAGATATCCCCCTAAAATAGCTAAAACTAAAAACAAACTAAAAACTACTTCCAAAAATATTCAGCTTTGATATTAATGAGTTTTTTGGGTTCATTGTGAACATGGTTGTTGTTCAATAATAAAATTAATCCTCAAAAATACAACTTGCCTAATAATTCTGCACTCCCTGTATGTGTTCTTCTAGTACCATAGCCTCCAGCTCCCCCATTTTTCTAGCTAGACTTCTGGCATTTGTGAAAATACATTTTAAATTACTATTACCTGTAAAGTGAATATCCGGGATTTTTTGGTCACGTTGGTTGATTTTTGTATGTAACAGCTTCTTGTTATCAGCAGTTCTATTTTTCATAAATGTATAGTTATGCCCAGTCTTCTCGCTAACCCCAGCCCCCACTAAATCCCCACTGTCCCCTTCTCTAACCCACTCTCTATCTACACTATCTACCCCCTTATTAGTATGACCTCCCACCCCTTTACTTTTTGTCCTGACTTTTAAACACATCAGAGCATATGTTACCTGATTTGATTTATCAACCTATGCATGCAGCAGATATAAATAACCATGAGCAAGCTGTTACTTTCCATCTAGATGCCACTAAAACACTAAATAGATGTAGGTTTGTGATACCATACAATCTTCTGTTTAAAGGGAAAGTTCTCTATAAACTCCATAAATCACCCAGTAACATGTTACATGCTCTGCCCCATCATCTTCTATCTTGAAGATCTACAGAGATATCATTCACTAGAATGGGATCTGAGATCTCTGAGTCATAAGATGAAGGTGCACAGAACCTGGAGGTGCCAAACACCCTCTGCTTTCTAATGATTGGTAAAAGTTACAGAACACATACATATCTACACCAATGCCAACATTCATATCTCAGTGATATATCATAGGTTCCTTCTCAATGTGATATTACTTTTATTTAAAATCCATTTGCTGTGTATGCTTTGTTATAGGATTGGATTATTGCTCCAGAAGGCTATGCAGCTTTCTATTGTGATGGGGAATGTTCTTTTCCACTTAATGCTCATATGAATGCCACAAATCATGCAATTGTGCAAACTTTGGTGAGTAAATCTAAACTCTGTATGCATATTGCCTTGAAAAAGTATTCACACCCCCTTGAACTTTTCCAATTTTATTTTTGCTACACACCCACAAACTTAAATGTATTTTATTGGGCTTTTATGTGATAGAAAAATCGTAAATGGGATACAGCGGCTCACCCCTATCTCGTATGGGTAGGTGCTCACCCTCTGGTCCTACCCTCAGGACCACAAAGAATTAAGAAACGTATAGAGAGAGTGAGGGGGCACACACAGCAGGGAACCACCAGATGGATGAATAATTGATTTTTAATACTCTAAAAACAAACCCCTAAAAGAGCATAAAACGTACATACAATTACAAAATTACTGATAGCAGCCTATAATTCATGTACACATAAAACCACTGTAGCAGCCTATAATTGATGTACACATAGAACCACTATTGTGAATAGCAATATCAGCTGGGCAGCTGCAATGATCTGGACTCTACTATGGGTACAATGGAATAAAGTTCATCCAGACAATGTCCCAGTTCGTACAATGCTGCATTGTACGAACTGGGACATTGTCTGGATGAACTTTATTCCATTGTACCCATAGTAGAGTCCAGATCATTGCAGCTGCCCAGCTGATATTGCTATTCACAATAGTGGTTCTATGTGTACATCAATTATAGGCTGCTACAGTGGTTTTATGTGTACATGAATTATAGGCTGCTATCAGTAATTTTGTAATTGTATGTACGTTTTATGCTCTTTTAGGGGTTTGTTTTTAGAGTATTAAAAATCAATTATTCATCCATCTGGTGGTTCCCTGCTGTGTGTGCCCCCTCACTCTCTCTATACGTTTTTATGTGATAGACCAACATAATGTAGCAGGTGTGTGTAAAGTTAAAATAATATGATACATGGTTTTCAAAATATTAAATAAATAAAATTCTCAAAGTGTGTGTATCCAGGCCCCTGTACTCTGATACCCTTAAATGAATCCAGTGTGACAAATCACCTTCAGAAATCACTTAATTAGTAAATAGAGTCCATCTGTGTGTAATTTATTCTCAGTAAAACTACTGTTGTTCTCTGAAGGTCTCAGAGGTTTGTTAGTTAACATTAGTGATCAAACAGCATTATGAAAACCATTGAACAGACCAGACAGGTCAAGGATAAAGTTGTGGATAATTGCAAAGCAGGGTTAGGGTATAAAAAAAATCCCAAGCTCTGGACATCTCATGGAGCACTGTACATGCCATCATCTGAAAATGAGTGTTGAGCGTGAATATTCTAATCGCTAATTTTTTATTGCGAATATAGTACTATATCTTCGTAATCGCGAATATTCTAGATTTTTTTTTTCCACTAGATAAACCTAGAATCTATTTTTTATTTATTATATATAGCTTATCTTTATTATCCTATCATCTATACCTTTTTTTTTATAGTTATCATTGATGCTATATTATTATATTTTTTTTAAAAATTATTACCTATAACATACAATAAAAAACATATAACAGACAATCACACAAAGGCTGTATGCCAAAAGCTAGGTATGTGCAAGCCAACAATCTATCCATGAGACAGGTACAGTCAGCATACCTTACAATGTTAGCTTTGTGTGCAATGAGATATTCAAAACCAGATCTCATCTGACTGAGTGCCATTAAGCCTCAAAGTTGCTTGGTTTGAGTTGGATGGCATGAGGGACCTGCACGCCTAGATCATTATCATTTTGGTGACAAAATTGCTAATATTTTTTTTTTGGATGCCAGCTAACTCTTCTCTCACTGCTTAGGAGGGCTACATAAAAATGTTCAGTTTTCTAATTGTCCTAACATTTATATTTAATAACCTTTCTATGCTGTTTTGTCATGTAAACTCATTTGCATAAATATGAGCATAGGGGGAAGACATGCAAATTCTACTAATTTGCATATCTTTCCCATATGCCTATGTTTATGTAAATGAGTTTACATGACAAAACAGTATAGAAAGGTTATTGGATATAAATGTTAGGACAATTAGAAAACTGAAAATGTTTATGCAGTTCTCCTAATCAGTGAAAGAAGATGCCAGTTAGCTGGCATAAAAAAAAAATAATAATTTTGTCACCCTAATGATAATGATCTAGGTACGCAGATCCCCCAAGCCATTCGACTGTACCTGTCTCATGGAAAGGTTATTCACTTGCACATACCTGGCTTTTGGCATATAGCTTTTGTGTGATTGTTTGTTATAGGTAATTAAATTGCACAAAATACATGCATATTACATTGCCGATTTTTGCAATCATAAATTTGTGAATATTCAGCTACATATTTGTAAAATATTGCCTATGCCGTTCATCGCTACTAAAAATGGAAGGAGTTATGGCACAACTGCAAACCTACCAAGGCATGGCTGCTCACCTAAACTGACAGCTCAGGCAAGGAAAACACTAATTAGAGAAGCAGAAAAGAGGCCCATGGTCACTCTGGAGTTGCTGCAGACATCCAGTGCTCAAGTTGGACAATCTGTCCACAAGACAACTATTAGTCATGTACTTCACAAATCTGGAAGAGTGGCAAGAAGAAAGCCATTTTTGAAAGCAAGCTATAAGAAATCCCATATGCAGTTTGCCACAAGCCATGTAGGAAACACAGCAAACATGTGGAAGAAGGTGCTCTGGTCAGATGAGACCAACTTTTTGGTCAAAATGCAAAACGCCATGTGTGGCGGAAAAATAACACTGCACATCACCCTGAACACACCATCCCCACCGTGAAATACGGTCGTGGCAGCATCATGCTGTGGGGATGTAAAAGACTTGAGACTTTGGTAGAGGTTTACCTTCCAGCAGGAGAAAACCCTAAACATATAGCCAGAACTACTATGAAATGGTTTAGATCTAGGGATGAGCGAATCGACTTCGGATGAAACATCCGAAGTCAATTCGCATAAAACCTTATTCCAATATTGTACGGAGCAGGAGCTCCGTACAGTATTGGAATGTATTGGCTCTGATGAGCATAATAACTTCATTAATTAATTTGTACTGTAAAAAAAAACATTTCCCAAACTCGGGTTCGGTTCCAAGGTAGTTTTATGCGAAGTTTTATGCAAATCGACTTTGGATGATTGCTGACTTCATTCAGGTCAGAGCCAAAGGCTGGATGGCTTTGCAGCCACAGCCAGCCTGGTTAGGGGGTGGATAGTATTGTATGCTGTACAGGACTAGTGAGAGATTCATAGTTACGCATGAGCTGTAGTTATGGAGCACCGGGGGACAGGTAATAAACATGCTGTCAGTGATGATTGGCTATGATCACATGCACAATGTACTGCATTTGATTGGGAGTGCAGGGCCAGCCCGCTAGGCAACTTTTAATAAGTATCAATGCAAAAGATGCTAGTCTCAACAAGAGAGGGAACATACAAATGTAGAAAAATCTCAGAATACCCCTTTAACTATTTGACACTCATTGACTGACAGTCTAAATCAGGGGTGCACTAACGTTTTCTGGGAGGGGGCCACATTGTAAGACTGAACCAATGTCAAAGGCCAAAAATAAAATTTGAAGGGGTATTAACAACTAGAATATTGTACTTATGGCATATTGAACATACATTATATACCATTAATGTCTAGTTACAGTTCCAGGACTCCCATCTAATGGGATAATACATGAACAAAAAATGTGAACAGCCACAAGACATAAATATACATGTCTGTCACCAGAGGGTTGGGGGCAGCACAGAATGGTATCAAGGGCTGCATGTGGCTCCCGGGCCACAGGTTGTGCACCCCTGGTCTAAGTAGGCATCAGATTCAGTTTAAAGGATAAGACTGAAAAGGGACAAACAAGAACAACACCACGCTTCTAAGCAGGACAGAATTCGGGTCGCTTCCTATCTAACTGCTTTCTGGCTAGAGAGGGGTGCCAATTAAGAAGCACCTCCTTGGCCACTGGCCCCTGCACAACTACACAGGTTGCACGTGTGGTGTGTCCAGCACTGAGACTTGTGGTGCTCCTTTTATCATTTTGATATATGTTAGCCTATGTTGAAGATTTATCATTATTAATATTATGACGTTATATGTAGTTCATGTAAACAATGCATTTTATTTCCTGTTGCAGGTCCACCTCATGTTTCCTGAACATGTCCCCAAGCCATGCTGTGCACCAACAAAGCTTAATGCCATCTCTGTTTTGTACTTTGATGATAGCTCCAACGTTATTTTAAAGAAATATAGAAATATGGTTGTAAGGTCATGTGGATGTCATTAAAGACAACATCTTCAAAGCAGAAAACTAGGGAGAGCTAGAGATCAAACACATTGCATCATCATCGTGATACACATGTACAGTTTTATGTATATATTAGAATTTTGTAATTTATTTTGATATAAAATTGCATTAATTAAATGTGACAGAATCTATAAGAAGCACCAACATTTTATTTAAATGAGTTAGGATAAAATAACATTTTCTTGCCAGAAACAAGCATTTGTATTTTCTGGAGGCATAGACATTGTTACTATTTAATGATGACACAGTAAGTAATACTTTATACCCATACAGTTGTTATGTAGTATTTATTTAGAAATTAACCTTAAAACACAATAATTAGTCATATCTAGTCAATTTAATGCATTAAAATATTTTAGAAAATCTTTTGGAATAGTTTTTTTTCAAATGACATTTCTTCAACAAGCCCCTTAAGGGGTTATCTCATTAATAATGTAATTAATAATAATCAGACATCAGATAGTACATGTAGCTTGCCTGCACCCAAATATCTCCCCATTCATTGTTCCAATTGCTCTGCTAGATTTATTTAAAGCTTGCAGCTCAGGAGGTGTGTCTTTTCTCAGGAGGCATTTCCTTTCTGCTGCAGTTCTCTCCCTGTAACTGTCACAGTTCATCACAGTAGATATAGCTGATGTAAATTGAAGGATGGAACTGAGCACATGCATCCACCAGTGATGTAGACAGAGCGATAAACAAAGGAACAAACAGCAGATACATTTTATTGAAAAAGTCAGTGGCTTTAATTATATGCAAATACAAAAGTAGTCAGATCCGGGTGTTGGTTTGAAAAATGTGCTATATTTTATGGGACAACTTTAAAGGAAACAAGATATCAATAGTAATAGTAAACAAGAAATATAGTTGTAGAAAGATTTCTTCTATCTTCGACTGGTAGCTGGCTGATGAGGTGAGGCTTTAGAATCTTTTTGTCCTGCTACAGAATTACCAAAGGAGAAAGCTTCTCCTCCAGCCAGTTATCTCACAGACAGAAACATGAGCATGAGAAGAAGAGAGACGTGGCTGAGCTACTGGACCATACAGAAGATTTCTTCATTTATTTTTATTTGTAATAGGATACAATATATGGCCAAAGGAGCTTAATAGAGGAAGGGCTGGGATATATATATATATATATATATATATATATATATTTTTTTTTTTTTTGCCTTTTATGTCCAGTGTTCCATAAATCAGTTATTACAACATAATTTAGCCATATTTCTTTTTTGCTGAACATTTTATGTTAAATTCACTCTCATCAGAATTGTACAAATTTTCTTCAATTTAAAATCAGTTCCATTCATGTAAATATGTCTGTTTTGGAAGCAGCCCGTTTATTTGTGCAAGCCCCATTCAGATGGGTGTGAACATCCATACAAAGGTCCATTACAACATCATACTACAAATATCATATAGCGCTACATTACAGTATTGAAACGCTGTCAGGAATAACATTGCAGTAGCTTATGTAGATCATATATCAATTTCTCATTAAGATTAATATGTGTAATAAATTAAAGACTATATTTCTGCCTTGTCTTGACGAACAATACAATGTTTAAAATTGCAACTTTTAAATTGATACCTAATATAGTGAACACCTTAAGTGTCCGTAAACAGTGTTGTTGCTATGTTAAATGTAACAAAAATGGCACATAGCTGTTCCATCAACGTGATATATGTAGAAAATGCCCCTAGGATCCAGATGTCACACATGAAACCATTCATATCAGCTATTTCATATCAGACATCTCTGACAATCTTTACCCTAACATTTGGTAAGAATTGCAGTAACTTTTCCAAAGTTTTCAATAATGTAATTTACTGTATAATGTAACTGCAATGTTCTTTTTAATTTCCTTAAGACAATTCACTCTCTATTAAATAAGAAACCATAATGATACAGTATATATATATATATATATATATATATATACAGTACAGACCAAAAGTTTGGACACACCTTCTCATTCAAAGAGTTTTCTTTATTTTCATGACTATGAAAATTGTAGATTCACACTGAAGGCATCAAAACTATGAATTAACAAATGTGGAATTATATACATAACAAACAAGTGTGAAACAACTGAAAATATGTCATATTCTAGGTTCTTCAAAGTAGCCACCTTTTGCTTTGATTACTGCTTTGCACACTCTTGGCATTCTCTTCATGAGCTTCAAGAAGTAGTCCCCTGAAATGGTTTTCACTTCACAGGTGTGCCCTGTCAGGTTTAATAAGTGGGATTTCTTTCCTTATAAATGGGGTTGGGACCATCAGTGGCGTTGAGGAGAAGTCAGGTGGATACACAGCTGATAGTCCTACTGAATAGACTGTTAGAATTTGTATTATGGCAAAAAAAAGCAGCTAAGTAAAGAAAAACGAGTGGCCATCATTACTTTAAGAAATGAAGGTCAGTCAGTCAGCTGAAAAATTGGGAAAACTTTGAAAGTAAGGGCTATTTGACCATGAAGGAGAGTGATGGGGTGCTGCGCCAGATGACCTGGCCTCCACAGTCACTGGACCTGAACCCAATCGAGATGGTTTGGGGTGAGCTGGACCGCAGAATGAAGGCAAAAGGGCCAACAAGTGCTAAGCATCTCTGGGAACTCCTTCAAGACTGTTGGAAGACCATTTCAGGGGACTACCTCTTGAAGCTCATCAAGAGAATGCCAAGAGTGTGCAAAGCAGTAATCAAAGCAAAAGGTGGCTACTTTGAAGAACCTAGAAAATGACATATTTTCAGTTGTTTCACACTTGTTTGTTTTGTATATAATTACACATGTGTTAATTCATAGTTTTGATGCCTTCATAGTCATGAAAATAAAGAAAACTCTTTGAATGAGAAGGTGTGTCCAAACTTTTGGTCTGTACTGTATATACACTGCTCAAAAAAAAAAAAAGGGAACACTTAAACAACACAATGTAACTCCAAGTCAATCACACTTCTGTGAAATCAAACTGTCCACTTAGGAAGCAACACTGAGTGACAATCAATTTCACATGCTGTTGTGCAAATGGGATAGACAACAGGTGGAAATTATAGGCAATTAGCAAGACACCCCCAATAAAGGAGTGGTTCTGCGGGTGGTGACAACAGACCACTTCTCAGTTCCTATGCTTCCTGGCTGATGTTTTGGTCACTTTTGAATGCTGGCGGTGCTTTCACTCTAGTGGTAGCATGAGACGGAGTCTACAACCCACACAAGTGGCTCAGGTAGTGCAGCTTATCCAGGGTGGCACATCAATGCGAGCTGTGGCAAGAAGGTTTGCTGTGTCTGTCAGCGTAGTGTCCAGAGCATGGAGGCGCTACCAGGAGACAGGCCAGTACATCAGGAGACGTGGAGAAGGCCGTAGGAGGGCAACAACCCAGCAGCAGGACCGCTACCTCCGCCTTTGTGCAAGGAGGAACAGGAGGAGCACTGCCAGAGCCCTGCAAAATAACCTCCAGCAGGCCACAAATGTGCATGTGTCTGCTCAAACGGTCAGAAACAGACTCCATGAGGTTGATATGAGGGGGCGACGTCCACAGGTGGGGGTTGTGCTTACAGCCCAACACCGTGCAGGACTTTGGCATTTGCCAGAGAACACCAAGATTGGCAAATTCGCCACTGGCGCCCTGTGCTCTTCACAGATGAAAGCAGGTTCACACTGAGCACATGTGACAGACGTGACAGAGTCTGGAGACGCCGTGGAGAACATTCTGCTGCCTGCAACATCCTCCAGCATGACCGGTTTGGCATTGGGTCAGTAATGGTGTGGGGTGGCATTTTTTGGAGGGCCGCACAGCCCTCCATGTGCTCGCCAAAGGTAGCCTGACTGCCATTAGGTACCGAGATGAGATCCTCAGACCCCTTGTGAGACCATATGCTGGTGCGGTTGGCCCTGGGTTCCTCCTAATGCAAGACAATGCTAGACCTCATGTGGCTGGAGTGTGTCAGCAGTTCCTGCAAGTTGGATCAGCCTGTAGTGTGTTTTTCCACTTTAATTTGGAGTGTGACTCCAAATCCAGACCTCCATGGGTTGAAAAATTTGATTTCCATTTTTTTATTTTTGTGTGATTTTGTTGTCAGCACATTCAACTATGCAAAGAACAAAGTATTTCAGAAGAATATTTAATTAACTCAGATCTAGGATGTGTTATTTTTGTGTTCCCATTATTTTTTTGAGCAGTGTATATAAAGGTGCAAGCCATAGAGACCTTGACTATAAAAATCCTCAACATCCAGAGAAATACAAGAATTGTCTGTGCTAAAAGTACTGTATATTTAAAGTTATTAGATTCATTCCGAGGTGTTTCAGCTCCCTCAATAGTGGTTGAAAACTGCTCCTGATAAGAGTCGATACTGCTATTTCTCTCACCTTGAAGTACTGCCAAGTTCAATATTTATTTGAATTATTGATGAAATTTTTCAATAAAAAGATTCAATTTGAGAATATTCAAAGATTCACTTTAACATATTCCTTTAACTGAAAACTTTTGAACTTCCATAATCTTCAAACATTTGTTAATTTATTGAAATTCACTCACTATCCAT
Organism: Bufo bufo; assembly: GCF_905171765.1. Taxonomy (NCBI): domain Eukaryota; kingdom Metazoa; phylum Chordata; class Amphibia; order Anura; family Bufonidae; genus Bufo; species Bufo bufo. The sequence goes on along the minus strand of NC_053392.1, from coordinate 268,366,576 downwards.
GATACCAGGAATCTGGTTTTGCAAATATCAAGTGCCACACATCTATTTTGTACAACCATTTTACCTCAAATAAGACTGATTTATATTTTATATGTTACACTTGCTGTTTTAATATTCAAAAACTTGTTTATTAATAAAATATAAATTTTCTATTTTGTGATATTAATAAAAAAAATTGACATAATCAGACTATTATAAGATCCTTCAGTGGACCTAAGCTCTAATACAATAATGAGCCCTAAAGGTCTTAAAGTAAACATTTAAAGGAAAATATTCTAATTTGTTGTAAATTTCACCAAAACTTTGGTGTCTAGTGAATCTGAAGTTTTTGGAATTTGTCCCATATGAATCTTCCAAAATATCGCAATACAGGGAAGATGAGAAGATGAATGAGGGCCATATGACCCATTATGATGGACTTGCCCATAATTCTTTAAAGTGAACTGCATTTGGAGTTAACTCTGGAAAAAAAGATGAGTGAATCAATTCCACTTGAATCTAGTTTGTCAAGAATTTTACAAAAACTTTAGTGAATTTGAAGTTTTTTGGATTCATCCCTTATAAATTGTTCATCAGAATGCAGGTAAGATGAGAAGATGAATGCGGGTCATATGACCCCATCCTGACTGGTTTGCCTGTAATGCCTTGAAGTCAACCTCGGCTAATCATTCAGGAGTATAGCTATGATGCCGGAGTGGCATCCTATACTGCAGCAGAGGGAGAGGGCATACAATATTAATGGGACCCTGCCTCAACATATACCCTACTGCAGAATCCAAAATAAAAGGGGCATCACCATAGTTGTGTGAACATTAACTAAGCACCACTAACAGTTTACACTTTGTCATTCTCAGCTCAAGCGCATTAAGTTTTTCATATACAGGCTCGGACTGGCGCACAGGGGTACAGATGAATCCCCTGGTGGTCCCCTGAGCAAGGTGGGCCCCTAGTCTTCCACTCCCTGCACCTAGCACAGTAGACATACTGCACTTCATACATATATTAAACGTACAGCACCTCAACCAGCCTATGTTCATATAAAAAACTTGATAGATTATGAAATAAACTCCCCAGTTTATTATTATAGACACGATCAGATAGCTGAGATGACTTCTAGGTATAGAGGAAAGCTAGCCAGTGTCCTCTTCTCCCCAGTTCAAAGTTGCTGCAGTAACCTCCGTATTCAGCATATATTAGAAATTTATTTTATTCTGGAAGTTTCTTCTGAAGAGAGACAGGGGTCCCTTTTTTCAAAGAGGTACATGCTCAATTTCAAAAACACACTATAAACAATTTTATAGAAAGTCTATTGATCTATTAGTATTTTCTAGTACGGTAGGTTATAAGAAAATGGAGACCAGAAAGGAAACTTGCACAAAACTTAAAGCTTTTTTCTTGCTTACCAATTTAGATTAGAGTTCAATACTATATAACATATTACTTAACCCCTTACCTACATCCACATGTAGGGCGGAAGTTGAATCTTTAACCCCTTTCACATGAGGGATTGTTTTTTGTGGGACAAGTTGTACTTTCTAATACCACTATTTATTGTGGCATACAATGTAGAGGGAAGCTGGGAAAAAATGCAAATGGGGTGTAAGTGGAACAAAAAAGAATTTGCCAGTTTTATGGGTTTGTTTTTTAAGGTGTTCTCTATAGAGTAAAAGTAACTTGTGCTCTTAATTCTCTAGGTCAGTATGATTATGGAGATACCACACTTGTATAGTTTCTTACATTTTTCCTTAGGTTAAAACTTTTGAAAAAAAAAAATATATATTATTCCCGTCACCATTTTCTGACCCCCATAAATTTTTTATAATTATATCTATGGAGATGTGTGGAGGCTCATTTTGCAGAATGATACATTCTGTATGTCGTTTTTGATAATACAATTTTTGGAGTTTGTATAACTTTTTATTACATTTTTGGGGGAAGTAAACTGCTGAAAAAATGTTGACTTGTATTTTTTCATTTTTTTTCCATTACCCCATTCACCATATGGAATACTTTTTTTTTAATAGTACAGGTGTTTTTGCATGCAGCGATGTCCATGATGTAATTTTTTTAAATTGTTTATTTTTATTTTTATTTTGGGGAAGGGGGGTTATTGGAATTTTTATACATATATATTTTTTATATATTTTTTTAAAAAAAATTTGAATTTGTATACAATATTGGAATTTGCTCCATTATTCTATCCGAAAATATGTGTATTACAGTTCAGTGCTGCCACCTGTTGGCCTGCACTGTAATTATATAGATAATCACACTAGAAGCCTAGTACAGGCTCAGGCTCATTATCAGCATAGAATGATTTCCCTGATCTCCACTGGGGGAAAGGGTTCTTGTCCTGGAAGCATGCAGTTAAGGGTTTTAGCATATTGGACCATGACATCTGATGGGTTAAATGTCTGCGGTTGGCTGTATGAAACAGCAGGCACCCAGTAGCTATGGTGCTTGCTTTGGATTTCTTGAATTTAGGAAGGGGTTAAAGATGGCACCTGCTCAGGAGCTGAACGAGTGCTATAGCCGCTGAGTGCCACTGCTTTACACAGCAGATTCCTCATGACACAATGATAGACAGTAACACTGATCACAAACATTTAACCACTCAGATGCCATGGTCATTTGTTCCTGGGAGTGTTGTGCTATTTACCTCCTCTGGCAGCCTTGGGACTTCTGAAGGCCTGGCATAGTGAAGTTCAGATCACCTCTCAAAAAATGAGCCCTAACACAGCTCCATGGACATAAATATAAAAAAGTTAGGGTGTCGGAATATGGCAATGGAAAAAAAATTCTCTAAGTTTTTACTTTTTAAAAGTATTAAAACACAAGAAAATACATACTATAAAGCATGGTAGCATTGTAATCATAGTGACCCTCAGAATGAAGTTACCATGCCAGTGTTACTTCATAGGGAATGTTAAAAAAAATGAAAATCACAAAACATGGAATTGCATTTTTCTTTTACAATTCCACCCTATTGTACTTCATAGGGAATGTTGTAGAAAATAAAAATCACAAAACATGGCGGAATTGCATTTTTTTTTTAAATTCCAACCAATTTGGATTTTTTTCTAGCTTCTCACTGCAAAAAAAAAACTACTTGTCCTGCAAAAAATAAGCCCTCATAACTCTATGTGAATGGAAAAGTTAAAAAAAAGTTATGGCTCTGGAAAGACAGGGAGTACTAAATGTAAATAAAATTATAGAAAATAGAAAATAGCTGCGTCAGAAATGGGTTAATTACATTATTGCTATTCCTCATCTCTCTCACCCTGATCTATTTGCAGTAACACGTGTGAACTTCTATGTGTTTTAACCAGCCTGTGTCTGCACTAGCCAAGACTATGATATAGTACAGAGCGAATAGGGAGTGTTAGCAGGGTACTGACCTACTCCTAAGTAGCGCACTGTGAGACAAATAGAGCGACCTGAACATAGCATGAGAGGATTGCGTGTCAAACTATGAGCATGCAGGGTAGCATAAAGTGCAGCCCCATAGCCAGCACCACCGCTTGATATAGCCACGTACAAGCAGTATTGCAGACCCAGCTGATAATTTTAAAGTGTCAGTTCCGGATAGTAACTTGTAAAACCCAGAGACAATTTGTGGTCCTAGTGACCTATTGTAAATCGTATTCTAGAAACTACACCCAAGGTATTAAAAACGGATTTTACAAACATTGTTAACCCTTTAGGTGTTCCACAAGAATTAATGGAAAATAGAGATATAATTTCAAAATTGCACTTTTTTGGCAGATTTTCCATTTTAATATATTTTTTCCAGTTACAAAGCAAGGGTTAACAGCCAAACAAAACTCAATATTTATGGCCCTGATTCTGTAGTTTACAGAAACACCCCATATGTGGTCGTAAACTGCTGTACGGGCACACGGCAATGCACAGAAGAAAAGGAATGCCATACGGTTTTTAGAAGGCAGATTTTGCTGGACTGTTTTTTTTACACCATGTCCCATTTGAAGCCCCCCTGATGCACCCCTAGAGTAGACACTCCAAAAAAGTGACTCCATTTTAGAAACTACGGTATAGGGTGGCAGTATTGTTGGTACTAGTTTAGGGTACCTATGATTTTTGGTTGTTCTATATTACACTTTTCGTGAGGCAAGGTAACAAGAAATAGCTGTTTTGGCAACATTTTTATTTTTTGTTATTTACAACATTCATCTGACAGGTTAGATCATGTGGTAATTTTATAGACGAGGTTGTCACGGACGCAGCGATACCTAATATGTATAATTTTTATTTTATTTATGTAAGTTTTACACATATGTGGTCGTAAACTGCTGTACGGGCACACGGCAGGGCGCAGAAGGAAAGGAATGCCATACGGTTTTTGGAAGGCAGGTTTTGCTGGACTGTTTTTTTTGACACCATGTCCCATTTGAAGCCCCCCAAATGCACCCCTAGAGTAGAAACTCCATAAAAGTGACCCCATATAAGAAACTACACTAGGCGATACCTAATATGTATACTTTTTTTTATGTAAGTTTTACACAATGATTTCTTTTTTGAAACAAAAAAATAAATCATGTTTTAGTGTCTCCATATTCTGAGAGCCATAGTTTTTTCAGTTTTTGGGCGATTATCTTGGGTAGGGTATGATTTTTGCGGGATGAGATGACGGTTTGATTGGCACTATTTTGGGGTGCGTGTGACTTTTTGATCGCTTGCTATTACATTTTTAGTGATGTAAGGTGACAAAAAATGGTTTATTTAGCACAGTTTTTATTTTCATTTAGGTCGTGTGATATTTTTATAGAGCTGGTCGATACGGACGTGGCGATACCTAATATGTATACTTTTTCGCCCCCTATTTTTTACCATTTTTTTTAACCTTTATTTGGGGAAAATGCAGTTTTTGTTTATTTTTACTTGAAACGTTTAATTTTGGGGGGGGGGGAAACTTTATTTTTTCACTTTTTTTTTTCACTTTATTTTTTGTCCCACTTTGGGACTTCAACTTTTGGGGGTCTAATCCCTTTACAATGCATTCCAAAACTTCTGTATTGGAATGCATTGGCTGTATGAGTAATACAGTGAGTATTACTCATACAGCTTCCGGACTGTGAGATCCAGGGGGCTGGATCTCACAGGCTAGTCATCGGAAGGCAGCGCAGATGCCTAAGGAAGGCATCACACTGCCTTCCATGCCATCGGGTCCCCCCTACAGCCGCATGGGAACCCGATGGCACGCCCGATCACCGCTGCAACCACAGGTAAAAGCCGCAAACCGCAGGTCTGAATTGACCTGCGGTTTGCGGCGATCTCCGACACGGGGGGGTCACGAGACCCCCCGCGCATTTAGCCAAGGTGCCTGCTCAATGATTTGAGCATGCACCGGGTTCCGATCACCACCCGCCGGGCGGCGGTGATCGGAACTATACATGACGTACCGATACGTCATGCGTCCTTAAGTACCAGGACAACATGCCGTACCGGTACGTCATGTGTCCTGAAGAGATTAAAAGGGTTGTGTCACAAAACATATTCTACATTTTTCAAACCAGCACCTGGATCTGAATACTTTTGTAATTGTATGTAATAAAAAATGTTGTATAGCAAGTGAGCTATTAAAGGGATTCTGTCACCAGGTTTCACCCTTGTCAGCTAAACATATGCTGATGTTCAGGGCCTCATCAGGATTCCTAATGTGGGCTTCTAAATGTGATCCATAGCCTTATTTTGCTAAAAAACAGGTTTTACTAACCTGTCACTCAAAGAAATAAGGTGCCCAAGGGGATGTCAGGGGATGTCAAGGGATACAAGGTGCCCGCCGCACCCACCGCCGTTCGTGCCCAGCGCCGCCTTTCCAGACTTCTGCACCGCCTGCGCCTCCTGCTGTAAGATATTGCGTGTGCGCACAGGGCTCTGAGAGGCTGGCACCAGAGTGCAGGTCATACCTGGGTTGATCGATGTGCCGGCGCATGCGCACTTCGCTTCAAGAAGCCAAATCGAGATTGTGACTGAGCAGTAGTGTTGAGAGAATCAAAGTATCTGAAGTGGAAAAATGATTTGTCACAATGCCGAATTTGCTTGTGCTTTGTGGTAACAAATCATTTTTTCCTGAAATGGAGATGAAAAAAATACATACTTTCCTCATCCATTTGCTTGCAGAGAGGCCATTACGGCCATTTTGATTGAAAAAAACATGCCAAATCTCATGCGTGCTGACGTAAGATATCACCATCATCATCCCAGATTTGGCAAGTTGTCTTCAATCAAGATGGCCGCGACGGCCTCTCCATGAGCAAATGGATAAGGGGAGTATGTATTTTATTCTTTCTAACCACTGATTAACCCCTGAAAGGCCTCAATGTGACTGTCAGATGGTACGATCATCACTGAACGCGGCATCTGAGGGGTTCAATGAGGGGAGGCACAATCGCTACACACAATGGAATGTGATTCATGACAAAGTAATTTGTAACTAATCAAATTGTTTTGGGAACTTAGGTGAAGCAGTCAAATCAAATTTTTTATAACTTTGATCCTCTCCACTGAGCCTTACTTCTACATTACCAGAGATTTTCCCTTTCCTTAGGACATTGTCAGAGAAAAGTAAGCAGAAACAATGGAAAGTAAACAATATTGTGGTCACATTTCTCTGAAACTGATCCTGGAATAGTAGAATGGCAATCGTGTGGGTGTATAGCTTAACAGCATAATTTTTATGAAAATAGATTGCATATATATGAATACATGATGGAGTATGAGATTGTGCACACTTCATATAATCTTAAACTGCACGTTGTCTTAGTTGTTAGAAATTTGTTATAGTTACTGGAATTATCTATTTTTTCAGTCTCAACAATCCAACAACCTTTGTAATGTTTTATGTGACCCATGGGTAATATTTTAAAGAATAAATCCTCTTAAAGACACTCCTATGTTAAGAGATTTGGAAAGGGGACTATTTTAAAAATAAACGATTGATAAAGAATCCTTCATTAGAAAGAATTGTTGCTGCACATTCCTGGAGCATTGCCATTTCTCTTGATTTGCTGATAAAAGACTAATGCATGAGAACTAACATCTGGAGGTAGAAGATGTGAGGTTGATGATGGGTTATTATTTTACATGATATCCAACATGTCTATAAATGGATGGTAGACTCTTATATTCTGTTGTTTCTACAACCCATAATATTAAAAATCAGGATTTTAGTGCATTACTTTTTTTCAAATATTACATATCACCAAAAGATCGACATTGCATGCTCGAGGCACAGAAAGTGTGAATTGATTTATACAATAAAAATTCTGTACATATACCTCATATTAATATGGTCTCCATATAATATTTTGATGTATAACATTTAATATTCTATACATACATTTTTCACATCTTGACTGTGAACTGTCCATTAAAGGAGTTTATCATGAGTTACAAAAAAAAACCCACATAGATTACTCACCTAGTGTACATTGATTCCTCGCTTCTCTGCCTTTCCTGTTGCAGCTTAAGGCTACGTCTACACGACGACATTTGTCGCACGACAATAAGTCGACACAACAGTCGCAGAAAAATCCATCTCGAATGGATTTTCTGCGACTGTTGCGTCGCAGTCGCAGCATGTTGCATGTTGCAGTGCGACACCATAGACTGCCATTATAAAAATTGTCGCGCGACATTAGTGCAACAAAATGTCACGCGACAAATGTCGTCGTGTAGACGTAGCCTAACATGTCCAAAATGCTATGAAAGACCAACACAGCCAGTCATTAACCTTGGAGGTGACCTGCCTCAGTGAGTGAATGGCCAAGTGGACCTTCACTGACATTTCTGTTTTATGAAGCTGGGGCAAAAAGGGGAGAACATCGGGAAGAGAATCAGTACTAGATCGATAACGGCAGGGGATCAGTGAGCTGAGTATTTTTAACTTATTGGAACCTGTCTTTTGCAAAAAAAACTCACTTAAAAACCTTTATTATTTTAGCTAGTGTTTGTCAGCGCTTCTACGCCCAGAATCCCCTAAGGAGATCATTACTACAAGCGCTGCTTCTATTGAAGTCAAAGGGCGCAGTTCTGCAGTGATGAGCTCTGTCCACTACATATTTTGACAGATCTGTGTAGTTCCAGCACTGACTTCCGGCAATGAGGCTACACCCAAAAGGCTGATCGGTGTGGGCTGTGTCACAAAATCGGATCGTGACCACTGAGGATGGGCAATGAGCAATAGAAGTTGGCCCCAGTGCTGCACTTTACTCCCATAAGATGGGCAGTTCACACGTATCAAATATATAGTAGCATGTTCTAACTTTTTACAGTGTTTAAGGATGGGCCCTTCCTTGCAGTCTTAAGGTAATATTCACAATTAATGGCACAAAGATGAAGATTAGAGATGAGTAGGGATGAGCGAACCCGAACTGTATAGTTCGGGTTCGTACCGAATTTTGGGGTGTCCGTGACACGGACCCGAACCCGAACATTTTCGTAAAAGTCCGGGTTCGGGTTCGGTGTTCGGCGCTTTCTTGGCGCTTTTTGAAAGGCTGCAAAGCAGCCAATCAACAAGCGTCATACTACTTGCCCCAAGAGGCCATCACAGCCTTGCCTACTATTGGCATGGCTGTGATTGGCCAGTGCAGCATGTGACCCAGCCTCTATATAAGCTTGGGTCACGTAGCGCTGCACGTCACTCTGCTGATTCAAGCATAGGGAGAGGTTGCAGCTGCGACGTTAGGGCGAGATTAGGCAGATTAACTCCTCCAAAAGACTTCATTCTGTGATCGATCTGCAGCTGTGGATCGTTGAAGTGCTATTATTGACTTGCTCACTTTTTTGAGGCTGCCCAGAGCGTTTTTAGATCACTTTTTTTCTGGGGTGATCGGCGGCCATTTTGTGACTTGTGGTGCGCCAGCACGAGCTATCACCAAGTGTATTTAACCATCGATAGTGTGGTTATTTTGTGCTGTATCCTACATCAGCTGCAGGCTGAGCCTGTGTCACAGAAGTGCATTTAACCATCAACAGTCTGGTTATTTTTTGGCCATATACTACATCAGCTGCAGGCTGAGCCTGTTTCACCCAAGTGCATTTAACCATCAACAGTCTGATTATTTTTTGGCCATATACTACATCAGCTGCAGGCTGAGCCTGTGTCACCCAAGTGCATTTAACCATCAACAGTGTGGTTATTTTTTGGCCATATATTACATCAGGGGCAAGTTGAGCCTGTCACCCAGCGCCTAAAAAATAGACCTGACATTTCTATTCAACCAAATCTGCACAGTTTTAGCTGGTCAAGTTATTTGTAGTGAACGTCAAAGCAGACTTTTTGTTCTGGGTTGAAAAAGCATTCCCAAATTTGCCATTCTGAAAATAACTAGTTTGTGGTATTTGAGGCCTACTTGAAATCTATCCCAAAAAGAAAATCTTACATTGAAGTTATTGATAGTGTCATTCAGAAAAACCTAAGACACGCTAGCGTGCTGATAGAAGTGTCATTCTGTGATTAAACCTATAACTGTAACACAGCGGAAAAAAAAACAGGTCTCACATCTCTATTCAACCAAATCTGCACAGTTTTAGCTGGTCAAGTTATTTGTAGTGACCGTCAAAGCAGACTTTTTGTTCTGGGTTGAAAAAGCATTCCCAAATTTGCCATTCTGAAAATAACTAGTTTGTGGTATTTGAGGCCTACTTGAAATCTATCCCAAAAAGAAAATCTTACATTGAAGTTATTGATAGTGTCATTCAGAAAAACCTAAGACACACGCTAGCGTGCTGATAGAAGTGTCATTCTGTGATTAAACCTATAACTGTCACACAGCGCAAAAAAAAACAGGTCTCACATCTCTATTCAACCAAATCTGCACAGTTTTAGCTGGTCAAGTTATTTGTAGTGACCGTCAAAGCAGACTTTTTGTTCTGGGTTGAAAAAGCATTCCCAAATTTGCCATTCTGAAAATAACTAGTTTGTGGTATTTCAGGCCTACTTGAAATCTATCCCAAAAAGAAAATCTTACATTGAAGTTATTGATAGTGTCATTCAGAAAAACCTAAGACACACGCTAGCGTGCTGATAGAAGTGTCATTCTGTGATTAAACCTATAACTGTCACACAGCGCAAAAAAAAACAGGTCTCACATCTCTATTCAACCAAATCTGCACAGTTTTAGCTGGTCAAGTTATTTGTAGTGACCGTCAAAGCAGACTTTTTGTTCTGGGTTGAAAAAGCATTCCCAAATTTGCCATTCTCAAAATTGTGGTGAACGGGAACAATGAGGAAAACATCTAATAAGGGACGCGGACGCGGACGTGGACATGGTCGTGGTGGTGTTAGTGGACCCTCTGGTGCTGGGAGAGGACGTGGCCGTTCTGCCACAGCCACACGTCCTAGTGAACCAACTACCTCAGGTCCCAGTAGCCAGCAGAATTTACAGCGATATTTGGTGGGGCCCAATGCCGTTCTAAGGATGGTAAGGCCTGAGCAGGTACAGGCATTAGTCAATTGGGTGGCCGACAGTGGATCCAGCACGTTCACATTATCTCCCACCCAGTCTTCTGCAGAAAGCGCACAGATGGCGCATGCAAACCAAGCCCATCGGTCTGTCACATCACCCCCATGCATATCAGGGAAACTGTCTGAGCCTCAAGTTATGCAGCAGTCTCTTATGCTGTTTGAAGACTCTGCTGCCAGGGTTTCCCAAGGGCATCCACCTAGCCCTTCCCCAGGGGTGGAAGAGATAGAATGCACTAACGCACAACCACTTATTTTTCCTGATGATGAGGACATGGGAATACCAGCTCAGCACGTCTCTGATGATGACGAAACACAGGTGCCAACTGCTGCGTCTTTCTGCAGTGTGCAGACTGAACAGGAGGTCAGGGCTCAAGACTGGGTGGAAGACGATGCAGGGGACGATGAGGTCCTAGACCCCACATGGAATGAAGGTCGTGCCACTGACTTTCACAGTTCGGAGGAAGAGGCAGTGGTCAGACCGAGCCAACAGCGTAGCAAAAGAGGGAGCAGTGGGCAAAATCAGAACACCCGCCGCCAAGAGACTCCGCCTGCTACTGACCGCCGCCATCTGGGACCGAGCACTCCAAAGGCAGCTTCAAGGAGTTCCCTGGCATGGCACTTCTTCAAACAATGTGCTGACGACAAGACCCGAGTGGTTTGCACGCTGTGCCATCAGAGCCTGAAGCGAGGCATTAACGTTCTGAACCTTAGCACAACCTGCATGACCAGGCACCTGCATGTAAAGCATGAACTGCAGTGGGGTAAACACCTTAAAAACAAGGAAGTCACTCAGGCTCCCCCTGCTACCGCTTCTGCTGCTGCCGCCTCGGCCTTTTCTGCTGCTGCCGCCGCCTCGGCCTCTTCTGCTGCTGCTGCCGCCGCCTCGGCCTCTTCCTCCGCCTCTGGAGGAACTTTGGCACCTGCCGCCCAGCAAACATGGGATGTACCACCAACACCACCACCTGCGTCACCAAGCATCTCAACCATGTCACACGGCAGCGTTCAGCTCTCCATCTCACAAACATTTGAGAGAAAGCGTAAATTCTCACCTAGCCACCCTCGATCCCTGGCCCTGAATGCCAGCATTTCTAAACTACTGGCCTATGAAATGCTGTCATTTAGGCTGGTGGACACACACAGCTTCAAACAGCTCATGTCACTTGCTGTCCCACAGTATGTTGTTCCCAGCCGCCACTACTTCTCCAAGAGAGCCGTGCCTTCCCTGCACAAACAAGTGTCCGATAAAATCAAGTGTGCACTGCGCAACGCCATCTGTGGCAAGGTCCACCTAACCACAGATACGTGGACCAGTAAGAACGGCCAGGGACGCTATATCTCCCTAACTGCACACTGGGTAAATGTAGTGGCGGCTGGGCCCCAGGCGGAGAGCTATTTGGCGCACGTCCTTCCGCCGCCAAGGATCGCAGGGCAACATTCTTTGCCTCCTGTCTCCTCCTCCTCCTACTCAGCTTCCTCCTCCTCTTCTTCCACCTGCTCATCCAGTCAGCCACACACCTTCACCACCAACTTCAGCACAGCACGGGGTAAACGTCAGCAGGCCATTCTGAAACTCATATGTTTGGGGGACAGGCCCCACACCGCACAGGAGTTGTGGCGGGGTATAGAACAACAGACCGATGAGTGGTTGCTGCCGGTGAGCCTCAAGCCCGGCCTGGTGGTGTGCGATAATGGGCGAAATCTCGTTGCAGCTCTGGGACTAGCCGGTTTGACGCACATCCCTTGCCTGGCGCATGTGCTGAATTTGGTGGTGCAGAAGTTCATTCGCAACTACCCCGACATGTCAGAGCTGCTGCATAAAGTGCGGGCCGTCTGTTCGCGCTACCGGCGTTCACACCCTGTCGCTGCTCGCCTGTCTGCGCTACAGCGTAACTTCGGCCTTCCCGCTCACCGCCTCATATGCGACGTGCCCACCAGGTGGAACTCCACCTTGCATATGCTGGACAGATTGTGCGAGCAGCAGCAGGCCATAGTGGAGTTTCAGCTGCAGCACGCACGGGTCAGTCGCACTGCAGATCAGACTCACTTCACCACCAATGACTGGGCCTCCATGCGAGACCTGTGTGCCCTGTTGCGCTGTTTCGAGTACTCCACCAACATGGCCAGTGGCGATGACGCCGTTATCAGCGTTACAATACCACTTCTATGTCTCCTTGAGAAAACACTTAGGGCGATGATGGAAGAGGAGGTGGCCCAGGAGGAAGAGGAGGAAGAGGGGTCATTTTTAGCACTTTCAGGCCAGTCGCTTCGAAGTGACTCAGAGGGAGGTTTTTTGCAACACCAGAGGCCAGGTACAAATGTGGCCGGACAGGGCCCACTACTGGAGGACGAGGAGGACGAGGATGAGGTGGAGGAGGATGAGGATAAAGCATGTTCACAGCGGGGTGGCACCCAAAGCAGCTCGGGCCCATCACTGGTGCGTGGCTGGGGGGAAACACAGGACGATGACGATACGCCTCCCACAGAGGACAGCTTGTCCTTACCTCTGGGCAGCCTGGCACACATGAGCGACTACATGCTGCAGTGCCTGCGCAGCGACAGCAGAGTTGCCCACATTTTAACGTGTGCGGACTACTGGGTTGCCACCCTGCTGGATCCCCGGTACAAAGACAATGTGCCCACCTTACTTCCTACACTGGAGCGTGATAGGAAGATGCGCGAGTACAAGCGCACGTTGGTAGACGCGCTACTGAGAGCATTCCCAAATGTCACAGGGGAACCAGTGGAAGCCCAAGGCGAAGGCAGAGGAGGAGCAAGAGGTCGCCAACGCAGCTGTGTCACGCCCAGCTCCTCTGAGGGCAGGGTTAGCATGGCAGAGATGTGGAAAAGTTTTGTCAACACGCCACAGCTAAGTGCACCACCACCTGATACGGAACGTGTTAGCAGGAGGCAACATTTCACTAACATGGTGGAACAGTACCTGTGCACACCCCTCCACGTACTGACTGATGGTTCGGCCCCATTCAACTTCTGGGTCTCCAAATTGTCCACGTGGCCAGAGCTAGCCTTTTATGCCTTGGAGGTGCTGGCCTGCCCGGCGGCCAGCGTTTTGTCTGAACGTGTATTCAGCACGGCAGGGGGCGTCATTACAGACAAACGCAGTCGCCTGTCTACAGCCAATGTGGACAAGCTGACGTTCATAAAAATTAACCAGGCATGGATCCCACAGGACCTGTCCATCCCTTGTGCAGATTAGATATTAACTACCTCCCCTTAACAATATATTATTCTACTCCAGGGCACTTCCTCATTCAATACTATTTTTAATTTCATTTTACCATTATATTGCGGGGCAACCCAAAGTTGAATGAACCTCTCCTCTGTCTGGGTGCCGGGGCCTAAATGTGTGACAGTGGCCTGTTCCAGTGGTGGGTGACGTGAAGCCTGATTCTCTGCTATGACATGAATACAGATTCTGCGCTGACATAAGGCCAGATTCTCTGTTACGGGACTGCTCTCCTCTGCCTGGGTGCCTGGGCCTAAATGTGTGACAGTGGCCTGTTCCAGTGGTGGCTGACGTGAAGCCTGATTCTCTGCTATGACATGAAGACAGATTCTGCGCTGACATAAGGCCAGATTCTCTGTTACGGGACCGCTCTCCTCTGTCTGGGTGCCGGGGCCTAAATGTGTGACAGTGGCCTGTTCCAGTGGTGGGTGACGTGAAGCCTGATTCTCTGCTATGACATGAATACAGATTCTGCGCTGACATAAGGCCAGATTCTCTGTTACGGGACCGCTCTCCTCTGCCTGGGTGCCTGGGCCTAAATGTGTGACAGTGGCCTGTTCCAGTGGTGGGTGACGTGAAGCCTGATTCTCTGCTATGACATGAATACAGATTCTGCGCTGACATAAGGCCAGATTCTCTGTTACGGGACCGCTCTCCTCTGTCTGGGTGCCGGGGCCTAAATGTGTGACAGTGGCCTGTTCCGGTGGTGGGTGACATGAAGCCTGATTCTCTGCTATGACATGAATACAGATTCTGCGCTGACATAAGGCCAGATTCTCTGTTACGGGACCTCTCTCCTCTGCCTGGGTGCCTGGGCCTAAATGTGTGACAGTGGCCTGTTCCAGTGGTGGGTGACGTGAAGCCTGATTCTCTGCTATGACATGAATACAGATTCTGCGCTGACATAAGGCCAGATTCTCTGTTACGGGACCGCTCTCCTCTGTCTGGGTGCCGGGGCCTAAATGTGTGACAGTGGCCTGTTCCAGTGGTGGGTGACGTGAAGCCTGATTCTCTGCTATGACATGAAGACAGATTCTGCGCTGACATAAGGCCAGATTCTCTGTTACGGGACCTCTCTCCTCTGCCTGGGTGCCTGGGCCTAAATGTGTGACAGTGGCCTGTTCCAGTGGTGGGTGACGTGAAGCCTGATTCTCTGCTATGACATGAATACAGATTCTGCGCTGACATAAGGCCAGATTCTCTGTTACGGGACCGCTCTCCTCTGTCTGGGTGCCGGGGCCTAAATGTGTGACAGTGGCCTGTTCCAGTGGTGGGTGACGTGAAGCCTGATTCTCTGCTATGACATGAAGACAGATTCTGCGCTGACATAAGGCCAGATTCTCTGTTACGGGACCTCTCTCCTCTGCCTGGGCCTAAATGTGTGACAGTGGCCTGTTCCAGTGCTGGGTGACGTGATGCCTGATTCTCTGCTATGACATGAAGACAGATTCTGCGCTGACATAAGGCCAGATTCTCTTTTACGGGACCTCTCTCCTCTGCCTGGGTGCCTGGGCCTAAATGTGTGACAGTGGCCTGTTCCAGTGGTGGGTGACGTGATGCCTGATTCTCTGCTATGACATGAAGACAGATTCTGCGCTGACATAAGGCCAGATTCTCTGTTACGGGACCTCTCTCCTCTGCCTGGGTGCCGGGGCCTAAATGTGTGACAGTGGCCTGTTCCAGTGGTAGGTGACGTGAAGCCTGATTCTCTGCTATGACATGAAGACAGATTCTGCGCTGACATAAGGCCAGATTCTCTGTTACGGGACCGCTCTCCTCTGTCTGGGTGCCGGGGCCTAAATGTGTGACAGTGGCCTGTTCCAGTGGTGGGTGACGTGAAGCCTGATTCTCTGCTATGACATGAAGACAGATTCTGCGCTGACATGAGGCCAGATTCTCTGTTACGGGACCGCTCTCCTCTGTCTGGGTGCCGGGGCCTAAATGTGTGACAGTGGCCTGTTCCAGTGGTGGGTGACGTGAAGCCTGATTCTCTGCTATGACATGAAGACAGATTCTCTGCTATGGCATGAAGAGACTGATTCTCTGCTGACATGAAGCCAGATTCTTTGCTATGGCATGAAGAGACTGATTCTCTGCTGACGTGAAGCCAGATTCTCTGCTATGGGACCTCTGTCCAATTGATATTGGTTCATTTTTATTTTTTTAATTTTAATTTTAATTCATTTCCCTATCCACATTTGTTTGCAGGGGATTTACCTACATGTTGCTGTCTTTTGCAGCCCTCTAGCTCTTTCCTGGGCTGTTTTACAGCCTTTTTAGTGCCCAAAAGTTCGGGTCCCCATTGACTTCAATGGGGTTCGGGTTCGGGACGAAGTTCGGATCTGGTTCGGATCCCGAACCCGAACATTTCCGGGAAGTTCGGCCGAACTTCTCGAACCCGAACATCCAGGTGTTCGCTCAACTCTAGAGATGAGCGAAGTCTGGAAAAAATTGATTTGGCTACTTTGCCGAAGTTAGCCAAGAAATTTGATTCGTTCTGAATTAATTTGTCACAAATCACTATAAATCAGGTATACCTGTACGTCACAGTGGCTGAGGGAATGTATAGAACAGGCTGATGCTTTTCACACCTGCGTTTGGTGTGGATCCGTCTTGTATCTGCACAGACGGATCCGCACCGATAATGTAAACGCTTGTATCCGCTCTGAACGGATCCGTTTGCATTATTCTTAAAAAAAAAAAAAGGTTCATTTAAAACGGATCCGTCCTGACTTACATTGAAAGTCAATTGGGAACGGATCCGTTTTTAATTGCACCATATTGTGTCAGTGAATACGGATCCGTCCCCTGCAAGCAGCATTTTGGTGTCCGCCTCCAGAGCGGAATAGAGGCACAACAGAGCCAAACTGATGCATTCTGAATGGATCCTTATCGATTCAGAATGCATTGGGGATGAACTGATCCGTTTTGGGCCACTTGTGAGAGCCCTGAAACGGATCTTACAATCGCCCCCAAAAACGCCAGTGTGAAAGTAGCCTAAACCTGCTCCGTACACGGCGGGGGCTGGCTGTATCATACAGCAGAAACCCAGCTGCAATGACAGGGAACGGAAATCCCACCGAACCCCGTCATTTAGCCCCATAGATGCCGCGAGCAACGCCGATCTCGGCATCTGTGAGGGATGCGACTCCTGCTTCCTTCATTTTACCAGTCGGTTATTATGGCAGCTTGGACGCTTCTGAAGCTCCATGCTTTGCTGTGCACAAGGCAAAGCTCATCAGGGAGCACTATATAATGCCATTCACCCTAATAGAACTTTATTAGGGTGAATGGGACAAGGGAACAAAAGATCCCAGGTTCTAGTCCCTTAAGGAAGCTAAAAGTTATTGTTAAAAAAGTTAAAAATAAAAACTTAAAATAGTACACATTTAAATCACCTCCTTTTCCCAATTTTACATATAAAAATATGGAAATAATAAAAAAATAAACGTATTGTGTATTAATGTGTCCGAAAAAGTCAGAAGAAAGAAATTTCACTGGGGTCTGGAAATCCTAAAAACTCTCATCAGTAAAAACTGCTCATTAGAGATTCCAGACCTAAGTTTCTGTTTATGTTGCTGATGCTTCTCCTGCCTCCCCAACTCCACTAGTGATGGCAGTGGAGCATGAGCGCTGAGGGTCCCCCCCATTCAGACCTTCCTGAGGACAGCACATGGCGCTCAAAGGCAGCGTCCATGTCTCTATAGTAGTCCATTTTTGCATTCCTCTCAGAAGGTCCAAAAAATACCCCAATTTTTGACCGGTGGATAGCTAGTAGTTATCCATCTGCCAAATCCTGACAATGCAGCTGTCACCACACAAACAAGAAAGCATACATCTGGCCATTTGAGCAAGGGAAATGGAGGACCTCCTTGCCTCCATCTCTACTGCATACTGCCACGGTCTGTAAGGGTCATCTGCGTTTTCTTCATTATTTACCTCCAGCTCCTCATGCTCCTGCTGCTCCTCTTCTGTCACTTGGGCAGATATACCATAAAATTCCTAGCCACTTATGTCCTCCTCCTCATTTGCCAGTTAATCCTGCTTATGGCTCAGGTGGCCGTGAGAATAAAATAATGAGTGGAATGACATAATTCATCCTGTAGTTCTACCGACAGACAAATAAAGTGGCCTCCTCAAAGCTGCCACTGGCTAACATGGAGGTTACACTGGGGAGTAAACTTGTCCGTTTGCAGCATTAAGAAATCATTGACTGCCTTCTTCTGCTTGTACAGGCAATCTAACATATGAAGCATGGAGTCCCAACAGGTGGAAATGTGGCATATGAGGTGATGTTGGGTAAGAGAACTTTGCCTTTGCAGCTCAAGGAGGGCATGTTATGCACAGTAAGAGTGAATGAAGTGAATGTACAGGTTCCTGGACATTTTAACAGCTTTTGCAATTCAGTGGACTTGAGGAACCGGATGACAATGAGATTGAAGATATTCGCTATGCAGGGTGCATGGGTAATCCCTCCTTGATGTGGCACTGACAAAATATTTAAAAAATATTCTTTCCGTTATCAGGAACCATGTTTCCTATCCCCAGATGGCGAGGGGCCAACCAGAGTTCAATTTCTTTATTGATGACGCAGAGCAGTTCCTCCCTGGTGTGGCTCCATTCGCCCAGACTAACCAGGTGCAGAACAGCATGACAACGTCTAGCTTTGCATAGGTGATATGCTGGAGGACCATTGTGAACTTTGCCTAGAGGGGAGGGTGAGGACCAGGTGGAGGATAAGAAGGCAGAGGAGGACATTGGCGCAGAAATCTCAAAATTACAACACGGAGGATGCATTGCCATCACCTGGCCAATTAGCTGGTGAGCCTGGGACAGAATCACATTTACCCAGTGGGCTGTAAACAACATATATTGTCCTTGACCATAGTTACAACTCTATATGTCAGCGCTGGCATGAACTTTACCAGACACCGTGAGGCCCAAGAACTGGCCCACCTTCTGCTCAAAGTATGCGTGCAGGGCTTATACAGCTATTTTGGAAAAATAATGTTGGCTTGGGACTCTCCACCTTGACCCAAGCCATCAGTTCTCTGAAATGTGCAGAGTCAACTATAGGGAAAGGGAAGGACTGTAGTACCAGCAACTTGGACAGGTGCACTTTCCGCTTCTATGCCGTTGGAGTGCTAGCATACTGTTTTCTTTTTGCAATCGATTTTTGTGATCAATTGCTGTCGAAACAATTAACAAGTGGTACGAGGAGAAGGAGGAGCTTCAGGAGCAATAGAAGACATTGATGTTGATGGGATGGAATAACAGCTTCCTTTTCCCAATGTTGACAAGCCCTGACTGCTTGAAAGGGGATGTGGGCCGGTGGGAGATGCAGCGGTTGCTGCATCAGGCTGTAACACTAAATTAGTGGCATGGATTTCCCACGCCACTTAAAGGTGATGCTCCATGTGTTCACGCAGGGCCATTGTGCCAACATTAGCACCCTGGCTGCACCTCACTTTCTGCCTAAACATCCTGCATAACACTACGCTATCATCCCTTAGTGACGTGGTAAAAAATATTGTCACACTGCCGAGTATGTGTGTCTGCTGCTACATTTATGAACCCGTGCACTGCTAGTGTATTCCTCAAAGGTAGTTCCCTGACTAGTTGTGTCACCCTCACCTGTCTCTTGTGCACATCCCTGACCTCTCACAACATGTGTTAGGCTACTTTCACACTTGCGTTGTTCTTTTCCGGCATAGAGTTCCGTCACAGGGGCTCTATACCGGAAAAGAACTGATCAGGTATGTCCCCATGCATTCTGAATGGAGAGTAATCCGTTCAGTTTGCATCAGTATGTCTTCAGTTCAGTCGTTTTGACTGATCAGGCAAAAGAGAAAACCGTAGCATGCTACGGTTTTATCTCCGGCTAAAAAAACTGAAGACTTGCCTGAATGCCGGATCAGGCATTTTTTCCCATAGGAATGTATTAGTGCCGGATCCGGCATTCAGAATACCGGAATGCCGGATCCGTCCTTCCGGTATGCGCATGCGCAGACTGAAAAAAAGGTGAAAAAATAAATGCCAGATCCGTTTTTGCCGGATGACACCGGAAAGACGGATCCGGCATTTCAATGCATTTTTTCGACTGATCAGGCATTTTTAAGACTGATCAGGATCCTGATCAGTCTTACTAATGCCATCAGTTAGCATACATTTTGCCTGATCCGGCAGGCAGTTCCGGCGACGGAACTGCTTGCCGGATCTCTCTGCCGCAAGTGTGAAAGTAGCCTTACCTCCTGACTGTCATCATCGGTAGTTGCACACCAAAAAGACTCCACAGTGGACCTTTCCTCCAAGTCTGTGCTGGCCTGTAACTGCTGCCTGTCCTCACAAACCTCATTGTTGCTGAAAAGCGGAGCAGAGCCGGCTGCTATAATTACTTAGTTAGCAGAAGGAGCAGAAAAAGCAAGAGGCAGGTGAGGGCATAGAGGCAGTTCCTGGACCATGCCAACTAAGCATGGTGTCAGAGGAACCCACCGAATCCAGGCTGTGTGTATTTGTTGTCACCTGAGATAATGTTGAAGAGCAATTCAACCATTCCAGTACATTATACACTGCTCGTTTGCATGGATATGACCACCCTGGATTGCAGGGTTGTCGTAATTATGGAAACAAGCAGTGTATAATAAGATAGAAAAGTAAATCCAGCCAGCAAAGGAAGCAATATGGATAATAAAAATATAATGGTAAGTAGCTTGTATTAGCTCCCTCTACACAATAAATACTATTTGCTGAATTGAGACAACCCCTTTAACCCCTTTTTTGTATCACTAAAGTAACAGATTAAGGCCGAGTTCACACGAACGTGTGTGACCCGTGCCTGTGAAGCGGCCCGCAAATAGCGGGCCGCAATGCTCGATCGCCGGCCGTAGGTCAGCCGCATCGGATCGCGGACCCATTCACTTTAATGAGTCCGCGATCCGGCCGTTCCGCTAAAAGATAGGACTTGTTCTATCTTTTAGCGGAACGGAAGTACGGGACGTAACCCCATGGAGGCACTCCGTAGTGCTTCCGAGGGGTCCCGTCCCGTGCGGCCGTTCCGCGATTCCGGATTAGCGGACCCATTGAAGTGAATAAGTCCGCATCCGTGATGCGGAATTCACACGGAACTGTGGCCGTGTAATGCGGCCCGCGATTTGCGGGCCGCAATACGGCCACAGATCACACACGTTTGTGTGAACTTAGCCTAACACTGAATGTCAGTGCTCTAGAACTTGATGCACACGGCTATATTTTACACCTGCCTTTAATACTTAGGCACACTAACTGTATCACTAAAATAACAGATTAACTCCTAATGTAGGTGCGCTAGATCGTGATACACTCTCCCTGCAGCCTCTCTGCACTGTCCCTTTCAAATATGCTTTTTTTAAACATTTTTTTAGAGACAAAATATCAAATTCAGGTAGTAAAGAAAGCAGGATGATCTAGTCTTCAGCTGATACTGCTGAACTGTGTAACATAGGTTTTTATTTGACAGAAGACTGCAAAAGTATATAGGGTGGTTTTACATGTGTATTCACTGTCACTTTAGTTATTATTGTGAATTATCTATTTTAACTCCATTCATAAAATGTACATTCCGTACCTTAGGAAAACTCACAATCCAACTCTCATCCCTTTTCTGTTGCATGAAATTATATCAAATTGGTTTTGATTAATAGGTTTTCATATGTTTTTTTTTTCTGCATACGTTATTGCTGATGCTCCTCCTGTTGAATATATTTGGTATTATGTTTATCTGATTTAGTTTGTGTTTATCAGTTGTATTTTATTGTCATTTTGATTACTTGATGCTCAAGTTATTCCTGTGTATAATTTCTAGAAGATGTCAATGTGGTTTTATGACATCAGTGACAGAATGGTCAGTGATTTATCTGTGAAGAATTCATGTTTTGACCGCGTATCTGTTTTTTGCACTCAGCGTGTCATCCATATTCCACTGAGACTTCTAGACTGAAAATTAATTTCCAGAACACCTCCTACTAATGCTCTTTGAAAATCACTGACCAAACATGGAGGGCATTCGTGTTGTGTCCATGGTTTTCATGGACTCATAGTTTAATGTGCATGAGAGAACTGTAATCACAGAAAAAATAGAGCATGTCTTCTTGGTTTCACCATGGACCCACGAACACACATGAATACACACATTATAGTAAATGGGTAGATGTTCTTTCAGTGTAGACCACGGACTACACATGTACGTGAAGCACTGACATGTGAAAGAGGCCTTTTGATGTACAATATATTAATGTATGCAATACTCAAGAAAGAAACTTAAGGGTCCACAAAATTTTGGTATCTGGATAGCAAAATTTCATCACTTTAGGCTAGGTTCACACCTCTGTTTAACTGATCTGTGATTCTGGATCGGATCCGACCTAGACAGATACTGCCGTTTAGTGCTGGAAACCATTGACTATAATGGGATCAGGGTGGGGGATCCAGCTGGTTCCCGACTTGAGTGCTGGTTTTCGGCTAGACAAAAACATGCTACATGTAAAGAAATGGTACATAATTTTGCATTCTGATTTAAAAAAATGTAAATCTTCAAAGGTATAAAACATGTTCATATTATTGAAATGTATAGTATAACTCCTATAGTTAGTGAAAATAAATGGGTTAAGCACATGGCCTATATGACCATACTGTAAATACATTCATAACAGTACAATATTGGTGGTTGGAGAGACTAGAGAGAAAATCTTGATAATGTGACTTGTTTATGAAAATCCAATTACAATATGGGAACATTTACAGTTCAGTGCCTGATTTGACGGAGATCTGTTACCAGTTCACAGCTGGGAGCTGTCTGCTATTGCTGTTCGGTTGGTTCTGCCTGTATTTGTTATTGTTTTAAATTCTAAAAATGTTTAACTCAATTTTAGAAAGCACAACATTTGGACAATGATAAACGAATGACAAGAATGATATAAACTGTAGTGGAAGACCTTGCAGAGCAAACCCTGGGAGAACAGCATGTCTCCAGCTGTGCAGTTTACTACACTCCACCAATAAAGGATTGTGTTTTTAGAAGAAAGGATAATTATTTTCTTTACGTTCGAGGAGGTAGGGGTTTCTTATTAGAAAGTAATACTGATATATTTTGCAATTAAGTAACCCTTAAGGACTCGGCAAATTTTAATTTTTTCCTCTCCCACCATCAAAGAGCCATAACTTTTATTTTTTATTTTTTCAAATGGCACCATTTAATTTGCCATATTTTGTATTGCTGAATATCAAATTTTTTTTGTGGAGTGAATTTTTGTTTGTTTTGTTCTTACGATGTTTAATGTGAACTAAAATTAACATGCTATCTTTACTGCTTAATGTGCGCATCAGTATGATTACAAGTGGTCAAAATTTACTTTATGCCACCATATTCTGACACATAGGTTTATAATTTTCCATCTACAGAGTTATGTGTGAAGGTTGTCTTTTTGTTAGGTGAATTGATGTTTTTATTGGTACCATTTTTCTGTATGTAGAACTTTTTATCACTTTTATTCAATATTTTTCAAGTGACGAGGTGAACGAAAAATAGTGAATTATTTGTTATTTTTTCACCGTGCAGTATAAATATTTTGATATTTCAGTTTGAACATTTTTTGACACAGCATTACCAATTATGTTTTTTTTTTTACATTTTTATAATGTTGAACATTGGATCGTTGGATAATTTGGGGTTAATACTATGGTATTGCAGTCTATGGTGCTCCTAATGGCTTCCTAATAAGCTTGAAGTCTGGAAGTCTTCTCAAAGTCAAAGACTACCATAACAACTGATTGGTACCCTGCAATTTTTACAAGATTGTGACCAACAGGTGCCCCCTGCTTCTGCCTAAAACCTCAAATGTTCTGGTCACTATTAGCCACAGCAAATGAGGGGTTAAATAATTGGCTTCTGAGTTATCTCTGATCATTATCACTGCAGGCAGGTGTCAGCTGTTTAACAGAGCTGCACCTGCCACATATGGAGCAGGCTCAGCTCCTGAGCCTGCTCTATACATAGCCTGTGCACATATGATGTAATTGCATGTCATGTTGCATTAAAGGATTAACCCCTTAGTGACCACCAATATGCCATTTGACAGGTCTCCTGCTTTAACAGCCTGGATTAGCAGAAACTGGATGAATGCTCCCGTTACTTAAAAAAAGACAGTTCCTTTACAAAAAATATTATGCATATAGTCCAAAGCCATAGCTGGGGCTCCTTCACCTAGAAAAATAGTTCAGTGTGCTGCCATATAGAGATGGCCTTGCGGTTCGCCCGGCGGTCGTTTCGCGGCAAACTTTGCTCGTTCGCGATTCGCCTAACATGCGAACATATGGCAATTTCCGCCGGCGCCATATTCTTTTGCATTGCGCCAAATTTTGTCCTATGACACATCCATCAGGTGGGACAGGAAAGACACTTGAGACGTTTCAGCACATAAATAAACCCGATGTGGCCTCAATTTTACATTCAGTCTTTTGCCAGTGTAGGGAGTAGGGACAGACTGTTAGGGCCACCAAACGCTAGCTAGAAGGGCCACAAAAGTCTTTTTAAGAACAGTTATAGGTGTGCTATCGATAGGTGTGACATACTGAGGGGTGTGATATACTTGTGATATACTTTCTAACATAGAAAGTATATTATAGTGCATTTGTATTGTGCAGCAGTTGTGTGCAGTTCTGCTGCAATACTGCAGCTATACAAACGCTATTGGAATAACTTATTGCAACTGGTGTGATATACCAGTTGCCCCCCAAAAAAAACGGATTGAGGCAGGGGCGTGATATACCTATAATATAGTTTCTATATAGTGCATTTGTATTGGGCAGCAGTTTTGTGCGGTTCTGCTAAGATACCGCAGCTATACAGAGGGACAAACGCTATTGGAACAACTAATTGCAACTGGTGTGATATACCAGTTGCCCCCCCAAAAAATGATTGAGGCAGGGGTGTGATATACCTATAATATACTTTATACATAGTGCATTTTTATTGTGCAGCAGTTGTATGCGGTTCTGCTGAGATATCGCAGCTATACAGAGGGACAAACGCTATTGGAACAACAAATTGCAACTGGTGTGATATACCTATTGCCCCCCAAAAAACTGTTTACGGGGTTTGATATACCTGCTTCCAGCAAATAATCATTAAGTGGTTCTATAAACCTGCTTCCACGAATACTGCTCTTCTATAGGGACTTTGTCATAGGGTAATTTTGAAAATGACAGGCAGGCCATTCCACAGAGGTAGTAGGGGTTGGGCAGGTGCACCAGGCCGGAGCCTAAGTGGGAAGTTGAAGAAGGTGCGTGCGATTACATCAAAGGACGCACCAGAGTTGGTTAAGGGGCTGACTCAGCTTTCCGCTTCTGCACCCTCCTCATCCTCTGTATCTGCACCCTCCTCATCCTCTGAATCAGCACCCTCCTCACTCTCTGATATGTGCACCCCCAAAGACACCACCACCACCACCACCATAGCCTCTCCACTTGAGTCAGAGGAATTATTTTCCCATCCATACCCAGACCTTACCGATGCGCAGCTATTCTTGCTATCAGATGAGGAAGAAGAGGTAGCAACAGCCGCCTCCCAGCGGTCTGACGACAGAACCCAGATCAGCCCAAGGAGGGTGGTCCCCGCTGTTGCTGCCTACTCCGAGATCTCTAATGTCAGTGGTGGTGAAGGTGACGATGATGATGTGTCGATGGATGTCATGTGGGTGCCAACAAGAGAGGAAGAGGAGGGGAGTTCAGAGGGAGAGACGGAGCAGCAGATAGGGAGGAGAAGGAGGAGAAGCAGGCAGAACTCGCAGTGCACAGGAGGCAAAAAGCTGACTGCAAATGTATCTGGAGTGAGCCATCTGTCATGCACGGTCACATCTTGCGCTTCCAGGACGCCGGCACATGGCTCCACAGTGTGGGCTTTTTTTAACGTGTCAGCTGCTGATAATAGTGTTGCAATCTGCAGCCTGTGCTGTCAACGCATAAGTCGTGGTAAGCCCAAAACTCACCTAGGGACGACTGCCTTAAGAAGGCACCTGGCCTCCCATCACCGAGCCCAGTAGGAGCAACACCGTCAGAACCCACAAAGCCACACTCCCAGCGCTCCACATCCTGCCTCTTCTCCTTCTCCTCTCTCCTCCCATTTGTCCTCCACTTCACCATCCACCGTGCCGCCGTCGCGTTCATCTGGCAAAAGGCAGGCTTCCTTGGCCCAAATGTTCGAGCGAAAAAAGATGATGACACTGGATAACCTTCTTGCCCAATGGCTGACCGCTGGCTTGTTGGAACTGCTAGCCCACCAACTACTGCCATATAAACTGGTTGACTCGGTGGCCATTGGCACACTGCATGGAAGGTCCCCGGAAGAAAATAATTCACCCAGAATGGCATCCCAGAGCTAAATGGCCATGTTCAGCGGCAAGTGAATGTATCTCTGGCACACAGTGTCACACAGACACGTGGTCTAGCAAACATGGGCAGGGAAGGTACATAACTTTTACTGCCCACTGGGTGAACCTTCTTAGTTCTGTCAAACATGCAACCCGTGGCTCCCGTGTAGATTTGGTGTTACCGCCATGGATTACATGCAGACCTGCCTCTTTTTCTCCTCCCCCTACTCCATCCTCCATCTCGTCCTCGGCTGACTCCTCCTTTTCCACTGCTATCGCCTCTTCCACTGCCCCCCCAAGCTCCCCAAAACCTATTTGACGTGCCAGGTGAGACTTTGCCATGCTGTGCTGCGGCTGTTGTGCCTGGAAGCCAAGAGCCACACCGGTCCTGCACTCCTTTCAGCTCTGCGGTCACAGGTCGATCAGTGGCTAACCCCGCTCAATTTGACATTTAGTAAAGTGGTGTGCGACAACTGTGCCAATCTGCTTAGTGTGCTGAAACAGGGCAAAATGACACATGTGCCGTGCATAGCACACGTCCTGAATTTTGTCATGCAGCGATTCGTTACCAAATCCCTAGGGGTCTAGGACTTCTTGCGGCAGGCCAGGAAAATCTCTGGCCATTTTAGAAGATCTTACACGGCCATGGCTTGCCTTGCTAACATTCAGCGGCGACACCCCTTGCTCTTCAGATGTCTGATTTGTGACTGCCCAATGCGCTGGAACTCCACCTTGTATATGCTTGATAGGCTGCTCCAGCAGAAACATGCCGTTAACGACTACTTGTACGAACTCTGCGGCAGGACAGGTTCTGGGGAGCTTGTTTTTTTTTCACCACGACAGTGGCTGCTCATGCGCAAATCATGCAGACTTCTGCGCCCATTTGATAAGATCACAAAACTGGTCAGTCACAGCAAGGGCGCCATCAGTGACATCGTACCTTACGCCTTCGTTCTGGAGCGTGCATTGCATTGTGTCATTGATCAAGCCATTGAGGAGCAGAAAGATGAGGAAGTCGCAATGCTGAATGAATTCCCAGGGGGAGGCTCCTCCATCTGAGACAAGTCAGCAGGAGTCTGAACAGGAGTCGGAGGAGAAAGGTGCCTGGGGGGAGGAGGAGGAGGAGTAAGAAGAGCAGGCTTTAAACTTTTCGGGGATCCCTAGTGTTGTCCGTGGCTGGGGGGAAAAGACCGAGGACGACATTCTCCTGGGCGATGATCAGGAGCCAGCATGCTCCACCGCTTCCAATTTAGTGCAAATGGGGGCCTTCATGCTCCATTGTTTGAAGAGGGCCCCCCGCATAAAAAGCATAAAGGGCAAGGGCCAGTACTGGGTGGCAACGTACTTAGACACCCGGTACAAACACAAAATGGCAGACGTGTTACCAGCATCACAGAGGGCTGTCAGAATGCAGCACTTCCAGGCCTTGCTTCGAGAGATGCTGCATTCTGCTGTTGCGGGCACTGGCAGAGGAATTTCCACCCACAGAGAAACAGTTGCGGGTACCAATCCTACTGTGCATGCAAGAAGAGGGCGGTTTGAAGACGTGTTGGTCAATTCGGATATGAGATCATTCATCAGGGAACACCTAGACACATAGGTTAATGGCCTATGTGGACACTCTGAGAATATAGGAACCCCTTGACTACTGGGTGTGCAGGCTTGACCTGTGGCCAGACCTGGCACAATTTGCCATGGAACTCTTGGCTTGCTTCTCATCCAGTATCCTGTCCGAAAGGATGGTTAGTGCAGCAGGGGAAATCGTGACCGATAAGTGTGGACTACCTCACATTTCTAAAAATTAATGAGGCATTGATCTCGGAGGAATTCAACACCTGTGACGACCACTTTTAATAAAATTTCACCTATTACAATTGTTGTTTTTTTTTCAAGACGGGGTATTTCGTTAGCCATGTTTTTAACCCAATTTTATATTTTTAGTTCTTTTAAACATATGTATTTGACATGTATTTGTACTGGCCTGCAGTAAAATTGGTATCCAATGACCATCTAATATACCTTCAGCCATATAGTCACTTGATATTGATATGGAGTCTGTTTCTGACCATTTGAGCAGAAACATGCACATTTGTGGCCTGCTGGAGGTCATTTTGCAGGGCTCTGGCAGTGCTCCTCCTGTTCCTCCTTGCACAAAGGCGGAGGTAGCGGTCCTGCTTCTGGGTTGTTGCCCTCCTACGGCCTCCTCCACGTCTCCTGATGTACTGGCCTGTCTCCTGGTAGCGCCTCCATGCTCTGGACACTACGCTGACAGACACAGCAAACCTTCTTGCCACAGCTCGCATTGATGTGCCATCCTGGATAAGCTGCACTATTTGAGCCACTTGTGTGGGTTGTAGACTCTGTCTCATGCTACCACTAGAGTGAAAGCTCCGCCAGCATTCAAAAGTGACCAAAACATCAGCCAGGAAGCATAGGAAC
This sequence comes from Bufo bufo, assembly GCF_905171765.1. Classification (NCBI taxonomy): domain Eukaryota; kingdom Metazoa; phylum Chordata; class Amphibia; order Anura; family Bufonidae; genus Bufo; species Bufo bufo. The sequence goes on along the minus strand of NC_053392.1, from coordinate 268,338,003 downwards.
TGAGAAGTGGTCTGTGGCACCACCTGCAGAACCACTCCTTTATTGGGGGTGTCTTGCTAATTGCCTATAATTTCCACCTGTTGTCTATCCCATTTGCACAACAGCATGTGAAATTGATTGTCACTCAGTGTTGATTCCTAAGTGGACAGTTTGATTTCACAGAAGTGTGATTGACTTGGAGTTACATTGTGTTGTTTAAGTGTTCCCTTTATATACGACTGGCACTCACTATGTGGGTCACATCAGCATAATTTAATGAATAAGCGCAATAAGATCAAGCAGAAAAAATACAATGTTAATCACACTTTAAAAAGTACAATGATAATCACACTTTTAAAAAACCACAGTTCCGGATAACACAATATCTGTGGGACTCATATATTGAAAGTGATCACAATCAAAACACACCCTAAAATGTATCATCCATAATACCTAGCTTCATGCCCCAGTTTGCAGGGCAGCGCAGGACACTACTCTCGAAGTCACACCAGTGCGACCAGGTGGTCGGTTGGATTGCAGCAGATAATGCTTCCAGTCGGTTAAGCACATCCTGTCTTCCACAAAGTTCAATCTCAGAAGCCAAGAGTCTGGTTAACAGAATCCTCACCCTAATCCTCCTTCCTCCCACCATGGAGAGTCTTGGCAAACAAGTGATCTCAAACTCGGATATTCCGAGTAGCTATTTTCATCGCCATTCCTTAATTTGGCGCTCTCGCCAAGCCCAATTGAAGAGGGACATGAGGAGATCTTGTGCAGTGATTTCCAAACTCTTGAGCATCCACAGTCAGCAAAAGATGACGGTGGGAAATGGCAATTAGTGTTTCACGAGGTGGATGATGATGATGAGAGACAGTTGCCAATAAGTCAAAGTCAATTAGTGTCTCAAGAGGTTCATGATGAGGATTAGACACTGTTGTCAATTAGTGAGGTTCTTGTTAGTTCAATAAGTCAGGAGGATGATCAGAGTGAGTAAGTGGAAGAGGAGGTGGTGGACGATGAAATCACTGACCCAACCTGGGAAGGTGGCAAGCCGAGTGAGGACAGCAGTACAGAGGGGGAGGGATCCGCAGCACCACAACTGGCTGGAAAAGGCAATGGGGTGGCAAAAGGGAGAAGGCGGGCCACACCAAACAGGCCTGCAACTGTTCACCGGAGCACCCCCTTGTGGAAATCTCCCTTGCCAAGGGTTAGGTGTTCCGCAGTCTGGCGCTTTTTTGAGGAAAGTGCGGACGATAAAAGAATTGTCATTTTCAACCTGTGCCGTAACAAAATTAACAGAGGCGTGAACACTAGCAACCTCACCACCACCAGCATGATCTGCCACATGGCATAAAAGCACCCTAATAGGTGGGCCGAACGCCTGGGTCCACAATCAGTGTATGCGGGTCACACCACTGCCTCCTCTTCCCCTGTGTTACGTGCTGTCCAATCCCCTGTCCAAGACACAGGCCTGGATGCCTCCAGCCCTGCACCTGGACCATCGCAAGCACCATCATCTAGCACATCCACTTCTGTGTCCCAGCGCAGCGTACAGATGTCCATACTCCAGGCCTTTGAACGAAAGCACAAATACCCAGCCACCCACCCACAGGCCATAGCACTAAATGTGCACCTTTCCAAATTGCTGGCCCTGGAAATGTTGCCATTAAGGCTTGAGGACACAGAGGCTTTGCGCAGCCTGATGGCGGTGGCCGTCCCTCAGTCGCCAGCCTCCACTATTTTTCCCGGTGTGCTCGAAGAGGAGGAGGAGATTGAGAGTCATCCTCCTGATGAGGACAGGCAAGTATTGTCTGTTGGGACTTTGGCACACATAGCTGACTATATGTTATGCTGCCTTTCCCGTGACCCTCGCATTATACGCATTTTGGCCAACACCGATTACTGGTTGTTCACCCTTCTCGACCCTCGCTACAAAGAGAACTTCTCATCTCTCATTCCTCTGGTGGAGAGGACTAGCAAAATGATGCAATACCAGAAGGTCCTTGTGGAAAATTTTCTCCCAAAATATCCAGCTGACTACGCTGGCGGCAGAGTATGTAGTTTCTTGGCAACCGAGGAGGGGAGACAAGGGGAACACACAGCTGTTCCCACAGAGGCAGGGCAACACTCTCCAAGGTCTGGGACAGTTTCATGACACCCCTCCAGCAGCCTCACCCTGATGCGCGGCCTAGTGTCACAAGAAGGAGGGGAGACGAGGGGAACACACAACAGTTCCAACAGAGGCAGGGCAACACTCTCCAAGGCCTGGGACAGTTTCATGACACCCCGCCAGCACCCTCACCCTGATGTGCGGCCTAGTGTCACAAGAAGGAAAAAGTTTTGGAAGATGGTGAAGGAGTACATACAGACCGTTTCAGCGTCCTCAGGGAACCCTCTGTGCCTTACAACTATTTGGTGTCCAAGCTTGACACGTGGCATGAACTGGCACTCTACGCCTTGGAGGTGCTGGCCTGCCCTGCCTCCAGCGTTTTGTCAAAGCGGGTATTTTGTGCTGCTGGGGGCATAATAACCGATAAGCGCATCCGCCTGTCAACTGAAAATGCTGACAGATTGACTCTTATCAAAATAAACAAGGCCTGGATTGCCCCTGACTTCTCTACTCCACCAGAGGAAAGCGGCTAAACATAAAGGCACTTTAAATGTGGCTTTTATGTGTATTGAATACACTGTATTCCCATGCACCCCTTCCACCACAAAAAAGGGTATATGGTTCAATCTTCCTTTTCTCGTCCTCCTCCTCCTCAATCATATCAACATGCTTATTAGGCTGCCCTCACTCCTAATGTTTTAGAGGGTCAGCTCAGCAGCAGACCCTCACCCTTAATGTTTTAGAGGGTCACCAGTAGGTCCTCGCCCATAATGTTTTCGAGAGTCAGCTCAACAGCAGACCCTCACCCCTAATGTTTTAGATGGTCAGAACATCAGCAGGCCCTCGCCCCTAATGTTTTAGAGAGTCACCAGCAGGCCCCTGCTCCTAATGTTTTAGAGGGTCACCAGCAGGCCATCAATCATAATTTTTCAAGGGTGTGTATGATGCCCTCCTTTATGTGTAATAAAGGGTGTAATTTTTGGTTCCTTGTAATTTTTGGCAGCCCTTTCACTTAGTGCATAGGCTTTATGAGTGTAGGAGTCCCACTACCTGGACAATTGTACCACAATGTGAATGAAGCCCTCCTTTATGTGATATACAGGTTGTATCGGAGTGACTCTTCCTTGTAATTTTTGGCAGCACTTGCAGTTTAAATACAAGTAAATATGCAGGATAGAATGTTTCCTAACAATTTTTCCTCTAAAATCGATGTTATCTTCGGTTTTGTGCGAATTATTGTCAGTCTGTAAAAGTGGCGTACTACTCGGACAGAATCGTTCTCAGAAGCGACCCGAGAGTCCAAGATGCATCCAGACATCCTCCCAATGCTGTTCCCGAACCATTTCAGGGGTGTTTCCATAAATTTCTGACCTTTTTCTGTGAACCAGACACCCTTCACTCTTCAGAGCAGGGGGTACCTGGTTTAATGCTCGGGTTCTCCCATTGACTTCCATTGTGCTCGGGTGTTATACTCCAGCACCCGAGCACTTTGGTGCTCGATCAATACTAACTGTCTTCTTGCGCAGAAGACTGAAGATTCTCTCCCGGCCGGGCCGCGCAATGTCCTGAACGCGCATTCCGCCGCGCATGTGCCATGATGACTTCTTCCTGGCCAGTATAGTACAGAGCCGCGAACGCGCACGCTGACTCTGTACTATACAAGCCAGGAATAAGTCACCATGGTACATGCGCGGCGGCGTGCGCATTCAGGACATTGAGCGGCCCGGCCGTGAGAAAATCTTCAGTCTTCTGCGCAAGCGCGGCCCGGCCGGGAGAAGAATCCAGGAAGTGAAAGTCGCGCTCAAGGAAGGTAAGTATGAAAAGGGAAGATGAGAATACCCCTTTAAGAAATCATAAATTCTGCAAGGGTATGTAAACTTATCAGCACAACTGTAAGTAGCTGTGTGATATAAATCTGTGGAATATGGGAAGCATAAGAGGATGTGCACCATAAATCCCATCTTTGTAAGGCCTCTTGTGCCTGCGGTTGTATTGTGTACCACATACGGCGGTTCCGCAATACACAGGGCACCAGCCGTGTGCATCCCGCATCCGTGATGTCGACCCATCCACTTGAACGGAACGGAAACACAGATCGGATCCCCACAGAAGCACTACAGAGTGCTTCCGTGGCGTTTCTGCCCGTGCCTCCGCACAGCAAAAAAGTAGAACATGCTCACGGACCCATTCAAGTTGAATAAGTATGGATCTGTCCCGGCCGCTGTACGCACGTTGCCCGTGCATTGGGGACTGCAAATTGCTGTCCCCAATGCACGGAATGGACCAAAAACGTTTATGTGCAAGAGGCCTAACACTTGTGATCTAGTTTTGTGTGAAGCGGCATATATGCATTCATGTTGCATGTAATTATTAATTAGGGCTACCAATTCTGAGTAACTCGGAGTGACAGGAGATTTCCAGAATCAGAATTTTTTTTTTTTGTCGCCATATTCTGACCCCTATAACTTTTTTCTAATTATTTGTACGTAGCTGGGTGGGGGCTCATTTTTTACAGGGCAATCTGAACTTTTCACTGATACCATTCTGGGGTGTTAAAGACTTTTTGATCACCTTTTATTTAAATTTTTGTAGCAAATGAAGCGACCAAAAACGGCGAATCAGACATTTGGACTCTTTTTTTTTCTGTTTTTCTGTTTGCCGTATGGGGAATAAATTTTAATACATTGTGACACCCATGATGTGTATTTTTTTTTGTTCTTTTATTTGCATTTTGGGAAAAGGGGGGTGATCAGAATTTTTATGTTTTTTTTTACACTTTTTTATAGTTCCCAGGTTAGACACGCATCTCTGTAACACAGTAAACAGCTCTGCTACATGCAGGTTACACACTTCTCTGTAACACAGTACACATCTCTGCTACACAGTACACAGCACTGCTACCTACAGGTTACACATACAGCTCTGCTACACAGTACACAGCTCTGCTACATGCAGGTTACACATACAGCTCTGCAACACAGTACACAGCACTGCTACATGCAGGTTACACATACAGCTCTGCTACATGCAGGTTACACATACAGCTCTGCTACACAGTACACAGCACTGCTACATGCAGGTTACACATACAGCTCTGCTACATGCAGGTTACACATACAGCTCTGCTACACAGTACACAGCACTGCTACATGCAGATTACACATACAGCTCTACTACATGCAGGTTACATATACAACTCTGCTACACAGTACACAGCACTGCTACATGCAGGTTACACATACAGCTCTGCTACATGCAGGTTACACATACAGCTCTGCTACACAGTACACAGCACTGCTACATACAGGTTACACATATAGCTCTACTACACAGTACACAGCTCTGCTACATGCAGGTTACACATACAGCTCTGCTACACAGTACACAGCTCTGCTACATGCAGGGTACACATACAGATCTGCTACACAGTACACAGCACTGCTACATGCAGGTTACACATACAGCTCTGCTACACAGTACACAGCACTGCTACATGCAGGTTACTTATACAGCTCTGCTACACAGTACACAGCTCTGCTACATGCAGGTTACACATACAGCTGTGCTACACAGTACACAGCACTGCTACATGTAGGGTACACATACAGCTCTGCTACATGCAGGTTACACATACAGCTCTAGTACACAGTACACAGCATTGCTACATGCAGGTTACTCATACAGCTCTGCTACACAGTACACAGCTCTGCTACATGCAGGTTACACATACAGCTCTGCTACACAGTACACAGCTCTGCTACATCCAGGGTACACATACAGATCTGCTACACAGTACACAGCACTGCTACATGCAGATTACACATACAGCTCTGCTACACAGTACACAGCTCTGCTACATTCATGTTACACATACAGCTCTGCTACACAGTACACAGCACTGCTACATCCAGGTAAGGCTACTTTCACACTTGCGTTCGCGGTTCGGCTTGTGAGTTCCGTATGAAGGCTCTCACAAGCGGCCCCAAACGGATCCGTACAGCCCCAATGCATTCTGAGTGGATGCGGATCCGATCAGAATGCATCAGTATGGCACGGTTTGGCCTCCGTTCCGCTCAGCAGGCGGACACCCGAACGCCGCTTGCAGCGTTCGGGTGTCCGCCTGGCCGTGCGGAGCCAAACGGATCCGTCCTGACTTACAATGCAAGTCAATGGGGACGGATCCGTTTGAGGTTGACACAATATGGTGCAATTGCAAACGGATCCGTCCCCCATTCACTTTCAATGTAAAGTCAGGAGTCCCTATTAATATATCTTCGGATCGGAGTTTTCTCCAATCCGATGGTATATTGTAACTTGAAGCGTCCCCATCACCATGGGAACGCCTCTACGTTAGAATACACCATCGGATTTGAGTTAGATCGTGAAACTCAGATCCGATAGTATATTCTATCACAGAGGCGTTCCCATAGTGATGGGGACGCTTCAAGTTAGAATATACTGAGAACTTTGTAATAACTGCCCCCTGCTGCCTGGCAGCACCTGATCTCTTACAGGGGGCTGTGATCTACACAATTAACCCCTCAGGTGCCGCACCTGAGGGGTTAATTGTGCATATCATAGCCCCCTGTAAGAGATCAGGTGCTGCCAGGCAGCAGGGGCCAGACCCCCCTCCCCAGTTTTAAATTCATTTGTGGCCAGTGCGGCCCCCCTCCCTCCCTCCCCAGTATTATATTCATTGGTGGCCAGTGCGGTCCCACTCCCTCCCCAGTATTATATTCATTGGTGGCCAGTGCGGCCTCCCCTCTCCCCCCGCCTAATTAAAATCACCCCCCCATCATTGGTGGCAGCAGAGAGTTCCAATCGGAGTCCCAGTTTAATCGCTGGGGCTCCAATCGGTTACCATGGCAGCCAAGACGCTACTGCAGTCCTGGCTGCCATGGTTACTTTGCAATTTTAGAAGCATTATACTTACCTGCGATGTCTGTGACCGGCCGGGCGCTCCTCCTACTGGTAAGTGAAAGGTCTGTGCAGCGCATTGCTTATAGCACAGACCTTTCACTTACCAGTAGGAGGAGCACCCGGCCAGTCACAGACATCGCAGGTAAGTATAAGGCTTCTAAAACTGCTAAGTAACCATGGCAGCCAGGACTGCAGTAGCATCTTGGCTGCCATGGTAACCGATCGGAGCCCCAGCGATTAAACTGGGACTCCGATCGGAACTCTCTGCTGCCACCAATGATGGGGGGGGGGGTGATTTTAATTATGTAGGGGGAGAGGGGATGCCGCACTGGCCACCAATGAATATAATGCTGGGGAGGGAGGGAAGGGTGCCGCACTGGCCGACAATGAATATAATACTGGGGAGGGAGGGGGGCCGCACTGGCCACCAATGAATATAATACTGGGGAGGGAGGGGGGCCGCACTGGCCACCAATGAATATAATACTGGGGAGGGAGGGAGGGGGGCCGCACTGGCCACCAATGAATATAATATTGGGGAGGGAGGGAGGGGGGCCGCACTGGCCACCAATGAATATAATACTGGGGAGGGAGGGAGGGGGGCCGCACTGGCCACAAATGAATTTAAAACTGGGGAGGGAGGGGGGTCTGGCCCCTGCTGCCTGGCAGCACCTGATCTCTTACAGGGGGCTATGATACGCACAATTAACCCCTCAGGTGCAGCACCTGAGGGGTTAATTGTGAGGATCACAGCCCCCTGTAAGAGATCGGACGCTGCCAGGCAGCAGGGGGCAGTCATATACACAGTTCTTTTAGTATATTCTAACTTGAAGCGTCCCCATCACTATGGGAACGCCTCTGTGTTAGAATATACTGTCAGATTTGAGTTTTCACGAAGTGAAAAATCAGATCTGAAAAAAACAGTTATGCAGACAGATCCATTCTGAACAGATGCAAGCGTTAGCGAACGCAAGTGTGAAAGTAGCCTTACACATACAGCTCTGATACACAGTACACAGCTCTACTACATGCAGGTTACACATACAGCTCTACTACACAGTACACAGCACTGCTACATGCAGGTTACACATACAGCTCTGCTACATGCAGGTTACACATACAGCTCTGCTACACAGTACACAGCACTGCTACGTGCAGGTTACACATACAGCTCTATAACATGCAGGTTACATATACAGATCTGCTACACAGTACACAGCTCTGCTACATGCAGGGTACACATACAGATCTGCTACACAGTACACAGCTCTGCTACATGGAGGTTACACATTCAGCTCTGCTACACAGTACAAAGCACTGCTACATGCAGGTTACACATACAGCTCTGCTACACAGTACACAGCTCTGCTACATGCAGGTTATACATACAGCTCTGCTACACAGTACACAGCTCTGCTACATGCAGGTTACACATACAGCTCTACTACACAGTACACAGCACTGCTACATGCAGGTTACACATACAGCTCTGCTACATGCAGGTTACACATACAGCCCTGCTACACAGTACACAGTTCTGCTACATGCAGGTTACACATACAGCTCTGCTACACAGTACACAGCACTGCTACATGCAGGTTACACATACAGCTCTATAACATGTAGGTTACATATACAGATCTGCTACACAGTACACAGCTCTGCTACATGCAGGGTACACATACAGATCTGCTACACAGTACACAGCTCTGCTACATGGAGGTTACACATTCAGCTCTGCTACACAATACAAAGCACTGCTACATGCAGGTTACACATACAGCTCTGCTACACAGTACACAGCTCTGCTACATGCAGGTTACACATACAGCTCTGCTACACAGTACACAGCTCTGCTACATGCAGGGTACACATACAGATCTGCTACACAGTACATAGCACTGCTACATGCAGGTTACACATTCAGCTCTGCTACACAGTACACAGCTCTGCTGCATGCAGATTACACATACAGCTCTGCTACACAGTACACTGCACTGCTACATGCAGGTTACACATACAGCTCTGCTACACAGTACACAGCTCTGCTACATGCAGGTTACACATACAGCTCTGCTACATGTAGGTTACACATACAGCTTTGCTACACAGTACACAGCTCTGCTACATGCAGGGTACACATACAGCTCTGCTACATGCAGGTTACACATACAGCTCTGCTACACAGTACACAGCACTGCTACATGCAGGTTACACATATAGCTCTGCTACATGCAGGTTACACATACAGCTCTGCTACACAGTACACAGCTCAATGGGCATATGTGCTTTCTGTGGGACCATGGAGAGTACATGTCAGTGATTCAATGTTTGAAAGAGGCCTTTTGTAAAATGCCAGTCAGGTATGCAAGAGCATTGTTTTCAAGACTGTATGGAATAACAAAGGCTTACATTAACTCCTTCACTACCGAGCCACTTTTCACCTTAAATCCCAGGACGATTTTTGCAAATCTGACATGTGTCACTATATGTGTGTCACGAGGGTGTCAAGAGTCACGTCTGACTCCGTTATACCCGGGGTCAGGAAGTCGCAGCGGGCGGCTTCGCGCTCTATGTCTAAAGATCGCGCTGTTTCTTAATGGTAGCTTTCTGTGTTTGCCTTGCAATCCATTTTGTCTCACTCAGGGATCCGTAGCTTCTTCTCCTCAACTGTTTCTTGTCCGTCACTCCCAACCTCCTTATATTCTCCCTCCCACTTCTCTGGTTGCCAGATATAGAGCTTCCTGCCTGGACTTCTATACTGACCCACTGTAGCTGTGTAGCTGTGTAGCTGTGTAGCTGTGATTCCTGGTTGTCGTTCCAGAGCGTTACCCTCCGGATGCCTGTTGGGCTTTAGTTGTCCGCTGTTGTCGCCCACCTGGGATTATATGTTTTGTCTGTATTGTCTGTCCTCTCCTTGGTGTTTTCCTTTAGTGTTAGTGGTGAGGACTAGCGTCCCCACTGCCATATTCACTACTTAGGGCTCATCTTAGGCCCCTTTCACACGGGCGAGTATTCCGCGCAGATGCGATGCGTGAGTGAACGCATTGCACCCGCACTGAATACCGACCCATTCATTCATCCTGTGGGATCCATGCCTGGTTCATTTTTATGAACGTCAGCTTGTCCACATTGGCTGTAGACAGGCGGCTGCGTTTGTCTGTAATGACGCCCCCTGCCGTGCTGAATACACATTCAGACAAAACGCTGGCCGCCTGGCCAGCACCTCCAAGGCATAAAAGGCTAGCTCTGGCCACGTGGACAATTTGGAGACCCAGAAGTTGAATGGGGCCGAACCATCAGTCAGTACGTGGAGGGGTGTGCACAGGTACTGTTCCACCATGTTAGTGAAATGTTGCCTCCTGCTAACACGTTCCGTATCAGGTGGTGGTGCAGTTAGCTGTGGCGTGGTGACAAAACTTTTCTATATCTCTGCCATGCTAACCCTGCCCTCAGAGGAGCTGGCCGTGACACAGCTGCGTTGGCGACCTCTTGCTCCTCCTCTTCCTTCGCCTTGGGCTTCCACTGGTTCCCCTGTGACATTTGGGAATGCTCTCAGTAGCGCGTCTACCAACGTGCGCTTGTACTCGCGCATCTTCCTATCACGCTCCAGTGTAGGAAGTAAGGTGGGCACATTGTCTTTGTACCGGGGATCCAGCAGGGTGGCAACCCAGTAATCCGCACACGTTAAAATGTGGGCAACTCTGCTGTCGTTGCGCAGGCACTGCAGCATGTAGTCGCTCATGTGTGCCAGGCTGCCCAGAGGTAAGGACAAGCTGTCCTCTGTGGGAGGCGTATCGTCATCGTCCTGTGTTTCCCCCCAGCCACGCACCAGTGATGGGCCCGAGCTGCTTTGGGTGCCACCCCGCTGTGAACATGCTTCATCCTCATCCTCCTCCACCTCCTCCTCATCCTCGTCCTCCTCGTCCTCCAGTAGTGGGCCCTGTCTGGCCACATTTGTACCTGGCCTCTGGTGTTGCAAAAAACCTCCCTCTGAGTCACTTTGAAGAGACTGGCCTGAAAGTGCTAAAAATGACCCCTCTTCCTCCTCTTCCTCCTGGGCCACCTCCTCTTCCATCATCGCCCTAAGTGTTTTCTCAAGGAGACATAGAAGTGGTATTGTAACGCTGATAACGGCGTCATCGCCACTGGCCATGTTGGTGGAGTACTCGAAACAGCGCAACAGGGCACACAGGTCTCGCATGGAGGCCCAGTCATTGGTGGTGAAGTGGGTCTGATCTGCAGTGCGACTGACCCGTGCGTGCTGCAGCTGAAACTCCACTATGGCCTGCTGCTGCTCGCACAGTCTGTCCAGCATATGCAAGGTGGAGTTCCACCTGGTGGGCACGTCGCATATGAGGCGGTGAGCGGGAAGGCCGAAGTTACGCTGTAGCGCAGACAGGCGAGCAGCGGCAGGGTGTGAACGCCGGAAGCGCGAACAGACGGCCCGCACTTTATGCAGCAGCTCTGACATGTTGGGGTAGTTGCGAATGAACTTCTGCACCACCAAATTCAGCACATGCGCCAGGCAAGGGATGTGCGTCAAACCGGCTAGTCCCAGAGCTGCAACGAGATTTCGCCCATTATCGCACACCACCAGGCCGGGCTTGAGGCTCACCGGCAGCAACCACTCATCGGTCTGTTGTTCTATACCCCGCCACAACTCCTGTGCGGTGTGGGGCCTGTCCCCCAAACATATGAGTTTCAGAATGGCCTGCTGACGTTTACCCCATGCTGTGCTGAAGTTGGTGGTGAAGGTGTGTGGCTGACTGGATGAGCAGGTGGAAGAAGAGGAGGAGGAAGCTGAGTAGGAGGAGGAGGAGACAGGAGGCAAAGAATGTTGCCCTGCGATCCTTGGCGGCGGAAGGACGTGCGCCAAACAGCTCTCCGCCTGGGGCCCAGCCGCCACTACATTTACCCAGTGTGCAGTTAGGGAGATATAGCGTCCCTGGCCATGCTTACTGGTCCACGTATCTGTGGTTAGGTGGACCTTGCCACAGATGGCGTTGCGCAGTGCACACTTGATTTTATCGGACACTTGTTTGTGCAGGGAAGGCACGGCTCTCTTGGAGAAGTAGTGGCGGCTGGGAACAACATACTGTGGGACAGCAAGTGACATGAGCTGTTTGAAGCTGTGTGTGTCCACCAGCCTAAATGACAGCATTTCATAGGCCAGTAGTTTAGAAATGCTGGCATTCAGGGCCAGGGATCGAGGGTGGCTAGGTGGGAATTTACGCTTTCTCTCAAATGTTTGTGAGATGGAGAGCTGAACGCTGCCGTGTGACATGGTTGAGATGCTTGGTGACGCAGGTGGTGGTGTTGGTGGTACATCCCATGTTTGCTGGGCGGCAGGTGCCAACGTTCCTCCAGAGGCAGAGGAAGAGGCCGAGGCGGCGGCAGCAGCAGCAGAAGAGGCCGAGGCGGCAGCAGCAGAAGAGGTAGCAGGGGGAGCCTGAGTGACTTCCTTGTTTTTAAGGTGTTTACTCCACTGCAGTTCATGCTTTGCATGCAGGTGCCTGGTCATGCAGGTTGTGCTAAGGTTCAGAACGTTAATGCCTCGCTTCAGGCTCTGATGGCACAGCGTGCAAACCACTCGGGTCTTGTCGTCAGCACATTGTTTGAAGAAGTGCCATGCCAGGGAACTCCTTGAAGCTGCCTTTGGGGTGCTCGGTCCCAGATGGCGGCGGTCAGTAGCAGGCGGAGTCTCTTGGCGGCGGGTGTTCTGATTTTGCCCACTGCTCCCTCTTTTGCTACGCTGTTGGCTCGGTCTCACCACTGCCTCTTCCTCCGAACTGTGAAAGTCAGTGGCACGACCTTCATTCCATGTGGGGTCTAGGACCTCATCGTCCCCTGCATCGTCTTCCACCCAGTCTTGATCCCTGACCTCCTGTTCAGTCTGCACACTGCAGAAAGACGCAGCAGTTGGCACCTGTGTTTCGTCATCATCAGAGACGTGCTGAGGTGGTATTCCCATGTCCTCATCATCAGGAAAAATAAGTGGTTGTGCGTTAGTGCATTCTATCTCTTCCACCCCTGGGGAAGGGCTAGGTGGATGCCCTTGGGAAACCCTGGCAGCAGAGTCTTCAAACAGCATAAGAGACTGCTGCATAACTTGAGGTTTTAGACAGTTTCCCTGATATGCATGGGGGTGATGTGACAGACCGATGGGCTTGGTTTGCATGCGCCATCTGTGCGCTTTCTGCAGAAGACTGGGTGGGAGATAATGTGAACGTGCTGGATCCTCTATGTGGGCCACCCAATTGACTAATGCCTGTACCTGCTCAGGCCTTACCATCCTTAGAACGGCATTGGGCCCCACTAAATATCGCTGTAAATTCTGCTGGCTACTGGGACCTGAGGTGGTTGGTTCACTAGGACGTGTGGCTGTGGCAGAACGGCCACGTCCTCTCCCAGCACCAGAGGGTCCACTAACACCACCACGACCATGTCAACGTCCGCGTCCGCGTCCCTTATTAGATGTTTTCCTCATTGTTCCCGTTCACCACAATTTTGAGAATGGCAAATTTGGGAATGCTTTTTCAAACCAGAACAAAAAGTCTGCTTTTACGGTCACTACAAATAACTTGACCAGCTAAAACACTGCAGATTTGGTTGAATAGAGATGTGAGACCTGTTTTTTTTTGCGCTGTGTGACAGGTATAGGTTTAATCACAGAATCACACTTCTATCAGCACGCTAGCGTGTGTCTTACTTTTTTCTGAATGACACTATCAATAACTTCAATGTAAGATTTTCTTTTTGGGATAGATTTCAAGTAGGCCTGAAATACCACAAACTAGTTATTTTCAGAATGGCAAATTTGGGAATGCTTTTTCAACCCAGAACAAAAAGTCTGCTTTGACGGTCACTACAAATAACTTGACCAGCTAAAACTGTGCAGATTTGGTTGAATAGAGATGTGAGACCTGTTTTTTTTTGCGCTGTGTGACAGTTATAGGTTTAATCACAGAATGACACTTCTATCAGCACGCTAGCGTGTGTCTTAGGTTTTTCTGAATGACACTATCAATAACTTCAATGTAAGATTTTCTTTTTGGGATAGATTTCAAGTAGGCCTGAAATACCACAAACTAGTTATTTTCAGAATGGCAAATTTGGGAATGCTTTTTCAACCCAGAACAAAAAGTCTGCTTTGACGGTCACTACAAATAACTTGACCAGCTAAAACTGTGCAGATTTGGTTGAATAGAGATGTGAGACCTGTTTTTTTTTGCGCTGTGTGACAGTTATAGGTTTAATCACAGAATGACACTTCTATCAGCACGCTAGCGTGTGTCTTAGGTTTTTCTGAATGACACTATCAATAACTTCAATGTAAGATTTTCTTTTTGGGATAGATTTCAAGTAGGCCTCAAATACCACAAACTAGTTATTTTCAGAATGGCAAATTTGGGAATGCTTTTTCAACCCAGAACAAAAAGTCTGCTTTGACGGTCACTACAAATAACTTGACCAGCTAAAACTGTGCAGATTTGGTTGAATAGAGATGTGAGACCTGTTTTTTTTTCCGCTGTGTTACAGTTATAGGTTTAATCACAGAATGACACTTCTATCAGCACGCTAGCGTGTGTCTTAGGTTTTTCTGAATGACACTATCAATAACTTCAATGTAAGATTTTCTTTTTGGGATAGATTTCAAGTAGGCCTCAAATACCACAAACTAGTTATTTTCAGAATGGCAAATTTGGGAATGCTTTTTCAACCCAGAACAAAAAGTCTGCTTTGACGGTCACTACAAATAACTTGACCAGCTAAAACTGTGCAGATTGGGTTGAATAGAGATGTGAGACCTGTTTTTTTTTTGCGCTGTGTGACAGTTATAGGTTTAATCACAGAATGACACTTCTATCAGCACGCTAGCGTGTGTCTTAGGTTTTTCTGAATGACACTATCAATAACTTCAATGTAAGATTTTCTTTTTGGGATAGATTTAAAGTAGGCCTGAAATACCACAAACTAGTTATTTTCAGAATGGCAAATTTGGGAATGCTTTTTCAACCCAGAACAAAAAGTCTGCTTTGACGGTCACTACAAATAACTTGACCAGCTAAAACTGTGCAGATTTGGTTGAATAGAGATGTGAGACCTGTTTTTTTTTGCGCTGTGTGACAGTTATAGGTTTAATCACAGAATGACACTTCTATCAGCACGCTAGCGTGTGTCTTAGGTTTTTCTGAATGACACTATCAATAACTTCAATGTAAGATTTTCTTTTTGGGATAGATTTCAAGTAGGCCTGAAATACCACAAACTAGTTATTTTCAGAATGGCAAATTTGGGAATGCTTTTTCAACCCAAAACAAAAAGTCTGCTTTGACGGTCACTACAAAAAACTTGACCAGCTAAAACTGTGCAGATTTGGTTGAATAGAGATGTGAGACCTGGTTTTTTTTGCGCTGTGTGACAGTTATAGGTTTAATCACAGAATGACACTTCTATCAGCACGCTAGCGTGTGTCTTAGGTTTTTCTGAATGACACTATCAATAACTTCAATGTAAGATTTTCTTTTTGGGATAGATTTCAAGTAGGCCTGAAATACCACAAACTAGTTATTTTCAGAATGGCAAATTTGGGAATGCTTTTTCAACCCAGAACAAAAAGTCTGCTTTGACGGTCACTACAAATAACTTGACCAGCTAAAACTGTGCAGATTTGGTTGAATAGAGATGTGAGACCTGTTTTTTTTTGCGCTGTGTGACATTTATAGGTTTAATCACAGAATTACACTTCTATCAGCACGCTAGCGTGTGTCTTAGGTTTTTCTGAATGACACTATCAATAACTTCAATGTAAGATTTTCTTTTTGGGATAGATTTCAAGTAGGCCTCAAATACCACAAACTAGTTATTTTCAGAATGGCAAATTTTGGAATGCTTTTTCAACCCAGAACAAAAAGTCTGCTTTGACGGTCACTACAAATAACTTGACCAGCTAAAACTGTGCAGATTTGGTTGAATAGAGATGTGAGACCTGTTTTTTTTTGCGCTGTGTGACAGTTATAGGTTTAATCACAGAATGACACTTCTATCAGCACGCTAGCGTGTGTCTTAGGTTTTTCTGAATGACACTATCAATAACTTCAATGTAAGGTTTTCTTTTTGGGATAGATTTCAAGTAGGCCTCAAATACCACAAACTAGTTATTTTCAGAATGGCAAATTTTGGAATGCTTTTTCAACCCAGAACAAAAAGTCTGCTTTGACGGTCACTACAAATAACTTGACCAGCTAAAACTGTGCAGATTTGGTTGAATAGAGATGTGAGACCTGTTTTTTTTTGCGCTGTGTGACAGTTATAGGTTTAATCACAGAATGACACTTCTATCAGCACGCTAGCGTGTGTCTTAGGTTTTTCTGAATGACACTATCAATAACTTCAATGTAAGATTTTCTTTTTGGGATAGATTTCAAGTAGGCCTGAAATACCACAAACTAGTTATTTTCAGAATGGCAAATTTGGGAATGCTTTTTCAACCCAGAACAAAAAGTCTGCTTTGACGGTCACTACAAATAACTTGACCAACTAAAACTGTGCAGATTTGGTTGAATAGAGATGTGAGACCTGTTTTTTTTTGCGCTGTGTGACAGTTATAGGTTTAATCACAGAATGACACTTCTATCAGCACGCTAGCGTGTGTCTTAGGTTTTTCTGAATGACACTATCAATAACTTCAATGTAAGATTTTCTTTTTGGGATAGATTTCAAGTAGGCCTGAAATACCACAAACTAGTTATTTTCAGAATGGCAAATTTGGGAATGCTTTTTCAACCCAGAACAAAAAGTCTGCTTTGACGGTCACTACAAATAACTTGACCAGCTAAAACTGTGCAGATTTGGTTGAATAGAGATGTGAGACCTGTTTTTTTTTGCGCTGTGTGACAGTTATAGGTTTAATCACAGAATGACACTTCTATCAGCACGCTAGCGTGTGTCTTAGGTTTTTCTGAATGACACTATCAATAACTTCAATGTAAGGTTTTCTTTTTGGGATAGATTTCAAGTAGGCCTCAAATACCACAAACTAGTTATTTTCAGAATGGCAAATTTTGGAATGCTTTTTCAACCCAGAACAAAAAGTCTGCTTTGACGGTCACTACAAATAACTTGACCAGCTAAAACTGTGCAGATTTGGTTGAATAGAGATGTGAGACCTGTTTTTTTTTGCGCTGTGTGACAGTTATAGGTTTAATCACAGAATGACACTTCTATCAGCACGCTAGCGTGTGTCTTAGGTTTTTCTGAATGACACTATCAATAACTTCAATGTAAGATTTTCTTTTTGGGATAGATTTCAAGTAGGCCTCAAATACCACAAACTAGTTATTTTTTAGAATGGCAAATTTTGGAATGCTTTTTCAACCCAGAACAAAAAGTCTGCTTTGACGGTCACTACAAATAACTTGACCAGCTAAAACTGTGCAGATTTGGTTGAATAGAGATGTGAGACCTGTTTTTTTTTGCGCTGTGTGACAGTTATAGGTTTAATCACAGAATGACACTTCTATCAGCACGCTAGCGTGTGTCTTAGGTTTTTCTGAATGACACTATCAATAACTTCAATGTAAGATTTTCTTTTTGGGATAGATTTCAAGTAGGCCTGAAATACCACAAACTAGTTATTTTCAGAATGGCAAATTTGGGAATGCTTTTTCAACCCAGAACAAAAAGTCTGCTTTGACGGTCACTACAAATAACTTGACCAGCTAAAACTGTGCAGATTTGGTTGAATAGAGATGTGAGACCTGTTTTTTTTTGCGCTGTGTGACAGTTATAGGTTTAATCACAGAATGACACTTCTATCAGCACGCTAGCGTGTGTCTTAGGTTTTTCTGAATGACACTATCAATAACTTCAATGTAAGATTTTCTTTTTGGGATAGATTTCAAGTAGGCCTCAAATACCACAAACTAGTTATTTTCAGAATGGCAAATTTGGGAATGCTTTTTCAACCCAGAACAAAAAGTCTGCTTTTACGGTCACTACAAATAACTTGACCAGCTAAAACTGTGCAGATTTGGTTGAATAGAAATGTCAGGTCTATTTTTTAGGCGCTGGGTGACAGACTCAACTTGCCCCTGATGTAATATATGGCCAAAAAATAACCACACTGTTGATGGTTAAATGCACTTGGGTGACACAGGCTCAGCCTGCAGCTGATGTAGTATATGGGCAAAAAATAATCAGACTGTTGATGGTTAAATGCACTTGGGTGAAACAGGCTCAGCCTGCAGCTGATGTAGTATATGGCCAAAAAATAACCAGACTGTTGATGGTTAAATGCACTTCGGTGACACAGGCTCAGCCTGCATCTGATGTAGGATATAGCACAAAATAACCACACTATCGTTGGTTAAATACACTTGATGATAGCTCGTGCTGGCGCACCACAAGTCACAAAATGGCCGCCGATCACCCCAGAAAAAAAGTGATCTAAAAACGCTCTGGGCAGATAATTCAATAAGTCAATAATAGCACTTCAATTATCCACAGCTGCAGATCGATCACAGAATGAAGTCTTTTGGAGGAGTTAATCTGCCTAATCTCGCCCTAACGTCGCAGCTGCAACCTCTCCCTATGCTTGAATCAGCAGAGTGACGTGCAGCGCTACGTGACCCAAGCTTATATAGAGGCTGGGTCACATGCTGCACTGGCCAATCACAGCCATGCCAATAGTAGGCAAGGCTGTGATGGCCTCTTGGAGCAAGTAGTATGACGCTTGTTGATTGGCTGCTTTGCAGCCTTTCAAAAAGCGCCAAGAAAGCGCCGAACACCGCACCCGAACCCGGACTTTTACGAAAATGTTCGGGTTCGGGTCCGTGTCACGGACACCCCAAAATTCGGCACGAACCCGAACTATACAGTTCGGGTTCGCTCATCCCTAGTGATGGATCATGTGATGGACCATGTGATGAACGCAGTGATGTCATCAAAGGTCCTATTGCTCACAGTTAAAGACAGAAGAGATGCCGGCTGCGCGAACAAGTGGATTTGTATTTTTTTTTTTAACCCCTCCAGCCCTATTGTACTATGCATTCTGTATTCAGAATGCTATAATTTTCCCTTATAACCATGTTATAAGGGGGAATAATACAATCTACACTACAACTTACCCAAACCTGAACTTCTGTAAAGAAGTTCGGGTCTGGGTACCACAGTCGGTTTTTTATCACGCGTGTGCAAAACACATTGCACCCGCGCGATAAAAACTGAACATCGGAACGCAATTGCAGTCAAAACTGACTGCAATTGCGTTCCTACTCCCGCGGGTTTTCCGCAATGCACCGGGACGCATCCGGACCTAATCCGGACACGCCCGTGTGAAAGAGGCCTTAGGGAAAGCCAGGGTTTAGGCACGTGATGGGCGTATGGGTGAGAAACCCGTCTAGGGACGTCAGGGGTCACCACCTTTCCCTCTCCCTTGGACAGGGACTTCCCTTTTCCCTCCCTTTGCGCTGGTTGTGATATTAGATATGGCCCTTATTTTGTGTATGTAGAAAGAAAAAAAAAGAAATTTTTTTTTTTTCTTTCTGCTTATTTAGAATTCAGTATGGATCCTATTGCTGCTTTGACAAAGCAACTTCAAGGCCTGTCTTTGGAGGTGGCAGGATTGAAGGCGTCGGTCCTCCAGCAACAGCAGCAATTGCAGCAGCCTGCAAGCCCAGCGGTTGCTATGGGTAACCAGGTTGCTGCGGAACCCAAGGTTGTTCTTCCTGACAGATTTTCCTGGGGAAGGGACAAATTTGTGACGTTCCGTGAGGCCTGTAAGTTATATTTTAAGCTGTGCCCTTACTCCTCTGTAATAAAGAACAGCGGGTGGGGATTGTTACTCTCCTGCTTCAGGGGGACCTGCAATCCAGGGCGTTCTCTTTACCCACTGATTCCCAGGCTCTCCGGTCAGTGGATTAATTTTTTGGGGCCTTGGGTCTCATATATGACGACCCTGACCGAGTCGCCCTGGCTGAGTCGAAATTACGGAGACTCCTACAGGGAGAGAGGCCAGCAGAGGAGTATTGCTCAGAGTTCCGTAGGTGGGCTACGGATACCCAGTGGAACGACCCGGCTCTCAGGAGTCAGTTCTGCTCTGGGTTATGCGAAAGGGTTAAGGATGCACTTGCGCTATATGAGACCCCCTTTTCCCTTGATGTTGTTATGTCCCTTTCTATCAGAATAGATAGACGTCTTAGGCACAGATTGAAAAATCCTGAGTAATTGGTAACCCCTCCCAAGCAGCAGTTAGTCTGTAAGGACCTAGAAGAGCCTATGCAGCTAGGAGGAACTACTCGTCAGGTCCGTCCTCCTGAGGCTCTCCGTAGGCGTGGGGTTTGTTTTTTTCTGTGGGGGGAGGGGTCATTTCATTAATGTCTGTCCTTCCTTACTCAAAAACAAAATACTGTCGGAAAACTACTAACCCCAGGCTGTGTGGAGGATGTCAGCCGGGGGGTATACGTTTCCTCCATACGAACATCTCAATTTGTGTTGCCAGCGGTTGTTGTTTTTGGTGTTAAGACGGAGACTATTTCTTTCTTTCTAGACAGTGGAGCAGGAGTAAATTTGATAGATGCCCATTTTACCCGCACTATGATTTTGTCTCTCTGTACGCTACAGAGACCTATTCCCATATTCGCTATTGATTCTGCTCCTCTGTCTCAGAGAAACCTCACTCACATTGTCCATAACTTACACCTTCGGGTAGGGGACCACCATAACGAGTGTCTTTCATGTTATGTTCTGGAGGGCCTTCCCTTGCCTGTGGTAATGGGTCTTCCCTGGTTGGTAGCGCACAATCCAGTGGTGGATTGGCAGGCCAGGGAGATATTGGAGTGGAGTGAGCATTGTAGAGAAAATTGCTTAAATAGCAATTGCTTAGTCGCCTCCATAGCTACTCTACCTACATTTGTTTCGGACTTTGAGGACGTTTTCTCTGAAAAGGGTTGTCAGAAGTTACCACCTCACCGTCCTTATGATTGTCCGGTTAGCCTGATTCCCGGTGCAAAATTACCCAAGACCAGATTATATAGTCTTTCGGGTCCCGAGAGACAAGCCATGAAAGATTATATCTCCGAGAGTCTGGCTAAGGGACACATCAGACCCTCTTCATCACCCGTGGCTGCAGGGTTTTTCTTTGTTAAAAAGAAAGATGGGGGCCTGCGTCCTTGCCTAGATTTCCACGAACTAAACCGGATAACCACCCAAAACCCATACCCTCTTCCTCTCATTCCTGACCTGTTTAATCAGATTGCGGGTGCTAGGTGGTTCTCCAAACTTGATCTTAGGGGGGCCTACAATCTGATTCGTATCAAGGAAGGGGATGAGTGGAAGACAGCTTTTAACACCCTTGAGGGGCATTATGAAAATCTAGTCATGCCTTTCGGTCTGACCAATGCTCCTGCTGTCTTCCAACATTTCATTAAAGATATTTTTAGTCATCTTATCGGCAGAATTGTGGTGATATACCTAGATGATATTTTAATTTATTCGTCTGATCTGAAAACACATGAGGTACATGTCAGATAGGTATTGCAGGTCCTACGGATGAATAAATTATATGCAAAATTTGAAAAGTGTGTCTTCGCCGTTCAGGAGATACAATTCCTGGGATATCTTTTATCTGCTTCAGGTTTCCGTATGGATCCTAGGAAGGTCCAGGCAATTTTAGATTGGGATCTCCCTGAGAACCTTAAAGCACTGCAACGATTCTTGGGTTTCGCAAATTTCTATAGAAAGTTCATTAAAAATTATTCTGTGATTGTCAAACCCCTTACTGACATGACTAGGAAGGGGACTGATTTTTCTAAATGGTCTGACGCCGCTAAAATTGCATTTTCCTCTCTAAAAGAGAGGTTTACCTCGGCACCTGTACTAATCCAACCTGATGTCTCCCAACCTTTTATTGTTGAAAAAGATGCGTCAGAGGTGGGAGTGGGGGCTGTACTGTCTCATAGTCCGTCTCCTGGCAAATGGCGTCCTTGCGCTTTCTTTTCTAAAAAACTATCTGCAGCGGAGAAGAACTATGATATTGGCAATAGGGAGCTATTAGCTATTAAACTAGCGTTTGAAGAATGGCGTCACTTTTTAGAGGGGGCAATCCACCCCGTCACAGTGATTGCGGACCACAAAAACCTTCTGTACCTCGAATCAGCTAAGCGTCTCACCCCTAGACAAGCTAGGTGGTCGCTATTTTTTACCAGGTTTAACTTTTTCATCACCTATCGTCCTGGGGCAAAAAATTTCCAAGGCAGATGCATTATCTCGTAGTTTCCCTGGAGGGGGTAATGTGGGTGATCCGGTACCCATTTTACAAAGAGGAGTGGTTGTCTCTGCTGTACACTCGGTTCTGTAGGGAAAGGTGTTAGAGGCCCAGGGGGACACCCCGGTCTCTTGCCCTCAGAGAAATTGTTTGTACCGTTAAACCTGCATCTCGAATTATTAAAGGAACATCATAATTCGGCACTTGCTGGGCACCCGGGTAGTAAAGCAACCTTGGAGCTATTGTCTCGTCGTTTTTGGTGGCCAAGGTTGCGTCAGGATGTAATGGATTTTGTGTCTACTTGTTCTACTTGTGCACGCGTGAAAGTCTCTCATACACGTCCAGCAGGGTCTTTATTGCCACTTGTCATTCCCAATAGGCCATGGACACATCTATCAATGGATTTCATCACTGACTTACCTTTGTCTGCGGGTAAAACATTGGTAGTAGTAGACAGGTTTAGCAAAATGGTACACTTTATTGCGTTACCCGCACTACCTAATGCTAAGACTCTTGCTCCGGTGTTCATCAGTAAAATCGTGAAGCTTCACAGGGTCCCTTCCGATGTTGTTTCGGATCGGGGAACCCAGTTTATTTCTAAGTTTTGGAAATCTTTTTGTTCCCGTTTGGGGGTACACTTGTCCTTTTCCTCAGCTTTCCATCCTCAGTCGAATGGACAGACTGAGCGTACCAACCAAAACCTTGAGACATACCTAAGGTGTTTTGTGTCTGAAAACCAAGAGGTGTGGTCATCATATTTACCGTTAGCTGAGTTTGCTATAAATAATCGCAGTCAGGAATCCACTGGCAAGTCACCATTTCTCGGTGCATATGGTTTTCATCCCAAATTCTGTACTTTCAAAGAAGGGGTGTCATCAGGGGTTCCCGAAGAGGAACGGTTTTCGTCATCTCTTTCATCTGTATGGCAGAAGGTGCAAGCTAACTTGAGAAATATGGGAGGTAAATATAAATGCATGGCTGATAAGAAACGGTCGCCAGGTCCGGACCTAGGAGTGAATGACTATGTGTGGTTATCTACTAGAAATATTAAGTTAAAGGTTCTCTCTTGGAAACTGGGTCCTAGGTTCATTGGTCCTTACAAAATAGTAGCCATCATTAACCCCGTGACTTTTCGCTTGGAGCTACCTCAGACTTTTAAAATCCATAACGTCTTCCAAAGGTTGCTACTCAAAAAGTATGTTCCACCTCTAGAACCGTCACCGCTGCCACCCCCTCCTGTTATTGTTGATGGTAATCTGGAGTTTCAAATATCCAAAATTGTTGATTCTCGTCGGGTCCGCCGCTCTCTTCAATATCTGGTGCATTCGAGGGGTTACGGTCCAGAGGAAAGAATGTGGGTTCCAGCATCAGAGGTAAACACCAACAGGTTAGTTCAGGCTTTCCATGCCTCTCATCCTGAAAGACCTGGTCCTGAGTGTCCGGAGGCCCCTCATGGAAAGGGGGGTACTGTCACAAGGGTGTCAAGAGCCACTTCTGACTCCGTTATACCCGGGGTCAGGAAGTCGCAGCGGGTGGCTGCGCACTCTATGTCTAAAGATCGCGCTTGTTTCTTAATGGTAGCTTTCTGTGTTTGCCTTGCAATCCTTTTTGTCTCACTCAGGGATCCGTAGCTTCTTCTCCTCAGCTGTTTCTTGTCCGTCACTCCCAACCTCCTTATATTTTCCCTCCCACTTCTCTGGTTGCCAGATATAGAGCTTCCTGCCTAGACTTCTATACTGACCCACTGGAGCTGTGTAGCTGTGATTCCTGGTTGTCGTTCCAGAGCGTTACCCTCCAGATCCCTGTTGGGCTTTAGTTGTCCGCTGTTGTCGCCCACCTGGGATTATATGTTTTGTCTGTATTGTCTGTCCTCTCCTTGGTGTTTTCCTTTAGTGTTAGTGGTGAGGACTAGTGTCCCCACTGCCCTATTCACTACTTAGGGCTCATCTTAGGGAAAGCCAGGGTTTAGGCACGTGATCGGCGTACGGGTGAGAAACCCGTCTAGGGACGTCAGGGCAGTCAGGTGCCAGCCTCAAGGTGAGTTAGGGGTCACCACCTTTCCCTCTTCCTTGGACAGGGCCTTCCCTTTTCCCTCCCTTTTCGCCGGTCGTGATATTGTGGTAATAACTTTAGAACGCTTTTACTTATCCAAGCCATTCTGAGATTGTTTTCTCGTGATACATTGTAATTCATGACAGTCATAAATTTCAGTCAATATATTTCACCTTAATTTATGAAAAAATCCCAAATTCCCAATTTTCTAAATTATAATTTCTCTGCTTTTAAAACAGAAAGCGATACTTCATAAAATATGTATTACTTAACATTCCCCATATGTCTACTATATGTTGGCATCATTTTGTATATGTCATTAAATTGTTTTCGAACGTTAGAAGGCTTAGAATTTTAGAAGCAATTTTTCAACAAAATTTCCAAAACCATTTTTTTTTTTAGCACTAATTCAGTTATAAAGTGATTTTTAGGGGCTTAGGTAATGTAAACCACCCATAAATGACCCCACTTTAGAAACTACACCCCTCAAATTATTCAAAACTGATGTTACAAACTTTGTTAACCCTTGAGGTGTTCCACAAGAATTAAAGGACAATTGAGGTTTTTTGGTAGATAATTTATGTTAATCATCTTTTTCTTGCAACATAGCAAGAGTTAACACTGTTAGTATAAGTCCGTGAATCATGGCTATGTGCTGTGTGTGTTCTCCAGAGACAGAAAATGTATCCATTGACTTTTAATGTGTTTGTTCACACATCAGTGGCTTTTTACTGACCATGGGTCATTGGAAAGACCACGGAGACATGCACTATTTTAGTCCATGATGCAGACCAAACAGACCCATTGAAATCTATGGGTTTGTAAAAAACCACTGACAGAACATGCATGGCATCAATGTTATCTCACTGCTTTTTCACAGACCATTAGGTTACTTTTACACTAGAGTTATTCCTTTCCGGTATTAATTTCCATCATAGGGGCTCAATACCGGGAAAAAAACGCTTCAGTTTTATCCTAATGTGTTCAGTATGCATCAGGATGTCTTCAGTTCAGTCCCTTTTATGGTATTTGGCTGGAGAAAATACTGCAGCATGCTGCAGTATTTTCTCCGACCAAAATTCCGGAACACTTGCCGGAATGCCGGATCATAGTAACATAGTAACATAGTAACATAGTAAATAAGGCCGAAAAAAGACATTTGTCCATCCAGTTCGGCCTGTTATCCTGCAAGTTGATCCAGAGGAAGGCAAAAAAACCCTGTGAGGTAGAAGCCAATTTTCCTCACTTTAGGGGAATAAAAAATTCCTTCCCGACTCCAATCAGGCAATCAGAATAACTCCCTGGATCAACGACCCCTCTCTAGTAGCTATCGCCTGTAATATTATTACGCTCTAGAAACACATTCAGGCCCCTCTTGAATTCCTTTATTGTACTCACCATCACCACCTCCTCAGGCAGAGAGTTCCATAGTCTCACTGCTCTTACCGTAAAGAATCCTTTTCTATGTTTGTGTACAAACCTTCTTTCCTCCAAACGCAGAGGATGTCCCCTCGTCACAGTCACAGTCCTGGGGATAAATAGATGATGGGATAGATCTCTGTACTGACCCCTGATATATTTATACATAGTAATTAGATCTCCCCTCAGTCGTCTTTTTTCTAACGTGAATAACCCTAATTTTTCATAATCTTTCAGGGTACTGTAGTTGCCCCATTCCAGTTATTACTTTAGTTGCCCTCCTCTGGACCCTCTCCAGCTCTGCTATGTCTGCCTTGTTCACTGGAGCCCAGAACTGTACACAGTACTCCATGTGTGGTCTGACTAATGATTTGTAAAGTAGTAGGAATATGTTCTCATCACGGGCATCTATGCCCCTTTTGATGCAACCCATTATCTTATTGGCCTTGGCAGCAGCTGCCTGACACTGTTTTTTGCAGCTTAGTTTGCTGTTTATTAAAATTCCTAGATCCTTTTCCATGTCAGTGTTACCAAGTGTTTTACCATTTAGTATGTACGGGTGACTTGCATTATTTCTTCCCATGTGCATAACCTTACATTTGTCAGTGTTAAACCTCATCTGCCACTTATCTGCCCAAGCCTCCAATCTATCCAGATCCCTCTGTAGTAGTATACTGTCCTCTTCAGTGTTAATTACTTTACACAGTTTAGTGTCATCTGCGAAAATTGATACTTTACTATGCAAGCCTTCTACAAGATCATTAATAAATATATTGAAGAGAATAGGGCCCAATACTGACCCCTGAGGTACTCCACTAGTGACAGTGACCCAATCAAAGTATGTACCATTAATAACCACCCTCTGTTTTCTATCATTGAGCCAGTTACTTACCCACTTACAGACGTTTTCTCTGAGTCTGAGCATTCTCATTTTATATACTAACCTTTTATGTGGTACAGTGTCAAATGCTTTGGAGAAGTCCAGATACACGATATCCATTGATTCGCCGCTGTCAAGTCTAGAACTTACCTCCTCATAGAAACTGATTAAATTAGTTTGACATGACCGATCCCTCACAAAGTCATGCTGATATGGCGTTATTTGCTTATTTCCGTTAAGATGCTCTAAGATAGCATCTCTCAGAAAACCTTCAAACAGTTTACCCACAACAGATGTTAAACTTACCGGCCTATAGTTTCCAGGCTCTGTTTTTGGACCCTTTTTGAATATTGGCACCACATTTGCCATGCGCCAATCCTGTGGGACATTCCCTGTCAGTATAGAGTCCGCAAATATCAGAAATAAGGGTCTGGCTATGACATTACTTAATTCCCTTAGGATACGGGGGTGTATGCCATCCGGTCCTGGTGATTTGTCTATTTTGATCTTTTTAAGTCGCTGTTGTACTTCTTCCTGGGTCAGACAGGACACTTTTAATGGCAAATTTATTTCAACATTCAGCATTTCAGCTTTCTCCTCGTCGCTCTCTGCGACTCCCCCCTCATTACTCTTTAAAGGGCCGACACCTTCAGATTTATACTTTTTAACATTTATATAATTGAAGAACATTTTAGGGTTAGTTTTACTCTCTTTGGCAATTAATCTCTCGGTCTCTAGCATTAATTTCCATTGAAATGTATTAATGCCGGATCCGGTACCATGTGTTCCTGAAAACCGGATCCAGGTTCCCAGTCTGCGCATGCACAGACCTTTAAAAATGCCAAAAAAATAAATACCGGATCTCTTTTTCCGGATGACACCAGAGAGACGGATCCGGAATTTCAATGCATTTGTCAGACAGATTCGCATCCGGATCTGTCTACAAATGATATCCATTTGCATACGTATTTCCATATCCGGCGGGAAGTTACGGCAACGGAACTGCCTGCCGGATCCTCATAATGCAAGTGTGAAAGTACCAGTAGGAGATGCTCTGGTAATTATTTTTCAGCAGTGTCAGTGGAATATGGATGAGACACGGAGGTCACAAAAAGCACACATGGACCAAACACGGATTCTTCATGGACATCTTCCCAGATGAAACATGTCAGATTTTCTACGGAAGTCAGACAGACATGGAAATATGAACAAGGCATAATAGTTTGCATACAGGAAGCTGGAGAATCTGAAGCAAATTTGCAAATGAAAATGCACCAGAAAATTGGCTCAAATTGATCCAAAATTCGTATGTACTATTTGTTTTGGACCTTTTTAAAAAAATTTGAGACAAGAGGGCAAGGCTTAGCGGTTTGGTTAGTAAAAAGGGATTGATAATAGAGCATGTTGATCAGCATTAATTTAGTACATTTAAATTTCACAATCATCGTACTGTATCAGGATGAAGAATTATTAGTAGTATGGTCATTTGTTCCCATATGGAAAGCATTTTGTCAATTGTACACCCCAGTTTACACAGGAAGATGTGCTGCTGGCAAACAATGAGTTTTACATCCTCATAAAAGAGCAATAGTAGCTGAGCAGATTGATATATAGGTGGTCATATGCTATCAAATATACCCCATATCTGGCTTATATCTGTCACAGATTTCAGCACAAAGGTTATTAGCGCCACAATCTGCGACTTATTCCCTCTCACACCAGGTCTAATAAAGGGGGTGTTGCGTGGGCGGGGTGGGGACAGGCTGGCAGGCCTGTCTCATTTATCATTTTCAATGTCTGTTTTAGTCATAGAAAATGGTCTAAATTTAAGCAAGGAAGCTGACTTACATTTAGACCGGCAGTGGATGCAGCGAAGTTATGTATAGGCCGGCGCCTCATCATAACTTCAGGTGATCCACCAGCAGTGCAGGGGTTATTAAGACCGGCGTCTAAGACGCCGATCTTAATAAATGACCCCCATAGTTTTTAGGAAAAAGATGCAGCAAAACTTATATTTTATACATGACAATCTCTACCGGGAAGTGTTATAAATGATTGACAACATTCTCTGTGTAAGTGTATATACATAGATAGCTGTACAAGAGGGTAATCTTAAGTTAAGAAAAAGCAGAGGTTTATATATATATGTATATATATATATATATATATATATATATATATATATATACTGTATACAGTACAGACCAAAAGTTTGGACACACCTTCTCATTCAAAGAGTTTTCTTTATTTTCATGATTATGAAGGCATCAAAACTATGAATTAACACATGTGGAATTATATACATAACAAACAAGTGTGAAACAACTGAAAATATGTCATATTCTAGGTTCTTCAAAGTAGCCACCTTTTGCTTTGATTACTGCTTTGCACACTCTTGGCATTCTCTTGATGAGCTTCAAGAGGTAGTCCCCTGAAATGGCCTTCCAACAGTCTTGAAGGAGTTCCCAGAGATGCTTAGCACTTGTTGGCCCTTTTGCTTTCACTCAGTGGTCCAGCTCACCCCAAACCATCTCGATTGGGTTCAGGTCCGGTGACTGCAGAGGCCAGGTCATCTGGCTCAGCACCCCATCACTCTCCTTCATGGTCAAATAGCCCTTACTTTCAAAGTTTTCCCAATTTTTCGGCTGACTGACTGACCTTCATTTCTTAAAGTAATGATGGCCACTCGTTTTTTCTTTACTTAGCTGCTTTTTTCTTGCCATAATCCAAATTCTAATAGTCTATTTAGTAGGACTATCAGCTGTGTATCCACCTGACTTCTCCTCAACGCAACTGATGGTCCCAACCGCATTTATAAGGCAAGAAATCCCACTTATTAAACCTGACAGGGCACAACTGTGAAGTGAAAACCATTTCAGGGGACTAGCTCTTGAAGCTCATCAAGAGAATGCCAAGAGTGTGCAAAGCAGTAATCAAAGCAAAAGGTGGCTACTTTGAAGAACCTAGAATATGACATATTTTCAGTTGTTTCACACTTGTTTTTTATGTTTATAATTCCACATGTGTTAATTCATAGTTTTGATGCTTTCAATGTGAATCTACAATTTTCATAGTCATGAAAATAAAGAAAACTCTTTGAATGAGAAGGTGTGTCCAAACTTTTGGTCTGAGTTTCTTTATTTTCATGACTATGAAAATTGTAAATTCACACTGAAGGCATCAAAACTATGAATTAACACATGTGGAATTATATACATAACAAACAAGTGTGAAACAACTGAAAATATGTCATATTCTAGGTTCTTCAAAGTAGCCACCTTTTGCTTTGATTACTGCTTTGCACACTCTTGGCATTCTCTTGATGAGCTTCCAGAGGTAGTCCCCTGAAATGGTTTTCACTTCACAGGTGTGCCCTGTCAGGTTTAATAAGTGAGATTTCTTGCCTTATAAATGGGGTTGGGACCATCAGTGGCGTTGGAGAGAAGTCAGGTGGATACACAGCTGATAGTCCTACTGAATAGACTGTTAGAATTTGTATTATGGCAAGAAAAAAGCAGCTAAGTAAAGAAAAACGAGTGGCCATCATTACTTTAAGAAATGAAGGTCAGTCAGTCAGCCGAAAAAATGGGAAACCTTTGAAAGTAAGGGCTATTTGACCATTAAGGAGAGTGATGGGGTGCTGCGCCAGATGACCTGGCCTCCACAGTCACCGGACCTGAACCCAATCGAGATGGTTTGGGGTGAGCTGGACCGCAGAGTGAAGGCAAAAGGGCCAACAAGTGCTAAGCATCTCTGGGAACTCCTTCAAGACTGTTGGAAGACCATTTCAGGGGACTACCTCTTGAAACCTCATCAAGAGAATGCCAAGAGTGTGCAAAGCAGTAATCAAAGCAAAAGGTGGCTACTTAGAAGAACCTAGAATATGATATATTTTCAGTTGTTTCACACTTGTTTGTTATGTATATAATTCCACATGTGATAATTCATAGTTTTGATGCCTTCATAGTCATGAAAATAAAGAAAACTCTTTGAATGAGAAGGTGTGTCCAAACTTTTGGTCTGTACTGTATATATATATATATATATATATATATATATATATAAATATAACAAGTCTTGCAGAATCTTTTCCCACAAAACACAACCTGCTCATATCCTCCTGCTGTATAGCATGTCGTTGGCAGATCACACTGCATTTCGTGGTGACAAGTTCTCTCTAATTCCAGTGAAGGGAAATCTTAATGCTTCAGCATACCAAGAAATTCTGGACAATTACTTGTTTCTAACTGTATGGGAGCATTTTGAGGAAGGCTATTTTCTGTTCCACCATGGCTATGCCCCAGTGCACAAAGCAAGGTCCATAAAGTCATGGTTGGGTGCGTTTTGTGTGTAAGAACTTGACTGACCCTGACCTCAACCTCATGGAACACCTTTGTGGTGAGCTATAATGGAGATTGGCAGCCAGGCCTTCTCACCCAACATCAGTGTCTAACCTCACAAATGCTTTTCTGGAGGAATGGGCAAAACATCCCACAGACTTACTACAAAGTCTTGTAGAAAGCCTTTCCAGAAGAGTGAAAGCCTTTTTAGCTGTAAATAGGGGACCAACTCTATATTATTGCTTAGGGATTTAGAATGTGATATCCTAAAAGCTCCTGTGGGTGCAATTTGTAAGTGCCCCAATAATTTTATTTATATAGTGTATTACATTTGGTCTGCATAGTGTATTATAGTGTCTGTATAGCATATTGTAAGAAAATAAATGTGCCTTGCATTTTTAATTGGTGATAGTGTGGTTTTAAACACATTACAAAAACACTATTGTCTGAGTAATAGCACCCATACAGAATAAGAAGGAGAATTTGCCCCCTGTCTTGTAATCTTTTGGACAGAGCACCATGTTCCCAAGCAGCAAGTAACCCAGTTGTATAGCATGCCATTTGGGGACACGTCAC
The DNA here is from genome assembly GCF_905171765.1 of Bufo bufo. NCBI lineage: Eukaryota > Metazoa > Chordata > Amphibia > Anura > Bufonidae > Bufo > Bufo bufo. The sequence goes on along the minus strand of NC_053392.1, from coordinate 268,306,459 downwards.
TACTGAGGTAAGTCATTGGCTGCAGCTACACATGTGAACTCGTCTGTCAGGACAAGGACCGGAAGACCACTGAATGGACCGAGAGAGGCAGACTGGAGCGGTGAGGAGCAGATGAGTATGCCTTTTTTCTACAAGTACAACAAGCTGCTGTGGGCAGTTTAAAAAAAGGCCCAAACCCCTTTAGGGAAATTCACAATTTGGAAGTGATGTATAGGTAAGTGAAATGTTAATTATTTATTTGACTATGCATACAAACATAATTGTATGATTTTCATTGTATCATTGTAATTGCCTCTTGTTATAATCTCTATTTGACTAATCAGAAGGGATCATTCACAATTCAATAAAAGTCATTGAATTGTGAGTTCACAGTTACCATCCACATTGTGGGAAAATTTTTGATAGTCTTCTTTATGTTGGCAATATGTAAAATAATTCTCCATTTAAAAGTGATGTTGAAGTCAAAGTTCTCAGCAAGCTAATTTTACTCTTAAACAAAGCACAGTTTCAAGCTATTCTTGTTAATCATCCACCCACCGTCCTTTCCTTCACCACCTCAGATTTTAGATAGAAGGTTCAATTACAGGCCTTTATTTCATAGTATTTTCGGCTTTAGATCTTTTTAAACAATATAGTCCGCTCTTAGTCAGTTGAAACTTATGTGCTTTCTGATATGTGTATTGCTAAGGGAAGCAAAGTCACTCTTTGTTCTGTCTTTATAATTGCTCTTTACCTTTGTTTCTGTTTTATAGATGCTATTTAGCATGTGTGTAAGCGGCAATGTGTTATTATCGATGTTGTCTTCAATAATAGGGAAAATTATAGTATATCATTAAAGCTCCAGAACTAATACTTAGGGTATATTTATAATGGTCAATATTTAAAACAAAAAGAAACAAAAGCATTATTCAAGTCTACAATTAATATGTGTTTTGAGGACCACACATCGCCGGCACTCTCATAGAAAATGTCTTTTCTTGTCTGCAATTGCGGACAAGAATAGGACATGTTCTATTTTTTTGCTGAACGGAAGTGCGGATTCGGAAGTGCAGATCCGCTAATGCGGATGCGGACAGCACATTCTGGCCCCACTGAAAATGAATGGGTCCGCACCTGTTCCGCAAAATTACGGAACGGATGCGGATCCATTTTGCGGACATGTGAATGGACCCTTAGGCTACATGCACACGAACGTTGTTTGTTTCCGTGTCCGTTCCGTTTTTTTTTTTGCGGATAGGATGGGGACCCATTCATTTCAATGGGTCAGCAAAAAATGCAGACAGCACACTGTGTGTTGTCCGCATCAGTATGTCTGTTCCGTAGCCCCACAAAAAAAATAAAACATGTCCTATTCTTGTCCGTTTTAGGCATTGTTATAATGGATCAGCAAAAAAAAAAAAAGGGATGGTATACGGATGTCGTCCGTTTTTTTGGGGCGGACCGCAAAACACATACGGTCGTGTGCATGTAGCCTAAACCAGACATAACTGAAATTAACCACTGTGTATAAATGTATAAAAAATTATGCTTCTATTAGAGTGACAGCTAAGGATGATCTTTTTTTTATATTGTAAAACTAAAAAATTAAAAACACTTATTACTATACTAAAGCATTGCATAACGCAGGAGAGCAGCATCTAACTTAAAATTGATTATTCGAGATTCAATATTATATAACCATTTAACCCCTTCCTGACATACCTACACTGATGAGAAAAAGGGTAGCAATGGTTTGAACTTTTGACTTTCAGGCTCTATATCTCCCTATCCACTACAGCTTCAAACGTTAGACTACCATAATTTTACAATCATATGGACTATCTCATACATAAATTGATTTGAAACTATTTGGCATATGATTAGTTATGCAGATTCTTGTCATGTAACTGCATTGTTACTGTTTTGCTCCTGGTGGTGGAACAATCTTTTTCTTTTTGTATACTACAAATTACAATTTGTTTTCACATTCCCTAATAGCTCAGTGTGTCATTATTAGTAAAGATTAGTGTTGATCACAAATATTTGAATTGCTAATTTTTATCACGAATATCAGCACTTTGAGAATTCGCGAATATTTAGAATATAGTGATATATATTCATAATTTCGAATATTCAAGATTATTTTTTTATCAGTACACATGATCCCTCCCTGCTTCTAGCTTGTGGGCCAATGAGAAGGCTGCAATATCTTTGACTTAGGAGTAGTGTTGATTGCGAATTTCCGTGATGCAAATTTTCGTAATGCAAATTTTTATCATTAATTTTTCAATTGACGATTTCCGCAATCAAGAAAATAATGACTGGAGATAACGAATTCTCGAATTTGCGAATATATAGCGAATATTCGCACAAATATTTTCAAAATATCACAAATTCGAATATTGCCCCTGCCGCTCATCACTAGTAAAGATGAGGGAATTTCTCAAAAATTTTATTCAGTCATTTTGCCAAATTCTCCAAAAAGATTTGATTTGATACAAATTTGTTTGTGTCGAATCGCGTTAAAAAACAGCTATTTCCTGGCTGCAGAGAGCCTGCGTGTCATACTGTGAGTCAGTCAGACAAGCAGATGACTGGCGTCGCTCTTAGAATCACTTCTCACTTCACTTCTTTGGGCAGTTACGGGGCCAAAACTGACCAAATAACTCAAGTGTGAACTCAGTCTTACAGGCCAATGTAAGCGCCAGGTATAAAGAACTGTGCAGAGGCCCAAGATCCTACGTGAAAGAGCGCACTCCTTTTACACCGTTGTCAGATGATTCCACAAAGATTTCTACAGAACCTGTTCTATTTAACGCTTATACAAGTAGACCCCCCCTGACAGAGTGGAGAGGGTGTCAGCAGTACGTTTGTGTTGACGTCACTGATTATATTGGCCTTCCTCTGATCCGTCAGAACAATAACCCCCAAAATAGGATCCTGTCTGTTGAGCATCCATCTTCACTCAGTCAGCATTTGGTCAGTAATCCATCAGTATTGCTAAAGCCCAAAAAAAAAAAATGGATCCAAAACAGGGATGACACATTAATGACATATTTGCATGTCCTCTGTGTTTTGTACTCACCCCTGCTTTTGGCTACCAAATCATAAGCCAGTTCTAATGTAAAATAGGGACAATGTCATCCAGGCCTTACAGCTGCTACATAGATAGGATTCGTTTTGCGTCTCATTTTCCCTTCCTTCTGACAGACCAGAAGAAGGGTCAAATAAATGATGAGGTCAACCAGGCCAAAAAGGCTAAATAGTGGCCCAGTAATGGAGTGGAGAGGTGGCAGCAGCATGAGGAGATAACAAAGTGGCCCAGTGACAGAGTGGTGAGGTGGCAGCAGCATGAAGAGACCACTGAGTGGCCCAGTGACATAGTGGTGAGGTGGAAGCAGTATGAGGAGACCACAGAGTGGCCCAGTGACATAGTGGTAAGGTGGCAGAAGCATGAGGAGACCACCGAGTGGTGATGTGGCAGCAGCATGAAGAGACCACAGAGTGGTGATGTGGCAGCAGCATGAGGATACCACAGAGTGGCACAGTGACAGAGTAGTGAGGTGGAAGCAGCATGAGGAGACCGCAGAGTGGCCCAGTGACAGAGTGGGGAAGTAGGAGGCAATACCAGTACCAGCTAAAGATGGTGGGTGGCAGTAGGAACACCTGGCAGCAGGTGTGGCATTAGGTGGGTGGCAGCATCAGAATAGTAGCTGAAGCAGGTAGCCAGAAGAAACAAGTCTCTTTTGACAAAGTTTAAGTATGGCACCATGGATAATCTAGTCTGATGCATCAGGCACTGGTGTTTGAAAATCCTGGCTCATCCACGCCTGATTCTTCTTCATTTAGGTCAGTTTCTCCACATTTTGGGTGGAACGGTGAGTTCTCCTTGGGTAGCTATGGCCCCCGCTGCACTAAACACCCGCTCTGATACCGCACTGATGCCAGGCAGGAAAGCTTGTCCAGGGTAAACTCTGCCAGTTGCGGCCATAAATCAAATTTGGCTACCCAGTAGTCCAGGGGATCTTTGATGTGGGGTAGCAAGGTGCACTACAAGTATGCCACAACAACCTGCTGCAGATGAAGAAAACTGCTCATCAGCAACTCTAGACTTAAGCTGCTGCTGATGGAGTTGGTACTGCTCCTGCCCCCCCAAGCAGTGATGGAAGTGGAACGTGAGCGCAGAGGGCCTGGTCACACCTACGTGAGGAAGGGCGATGGTGCACATAGGCAGTGGCTAACTGACTACATAGGATGTCTCGATAGTAGTTTAGTTTGTCCTCCCTCTCAGCGGCTGTGAAAAAGGCACCCATTTTAGACCGGTAGCGAGGGTCTAACATGGTGGAGAGCCAGTAGTCATCCCTCTGCCGAATGGTGAGAATTCGGCTGTCACTACACAAGCAACTGAGCATACATCGGGCCATTTGTGAAAGTGACTCGGAGGGACTCCCTGTCTCCATCTTTACTACATACTGCCACGGTGTGTCTGGGTCATCTGCCTCGTCTTCCTCATCGCCTTGTAACTCCTCTGGCTGCTCCTGCTCCTACTCTCCTGTCACCTGTGTAGAAAAACCACACATTTTACTACACATTGCTTGTGCTCCAATGTCCTCCTCCTCCTCTAGTTCAGCCCCCACAGGGCTCATGTTAGATGCAGTCGCCACATCTACTATCTTCTGGCCAGCCAGATTTAGCAGCATCTGTTCCAGGACATGAATCAGTGAAATACCGTTGAGACATACAGACGTCCCCGTGACAGTGAGTGGCAGGAGATCCTTGAGACTGGCAACATGTGGTTTGGTTTGACATATTTACCTTGTGGATCAAGAGGCGTCTGTGTTGTTTCTGGCACTGGCCACACCCTTAAGCTCCATATGTTGCTATTGTGGTCATTTAACTTTCCCTATTTATTGTTGTCTCTCACACAATGCTGTGCGGCTTATAGCTTCAGTTGGACCTGTGGATAGCTGGTGTTTGGATCTCGGCTGAGTTTCTGGTGCTGCCATAGCTTCTTGGAAGTAAAGTGTTACCTTTCCCTTTGTATTTAGTTTTTTTCTGTGTGTTGCATTTCTTTTAGTGATGAGCGGCAGGGGCAATATTCGAATTTGCGATATTTCGCGAATATTTGGGCATTATTTTCTTGATTGTGAAAATTGGCAGTGTAATATTCACGTATTACACGCAAAATACAGGCGTGGGTCACTTTTGCTACATTTTTTAAGCTGCTAGAAGTTTCCTGAGACTGGAGAAAATGGTTGGCACGGCAGAACATTACAATAGCTTTATATGCAGATAGAGTGCTCCAATATATTCACGATTGCGCAAATCGGCAATTAATGATGCGCATATTTTGGCGCAATATGAGCAACTTCACATTTTAACAGGTCTGACTACATATTACTGATTGGTGCACTAAGTATTGTTGTGAACTTGTGACATCACAGCACTATGACTGTAGCATGTATGTATGGACAGCAGAAACTACAGCTACACTATATCACAATCTAACCTACACTGACTATCTCCCACTAACTATCTGTATTATATATATAAGCTAACTAACTAGCTAATGTAATGTGACACAGCAAAGCACAGAGCACAGCAATGACACTGCTGTCTCTCTCAAAACTGCAAAAAAAAATGCAGAAAATGGCTGCTGGGAAGGTTCTTATATAATAAGGGGTAGGCAACTTTCCTATTGGTTGCTAGGGATGTTGCTAAGCTCAGACAAAGACATTGCAGCCTTCTCATTGGCCCACAAGCAAGAAGCAGGGAGGGATCATGTGTTCAGATGAAAAAATTCTAGAATATTCTTGAATACGAATATACAGTATAGCACTATATTCTAAATATTCGCAAATTATCGAAGTGCCGATATTCGCAAATAAAATTAGCGATTCGAATATTTGCGCCCAACACAAATTTCTTTGTTTTGTATTAGGCCTTTGGTAGACGCCCATTCATCCTTCTTTTTGGAAAAACAGGATATCTCATTCCTGTCATTAGTACCAGGGTCCTTTAGGGTTAGATAGCACTTTTGGTATTCCTGTGTATGTACTCGCCTACATCTGGGGTCTGTTCATACTGGTAGTCAGTCAGGGTTTTGATTAGGATTTTCACTAGTAGGTGTCCATCTTCCTTCCCTAGTTTTCAGGTCTTATTTCTTTTTCCCTTTCCTTCCTATGTTCGGTGTGGGGGTTTCCCTCCCACACTAGAGAGTGACAAAAGTTTCCTGGACATCTTGCAGATGGGGTGAAGACTTCAGGAACTGCTTTACAACCAGATTGAACACATGTGCCATGCAGGGCACATGGCTCAGCCCTCCTTAATGCACCATGTTCTTCCCGTTGCCACTGGGTGATGCAGCGGTTGCTGCGGCAGGATGGACCACCACATTGGAGCCACGGTTCTCACAGGCAACTTTATGCATATTCTGCCCACAAATTCGGAAAATGACCAGCTGCCTAAAAAAAAATTGCCACACTGATGAGTATGGCCTTCTCCCCCCAACACTCCACGCTGACTGCATGCTAGCGCTGCCTTTGTGAACCCCTGCACTGCTACTTTCCGGGCCAGTAGGCACCTGTGAAGTGGGTGGTCTACCCCGGGCACATTTGGCTTCCAACCTCCCACTGCTGCCACCCTCCTGACTCATGGCCACAATACCACCCTGCTGGCTCAGCCGCTGCCTCACATGCAAACTGCCACCCTCTTCTCCTGATGAGGATGATAAAGCCCCGTCTTCACCCGGCTCCCAAGTGTGATTGGTTACTTCATCATGTGCTACTGTCTGCACGTCACTGATGTCCCCCTCAATGGTCTCAGGTCCTGTAGCCTGACCACTCGCAATACCTGCTCCCACGCAACTCTCATCATCAATACTTGCCCACCTACCAGAGGAAGCGGCGGATATCTCCTCCACATCTTGGCTGGGCGGTAGCTGCTGACTGTCCTCTAGTGGATTGTCCTCGCTTAAAAGTGGAGCCGAGCCTAGGTCATATAATATTTCTCGCGCTGAGGGAACTGAAAATGACCGAGGCAGGTTGAGGACAGTTGGGGGCACATGGCCTGCTCCCGGGCCATGCCAACTAAGCATCATGTCAGAGGAATCCACCGACTCTTGGCTGGGGGTGTTTGATGTCACCTGCGACAAAGTCAAAGACCAAGTCAACCTTTTAAGCACCGCTGGGTTGCTGGTCAAGACACGACTGCTAGATGACACCGGGAGCTCAGGCCTCTTGCTGCAACTCCTGCTGCCACCCCCCTTCTTCTGCTGCTACTTCTGCCTGCGACAGAAACATTTTGGCCACTGGTACTTCACAGGAGAATGGCAATTAAGACTTATTCCTATTAATACACCCCAAAAAAAGATATATAACAATCACAATTCACAGCAGAATGGCTAATAGGACGTACGTATATTACCTTTTAATGCACCACGTAAATGGCTGTAGTACAAAGTAACTTCATCGCAAAACGGCAATTAAAACATTCATAGTTTTTTTCTGATTAATAAAACCCCCCACCCAAAAAAAAAATAACAATAACAGTTCACTGCAGAACGGCTAATATACAGTTGCAAGAAAAAGTATGTGAACCCTTTGGAATTATATGGATTTCTGCACAAATTGGTCATAAAATGTGATCTGATCTTCATCTAAGTCACAACAATAGACAATCACAGTTTGCTTAAACTAATAACACACAAATAATTAAATGTTACCATGTTTTTATTGAACACACCATGTAAACATTCACAGTGAAGGTGGAAAATGTATGTGAACCCTTGGATTTAATAACTGGTTGAACCTCCTTTGGCAGCAATAACTTCAACCAAACGTTTCCTGTAGTTGCCGATCAGACGTGCACAACGGTCAGGAGTAATTCTTGACCATTCCTCTTTACAGAACTGTTTCCGTTCAGCAATATTCTTGGGATGTCTGGTGTGAATCGCTTTCTTCAGGTCATGACACAGCATCTCAATCGGGTTGAGGTCAGGACTCTGACTGGGCCACTCCAGAAGGCGTATTTTCTTCTGTTTAAGCCATTCTGTTGTTGATTTACTTCTATGCTTTGGGTCGTTGTCCTGTTGCAACACCCATCTTCTGTTGAGCTTCAGCTGGTGGACAGATGGCCTTAAGTTCTCTTGCAAAATGTCTTGATAAACTTGGGAATTCATTTTTTGATGATAGCAATCCGTCCAGGCCCTGACGCAGCAAAGCAGCCCCAAACCATGATGCCCCCACCACCATACTTCACAGTTGGGATGAGGTTTTGATGTTGCTGTGCTGTGCCTCTTTTTCTCCACACATAGTGTTGTGTGTTTCTTCCAAACAACTCAACTTTGGTTTCATCTGTCCGCAGAATATTTTGCCAGTACTGCTGTGGAACATCCAGGGGCTCTTGTGCAAACTGTAAACGTGCAGCAATGTTTTTTTTGGACAGCAGTGGCTTCCTCTGTGGTATCCTCCCATGAAATCCATTCTTGTTTAGTGTTTTACGTATCGTAGATTCGCTAACAGGGATGTTAGCATATGCCAGAGACTTTTGTAAGTCTTTAGCTGACACTCTAGGATTCTTCTTCACCTCATTGAGCAGTCTGCGCTGTGCTTTTGCAGTCATCTTTACAGGACAGCCACTCCTAGGGAGAGTAACAGCAGTGCTGAACTTTCTCCATTTATAGACAATTTGTCTTACCGTGGACTGATGAACAGCAAGGCTTTTGGAGATACTTATATAACCCTTTCCAGCTTTATGCAAGTCAGCAATTCTTAATCGTAGGTCTTCTGAGAGCTCTTTTGTGTGAGGCATCATTCACATCAGGCAATGCTTCTTGTGAAAAGCAAAACCAGAACTGGTGTGTGTTTTTTATAGGGCAGGGCAGCTGTAACCAACACCTCCAATCTCCTCTCATTGATTGGACTCCAGTTGGCTGACACCTCACTCCAATTAGCTCTTGGAGATGTCATTAGTCTAGGGGGTTCACATAATTTTTCCACCTGCACTGTGAATGTTTATATGGTGTGTTCAATAAAAACATGGTAACATTTAATTCTTTGTGTGTTATTAGTTTAAGCAGACTGTGATTGTCTATCGTGACTTAGATGAAGATCAGATCACATTTTATGACCAATTTGTGCAGAAATCCATATCATTCCAAAGGGTTCACATACTTTTTCTTGCAACTGTATAGGACATACGTTTATTTCCTTTAAATATACCATGTAAATGGCTGTAGTAAAATGTAACTTCACTGCAGAACGGCCATTAAGACCTATTATTTTTTTCTATTAATAAACCCCCAAAAAATAAATATAACAATCTCAATTCACCGCAGAAGGGCTAATAGGACGTACGTATTTTTCCTTTTAATATACCACGTAAGTGGCTGTAGTACAATGTAATTTTACCACAGAATGGCAATTAAATCATATATATTTTTTCCGATTAATACCCCCCCAAAAAAAAATAACAGTCACAATTTACCACAGAACGGCTAATACGACGTACGTTTATTTCCTTTATATACACCGAGTATATGGCTGTAGTACATTGTAACTTCACTGCAGAACGACAATTAAAACATATTCTTTTTCCTATTAAATACACCCCAAAAAAAAAAATATAATAATCACAATTCACCGCAGAACGGCTAATGGGACGTACGTATCTTACCTATTAATACACCCTGTAAATGGCTGTAGTACAATGTAACTTCACTGCTGAATGGCAATTATGACATACAAACCGGATTCCCAAAAAGTTGAGACACTATACAAATCGTGAATAAAAACTGAATGCAATGATGTGGAGGTGCCAACTTCTAATATTTTATTCAGAATAGAACATAAATCACGGAACAAAAGCTTAAACTGAGAAAATGTACCATTTTAAGGGAAAAATATGTTGAATCAGAATTTCATGGTGTCAACAAATCCCCAAAAAGTTGGGACAAGGCCATTTTCACCACTGTGTGGCATCTCCCCTTCTTACAACACTCAACAGACGTCTGGGGACCGAGGAGACCAGTTTCTCAAGTTTAGAAATAGGAATGCTCTCCCATTCTTGTCTAATACAGGCCTTTAACTGTTCAATCGTCTTGGGCCTTCTTTGTTGCACCTTCCTCTTTATGATGCGCCAAATGTTCTCTATAGGTGAAAGATCTGGACTGCAGACTGGCCATTTCAGTACCCGGATCCTTCTCCTACGCAGCCATGATGTTGTGATTGATGCAGAATGTGGTCTGGCATTATCTTGTTAAAAAATGCAGGGTCTTCCCTGAAAGAGATGACGTCTGGATGGGAGCATATGTTGTTCTAGAACCTGAATATATTTTTCTGCATTGATGGTGCCTTTCCAGACATGCAAGCTGCCCATGCCACACGCACTCATGCAACCCCATACCATCAGAGATGCAGGCTTCTGAACTGAGCGTTGATAACAACTTGGGTTGTCCTTGTCCTCTTTGGTCCGGATGACATGGCGTCCCAGATTTCCAAAAAGAACTTTGAATCGTGACTCGTCTGACCACAGAACAGTCTTCCATTTTGCCACACTCCATTTTAAATGATCCCTGGCCCAGTGAAAACGCCTGAGCTTGTGGATCTTGCTTAGAAATGGCTTCTTCTTTGCACTGTAGAGTTTCAGCTGGCAACGGCGGATGGCACGGTGGATTGTGTTCACTGACAATGGTTTCTGGAAGCATTCCTGAGCCCATTCTGTGATTTCCTTTACAGTAGCATTCCTGTTTGTGGTGCAGTGTCGTTTAAGGGCCCGGAGATCACGGGCATCCAGTATGGTTTTACGGCCTTGACCCTTACGCACAGATTGTTCCAGATTCTCTGAATCTTCGGATGATGTTATGCACAGTTGATGATGATAGATGCAAAGTCTTTGCAATTCTTCGCTGGCTAACACCTTTCTGATATTGCTCCACTATCTTTCTGCGCAACATTGTGGGAATTGGTGATCCTCTACCCATCTTGGCTTCTGAGAGACACTGCCACTCTGAGAAGCTCTTTTTATACCCAATCATGTTGCCAATTGACCTAATTATTGTTAATTGGTCTTCTAGCTCTTTGTTATGCTCAAATTTACTTTTTCCAGCCTCTTATTGCTACTTGTCCCAACTTTTTGGGGATTTGCTGACACAGTGAAAATTGGAATCAACGTATTTTTCCTTTAAAATGATACATTTACTCGGATTAAACGTTTGATCTGTCATCTACGTTCTATTACAAATAAAATATTGACATTTGCCATCTCTACATCATTGCATTCAGTTTTTAGGGTCCCAACTTTTTTGGAATCCGGTTTGTATATTTTTTCCTTTTTTTTCCCCATTAATACACCCCCCAAAAAAAGTAAAACAATGTAAAATCAACGCAGAACGGCTAATAGGACATACGTATATTTCCTATTAATACACCCTGTAAATGGCTGTATCACACAGAACGTGCACCTAAATAAGCAAGGTGTGCTGGAATTAGTGATGTATCATATAGTGCAAAATACCTAAAAGCAGCAGTATAACTGCAACTTGGATTACCAATTAGTGCAGCAAGGTATAATAGAATCACTCCTATTACCCAGGCTGTACACTCTCCTATTGTACCCTGTTCTCCTTTTATAGTGTAGATGTTGCCTCCCTATCCTTTCCCTACACCTTGAATAATCTTTCCCTGAACTTCTAAATCGATTTTTCAGCACAATGAAGTCTTTCCTAGCACTGTCTCTAGTGCCTGCTGACGTCTCTCCCTGCGCTAAGTATACTGGAAAATGGCTAAATCCAAGATGGCTGAGGCTATTTTTAGGGCTGTGACATCACAAGGACTGGCTGGCTGCTTATTGGCTGCATCCATGGCATTGTGGGTGATCCCCTTCCTCGTTCACAGAGTTCTTTGCTCCATATCCTAACATGTGCAGCAGTCATTTTAGGAAAAATGTGATTCGTTACCACAAAGCGTGAGGAAATTCGGCTTTGATGCAAATCGACATATTCCTGAAATTTGGATCGAATTCCACTTCGTCAACTTTGATTCGCTCATCTCTAGTTATTAGGTTGATTACCAAGCAAAAGGTCACTCGTTCGAATCCAGGAGCAGCCATGAAGAAGATTTCCCAAGAAAAGAGAAACCACATCCTCCAGCTCATCGATAGCGGTATCTCGGCCTAGAAAATTCCAAAATGCATCATGTTAGTGCCATGACAGTAGGAAGAATATGAACCAAATTTCAAAGCCAAGAGTTGGACGTCCAGGCAGAATATTGTATCAGCTCATCACAAAGTATATCAGTTTTGGGACAACAAACACGGCAGTGGAGGTGGCTCATATGCTCATAATAGTGAGATCACAGACATCTATGCAAGCACTGTGCGATGCACATTACACAAGTCTGGAATGGTGGCCTGAAAAAAGGTGAAGAAGCCTCGACTTAAATATGGTCATAAGAAACGTTGGCTTGAGTTTGTAAAAAAGTACAAAGAGTGGACAGTTGAAGATTGGAAATGGGTGATTTGGATCGATGAGACAAAAGTCAATAGACTGGGCTCTGATGAGTGCAAATAGGTCTTGACAAAACAAGGAAAAAGGGGGCTAACAAATTGAGAAATTGAAGGAACTGTCAAGTTCGGTGAAAGAAGTTAGTTGATATGGGGTTGTTTCATAGCCAAAAATACTTGACCAAGATTGATGGTGGTTTCAATGCTAAGGTATATGTAAGTATCCTACAAGACGAGTTACTTCATATATTCGAGTACCCGGTATATGAAAATGATGACATAGTGTCCCAGCAAGACAACGACCCAAAGCATACGTCGAGATTGGCGAAGAAATGGTTCAATGAAAATGAAGTAGAGGCAATCGAACACGTGTCAGTAATGACGGGTCTGAATGACGGGTCTGCCCCCTTCAACTTCTGGGTCTCCAAATTGGGCACATGGCCTGAGCTTGCTCTTTACACCTTGGAGGTGCTGGCCTGCCCTACAGCCAGTGTATTATCTGAACGTGTGTTTAGCACGGCAGGGGGCGTCATCACAGACAAGCACAGCCGCCTGTCCACAGCCAATGTGGACAAGCTCACGTTTAAAATGAACCAGGCATGGATCCCTCAGCACCATACTGCAGCGCAATTGCTCTTTCTTGTATTTTGGATATTTCACACTCTTTTAGAGTGTCCCCTAATTTTAAAAAATTAAATTAAAACCAAAAACCTGTGTTGGCTACCTCGTCCTCCTCCACCGCCGCTTCCACCTACACCGCTACGTCCACCGCCTCCTCAAACTCCTACTCCACATGGAACTCCACCTCATAAATCAATTTTTATTTTTATTTGAACGTATATTATTTTATGTAATTTCACTACTTTTTCATTTACATTTTCGGGTGAAATTCACTAATTTTTGGGTGTATAGTATCACTGCTATACCTGGTAGACAGGTTAAAAAAAAATAATTGTCATTTACATTTCCGGGTGAAATTCTCTAACATTTGTGTGTATAGTACCACTGCTATACCTAGTAGACCGGTAAAAAAAATATAAATAATTGTCAGTAACATTTTTGGGTGAAATTCACTAATTTTTGGGTGTATAGTACCACTGCTATACCTAGCAGACAGGTTAAACAAAAAAAAAATTGTCAGTTACATATTCTGGTAAAATTCACCAATTTTTGGGTGAAATGTACAACTCCTATACCTAGTAGACTGGTTTAAAAAAAAAAGAATTGTCTGTTACATTTTTTGGTGAAAATCACCAATTTTTGGGTGTAATATACCTGTGTCATAGACACCTGCTCTACCAAGTAGACAGGTTAATAAACTTCACAAATTTTCCTGTTACATTCTTGGGTTGACATTATACAATTTTAGACGTGAATAAACCCCTGCTCTGCATAGGTGACAGGGAATAAAATGTAATAAATTCTTCAGTAATTAATGCGCGCCACATCTTTTCATTCAATGCTTAAACTTTAAAAAGTTGTCACACTTTTATGCTTTAATAATTTCTCCCATATTTCAACTCTATCATTTAAAATTTGAAAAAATGAATCCTCCCTTGGATGTGGTCTCTATTTCTCACGCTCCCTCTCCGGCGTGGAACCCTGATTCCCCGCCACCCGTGATCACCATGGTAGGCGTAGAAAAGAACATTGAAAGTTGATAGAGCAGATATCAAATTGGATCGTGAACATCACGGGGACGTGCGACATGGTGGGGCAGTAAGTTTGCACAGGCCTACACGAACTGACTGACAGGTGTCAGCACCTGCAACTTCTGGGTCTCCAAATTGGGCACATGGCCTGAGCTTGCCCTTTACCCCTTGGAGGTGCTGGCCTGCCCTGCAGCCAGTGTATTGTCTGAACGTGTGTTTAGCACGACTGCAGGGGGTTATCACAGGTTATATTTCCCAAAAAGATTATAAGATTTAGTTTTGGCTACTCAGACCTGAAAACTATCTTATTGGTTTCAAGCAGTTGTAACATCTACTTTCTTTTTTCTTTGTTATTTGTATAGCTTTTGTTTATATGTACTGTACAGTATGTTTATCTATATGTACTCTTTGATTTTTCAATAAAAAAATTTAAAAAGAGGGAAAAAGAAAAAGGAGAGAAAAAAAATAATCTGTATTTGGTGGAAGAAGGTATATAGCAATAGCACCCCTCATTTAGTATTTAATGGAAGAAGGTATATGGCACCCCTTAATCAGTATTTGGCGGAAACAGGTATATAGCACCCCTCAATCAAGATTTTGTAAAATAAAGTATATAGCACCCTTCAATCAGTATTTGGTGGAAACAGGTATATGGCACCCCTCAATCAGTATTTTGCGGAAGCAGGTGTATTGCAGCCCTCAATCAGTATTTGGTAGAAGAAGTTTTAACACCCCTCAATCAGTATTTAGTGGAAGAAGGTATATGGCACCCCTCAATCAGTATTTGGCGGAAACAGGTATATAGCACCCCTCAATCAGTATTTGGCAGAAATAGGTATATGGTATGGCACCCCTCAATCAGTATTTTGTGGAAGCAGGTGTATTGCAGCCCTCAATCAGTATTTGGTGGAAGAAGGTATATAACAATAGCAAATAAGGTATAATATAGTGAGCACTCAATATCTGTTGCTATACATCAGGTCCGATTTATATAAATTATTTATTAAGTCACAATACAGCATACATAACATGAAATTAGATTAGAATTGAACAGTATAATATGTAAAATAACTCAGTCTGATGTAAAATATCACAATTTGTTATTAGATGGTTCCAGATATATATCAATGAAAAATAAAAATTAAAAATTAAAACTTTTTATAAAAATATAGAAAATCCTTATTCGTATCCTTATAAGCGCTACACCTGTGTTTGCAGCGCTACAAAGTCTCAGTCATATGTTTATGCTAGGGGGAAAAAAGTTCACAATTTCATGCGGTATCTCCGTGAGTATAAAGTTCAGTATTACTCACTATTTGGGATCCAGCTTGTGCGTATCAGCCCGTGGTGGCGTCCCACCACAGGTCAGTACACTCACCCGGTTTCTTTATAGCGCTATAAGATAGCTTCCAATAGCTCCACTCCGCAGTGTCGTTACGGTGAATGAAAAACCTGCTCACAACTGACTTCTATGCGCCCCACGTGTGGCTGGCGTCCTGTATTTTACCGGCACTCCACGAGATCAGGGCGTCAGGGAATCCTCACTTGTAGATCAGTTCGAGGCTCCTATGGTGAGTCAGGGATGATATCAGTTACCGTCTATGCGGTTATGTCCATAACTCTGCGTGCTGATCAGCTGATGATTCCGGTATGGTGAGGTGTCTTTTTCAATATAAGGATCCCATCCGCTATACGCGTTTCAAGGTCTCTGACCTCTTCCTCAGTAGCTGGTTATGAGATCCATCTTTACTTCTTTATATACCCTAAAACGGGTTACACCTCTTTTACTTGATTAGGGCTTATTATAAAATCTGGTTTGGAGTGAGGTGCTTTTGAAATCATTCCTCATACTATTTAATCAGGAAATTCAGTATTTTTATCTATTATAAATATACATTGTATACATTGATATATATCATATACATCGGACAGACCTAATTCATATGTACTATATAATTCTGTAATAAATATCATTCTATAATCTAAAAATGTATTTATTATTTTCATAAAATTACTAATAAACATTTCAATAAACATTTTATATATATAAAATTATAAAATTCGATATAAGTTAAAATATTAATTTAATTAACATTATTCTGAATTCATCTGTGATTCATGTTCGTAGTGATGTATAGGGGGTGTACATCACTACGAACATGAATCACAGATGAATTCAGAATAATTTTAATTAAATTAATATTTTAATTAAATTAATATTTTAGTATATTTTAGTAACAAAAAACCTTTTTAGAAAATTCTCTAACAAATATACAGAACTTATATCGAATTTTATAATTTTATATATATAAAATGTTTATTGAAATGTTTATTAGTAATTTTATGAAAATAATAAATACATTTTTAGATTATAGAATGATATTTATTACAGAATTATATAGTACATATGAATTAGGTCTGTCCGATGTATATGATATATATCAATGTATACAATGTATATTTATAATAGATAAAAATACTGAATTTCCTGATTAAATAGTATGAGGAATGATTTCAAAAGCACCTCACTCCAAACCAGATTTTATAATGAGCCCTAATCAAGTAAAAGAGGTGTAACCCGTTTTAGGGTATATAAGGAAGTAAAGATGGATCTCATAACCAGCTACTGAGGAAGAGGTCAGAGACCTTGAAACGCGTATAGCGGATGGGATCCTTATATTGAAAAAGACACCTCACCATACCGGAATCATCAGCTGATCAGCACGCAGAGTTATGGACATAACCGCATAGACGGTAACTGATATCATCCCTGACTCACCATAGGAGCCTCGAACTGATCTACAAGTGAGGATTCCCTGACGCCCTGATCTCGTGGAGTGCCGGTAAAATACAGGACGCCAGCCACACGTGGGGCGCATAGAAGTCAGTTGTGAGCAGGTTTTTCATTCACCGTAACGACACTGCGGAGTGGAGCTATTGGAAGCTATCTTATAGCGCTATAAAGAAACCGGGTGAGTGTACTGACCTGTGGTGGGACGCCACCACGGGCTGATACGCACAAGCTGGATCCCAAATAGTGAGTAATACTGAACTTTATACTCACGGAGATACCGCATGAAATTGTGAACTTTTTTCCCCCTAGCATAAACATATGACTGAGACTTTGTAGCGCTGCAAACACAGGTGTAGCGCTTATAAGGATACGAATAAGGATTTTCTATATTTTTATAAAAAGTTTTAATTTTTAATTTTTATTTTTCATTGATATATATCTGGAACCATCTAATAACAAATTGTGATATTTTACATCAGACTGAGTTATTTTACATATTATACTGTTCAATTCTAATCTAATTTCATGTTATGTATGCTGTATTGTGACTTAATAAATAATTTATATAAATCGGACCTGATGTATAGCAACAGATATTGAGTGCTCACTATATTATACCTTATTTTCCAAACCCCTTACTGTGGTCAGGGTGAACCACACCTTAGTTTGAGCACCTACCTTAGCTGTCTGAAGGGTGAGCCACTATAAACCTATACCATTTATATAACAATAGCACCCCTCATTCAGTATTTAGTGGAAGAAGGTATATGGCACCCCTCGATCTGTATTTGGCGTAAACAGGTATATAGCACCCGTCAATTAGTATTTGGTGAAAACAGGTATATGGCACCCCTCAATCGGTATTTTGTGGAAGCAGGTCTATCACAGCCCTCAATCAGTATTTGGTTAAAAAAGGTATATAGCAATAGCACCCCTCAATAAGTATTTTGTGGAAGAAGGTATATGGCACCCCTCGATCAGTATTTGGCGTAAACAGGTATATAGCACCCGTCAATTAGTATTTGGTGAAAACAGGTATATAGCACCCCTCAATCAGGATTTTGTGTAAGAAGGTGTATTGCAGCCATCAATCAGTATTTGGTGAAAGAAGGTATATAGAAATAGCACCCCTCAATCGGTATTTAGTGGAAAAAGGTATATGGCACCCCTCAATCAGTATTTGGCTTAAACAGGTATATAGCACCCCTCAATCAGTATGGCAGAAACTGTTATATAGCACCCCTCAATCAGTATTTTGCGAAAACAGGTATATGGCACCCCTCAATCGGTAATTTGCGGAAGCAGGTGTATCGCAGCCCTCAATCAGGATTTGGTGAAAGAAGGTATATAGCAATAGCACCCCTCAATAAGTATTTTGTGGAAGAAGGTATATGGCACCCCTCAATCAGTATTTGGCGTAAACAGGTATATAGCACCCCTCAATCAGTATTTGGCACAAACTGGTATATAGCACCCCTCAATCAGTATTTGGCAGAAACAGGTATATAGCACCCTTCAATCAGGATTTTGTGGAAGAAGGTATATCGCAGCCCCCCAGCAGTTGTTTTTTGTGGCAATAGGTATATCACACCTGTTGTAATTAGTTACTCCAATAGCGTCTGTCCCTCTATCTAGCTGCGTTATCGCAGCAAAACCGCACAAAACTGCTGCACAATACAAATGCACTATATAGAAAGTATATTTTAGATATATCACACCCCTGCCTCAATCAGTTTTTTTTTGGGGGGGTCAACTGGTATAGCACACCAGTTGCAATTAGTTGTTTCAATAGCGTTTGTCCCTCTGTATAGCTACGTTATCTCAGCAGAACCGCATACAACTGCTGCACAATACAAATACACTATAATATAATTTCTGTTAGAAAGTATATTATAAGTATATCACACCCCTCTATATCACACCTATCGATAGCACACCTATACCAGTCCTTAAAATGAATTTTGTGGCCCTATTAGCTAGCGTTTGGTATCCCTAACTGTCCCTGCTCCAAAATACAACCTCTCCCTACACTGGCAAAACACATAATATAAAATGGCTGCCATATCGGTTTCTGTTATAGGGTTGGGGGTGTGTCCACGTGCTTAAACGTCTCAATTGGCTGTCCTGTCCCACCTCATGGATGTGTCCTGGGTCAAAGTTCGGCGCTATGCAAAAAAATATGGCTCATGCGAATATCGCCATATGTTCGCATGTTCGGCGAATCGCAAACGAGTAAAGTTCGCAGCGAAACTACCGCCGGGTGAACCACAAGGCCATCTCTATCAGTGATTGCGGATTTAGTGTGGCAACTAACAGGTTTGGCGTAGAGCTAACCATCAGGGTGTTTTTCTGGAACTTCCCCAGTATTCCCACTTTAGCCCCTGTACAGCAATCTGGACTTTGCTGTGGGTAAGCAGCCAGACCACTACCTCCTGGGATAGTGCCGGTATAGTTGGTTGGTGACTAAGTGGGGTCAGGGACACTGGTGCAAACACCAGAGGCTCTAGGCTCAGAAAACACAACAAAAATGTAACAAAACTGCTGGTACATATACACTGAACAAAAATATAAAAGCAACACTTTTGGTTTTGCTCCCATTTTGCATGAGCTAAGCTCAAAGATGTGAAACACTTTCTACATACAGAAAAGACCCATTACTCTCAAATATTGTTCACAAATCTGTCTAAATCTGTGTTAGTGAGCACTTCTACTTTGCCGAGATAATCCATCCCACCTCACAGGTGTGGCATATCAAGGTGCTGATTAGACAGCATGAATATTGCACAGGTGTGCCTTAGATTGCCCACAATAAATGCCACTCTGAAATGTGCACAGTTTTGCCTTACTGGGGGGAGGGGAACCAGTCAGTATCTGGTGTGGCCACCATTTTCCTCATGCAGTGCAACACATCTCTGTCGCATAGAGTGGATCAGGTTGTTGATTGTGGCCTGTGGAATGTTGGTCCACTCCTCTTCAATAGCTGTGCGAAGTTGCAGAATATTGGCAGGAACTGGAACACGCTGTTGTATACACCGATCCAGAGCATCCCAAACATGCTCAATGGGTGACATGTCCGGTGAGTATGCTGGCCATGCAAAAACAGTGATGTTTTTAGCTTCCAGAAATTCTGTACAGATCTTTGCAATATAGGGCCGTGCATTATCATGCTACAACACGAGGTGATGGTCTTGGATGAATGGCACAACAATAGGCCTCAGGATCTCATCATGGTATCTCTGTGCATTCAAAATGCCATCAATAAAATCCACCTGTGTTCATTGTCCAAAACATACGCCTGCTAGTGTTGATCGAGCACCAAAGTGCTCGGGCAATCGAGTAGAACACTTTGTGATGCTCGGGTGCTCTACAGACTACCATAGCACAATGGAAGTCAATGGGTGAACCAGAGCATTAAACCAGCCAACCCCTGCTCTAAAGAGGCGAGGGTGTCTGGTTCACAGGAAAAGGTCAGAAATTGATGGTTCTGGAACAGCATGGGGACGATGTCTGGATGCATCTTGGACTCCCAGGTCGCTGCTGGGAACGATGTTGTCCGAGTAGTACGCCACTTTTACAGACTGACAATAATACGCACAAAACCGAAGATAACATCGATATTAGAGGAAAAATTGTTAGGAAACATTCTTTCCTGTATATTTACTTGTATATAAAGTGTAAGTGCTGCCAAAAATTACAAGGAAGAGTCACTCCGATACAATCTGTATATCACATAAAGGAGGGCCTCATTCACATTGTGGTACAATTGTTCGGGTAGTGGGACTCCTACACTCATAAAGCCTATGCACTAAGTGAAAGGGCTGCCAAAAATTACGAGTAACTGGCACTCCAATACACCCTTTATTACACATAAAGGAGGGCATCATACACACCCTTGAAAAATTATGATTGATGGCCTGCTGGTGACCCTCTAAAACATTAGGGGTGAGGGTCTGCTGCTAAGCTGACCCTCTAAAACATTAGTGGTGAGGGCCTGCTGCTGATCTGACCATCTAAAACATTAGGGGCGAGGGTCTGCTGCTGAGATGATCCTCTAAAACATTAGGGGCGAGTGCCTGCTGATGATCAGACCATCTAAAACATTAGGGGCGAGGGCCTGCTGCTGATCTGACCATCTAAAACATTATGGGAGAGGGCCTGCTGGGGACCCTCTAAAACAATAGGGGTGAGGGTCTGCTGCTGAGCTGACCCTCTAAAACATTAGGAGTGAGGGCAGCCTAATAAGCCTGTTGATATGATCATCATCTCCCGTCTACTGCAACATCCTCCTCTGTGGCCTTCAATCTAGCATTTTTGAACCCCTCCAATCTATCCTCCACTCTGCTGCTCAACTAATCCACCTCTCACCCTGTTACTCCTCTGCTTCTCCCCTCTGCCAATCCCTTCACTGGCTTTCCATTGCCCAGCGAGTTCAGTTCAAAATACTAACAAATACATACAAGGCCATCCACAACCTATCTCCTCCCTACATCTCTGAGCTACTTTCCCGATACATCCTCACAAGACCTCCTTCTCTCCTCTTCTCTTATCACCTCTTCCCACAATCGCCTCCAAGATTTCTCCCGTGCATTCCCCACACTCTGAAACTCGCTACCCCAACATATCAGACTCTCACCTAGAGTGGAATCCTTCAAAAGAAACCTAAAAACCTGCAGTGGATAATAAATCCTGTATTTGTCATGATGATAATTGCAGCGTGCACAGGGTACTATCCCAGGGCCCTTCCAAGGTGTTATAATGCATGTCCCAGATTAGGAATGCCAGAGTGGTGTGGTGGCCTATAATGTCTCTATAGGATAGTGATAATTGTGTCATGGTGTGTCCTACCTGGGTATGGCTGGACTCCTGGCTCATTTCAATAAATTTGAGTGTAGTGATAGTATTAGTAATAGAGGAATTTTGCAGAAGAAATAAAGTCCAGACCTTTAGATGAAGTTCAAACATTTCTTTACTTGAGGTAACTTTCATCCAAGCAGTATACAGCTTTGGACTCTTGGTCCCAGCAGGTTTTTGCAATCATTGGCAGGAATGGGTACTTCTGCTTTAAATGTAGAGCTTGCAGGATAAAACGTTTGTTTGGTAGCACTGGGGATGCTTTCTTCCTGGAACTCTGAGGGTTGTCTGTAGTTTTCTGCTTTCCTTCATCCAGCTGAGCTGAAGGTGCTCAGACTGGGAATAATGCCATGTCTCAGCCGAGACTAGGTCCTTGTTGTCTTCCCTATGCAGCGGATCTCCTGGACACTATCATACAGCCTTACCCTGAATCAAACTTCCTTCTCCACCCCTGCTGCAGGATGTGGGACCAGCCCACTGTCACGGGGTTCCGAAGGTGCCCTCGGTCCCCCATTGCCCGCAGAACTGTTGCTTAGCTTTTGGAATGAGGTTCTGTGTTTGACCTCATTCCCAGGGTGTCTTTACTAGCTGGGTGGCTCCCTGCTCCTAGTCTGCCTTGAGCGCCGAGCTGATCACTCGGTGCTCGACTGGTTGGTCTGTCGGTCATGTGACGCTGGCCACGTCACATGACCCTTACTCCCCACTATAAATACAGGCAGCCTGCTGGCTACAGGTTGCCTGTTAATTTCTAGGTTCCTGGCTATTTGTTGGACTACTGAATATTTACCTGATCCTGTTCCCTGACGATCCTCTGCCTGCTCCTCCTGTACTACGCATACATCCTGGTATTGTGACCTCGGCTCCCACCTGACTACTCTCTTTGGACTGCTCTTGTACTTCGCTACTCTCCTGGTATTTGACCCCGGCTTCTCCTGACCATTCTTTGCTTAATCCGTTTTACTGCGTAGCTCTCTTGGTTCTGACCCAGTCCGTTCATGTTCCGTATTTTGTCTTGTCTGTCTTCCCTGCACATATCCTAAGTTAGGGACTGCCGTCCAGTTGTCCCCTGTCATCAGGACTCGTGAGGCAAGTAGGCAGGGCCAGGGGTGAGGGTGGAGCGCAGTGGTCACTACCCTTCCCCCTGTGTGTGTGTGGACGTGACCGTTACAGATTAACAGGCCCAATAACCACTGTATCATGAATCTTCTTACTACCCTGACTGACCATGTCTCTAATTTGACACAGAGGGTGCAGGAGCTAGGAGAGAAACTCCGTTCTTGTGAGTTAGGGCAAGGTTCTTCCACTCCTCTGTCCTCCAGTCCATATTTTGAACCCCAGATCAAGCTCCCAGAACCCTTTTCTGGAGACCGGAAGAGGTTTCTCTCCTTTAAGGAGAATTGCAAACTCTACTTCCGTTTGCGCCCCGTGTCCTCCGGTCCCGAGAGCCAACGCGTGGGGATTATCATTTCTCTACTACAGGGTGATCCCCAGGACTGGGCATTTTCGTTACCTCCTGGGGCCAGTTGTCTAACTTCTGTGGAGGGGTTTTTTCAGGCCCTGGGTACCCTCTATGACAAAACAGACAGGGCCCTGGTAGCCGAGACAGCTCTTAGGGCACTGGTTCAGGGCCATCTCCCTGCGGAGGAGTATTGCACCCAATTCAGACGGTGGTGTGTCCCCTCAGGATGGAATGAACCAGCCCTGAAGAGTCAGTTTAGGTCTGGTCTATCTGATAATTTAAAAGATCTATTGGTCAATTACCAAATTCCTGAGACCTTAGAGGAGATGATGACCCTAGTTGTCCGACTTGACAGACGAGTTAGAGAGAGACGACAAGAACGACAGTTCTGTTCTCAGATGGTGGTCCAGCCAGAGGCCTTTTCCAGGGACAACACTGAGGTCTCCACCGAGGAACCCATGCAGGTTGGCATGACCCGGGGTAATCTTCGTCGCAGACGCGGAGAGTGCTTCTACGGTGGAGATCCTGGCCATTGGATCAACAAGTGTCCTAAGAGGGACCTCTCTGACAAGTCTTCTAAGGCAAGACAACCTAAAGACCAGGTACACCCTGATTTTTCTAAAGGTAAGCTTTTGGTACCCATAACAATTTCTCTGGGGGTTAATAAGTGGCCGGGTAAGGCCTTTATTGACTCCGGTTCAGCGGCCAGCTTTATTGACTTTGAGTTTGCTTGTAAATTGGGTATTCCAATGTTTGCTTTACCTACACCTATCCATGTCATGGCTATTGATGCTACTCCCCTGATTGGTGGTACGGTGAGGTCATGTACCTCTGAAATTTCTCTGTCCGTGGGTGTGTGCCACTCTGAGAGATGTTCTCTTCTAGTCCTGGAGAACCTACCGGTTGAGGTGGTACTAGGGTTGCCTTGGCTCCGTTTACATAACCCCACAATTGATTGGTCCAAAGGAGAGTTGGTGAAATGGGGACCTAAGTGTGACTCATGCTTGTCCGTGGTCCAGGCTGGGGTTTCAGTAAGGTCTAATACATTACCCTCTGTTATTAAGGAATATTCTGATGTGTTCTCATCCCTTACTCCAGAGGTTCTACCCCCCCATAGACCTTATGATTGCGCCATAGAGCTAATTGAGGGTGCCGAATTTCCTAAAGGTCGAATTTATAATCTTTCAGGGCCCGAACGCAAGGCTATGGAAGATTATATTAAGGAGAGCCTTGCTAAAGGGCATATTAGACCTTCAGTCTCTCCTATGGGAGCAGGGTTTTTCTTTGTTAAAAAAAGGATGGTGGTCTTAGGCCTTGTATTGATTACCGGAGATTAAATAAAATCACTGTCCAAAATAGATACTCTCTCCCATTGATTCCGGATTTATTTAACCAGGTTTTGGGGGCAACCTGGTTTTCCAAGATTGACCTGAAAGGGGCATACAATCTAATCCGAATCAAGGAGGGAGACGAATGGAAGACAGCGTTCAATACTCCGATAGGACACTTTGAATATCAGGTGATGCCTTTTGGACTCAGCAATGCCCCAGCTGTGTTCCAAAACTTAATGAACGATATTCTTAGGGAGTTCTTAGGTAAATTTATTATTGTCTATCTTGACGACATTTTGATATTCTCTCCTGATTTCGAATCTCATGTGTCCCATGTCAAACAAGTATTAGAGGTGTTGAGGGAGAACCAGCTATCCGCTAAGCAAGAGAAATGTGTCTTTGGTGTACAGGAGATACTGTTTCTAGGGCATGTTTTGACTCCTCACGCCTTTAAGATGGATCCTGGTAAGGTTTTAGCAATTAAGGAATGGGTAAGGCCTTCATCCTTAAAGGCTTTACAACGGTTTTTGGGTTTCGCTAATTACTACCGTAAATTTATCATGAATTTTTCTGTAATTGCTAAGCCATTGACCGACCTTACTAAGAAAGGGGCGGATTTGGAGAATTGGTCTACCAAGGCCATTTCTTCATTTGAAACATTAAAAAAGGCATTTAGTAGCGCTCCCATTCTGATCCAGCCTGATCAGGAGAGACCCTTTATTGTGGAGGTGGATGCGTCCGAGGACGGCGCAGGAGCAGTCCTTTCACAAGGTCCTGCTAGCCTCACTAACCTGAGACCGTGTGCCTTCCTCTCTAGGAAATTCTCTCCCACGGAGAGAAACTACGACATAGGGAATAGGGAGCTGTTGGCCATTAAATGGGCATTTAAGGAGTGGAGACATTTTTTGGAGGGGACAAGGCATCGAGTAACTGTTGTCACTGACCATAAAAACCTAATGTTTCTCGAGTCCGCTAAGAGGTTGAATGCCCGACAAGCCCGATGGGCTCTGTTTTTTACCCGTTTTGATTTCTCCATTACGTTCAGGCCGGGAAGTAAAAATGTGAAGGCAGACGCATTATCGCGGAGCTTCCATGCTTTTCAACCCACTGAGATGCCGCCTGAATCCATCCTACCAGCAAACATCTTCTTAGCGGCTCTAACCCAGGATATCTCGGCTCGCATTAATATTGGTTCAATATTGGTTCATTTTTTTTATTTTTTTTTATTTTAATTCATTTCCCTATCCACATTTGTTTGCAGGGGATTTACCTACATGTTGCTGCCTTTTGCAGCCCTCTAGCTCTTTCCTGGGCTGTTTTACAGCCTTTTTAGTGCCGAAAAGTTCGGGTCCCCATTGACTTCAATGGGGTTCGGGTTTGGGACGAAGTTCGTGTCGGGTTCGGATCCCGAACCCGAACATTTCCGGGAAGTTCGGCCGAACTTCTCGAACCCGAACATCCTGGTGTTCGCTCAACTCTACTCACGGTCATTAAAATGAACCAGGCATGGATCCCACAGGACTTGTCCGTAACTTGTGCAGAATAGGCATGTATACCGGCCTTAACCAGCCATTGTTATACTACAGCGCAATTGCTCATTGTTGTATTTTGGATATTGCAAACTCTATTGGAGTGTACCCTAATTTAAAAAATATATATATAAAATTAAAACCAAAAACCAGTGTAGGCTACCTCGTCCTCCTCCACCGCCACTTCCATCTATACAGCTACGTCCACCACCTCCTCAAACTCCTACTCCATATGGACCTCCACCTCATAAATCAAGTTTATTTTTTTTTATTTGTACGTACTTTATTTTTTT
The DNA here is from genome assembly GCF_905171765.1 of Bufo bufo. Taxonomy (NCBI): domain Eukaryota; kingdom Metazoa; phylum Chordata; class Amphibia; order Anura; family Bufonidae; genus Bufo; species Bufo bufo. The sequence continues at coordinate 268,280,070 of NC_053392.1, read as the reverse complement.
TTATGTCATTTCACTAATATGTCTGTTACATTTTCGGGTGAAATTCACCAATTTTTGGGTGTGATATACCACTGCTATACCTAATAGACAGGTAAAAAAAATGTCATTAATTTGTCTGTTACATATTCGGGTGAAATTCTGAAATTTTTGGGTGTGATATATCCCTGCTCTACCTAGTAGACAGGTAAAATTTCACTATTTTATCTGTTACATATTCGGGCAAAATTCACCAATTTTTAGGTGTGATATACCCCGGCTGTACCTAGTAGACAGGTCAAAAACATTTCACTAATTTGTCTGTTACATTTTTGGGTGAAATTCACCAATTTGTGGCTGTGATATACTACTGCTATACCTAGTAGACAGGTAAAAAAATGTAATTAATTTGTCTGTTACATATTCGGGTGAAATTCACCAATTTTTGGCTGTGATATCCCCCTGCTCTACCTAGTAGACAGGTTAATAAATGTCACTAATTTTTCTGTTACATTCTTGGGTGACACTTTACCATTTTTGCCGTGAATAAACCCCTGCTCTGCATAGGTGACAGGGACTGAAATTTAAAAAAATCATCTGTTCCATTGGTGGGTGACATTAACCCATTTTTGGTGATGAAAAACCCCTGCTCTTCATAGGTGACAGGGAATTAAAAATGTAAAATGTATCTTTAATTGGCCCTTTCATTCGATCCTTCTGCTTTAATAACTTGTCCCACATTTCAGCATGATCACTATGCAGCCATTGACCTCCCTTGGATGCGGTATTCATTTCTCATGCTCCCTCTCCGGCGTGGAACCCTGATTCGCCCATAACCGTGATCAACATGGTAGGCTCAGAAAAGAACATCGAAAGTTGATAGAGAAGATATCCAAATGGATCGTGGACGTCACGGGGACGTGCGATCAGGAAGAAGTTCTCTAGAGTCAACAAAGCGGCAGCAGGGCCTCTCCTGTCTAACGTTTCCAAATTCAAAATACCCCAGTGACATTCCCTATAATTTTTTATTAATCATTCCAATAACAGGGCATCCTAAGAGTCCTGTATTGTTATTTATCGTCACTACCTTCCTGAGTCGGGAGTGGGTAATTGTCACGCGCCACCTCCTTTCCTTCATTTCTTCCGTTTTAATAGCTTCTCCCACATTTCCGCTCAATCACAATTAGATTTCATCCATTGATCTCCTTTGGATATGGTCTCTCTTTCTCACGCTCCCTCTCCGGCGTGGAACCCTGGTTCGCCGCTAACCGTGATCAATATTTTTAGGCACAGAAAAGAACATTGAAAGTTGATAGAGAAGATATCCAATTGGATCGTGAACATCACAGGGACGTGCGACATGGTGGGGCAGTATGTTTGCACACGCCTACACGAACTGACTGTTCGGTCTGCCCCCTGCAACTTCTGGGTCTCAAAATTGGGCACATGGCCTGAGCTTGCCCTTTACACCTTGGAGGTGCTGGCCTGCCCTGCAGCCAATGTATTGTCTGAACGTGTGTTTAGCATAACTGGAGGGGCTTATCATAGGTTATATTTTGCAATGTTTTGGGGTGTACCCTAATTAAAAAAAATAAAATAAAATTTAAAACTAAAAAGCAGTGTAGGCTACCTCCTCCTCCTCCACCACCGCCTCCTCAACCTCCTACTGCATATGGACCTCGTCCTCCTTGATCAAAATAAAAAAAATATATATTTGTACGTATTTTATGTTATTTAAAGTCATTTCCCTATCCACATTTGTTTGCAGAGCACTTGCCATGCTCTTAACCACATTTTTATGCCCTCTAGCTCTTTCCATGACTTTTGTAGAGCCATTTTAGTGCTCCAAAGTTCGGGTCCCCATTGACTTCAATGGGGTTCGGGGTCAAGTTCGGGTCAAGTTCCGGTCCCGAACTCGAACTTTTTTGTGAAGTTCGGTCGAACCCGTTGAACCCGAACATCCAGGTGTCCGCTTAACGCTACTTACTATATCAAAACCATAGTATATATATATAGATCGAAACATTGTTGTACTTTTACATTAGTGCGGTGCAGTAAACCATAGGAATGGATATCAAGTGAATAGGATAAAGGTTATTTCATAGGAGTCCTGGACCGCATATAATGTTTAGCTATTTGTAAGATGATCCACTATTGGTTTTATATTATATTGTGTGTCCACTGAAACATCTAGCAACTATAAAATATATGTTTACTATGGACTGAAATTAATCAGGTTAATTGAGGTTTTGCAGCGTAAATATTAAGTTCACAGCAAACATCATATATACCAAACCATAAATCATAAAAATTCATAAAACTTAAATTTACAATAGATATCATGTATACCAAACTATATTATGCATATCATATATGGATGTCTATTGGTTCAGAAGTGCAGAAAATAGGTGGATATTTATCTGCAAATTCATATGTTATAAGTTGTAAAAATGCAAGTGACAATTCAGACCATGCGGTCAGTATAACAGAATACTCGCTGGTAAGTATTGCTTCTATGTCCATAGGAATATTTAAAAAGCGCTTTCTCTATGTACGTGCACCATCACATACAAATGTTTGTTACTCACAGTTAGGTGCGGGGATAAGGAATTCAGTGCCTACCGTGGCGTCCCATGTGGTCTCCGGCACATACAGATCCTCCCTCGCTGTTAGATAAAGCACAGCTAGATGTAGCGCAGCTTCCCAGTATTGCTGCTCACTTCTTGTTTTATAGTGTATTGCAGCTGGCTGGGTTTTGTGTGTTGGTGCAGCAGTTCAGCACAGGTTCCACAGTTCCACAGATTCAAAGCAAATGGAGAACCTTATCCTCATAATGATTCCACTTGTTTAAATAGCGATTCCTCAGGTGGAAATTCCTAAAGAGATTCTTATGGAGCGCTCCATATATTTTCAAATGGGTAGGTACATCAGGCATAACTTTCTGATTAACTTTTATTAACTCTTTCTGGGAGGGAGATGGGAAAAACAGCAATACTGCCACTGCGTTTTTACATTATAAATTTTACTGCGTTAATTTTTTGGTATAAATAACATAATATCTTTATTCTCTGGGTCAATATGATTACAGTGATACCAAATACATATATTTATTTTTTACGTTTTACAACTTGTTTGCAATAAAACCACTTTTTTTTAAATAAAAAAATATTTTTGCATTGCCGCATCCCAAGACCAATAACTTTTTTTTTTTCTTTCTATGGAGCTCTGTGGTGGCTTTATTTTTGCAGGACAACTTGTGTTTTTCATTGGTATAATTTTGGAGTAAATGGCGCTTTTTGATCGCTCGTTATTACATTTTTTCAGTGGCAACTAAGAATAAATTAGCAATTCTGTCTTAAATTTATTTATTTTTTTTACAGCGTCCACCGTAGGGGATAATTTATGTGAAATGTATGTAGTCCTGGTCTTTACGGACGTGGCAATACCAAACATATGGGGAGATTTTATTTTGCAATTTTTTTCATTGAAAATCGTATTTTCAAAGGAAAAAAAAGGTAATTTTTTTAATGGAATTTTTTTTATTTAATAAATGTGTTTTTTTTCTTTTTTTTACCACTTAATAGTCCCAGAAGGGGACTATAACAGACAGTATTTTGATTGCTTTTAAAATGCAATGCACTATCCCTATAGTGCATTGCATTTTAATAACAATGCTATTCTCACATTGACCAGCAGGGTGCGCCAGAGAGGCGCATCCTGCTGGAAATTACTGAAGGCTGGTCTGGGGCCTACATCAGACCCCTGCCAGCCTTCACACACATCGGCCACCCCGCGATTGCATTTGTGGGATGGCGATGGGAGACAGAGGGAGTCCGCTCCCTCTGTCAGCACTTTACATGTGTTGGGCGCCATTGCCCATGGCATGCAAAGTGTTAAACAGCCCGGATTGGCACCTGTTGGCCCGGTCTGTTAGAGCAGGGCCGCGGCTCTCATTTGAGAGCTGGGTCCCGGCTCCCCGCTGATGGGGGACCTGTGCAGCACTTAGACTGGGCCACCATAAAAAAATCGGCGGGCCAGCCTAAGGCCGCTTAGTGTCCTCGTATGGGTGGTCACTAAGGGGTTAAGTAAATAATTTAGTTCGTACATTTTGAGTACATATATGCTGTTTACATATCAGCTTTGTTTTTTTTTTTAGGTATTTATTTGGTTTGTTCTTGATATTGTGCACTTTGCCAGCTACTTATATTTTTGTATAACTGATTGGTGCCAATAGTTTAATAGAAAATAATTTGCGTTTAAAGAACCACATTTTGTGCACTATTAATTTATTAAGTGAACAACTTTGTCTTTGTTCGCTAAATCCAAAAATCTATTACACAGGAGCAGTTTAATATACATATGGTTATTAATGTTTAAGCTCTTTATATGGACAAGAACAGTTTTCCCAAGAAAATATAGCCAGCCATAAAGATTTCAAAGAGTCCCACAGTATAAAATTGACTAGCGTATGGAAACCATTTGAAACATATACAATGTTACAATCTAATTTAAACTGTTATATTTATTTATATAGCCATGGCAATTCTTGGTGCGCAGAAGATATGTGTGCTTTTAACAGTGTGGTTTTCTCATATTTAAGGACATTCAACGACTGCATTACATTTAATTAAAAGCACCGGTAGGCCTACAGAGATGTTAAAAGGTCTTGATCTAAGCAGCGTGTTGACATCAGATGAATAGGGAGGCCACCTGCTAGCTCCACTTTTGGCTTTGTGAATGGTTTGCATTCCTGTGGCCTGTTGCTCTGCATGATCACGCTCAGCACTTCACAGTCCCATGAACTGTTTAATATCATGGATACCTTCCAGTCAGCCCAGCTATCTTCTCTGTTAAGATTAATGTACTATAAATGAAGACCCACTGCATTATTTCAACAATGAGTGTATAATGCTTTTACTAAGCGCATACCACTTCAAAGCAACGGAAAAGCGAGCGGATTAAGATAAAATGCTTCCATTCCTGCCTAGGATCATTAGCACACTTGTACATGAAGGGTGAGACAACACAATTAATTATACATACATCACTAGGGCAGTTTGTAATATCCCCTGCACATTACTTGTGAGTGCAATCTGTTAGGCCGCTTGCAGACGAGCGTGTCTGGATTAGGTCCAGATGCGTTGCGAATGCGTTCAGTGAAAAATGCACGATTTCATTCAGTTGTTCAGTTTTTATCGCGCGGGTGCAATGCGTTCTGATGCATTTTGCACGCGAGTGATAATAAACTGAATGTATAGAAATAACATTAATTACAACCATCCGTGAAAAACGCATCGCATCTGCACTTGCTTGATTTTCACTCAGCTCCATTCACTTCTATGGGGCCAGCGTTGCATGAAAATCACAGAATATAGAACATTCTGCGATTTTCACGCAACACACAAGTGATGCGTGAAAACCAATGCACATGTACACAGCCCCATTGAAATGAATGGGTCCGGATTCCGTGCAGGCGCAATGCGTTCATGCATCACGCATTGCACCCGCGAGGAATACTCGCTCATGTGAAAGGGGCCTAAGGCTCCATTCACACGTCCGTGGTGTGTTGCGGACCCTCAAATTGCGGATCCGCAACACACCCGCCCGGCACCCCTATAGAAATGCCTATTCTTGTCCACAAGCTGCGGACAAGAATAGGACATGTTCTATCTTTTGCGGATCTGCGGACCTGAAGATTGGGGCCGCGCTCCGCAAATGCGGATGCTGATAGCACACTGTGTGCTGTCCGCATCCATTCCATCCCCATAGAAAATGAATGGGTCTGCACCCGTTCCGCAAAATTGCGGAACGAATGCGGAGCCATTTGCGGATGTGTGAATGGAGCCTAAGGCTCCATTCACACGTCCGTGGTGTGTTGCGGATCCGCAACACTCCCGCCTGGCACCCCTATAGAAATGCCCATTCTTGTCCGCAAGCTGCGGACAAGAATAGGACATGTTCTATCTTTTGCGGAGCTGTGGACCCGAAGATCGGGGCCGCGCTCCTCAAATGCGGATGCGGACAGCACACTGTGTGCTGTCCGCATCCATTCCATCCCCATAGAAAATTAATGGGTCCGCACCCGTTCCGCAAAATTGCGGAACGAATGCGGACCCATTTGCGGACGTGTGAATGGAGCCTTAGAGTGCTGTGAATATCATCATTGCTGGCTGCTTCTAAATGAACAGTTATATATTTCATTGTACCACATTACAACAAGCAGCAAATAAACCTAGCATGTGGTGATCACAGTGTTCTTTAATACGCAAATATATCTTTAACCGCTTTACGTCCGCCCATAGGATCTAAACGTCCTATGGGTGGACGTCTATTTCTGAAAGCACGTTTTAAAACGTCCTGTCAGAAATAGCAGCTGCACGCTAATCGTGCAGCTGCTGATCTGGTTGCCCGCTGTCAGTGACAGCAAGGCAACCCTAAGACAAGGCAGGGACAGTGCCCAGGTGTCCCTGCCTTCCGGATCGCTGCAGACACAGCGCTCACCGAGCACTGTGTCTGCAGAGCAGGAAGCGCTGTGCGCTTCCTGTTCCGGCCCGGCGGTCATGTGACTGCCGGGACCGGAGAGTGCAGGGGCTGTGTGAGGTCTCTCAGAGACCTCGATCAGCCCTGCTCTGAGGCTGTACAGCGCTGGATTGCTGCTGTACAGCCTCTCTGGGGGTGTATTTGTCCTGTAACTGGGGCTACTATGTCAGCCCCAGTTACAGGAGAAATCAACAGTGAAAAAAAAAAAAGTGAAGTAAATGTCCCCCAGAGGTCTTGTATGACCTTATGGGGGACGAAAAGTGTAAAATAAAAAAAATAAAAATAAAAGGTTGAAAATAAAAAAAATAAAAAAAGTTTTACATGTAAAAAAAAAAAGTCCCCAAGTAAGGAATGAAAAAAAAAAGTTAAAAATAGAAAAAATAAAAAAAAGTATACATATTAGGTATTGCCGCGTCCGTAAAAACCAGCTCTATAAAAATATCACATGACCTAACCCCTCGGGTGAACACCGTAAAAAAAAAAAAAAAAACTGTGTCAAAACAAGCAATTTTTGTCACCTTGCATCACAAAAGGTGCAACACCAAGTGATCAAAAATGCGTATGTCCCACAAAATAGTACCAATAAAACCGTCACCTCATCCCGCAAAAAATGAGCCCCTACATAAGAAAATCTCTCAAAAAATAAAAAAACTATAGCTCTTAGAACATGGAGACACTAAAACATCATTTTTTTGGTTTCAAAAATGCTATTATTGTGTTAAAGTTAAACAAATAAAAAAAGTATACATATTAGGTATTTCCGTGTCCGTAAAAACTAGCTCTATAAAAATATCACATGACCTAACCCCTCGGGTGAACACCGTAAAAAAAAAAAAACTGTGTCAAAACAAGCAATTTTTGTCACCTTGCATCACAAAAGGTGCAACACCAAGTGATCAAAAACGCGTATGTCCCACAAAATAGTACCAATAAAACCGTCACCTCATCCCGCAAAAAATGAGCCCCTACAAAAGAAAATCTCTCAAAAAATAAAAAAACTATAGCTCTCAGAACATGGACACATTAAAACATAATTTTTTTGTTTCAAAAATGCTATTATTGTGTAAAACTTTAATAAATGAGACAAAGTATACATATTAGGTATCGCCACGTCCATAACAATCTGCTCTATAAAAATGTCACTTGACTGAACCCCTCAGGTGAACGCTGTAAAAATAAATAAATAGAAACTGTGCTAAAACAACCAATTTTTTGGTCACCTTGCCCCATAAAGTGTTATAATGAATGATCAAAAAATCATATGTACCCAAAAATAGTACTAATAAAACTGGTACCTTATCCCCTAGTTTCCAAAATGGGGTCACTTCTTGGGAGTTTCTACTGTAAGGGTGCATCAGGGGGCTTCAAATGGGACATGGCATCTAAAAACCATGTGGAGTTCCTTTTCTTCTGCGCCCTGCCGTGTGCCCATACAGCAGTTTATGACCACATGTGGGGTGTTTCTGTAAACCGCAGAATCTGGGTAATAAATATTGAGTTTTGTTTGGCTGTTAACCATCGATGTGTTAAAGAAAAAAATTGATTAAAATGGAAAATCTGCCAAAAAAGTGAAATTTTAAAATTTGATCTCCATTTTCCTTTAATTCTTGTGGAACGCCTAAAGGGTTAACAAAGTTTGTAAAATCGGTTTTGAATACCTTGAGGGGTGTAGTTTCTACAATGGGGTCATTTATGGGGGTATCCACTATGTAGGCCCCACAAAGTGACTTCAGACCTGAACTGGTCCTTAAAAAGTGGGTTTTGGCAATTTTCTTAAAAATTTGAAGAATTGCTTCTAAACTTCTAAGCCTTCTAACGTCCTAAAAAAATAAAATGACATTTCCAAAATGATGCCAACATAAAGTAGACATATGGGGAATGTTAAATAATAAATATTTTATGAGGTATCACTTTCTGTTTTAAAAGCAGAGAAATTGAAATTTTGAAAATTGCGAATCTTTCAAATTTTTGGGTAAATTTGTGATTTTTTCATAAATAAAGGTGAAATATTTTGACTCAAATTTATGACTATCATGAAGTACATTGTGTCACGAGAAAACAATCTCTGAATGACTTGGATAAATAAAGGCGTTTCAAAGCTATTACCACATAAAGTGAGATATGTCAGTTTTGCAAAATTTGGCCTGGTCAGGAAGGGGGCAAATGGCCCAGATGGCAGGTGGTTAAGAACAATTTATTTACTGGTAACTAACTTAAGGTAGCATAATTAGTATAACATATAAAGAAATATGTGTCAATTCTCCTCTTTTTCCTCTCACTAAATTATACTTTACAAATATTCCACAGTGTGAGTAAGACAGAACCCTAGATTCACACATATAAGGCTAATTTAATAAATGAGTTAGGGTACTTTCACACTTGCGTTGTGGAGATCCGGCAGGCAGTTCCGTCGCATAGGGAGGTTTAACGTTGGACCTGCCTGAACTGAGACCACCTTGGTGCTGGGTAGGTGGGTACAGATGTGTTTTGATCAAAATGTATTGGCTGAGAGTCTCAGATTTTATCATTAGAGTGAGGGCTTAGTCCATATGTTATGTTTGCATCTATTACTATAGTGCATTATTTTTTGTAAATTCACAAGTGAGAAAGTACCCTTACACCAACTTTCTGGTGTATAAAAGTTGCAAATGTTATAGAAAAAATTTATAGAGATTTTTTTTTTTCATATGACCCTACTTTGGTTCTTCTACATATAATATTAGTTTTTGGTCATTTGTCATGTACTCCATATACTACTAAGAATGCCCACTCTCTTTTGTGCAATTGATAAAAGTTGTAAATGTTGGCAACAAAATGTGAAACTTTTACCTCACCATAGTTTCTAGAAGTGGTTGGTATTAGGCAAGAGAGGGCAAAGACAATGCCAGTCTGAATGATTTAGGCCTCTTTTACACGGGCGTCATATTTTTGGCCTGGATAAGAGGCTGGTGCGTTGCGGGGAAAATGCGCGATTTTTCCTCGCGAGTGCAAAACATTGTAATGCGTTTTGCACGCGCGTGAGAAAAATCGGCATGTTTGGTACCCAAACCCGAACTTCTTCACAGAAGTTCGGGTTTGGGATCGGGGTTGTGTAGATTGTATTCTTTTCCCTTATAACATGGTTATAAGGGAAAATAACAGCATTCTGGATACAGAATGCATAGTACAATAGTGCTGGAGGAATTAAAAAAAAATAAAAAAAAATTTAACTCACCTTAATCCACTTGCTCGCGCAGCCCGGCATCTCTTCTCTTCTTCTTTGCTGATTGCAGGAAAAGGACCTGTGGTGACGTCACTCCGGTCATCACATGGTCCATCACATGATCTTTTACCATGGTGATGGATCATGTGATGGATCATGTGATGACTGGAGTGACGTCACCACAGGTCCTTTTCCTGCAATCAGCAAAGAAGAAGACAGAAGAGATGCCGGGCTGCGCAAGCAAGTGGATTAAGGTGAGTTAATTTTTTTTATTTATTTTTTAACCCCTCCAGCACTATTGTACTATGCATTCTGTATTCAGAATGCTATTATTTTCCCTTATAACCATGTTATAAGGGAAAATAATAAAATGATCGGGTCCCCATCCACCACTTGCTTGCGGATGCTTGAGATTTTCACGCAGCCCCATTCACTTCTATGGGGCCTGCGTTGCGTGGAAATTGCACAATATAGAGCATGCTGCGATTTACACGCAACGCAGAAGTGATGCGTGAAAATCAACGCTCATGTGCACAGCCCCATAGAAATGAATGGGTCCGGATTCAGTGCGGGTGCAATGCGTTCACCTCACGCATTGCACCCGCGTGGAAAACTCGCCCATGTGAAAGGGGCCTTACAGTACTATAATTTACACCAGAAATTGGAGTAAATTATAGCACAAATCTACGCTGTTCATAGATGGTGGCATAGAGTTCGGTTTCTGATGCTCACTTAAGGATATGCCAAATTTGTAAAAAGTTGTGCACCACTTAATAAACTTTACACATCTGGCTCCAATGTCCTTTGGTTTTTGACTAACGTACAAAATGCCAGTCTTAGTAAATTTGCCTTATAGTTTTTAATGCATTATAATCACATTTAAGTTAAAAAAGAAGGAAATATATCAGTGAAGATCCTTTCTTTTGGATCTGACAACTAAACCAAATATCACAAACTGTATGTGGATTCAGCCTAAAATTTGATTTTTTTTTGTTCTTTATACAAACAAAAATGTGTAAAGTATTTCCAGGCAAAACGTTATTTTTTGATTAAAAGTAAAAGTAAATCAAAAGAGGCAGATGTTAATTTCAGCTCTGACAACAAAATCTACTGCCAAGCTGTGGACACTTTTGAATTAACTTCTCAGTGACTGACAGAAATGTCACCATTTCTTATTGTGTTAATAGCAAACCTTACAGCTCATCATCAGAACAGAAGCTGAGAAACTAATTCAAAAGTGACAGCTAATTTGGTAGCAGATCTTTTTTTTTTTATAAACAATTTTATTGAATTTCAAACAATAAAGCAATGATTAGAGGATAAGATTACAGTACAATGAGTATCTAGTATTTCCTGACACAGCAGGATATGTTATTTTCATCAGGTATCAGAATATGCATATGAATATGGTACGCAGAGAATGCATTGAGTAAATAATTATACATCCCGCCAACATCAAATATGACATAGAGCAGGTGGGGTGGGGGGGGACGGAGCTGTCCTCTTAGTAAGGAAGCAGGGTGGAGGGGGGAGATCATGGGGTACACAGTAGTTAGGAGAAGTTTCTGTATTTTTTCCACGCGGACCAGGTAGAGAGGAACTTCTTTCTGGTTCCTAGTTCCCAGTTAGAAATCTCCTCAAGATGGTAAATTTGGTCTACCCTGTTTCTCCATTGTTCAATGGAGGGAGTTTCAGAAGAACGCCACTTAGTGGGAATCAACAGGTAAGATAACAGGTAAGAAAATAATTTTGTTTGCTTGTCAGATTTTGTTAAACCTAACGATAAAAGGGCAATTTCAGGGGTGCAGGGGAAACCTGATTTGCAAATACTATTACTTATTTGGAAGATTTGTCTCAACCATATCGATATTGGAAGGCAACTCCACCAAATGTGTATAAAGGTGCCCCTCTCTGAACCACATCTCCAGCACTTATCGGCAGGGTTTTTTTTCTGGCGGAACGCATCGGAACGGCGTTCCGCCACCTTTTCACATCGCAGCCTGCCATGCTCCAGCATCGCAGGCTGCGATGTATCAGCGGGGAGGGACTGGGAGGAGGAGCTGGGGGCCGGTGACGTCACGTGCCTGCCCAGCCTACTTTATGAATGAAGCAAGCGGCGCAGGCACGTGACGTCAGTCAGTGACGCTGCCGCTCGTCTGCCCGGCCGGCCTGGATTACGATAACAGCCCTGTGAGTAGGATGGATATATTGAATGTTCTACTACAGAGGGGGCCTCATGAATAGAATCATTATTAATTTTACACATTTTAAAACTGTACTGGAGCGGCAATGGGGGGGGGTCTGTGGATGGCACTGTTAAGGGGGGGATCTGTGGATGGCACTGTTATGGGGTAGGGGGGCTGTGGATGGCACTGTTATGGGGTGGGGGGGTCTGTGGATGGCACTGTTATGGGGTGGGGGGGCTGTGGATGGCACTGTTATGGGGTGGGGGGGTGTCTGTGGATGGCACTGTTATGGGGTGGGGGGTCTGTGGATGGCACTGTTATGGGGTGGGAGAGTCTGTGGATAGCACTGTTAAGGGGGGGTCTGTGGATGGCACTGTTAAGGGGGGTCTGTGGATGGCACTGTTATGGGGTGGGGGGGTCTGTGGATGGCACTGTTATAGGGTGGGGTGGCTGTGGATGGCACTGTTAAGGGGGGGGTCTGTGGATGGCACTGTTAAGGGGGGTCTGTGGATGGCACTGTTATGGGGTGGGGGGGTCTGTGGATGGCACTGTTATAGGGTGGGGTGGCTGTGGATGGCACTGTTAAGGGGGGGGTCTGTGGATGGCACTGTTATGGGGTGGGGGGGTGTCTGTGGATGGCACTGTTATGGGGTGGGGGGGTCTGTGGATGGCACTGTTAAGGGGGGGTCAGTGGATGGCACTGTTATGGGGTGGGGGGGTCTGTGGATGGCACTGTTAAGGGGGGGGTCTGCGGATGGTACTGTTATGGGGTGGGGGGTCTCTGGATGGCACTGTTATGGGGTGGGGGGGTCTGTGGATGGCACTGTTAAGGGGGGGTCTGTGGATGGCACTGTTATGGGGGGTCTGTGGATGGCACTGTTATGGGGTGGGTGGGTGTCTGTGGATGGCACTGTTATGGGGTGGGGGGGTCTGTGGATGGCACTGTTATGGGGTGGGGGGGGTCTGTGGATAGCACTGTTAAGGGGGGTCTGTGGATGGCACTGTTAAGGGGGGGTCTGTGGATGGCACTGTTATGGGGTGGGGGGGTCTGTGGATGGCACTGTTATGGGGTGGGGGGTCTGTGGATTGCACTGTTATAGGATGGGGGGGGGCTGTGGATGGCACTGTTATGGGGTGGGTGGGTCTGTGGATTGCACTGTTATAGGATGGGGGGTCTGTGGATGGCACTGTTATAGGATGGGGGATCTGCGGATGCCATCCCCAGATCCCCCATTAACAGTGCCATCCCCAGATCCCCCATTAACAGTGCCATCCCCAGATCCCCCATTAACAGTGCCATCCCCATCTGGGGGGTTTCTTTGCTGGGCTGGACTTTTATAGTCCCCCCAAATTTTACTTGCATCCCTGTTCTCTAAAGGGGCGGTTTTAGGGGGGCGGTCCTAGGGGTGGGTATGGGCGTGGCCAGGGGAGGGGGGCTGAGTTCCACCACCTTTTCTCTGAGAAAAAAAGCCCTGCTTATCGGGAACGTTGGGGTACAGGAGAGCTATCTTGTCAGGAGTTTTATACCACCTAGACAAAATTTTATATCCGTTCTCCTGCACCTGGACGCACCTTGAGAGTTTGTGTGGGATAATGAGAAGTGCATTCGGTTCTTTGTCAGAAAATTGTCTGTCTAAGTCTTTTTCCCAAAGGCCTACGAAGGCGGGTTTAACTCTTGCGGGGGGAAGATTTAGCTTTTTGTAGAGAAGGGAGATCAATTTGGGGGGGTAGGAGGCAGTGGTCAATAGGTTCACAAACCAATTAGGAGAGCATGTGTTGGGTAAAGACCTAGCATGTAGGAGTAACTCAGCTCAGAAATTTAAGAGTGAGAAAGTTGGTGGAAGGGATATTTAAGGTGGAGGCTAGTTCTGGCTCAGAAAGGACACATCCATCCTTGTCGAGGAGGTCTGTTATAAGGGTGGATGATGTTTTAAGTTTTGAAGGGGCTGAGGATCTAATCTCCATAGGGGCTAGGGAGTATAGATCTTTAATTTGTAGGAGGGGAGAGAGAGGGAATAGATCTCTGTGTTTGGAAGAGAACCAATTCCATACTTTAATGGTGGAACGAATCAAGGGGTTATACATTGGAGGTAGGGATGTTAGGGGATTACCTGATAACAAAAGAGACTTAGGGGGGAATTAAAGTTAGCATTCTCAATGTGGAGCCACATTTGTTTTTTTTTGGGGGGGGGGGTGCGGATCCAATCAATCGCTCTATAAAGGTGGATGGTCTTCATGTATAACTCAGGATCAGGTAAGCTAATACCCCCAAAGCGTTTAGGTTTGACAAGAGTGGAGAGAGAAATTCTAGACTTCTTCCCTTGCCACAAGAACTGACGTATGAGGCTATTTCGTTTTCTGAAAAATGAGCGGGGAATTATGATGGGTAATACCTGGAGGAGATAGGTAAGCCTAGGGATGACCAACGACATCACCATATTTTTCCTGCCAAACCAGGAAAGGTAATGTCCTTCTAGTGAGTCCAATTGAGCAGCAATGGATTGTAGAAGGGGAGTATAATTCAGATGGAAGAGGTCAGGAAGATGAGCATTTATTTTAATTCCCAAATATGTTAGATGTTGATCAGTCCAATTGAATGGGGACTTTGATTGGAGAATTTTGATGGAAGAAGGGGATAGGCCAATATGTAAGATTTGCGATTTTTGTGGGTTAATTTTAAAGTTGGAAAGAGAACTAAAATTGTTGAGCAGTGAAAGTATCTTGGGCATGGAGGTAAGGGGGCTGGTAGTGAGAATTAGGAGGTCATCAGCAAAGGCGGCTAATTTAAATTCTTGGGACCCAATTTTTAAACCTTGGATGGAGTTCTCCTGTCTAAGGGCTTGCATGAAGATTTCCATGACCAAGACAAAGATGAGAGGGGAGAGGGGGCAACCTTGGCGGGTTCCGTTCTTAATCAAAAAGTTGGAGGATGTACGGTTGTTCACTAGAACCGAGGCGAAAGCATTATTGTACATTGCAAAAATAGCATGTATATATGGGGCAGGGAAGTTGAATTTGAGTAGGGTGAGTATAATGTAGGACCAGTCAATGCGGTCAAAAGCTTTTTCCGCGTCGGTGCCCAGGAGAACCAGAGGCAACTTTTTGTTTGAGGTGTAATAAAGAGCGTCTAGGATTTTGGTTGTATTATCTTTTCCTTCCCGTCCTTTAACAAACCCCACCTGGTCAGGATGAATCAGATTTGGGAGAATGGATTGGATTCTAGATGCGAGCATCTTCGCTAGCAGTTTTAAGTCAATATTTAGAAGGGAAATGGGGCAGTAATTGGCACATTGGGTGGGATCTTTACCCTCTTTGGGTATGATTTGGGTATGATAGTAATCACTGCCTTCATCATGTCTGGAGAAAGGGGGCAATTTTGTAAGGCTTGGTAACATACACGTATCAAATAGGGGAGTAACGTGGCATGGAATGTAGAGTAGTATATAGTTGAGAGCCCATCAGGGCCTGGGCATTTACCTTTTGGAGAGCTTTTGAGGGCTGCGGTGGGTTCCGCAATAGTGAAAGGTTTTGAGAGGTCTTCGCATTGGGAAGGGGTTAAGGATGGCAATTTTAGGGTATCTAAAAAAGATTTGATGAGCGGATCTGCATCCATGTTGATTTGGGAGGCAGTGGGGGAGGTAAGTTGTAAAGGTCATTGTAGAAGAGGCGAAATTGCTCAGCAATGGCCTCAGGTGAATAAAGTTGATGACCTTGAATAGATTTAATTGAGGTTACATATCTGGCGTTTTTTTTACATTTAATACGGTTCATCATAAATCTCGAGGCTTTATCGCCATGGGTGTAAAATTTATGTTGGGAGGAAAGGTAATACTTGGCAGTTTTTTTATTTAGTAGGTTTTTGAGCTCAGATCTAAGAGCTGAGAGATCTGATGATTGTTGAGGATCAAGGGATTGTTTATGCAACACTTCCATAAGGAGGAGAGCTGTATGTCTGCTTGTTTTTTTAAGTATGAGCATTTGCTGATAAAGTGACCTCGGATAAATGCTTTGTGGGCATCCCATAATACATGTGGGGAAATGTCGGGGGTGTCATTAGTCCTAAAATATTGTTCTAGGATTGAGGTAAAATGAGTTATATGACCATTGTCGCTCAATATGGACTCATTAAGTCTCCAAGTGGGGGGCTTACCAGTCTTAGGTTGGGGGTGAAAGGTGCAAAAAATGGTCCGAGAGTGGTCCGAGATGGTAATGCTTCCAATCTGAGGGTCTGAGGACTGATGTAGGAAGTCCTTGGGTATGAAGATATAGTCAATTCTACTATATTAGTGACCTGGAGCTGAATAAAAAGTATAATCAATAGCAGAAGGGTTCATACATCTCCATATGTCTATCAGGCCCATTACATGTAATTTGAATTTAAGCTTTTTCAAAAGTTTAATTGATATCGGTGACTTCTTAGAGGACGTGTCTATGGGAGGGTGTAGAGCCATATTTAGGTCACCCGCTAAAACTAGTATACCTTCCCTGACGGACTCCACCAAAGATAGGACCCCAAGAAGCCACGAGACCTGATCACAGTTAGGGGAATAGACATTCACAAGGGTGAACATCTTATGGCCAATAAGCCCCTTCAGGATAATATATCTTCCCTCTGGGTCTGATATATGGGTGGAATACTGGAATGGGAAGTTTCTTCGAAAGCCAATGCTGACTCCCCTAGAGGCCGCGCCATCTGAACCGCAATGAAACCACTCCGGGAATCTGGAGTGGGAGAGGTCTGGGAATTTACCCTGTTTATAGTGGGTTTCCTGGAGGAAAACTACTGAGCAGCTCTCCTTCCATAGAAGAGAGAGGATTTGGGATCTTTTAGAGGGTGATCTAAGTCCCTTCACATTGAAGGATAAAAGTTTGAAATCTGTCATGAGAAATTATATGGGGAGTGAAGGGAGGTATGAGCGCTAATTTGTGCGTCCCATCTAAAAGAAGGAATATAGGAGTGATAGGCCGCCTCGAGGAGAGTCAGGTCCCAATACGCCACATACTTATAGCCATAGATATAGTACATTAATACTCTCTGACTGTAAAATAGCAACGAAAAACAAGATCTGGCGGGTATGAGAGAGATTATGTGAAGATAGTTTCATTTATCCATAGGGAGTCTTCTCGGTGTTGCTCTTCTAGGGTTTCTTGGGCTCTTGTGTAGCTTGGGGGTGCATTGGCGTTCCCAGTTGCCTGGATGGGATAATTCAGAAAGGTTGGACAGGTACTGGATGGGGTCCCAATTTTCTATCTTGAGGGGTTCTATCTGGAGTTGGTCGTATATTGAGTCCAAATCAGCATAGTTGGATAAGGAGAATCTGCGTCCCTCTGACATAAATGACAGGCCGAATGGGAAAGTCCATCTATAAAGATAGAGATGTCGCGAACATAAAATTTTCAGTTCGTGAACTTCCGCGAATGTTCACGAACGGGCGAATCGGGCGAACCGCCATAGACTTCAATAGACAGGAGAATTTTAAAACCCACAGGGACTCTTTCTGGCCACAATAGTGATGGAAAAGTTGTTTCAAGGGGACTAACGCCTGGACTGTGGCATGTCGGAGGGGGATCCATGGCAAAACTCCCATGGAAAATTACGTAGTTGACGCAAAGTGTGGTAAGTTGAATTCGCAATGCGATTAATATAACCTGCATTAATCGCATTGCGAATTCAACTTAGAGCTAAGTTCCTAATGGTTGTATTGCTAGAATTGACAAATATAACGAATATAGCACTATATTCTCAATCTTTGTTATATTCTAGCAACACAACCATTATGAACCCAGCTCTAAGTTGAATTCGCAATGCGATTAATATAACCTGTATTAATCGCATTGCGATTACAAATTAGATCTGAGTTCCTAATGGTTGTATTGCTAGAACTGACAAATATAACGAATATAGCACTATATTCTCAATCTTCGTTATAGTCTAGCAATACAACCATTATGAACCCAGCTCTAAGTTGAATTCTCAATGCGATTAATATAACCTGTATTAATCGCATTGCGATTACAACTTAGATCTGAGTTCCTAATGGTGTATTGCTAGAATTGATAAATATAACGAATATAGCACGATATTCTCAATCTTCGTTATATTCTAGCAATACAACCATTAGGAAAGCCAGCTCTAAGTTGAATTCGCAATGCGATTAATATAACCTTTATTAATTGCATTGCGATTACAACTTAGATCTGAGTTCCTAATGGTTGTATTGCTAGAATTGACGAATATAACGAGTATAGCACTATATTCTCAATCTTTGTTATATTCTAGCAATACAACCATTAGGAACCCAGCTCTAAGTTGAATTAGCAATGCGATTAATATAACCTGTATTAATCGCATTGCGATTACAACTTAGTCAAATTTGTGACACTGCAGCTTCAGAATGAATCTAAGATGGATGCTGTCCTTGCTTTTTGATAGGAGGTGGGAGGGTCTGGGAGAGAGGGTATGCTGAGTGGCTGGAATGTGTCTGCTGACTGTGAGGTACAGGGTCAACATTTGCTCAATGATGATGTATAGGGGGCGGACCGACCCGCCGCGGTGAACGCGAACAAGCTATGTTCGCCGGGAACTGTTCGCCCAGCGAATAGTTCGGGACATCTCTATATAAAGAATCTTATGATCTCTGAGCCAGTTTGTCAGTGGTCTCAGGGCTCTTCTTTTATTCAGGGTGGATTGGGCCAGGTCCTGGTAGATTTGGATGTCGTGCCCATCCCAGGACAATTTGCCGGATTGTCGGGCTTTGAAAATAATAGCCTCTTTAACTGGAAAGCTGAGGAATTTGCATATAATGTCCCTTTGTGGGGCAGAGGCAGCAGGTTTAGGCCTTAGAGCTCTGTGGGCTCTTTCTAGAATAACCTCATGGGCCGTTTCTGGACCTAGTAGGGACATGCATATTTGCACCACACTGCTTGGGATATCCCCTGTATCAACTGATTCAGGGACCCCGCGGAATCGCAAGTTATTGCGCCTACCTCTATTTTCCTGATCTTCCAGGGAATTGTAAAGGTAATTCATCTTGTGCTGGATGGATTGAAATCGCTGGGAGACCTCAGTTTGGTGCAGTATGATGGCTTCCTGCGTGTCTTCCAGCACTTCAACTCTGCTACCCACTTGCGATATTTCTTGTTTGATAGCAGCTAGGTCAGAGCTAAGGGGTTCCAGGGCAGAAGCCAGGGAGGAGGATAATAGTTATTTTAGGAAGGAACGTGAGATAGGGAGGCTATCAGTTTCTTCTTCCTCTCCGGCAGCTTGATCCAGCAGCTCTGGGTGTTTCGAGCACAAAGCCATCTTAGGTTCCCTGGTTACATGCAGCACCGCTGTTTCTTGATAAATTTGTCCATCTCCCCGGTGGTGGGAGCTCCTCTGTCTTGTGTGGCTTGGTCTCCGGTTCTAGGACCTCCGATTTTCACCATGATCACTTTGCCAGCTTATGATAGAGGGCTTCAGTGGTGATATCTATAACGGAGCTGCAGCCTCACGCGTCCATGCTGTGTCGGCACTAGCTCCGCCCCCCATTGGTAGCAGATCTTAGCAATTTATAAAAATGTAAAACACGTAAAAACAAAAACGAGAACACAACTGAACAAAAAGCTTTAACAGTGATCCACTTTGGAATTCTAAAGTATGTTATTATATTGTTATAATATTTTTGTTATGGCAACTCTTATCGGAGCTCCATATGTCAGTATTGTTTGAGTGTAATGCACAGTACTAGTATAGGTTTACCTAGGTACCAAGCTGTAGCATTACTGAGGACAGTTTTGGGATATTATTTTAACACTAAGGGTTTCCTCATTTCGCCATTGGCTAGCGTTTTTTTTTATCACTATAGGAGAAACTATTTAAATGCTTAGTAGCATTATTGTGGACAATATGAGGTATACTTGTCATGAGGGTATACATTCAGTTTTGCTTAAGTCTGCATTGGTTCAATATGCAGCAAATTTATCAAACATTACACACTGATAAATTTAGTGCATCTTGACAAATAGCACTTTTATCTGGAGCTGTTCCACCATCCCCTTACTGGAGTAAGATTGGAACTTTTTTTTAGGACTTAGGGTGGGTTCACATCTCATTTTTGACTTTTAACAGATTTTGACGTTTAACAGACGTTGAGAAGAAAAGGATGCAAAAGCAGAATACACTGCACTATTCCATCCTGAAGAGTCCGGCAAAAAAACATATAAGTAAACATAGACATTTTTTTTTTGTACAATGGAACTCTATGGTGACGGATGGGAGGTATCTGTTTAACTTACTTACTTTTTTTTGTATACGTTAAACGTAATACAAAAATGTGATGTAAACCCAGCCTTAAATAGTCACATTTGATAAATCAGAAGTATACCTCAAGAATATAGATAATCACTGAGTCTTTCTCAACCACTTTTCAAAACTGGCAAGAGTGGTGGAAATTCACAAAAGTCACAACTATTTGTGCAAATATGGGTTTGCACAAAAACTGCAAATTTTCGGTGCCACATTTCTAGCACAGAGGATTGATAAATTTTCCCTCTGTATGTCATTGTTATTCAGTAGCATTGTTTGAATCTCTGTTGCACTTGTCCTTGGACACATTGGTTCAGAGCGAACAATACTTTATATAATATTATTAGACAAGGTTTTTTACTGGGAGGGGTGCATTTTTGAGTTCCTATGACCTGCACTGAGGCAGTGGACATCCTGTCAATGAAAAATAGCATACCTGAAGGTTAATTTCCATGAAAGAAAATAAGACATGATTATAAATTTATGTAAGCAAACGATAAAAGGGAGGATTACAAGATGATCACGACTTAGGTGGGGTTCACATCTGTATTGTGAACTCTGGCACTGTAATACGGTCACTGTATTTGTCCAGCTGAAAGTCGGGATTTATGCCGTAAAGTGGCCAGATTACCGCCCACCCCATAACAGTGAATGGGGAATACCGGATACGGTGAACTCCAGCAGTCTGCTCCTCCGCCGGAACAGTCTGCCAGAGTTCACAGCGCAGATGGGAATCCAGTCTTACTGAATCTGCTGGGAGACTCAATAAGTGATCTACAGTAATTGTTCCTCTATAACTCATCAGTTTTTACTTCTGGGGCACTTGTCAGAAAACATACACACATATTTTCAATAATGGGAAATATCTAACATTTTGAAACTAGTGACCACTATAGATGCAGGCTTTGAATGGCCCACAAGGGAACAGGTGAGGCCCCTGATTAAAGGTGGGACCCTAGACCACCCCTCTGCATAAGTAGCGCATGACGTAACATCTCAACTAGCCTATGTACCTATGAAAAACTGGGTAGATTATTTGACAAACTACCCAGTTTATTATTATGGATGCATTGGATGACTCAGAAGCAGTCCAGTCTGTATCTTTTTTCATCAAGGACCAGCATTCTCAAACTCTCCTCAGTGACCCCTATAATCAATCATCCATAGGGTCTTGCTGCTGCCTGCCAGCATAAGAGCAGACAATATTAGCATGTAGCTATACAGTGGGCCCTCAGAACCAATTTTACTGGTGGGCTTAAGACACCCCAGTCAGGCACTGTATAGATGTGTGAATTTCCCAAATTAAATTTAGGTTCCGATTCAATTTAATTGGCTGTCATATCCATATTGGTCTTAATAAATTCAGTCCAAATCAAAAGTGCTCAATTTTCCCTGATTACTTGTGTAATGCGCTCTAATTTCTCTTGGCACTGTATTAAATTTATGTCAAGCTTTTTAGAGCCAAGATGGCATTAGTAAAAAAAACAAAGTGCCAGCAACATAAATGGCTATAGGTAAACGGATGTTATCCAATGGTAACAAACAACCTATTCAATAACACACAGCACTGTTGTTGTTTTTTTTTTTTACTAAAAAAATGGTTCAAAAGTTATCCCTTTTTGGCAGAAGATGCCTAGTTTTCCATCCTCTGAACTGTAAAATATACTTTGTGAGATACATGCAGGATAAATCCCCCAAAAATTGGAAATTTGCAGATAGTGATGAGCTTCGAATCCTAGACTGGTAACTCAGAACCAAAGTCAAGTTCAGATCTAAGTTTTAAAATGTTTTTTTTTAGTTTTAAAAAAAAATACCTAAGTTATTCACTGAAGTCTCACAAGACTTCGGGAATAACTCACTTCTAGGGATGAGCGAACCCGAACTGTATAGTTCGGGTTCGTACCGAATTTTGGGGTGTCCGTGACACGGAACCGAACTCGAACATTTCTGGGAAGTTCGGCCGAACTTCTCGAACCCGAACATCCAGGTGTTCGCTCAACTCTACTCACTTCACCTCGTCGGAGGCCGTACATTTTAAGGGTCCATTCACACGTCCGTTGTTTCTTTCCTGATCTGTTCCGTTTTTTGCGGAACAGATCTGGACCAGATCTGGACCCATTCATTTTCAATGGGTCCTGAAAAAAAAATAGACATTGAGCTGTCCGATTTTTTTCAGGACCCATTGAAAATGAATGGGTCCAGATCTGGTCCAGATCTGTTCCGCAAAAAACGGAACAGATCAGGAAAGAAACAACGGACGTGTGAATGGACCCTAAGGCTGCGTTCACGCGGGCGAGTATTCCGCGCGGGTGCAATGCGGTAGGTGAACACATTGCACCCGCACTGAATCCTGACCCATTCATTTCTATGGGGCTGTTCAGATGAGCGGTGATTTTCACGCATCACTTGTGCGTTGCGTGAAAATCGCAGCATGCTCTATATTCTGCGTTTTTCACGCAACGCAGGCCCCATAGAAGTGAATGGGGTTGCGTGAAAATCGCAAGCATCCGCAAGCAAGTGCGGATGCGGTGCGATTTTCACGCATGGTTGCTAGGTGATAGTCTATTCACTATATTATTTTCCCTTATAACATGGTTATAAGGGAAAATAATAGCATTCTGAAAACAGAATGCTTAGTAGGTGATCAATTGAGGGTTAAAAAAAATTAAAAAAATTAACTCACCTTCTCCTCTTGTTCGCGTAGGTCCCGGTCTCTTCTTTACTTCTTTAAAGATGAACTATGGACTAAAGGACCTTTGGTGACGTCAAATCACATGCTCCAATCACATGGTCCATCACCGCGGGTTTGCCGCAACACACCGGGACGCATCCGGAACTAATCCGGACACGCTCGTGTGAACCCAGCCTAATGCTGTATGGAGACGGCTCTACGTACAGCAATAAACCAAAGTTTTGAGTGAAGGTTTGCTCATCCCTATTTGTGGACAATTTGTTTAGTTGATAATTGATTCAATTCATCCATCTCTATTAACCACTAATCACTGAAATTTTATTTATTATTCATTTGCAAGTAAATTGTAGTCTAAAAAATTGACAATTTCAAAACAGGGCAGTTAAATGGTTTGATAAAACCAGCATATACCGTATTTTTCGCCCTATAAGAAGCACCTGCCCATAAGACGCACCTAGGTTTTGAGGAGGAAAATAAGAAAAAAGATATTTTGAACCAAAAGGTGTGCTTTTGGTGGGTTTTGAACTAATGGTGGTCTGTGAATGACACTATTATGGGGGATCTGTGGATGACGCACTGTTATGGATCTGTGGAGGACACACTGTTATGGGGGATCTGTGGATGGCATTGTTATAGGGGATCTGTAGATGGCACTGTTATGGGGGATCTGTGGATGGCACTGTTATGGGGGATCTGTGGATGGCACTGTTATGGGGGCATCTGTGGATGACACTGTTATGGGGGCATCTGTGGATGACACATATATATCATCTTATGCTATACACTCACCTAAAGAATTATTAGGAACACCATACTAATACGGTGGTGGACCCCCTTTTGCCTTCGGAACTGCCTTAATTCTACGTGGCATTGATTCAACAAGGTGCTGATAGCATTCTTTAGAAATGTTGGCCCATATTGATAGGATAGCATCTTGCAGTTGATGGAGATTTGAGGGATGCACATCCAGGGCACGAAGCTCCCATTCCACCACATCCCAAAGATGCTCTATTGGGTTGAGATCTGGTGACTGTGGGGGACATTTTAGTACAGTGAACTCATTGTCATGTTCAAGAAACCAATTTGAAATGATTCGAGCTTTGTGACATGGTGCATTATAATGCTGGAAGTAGCCATCAGAGGATGGGTACATGGTGGTCATGAAGGGATGGACATGGTCAGAAACAATGCTCAGGTAGCCCGTGGCATTTAAACGATGCCCAATTCGCACTAAGGGGTCTAAAGTGTGCCCAAAAAACATCCCCCACACCATTACACCACCACCACCAGCCTGCACAGTGGTAACAAGGCATGATGGATACATGTTCTCATTCTGTTTACGCCAAATTCGGACTCTACCATTTGAATGTCTCAACAGAAATCGAGACTCATCAGACCAGGCAACATTTTTCCAGTCTTCAACAGCCCAATTTTGGGGCGCTCGTGCAAATTGTAGCCTATTTTTCCTATTTGTAGTGGAGATTAGTGGTACCCGGTGGGGTCTTCTGCTGTTGTAGCCCATCCGCCTCAAGGTTGTGCGTGTTGTGGCTTCACAAATGCTTTGCTGCGGTTGTAACGAGTGGTTATTTCAGTCAACGTTGCTCTTCTATCAGCTTGAATCAGTCGGCCCATTCTCCTCTGACCTCTAGCATCCACAAGGCATTTTTGCCCACAGGACTGCCGCATACTGGATGTTTTTCCCTTTTCACACCATTCTTTGTAAACCCTAGAAATGGTTGTGCGTGAAAATCCCAGTAACTGAGCAGATTGTGAAATACTCAGACCAGCCCGTCTGGCACCAACAACCATGCCATGCTCAAAATTGCTTAAATCACCTTTCTTTCCCATTCTGACATTCAGTTTGGAGTTCAGGAGCTTGTCTTGACCAGGACCACACCCCTAAATGCATTGAAGCAACTGCCATGTGATTGGTTGACTAGATAATTGCATTAATGAGAAATAGAACAGGTGTTCCTAATAATTCTTTAGGTGAGTGTATATGTGTCATCCACAGATATCCCCCATAACAGTGTCCCTGTGTACAGTAAATAGTGACCCTAATACAAGTGGGGGCCGGCAACTGGTGTTAAAATCGCTGCGGGGCCCAGTGCAGTCACTGTATTCTAATACACCGGGCCCCTCACACAATAGTATTCAAATGTAAACAGTAAGGAATTGATATGTTAACTGTAGGCAATCCATATTTAAACTACAAGGTAGCACAATCCGCGTACCTTAGTACTCACTATTGAACGCCTGTACTTGCAGGCAGTAGGGTCAGTTACACACTTCTTAACGGCACATGCTCCGCCTGCTTCAATAATAAAGTGGGTGGAGCATGCGCTGTGAGGAAGTAAGTGACTGGCCAGCCTGCCTGCAAGTATGTGCGTTCAATAGTGAGTACTAAGGTACGCGTATTGCGCTACCTTGTAGTTTAAAAATGGATTGCATACAGTTAACATATCAATTGCCTACAGTTCACATCTGAATACTTGTGTGTGCGGGGCCCAGTGTAAGAGTACAGTGACTGCACCGGGCCCCGCCGCGAGTTGCCTACAGCCCCTCCTCCCTCCCCACTGATACATCGCAGGCTGCACTGTGCAGCATTGCAGCCCGCGATGTAAAAATAGCAGCATTCGCTCCATAAGACGCACTGCCATTTTCCCCCCACTTTTGGGGGAGAAAAAGTGCATCTTATGGGGCAAAAAAATACGGTATATCTTTTAAAATGAGTCAGAAGTGATATTTTTAATGCTATAGATATAATGATTATAAGTAGATAATATTTAATATATGGGTTGTTAATCATAATGTTTCAGTATATCCATGATCATCTTGAGTCTTGTTAAAGAACCTCTGTAGCATATGTGGTGCCTCTAACTGTACGTAACTTTAATCACTTACAGAGACTTACACAGCTTGTTAATTCTTTATATGCTTCCGTCGTCATATGAAAAACAATTCTAACTACATTTTCGTGGGAGGTTTGTGATAAGATTTTGGTAGTTGTTTATGGTTTAAAATAAACAGGTTTATGAGCGGCAGATGAGTGTGCTCATGTTTAATTCTCATTTTAACTACAAGGCCGATTTGTAGTTTCAACAATCGTTTTTCATTGCAATGGAAAATATTTGCTCATGGTCTGGGCTTTTTTTTTTTTTATTTGAGTTGACAAAAACCAGGAGTATGGCAAACGTATTTTCTTGACTAAATATGAAGTTGTAAACCAGTATGTTTAGTTGGGATCCTTTGAGAAATGCAATTTTACACATTGTTCTTAAATAGGCCTGTTTCAGACAGATGACATTTCTGTCCGGGTGCTGTCCAAATTTAGAGCAGACAGAACCCTGACTGGACATTGACCCATTTAATTGAATGGGTATTTTTAAATGAGCAATTTTCTATTTTCCATGAGCAATTTTCTGTTTACCACTTGTTCATTTTTCCCCAAGAATAATTTTTTTTCAAATAAATAAGTCTGAGGGAAAAACGGACTGCACACGGACTTTATCCGTTTAAAACACTTGCCCTTTGTTTAACATCTGGAATATGATAAAATTTCCAATGATTCGTCTGAAAAAGTTTGCACCATTTATTCCCATTGGGACTTGGGCCGTACATGTACAGAACTTTAAGGATGGTGCCCACTAAGGAGTTGAGCCGGTGTTGTAGACGCAGGGTGCATGCCATTTTAAATAGCAGACACATGGCGATAACGCCAATAACAGACATTTAACCCTTCAGATGCCATAGTCAATTACAACTACAGCATCTGGGAGCTCTGCACTCCTGGGGGCTCTGTAAACATAACTATAAAAAGTTATGAGGTTGAATATTCAAAGAAATCGTTTTTTTTTTCAAAGTATTTATTTTTTTAAATTATTAAAATAATAAATTAAAAAATAATATATATAAATATGTATAAAATTTGGTATTTTTTTTCCAGTTCTACCCCATTTGTAATATTAATTAATATGCAATATTAACTGATTCCATTAGAAAGTAAAACTTGTCCAATGAAAAATTTGCACCTCATACAGCTATGTAAATGGAAAAGTAATAAAGTTATTATTCTAAGAAGCCAGAAAGCAAAAAATTGAAACTTAAAATGAAACTTGGCTGGGACCTTAAGGGGTTAAAATGATATTACTTTTAAATGTTTAAATTGTTAGCATATATGAACAGTCATGTTCATAAGATGATTGCTATACATTGTAAATTGTAAATGCAGGAATACATTTATATGCTAATGCAATCTCAACATGCAATTGAAAATTGTTGTACAAGACCATATGAAAAAAACATATGTAAAGCCATACTAATATTTATGGCATATTAATTTGAAATAGCATGAATGTCTAATAGAACCCCACTGATACTAATATTTGATGCATGGTACCCTGTTTAGAAAGATAAATTGCAGTGCATACATAGTCACTCTCCACTGAAGTCCATGGGAGATAATGAAACAGAATAAAGGCATGTTTACAAGTATTAACTGTAGTTAACGTTAGTATATTTACTTGTTATCAATAACTCTTCAGTCTTAAAGCACAAAATGATAAATAATGAACTATAACAATATCATCAATTAAAAATGTCTAGTTCACATAAAAATTAATGATATTTTTTATGAAGTTAAATTTAAATGTCTGGCATCTGACTTTTTCGGTCAAAGGGACATTCGGCAAGACCCTTTTAGAGCCAGGGCAGGGAATGGGAATGGTAGTTACCTTAATAAGATGTTCTAGTGTCACTGTGTGCACCCTCAGGCCTCGCTTCCTGGGGTTCGGTGCAGTGAAAGTATGGCGCGAATAAACAGGCATTGATTGCAGAACAAATACAATTTTCCTTTACTGAATGCAAAAGGTAGATTGAGGTACTCTACATTCAGCAGTAGATTGTACACTCAGATGTCCCAGCATGAGCTCAGTGATGGTTTAAACAATGGCCCTCAATTCACTCTCTTTCTTGCTACAGTCTTTAATTATAGGATTACTGGCTGGCAACTGTCACAAAGTCTGCAATTTGCAGAGTTCTAATAATTTGACTGTCAAAATCATACCTGGAGCGTGCAGGTTGCTGCTTACTCATTTTCCTTCCACTCTGGTAGGGTCTATAATGATTGATGCTGGTCACCACTCTGGCTAGAACGCTGTGGTCTAGTGTCTGTTAATCTGAGTGTGCATCGGGTGTCTTGGCTTGTTATCCCGTTGCAGCAGCAGAGCCTGTAATGCTTGATGCTGATCGCTCTGCTGAAGATATAGCACTATATTCTAGATATTCATGAATTCTCGAAGTGCCAATATTCGCAATGAAAATTCTCAATCAACACTAGTCATGATGTCGCCTGATGCCCTGAAAACCCTCTTTGAGATGACATTGGAGGCTGGGCAAGACAGTACAGAAAAAGCAGACTAGTCCAGTTTTGGGCACTGTTCCAATCTGCCCCCCCAGAAGTCCATGGGGTCAAGGAATATGATATGCACCAAATAAAGGCCAGAATTGAGGTAGGATTGAACCTGGGTGTTCAGGTGGTACTTATCTTATCTTAATTTTCTAAATTGCATTAGCCTGGCGTGGCACATGGAAAATTTTTACATCATGCTGATGGTACTAATCTGGCTGCTGTGGCTGTAGCTTCTGCTCCTTGTGATAGCAAAGATGGCAGAAGGTGGGTGACTGGCAATATTTATGGCAAGCTGCATAAACAACGTACCCTGTAATTTAGCAACAGGAAAACAATTCACCAGTTCTTTCCTTTTCCGCTCCCCAGTGAGATAAATTGTAATCATGGCCTGTGTTGTAATCATTGACAAACTAATTGACTTCATTCCGAATTTCACGAAAAATTTTAATCGCTGCAAAGCCAAATTTCCTCGCACTACATGGTACCAAATTTTTTTTTTTTTTTCTAAAAATGGCAGCAAAAAAAATACATACTCACCTCATCCATTTACTCAGAGAGAGGCCGTTGCTGCCATCTTGATTGAAGATACTGCATAAAATCTCTCACGAGTTGATGTGTGATGTCATCACGTCACTGCGCGAGATTTTGAGCAGTGTCTTCAATCAAGATGGCTGCAACGGCCTCTCCGTGAGCAAATGGATGAGGTGAGTATGCATCAACGCGGCATCGGGGGGACAGGGCAATCGCAGTTCCCCGTCATTATGCTCACGACATACAAAAGAATGTGCTTCATACCAAAGTCACAAATCAAATTTATTTGTGAAATTTGGCAAAGCAGACAAATTTTTTTTTTCTTCACTCACAACTAGTAATTATCATCAGCCTTGATCTACTGCACAAGCGACTCCTCTTCCTCTTGATACTCCTCCTCCAGTGGTAGATCCTCATCCTCCACTCCATCATCCATGGGACTTTCTCAGTGTGGGTCTCCAACAGCTACCTGCTAGCAAGATGCATACGTTGTTCTTCTTCCACCATCCCTTGTTGCATCAATGTGAACATCTACTCTAAGATAAATATCAGGAGGATGACATTGTTGAAGCCGCAGTTTTCCCTACTGACAAATCTGGTGGTCTCTTCGAAGTGCCTTAGTATGCAAAAGGGATCTATGATGATCTGCCACTGCCTGACTTTGAAGTAACACATGCTCCCTGTTGAGGTGGTCTGGTGTATGATGAACTCGTTCAATGTTTTATGCTGCTCATACAGATGCTTTATCATATGTAAGGTGGAATTCCAGTGAGTAGGAACGTCACGGATCAAGAGGTACAATGGCAGACTGTTCTGTTGCTGAAAGTCCAGGAGGTCATTCCTTACCACATAAGAATGGTTAAAATGCAAGGACAGTCTCCTGAACATGGCTAGCATTCTCTCCAACCCACTGTGCTTTTTCAAAAAGCGTGACTAGATTTATCACGTGCTCCATGCAGGGACCATGTGTTATTTCCCACAAATACAGTGCGGCCATTATGTTCCTGAAATTGTCGATAACCACCTTTCCCAGTTGAAGTTTGTTGGGAGACAACCAGTGGGATATTTTCTGCTTGATGCATTTACGCAAATGATCGGATGTGTGGCTTCTGTCGCCCTAGCCGATCAGCACACAGCATGGAAACACTTCACTTTACACATATGATAGGAGGAATGCTCTGACCTTCTTCTGTTGGGGACGGGAGGTGTCCATAGAGGAGGACATGGAAAAGGCAGATAAGCACCTGATGTGGAAACCAGACAGACACAGACATGGCCTTGTTGCTGCATTGCTGCTACCGCAAAAAACATTAACCCCGTCAAACATGAAAAACATATAATGTTCCTGCCCATAATAGCTATTCCAGGTGTGCATGGTGGCGTGCACCCTGCTTCACAGTGTGAATTGCAAGGCATGGCCCACATTCTCCTTCATGTGACAATACAAGGCAGGGATGGCTTTTTTGGAGAAAAACACGCTGGCCAGGTATATTCCAGTGAGGCTGACAGCAGAATCCACTAATTAGTAAGACAATGGCTGCACCGCCAGCATCTTGGCAAAGTGGGAGTTAAGCTTGCTCTTTAGCGTATTGATAGGCATATAGGGGGAGATTTATCAAACTGGTATAAAGTAGAACTGGCCTAGTTGCCCATAGAAACCAATCAGATGCCAACTTTCCTTTTCCAAAGGAGCTATGAAAAATGAAAGGTGGATGCAGCCTGCATGTCACAAAGGAGACCAGTTGAAGGAGGACAGTTTTCTTGCACCACTTCTGTTTTCCCACAGTAACTGCTGATGCCACTTCATGTGCTGCAATAGAGCTGTGGTGCCTACATTTGTGTTTGAACGGCCAAAGCTTATTTTAACCCTGCATATCTTGCACATAGCAATGCTTTTGTCTTCTGGCCCTGTGGAGAAAAACTTCCAGACTGAATATACTCACATGAAGTTAGGCTTAGGTCAAAAAGCAGATCTGGCCTGGCAGTTTTTTGGGAGGTTGTGGTCGTACATTGCCTCTGCTCTTTATTGCTGCAGCTGCCACCACACCTATCCGTCATGCGCTGCTCAGGCTATGTGCGGAGGTCTGCCAGATTAGCAGCACGTGTCTAGCCTTTTGTTTTGGAGTCAAGCTATATCCGCCTCCCTTCAGGTGCACAGGGTGGGGTCGTTGGTTTCAGTTTAAATCACACCCACTCCCAGTGTTCCCTGCGGGTTATAGCTTTTGTCTGGCTCTGTGTATGCAAGAAAAGAAGTATTGGCTGTTCCTGCTCAGAAAGATAAGTTGTTTTTTTTGTTCTCTTGTGGTTTGCTGTCTAGGCTGTTAGAGAGACGCCTGCCCCTCCAGGTTCTGAGGGAGCAGGCTGCCTCTATTCCCCTTTCACCATCTTAGGGTTTTTAGGGTATTTTCAGCCCAGGCACGAGGACACATTATTCCCACCTTAAGGGTCTGAATGTGGGCATAGCAGTATAGGGAGAGCTGGTAGGGATTTGACAGGAGGTGACCTTGATCCCCAGCTTCTCGCCTAGAAACTTGTTTGTTCATCTTTCTGTGTATCTTATACCCTGTCCGCCGTGACACTATCTCCTCCTCAGCACTCTTATCTGGCTCCCAGGTCCTGTCCAGCACACAATCATCTTCATCATCAACCTCATCCTCCACATCACTTTTATCAGACTGTGATATGTCATTGTGGGCTTTTTGTCCCCACTCCCACCTACCTGCTCTATATTTGGCTGGAGTGTCACTATCACTACCACTGCCTCTACCACCAACACAGCTATACATGGGGTCCCGTGCCTCTGCCTGAGCCTCCTCCTCATGGCAGTTCAAACACTGTCATCAATAGGGAGACTGTCTTAAGTACACCTCACTAGCAGGGGGCAGTCAATACAGAGAGGATGTAAATGAAAGTCTTCTCTGTGGTTGCATGCAGGAGGAGCAGGAGGAATGCTGCACCCACTGTCTTCAAAGCATACTGTAAGACTGAGAAGTGACATCTATACCATCCTGCTGTAACTAAGAGGACGAGTGGACAGTTGAGTCGACAATATAACAATATCATCCTCTTTCTCCTCAAAAATAATGTTACACCTATCAAAAGCCAGAGAGAACTGTTGCCTCCTACTAAAACTACTGGCTAGATGGATGGTGCTGAGACTGCTGTCATCACGTCATCAGATTTTGTGCGGTTTCTGCAATCAAGATGGCCATGACAGCCTCTTTGAGCCCAAATGAATGAGGTGAGTATGTATTTTTTTTTACCGCCATTCGTTACCACGAAGCGAGAGGAAGTTCGGCTTTGCAGAGAATCAAATTTTTCCTGAAATTCAAAGTCAATTAGTTTGGTGTCTATTTGTTTAACACTACAAATAATAATGCCCAGAAACAATTTATATCAGAAAACTCTGTATTTCTTCAATTTTTAATGCCCCATATCATGGCTGCAGCATTAATGTGTGCTGTGTTAAGGCTCCATATACACTGTAGTTTGGAGTTTATATGGAGTCGCAATACGTTCATGTGTTTGATCCCTTCGTTTTGCAGTGTATTTGAAAAGTAATACTGTCTTAAATATTCAAATAAAGTAAATTAAATGCAAATAAAAGGGGATGCTCCTTGCAGCATCAAGGTCAAATTTTAATTTCGGAAACATAACCTTTAATCATCCTTTGCTGTATACTGTGGTGTGGTTCATATTCAGTAAAACATTTACATAGCAGGTGTTAGTTTTTCAATAAAACTACCCATATAAATGTTGTTTACTTTGTATTAGATCTCTGTCAGTACTGAGTAAGTGGTAAAGCAAAAATTGTGGTACTTACTGCATATTTTTGGACACTCAAAATAACTAGATAATATAAAAAAAGAAAATAAATAAATATAAGTATCAGGGAATTTGAAAAACCTGCCTAAATTATCACCTATTGCCTCTAAAACTGCTTTAACATATAAAACTCTCAGTATAAATTAGACTTGTAGTTTCAAATATGTCAAATAATGATGCTGATTCTAAAACTTTTTAAAATGGCCTAATATAGACATGAGAGTAGTTAGGTACTGTATAAATCCTGAGAAGCAAGATTCTACTTTTCAATAATGAGCAGCTTTGAAGTTAGCTAGGGATGGCACAGTGTTTCTGCAATAGCTTTCCTTGTACCAGGCTTCTGAAACCACTATCACACAGTATGCCTTCTCTGTCCGTACCATATAACTACATCTCACAGCATGGAGTGATTACAGTGAAGTTGTTCTGATAATTCTAGAGTCCTGCTTTTGCCTTTAAAGATACAAGATGCAAGATACAGCACATGGAAGAAAATGCTGTTGTTTTTAGAAAGAAAAAAAAGGCTATGTGATCACAGTAAAGTTATGGTTTATGGCACCCTTGCAACCATCATAAAAAACGGTGTCATAGCAGGATAGAAACTTGCATTTTATTGGTACAATTTTGGGGTACAGATAACTTATCAACAAATTTTTAGATTGAATTTTTTGGGGGGATGAAAAAAAAACTGCAAATTTGCTACTTTTTTAAGTGAAGAATAAGTTACCTTTATTCTGTGGGTCCTTACGCTTGTGGCATTGCCAAATATATCCATTTTTATGCTTGCATTTTTCAAAACAACAAATATAAAAAAACAAAATTATGAAAAAGTTTTCTTGAGGTGGATAATGGTTCTTTTAATTAAACTTCATAATTGAATCTTTTTTTTTTTTTTTAAAGGGTGAAACCCAGGCCAAAGAGCTGGTGGCCCAGGGTCTGTGGATCAGTCATTAGTGTTGATCGCAAATATTCTAATCGCAAATTTTTATTGTGAATATTGGCACTTTAGGAATTCGCGAATATCTAGAATATAGTGCTATATCTTCGTAATCGTGAATATTCTAGATTTTTTTCATCAGTACCCATGATCCCTCACTGCTTCTTGCTTGTGGGTCAATGAGAAGGCTGCGATATCTTTGACTTTAGGAGTAGTGTTGATCGCAAATTTCATATCGCTAATTTTCCGATAGGCGATTTTTGCAATCAAGAAAATTATGACAAGATCACAACTTCTCGAAATCACGAATATATGATGAATATTTGCACAAATATTCGCGATATATCGCAAATTCGAATATTGCCCCTGCCGCTCATCACTGATAGCTACTAGTGTTGATCACGAATATTCAAATTTTTATCGCGAATATAGGTACTTTGGAAATTCGCGAATAATTCGAATATAGTTATATATATATATTAGATTTTTTTTTCAGATTTAATTTTTTAAGATTTTATTTTTATTTTTTTATCAGTACACATGATCCCTCACTGCTTCTAGCTTGTGGGCCAATAAGAAGGCTGCAATATACTTGACTTTAGGAGTAGTAGTGTTTGCGAATTTTGCTCTATATTAGTTTTTTTGAATATTCGCTATATTGCTATATATTCTTGTTTTAGAATATTACGAATATTCAAAAAAACTAAGTTATAGCAATATAGCGACTATTCCAAAAAAAACGAATATAGAGCAATTTAGCTAATATAGTGCTATAATCTTCTTTGTCTAATAGTTGTAAGTTGAAAAATTCTCAATAAATAATTCGAATCCGAAAATTCGCATATTACACAATCATTACCTTTCCGATTTTTCGAGTAAAAAAAAAATCCTGAATTTTTCGAATTTGCGAATATTCGACGAATATTCTACAAAATATTCGCGAAATATCGCAAATTTAAATATGAGCCCTGCCGCTCATGACTAGTAGCTATGTGAGGGTTTGTTTTTTGCAGGACGAGCTGTATATATATTTTTTAATCATTTAAGGATACCTATGAGTTTTTGATCACTTTTTATACAATTTTTTGGGGGAGGTCAACGATTCCATCATTGTTTTTAATTTTTTTTATGCCTTTTACCACGTGGGATTGTGCAATAAGTAACATGATCCTTTTATAGATCAGGTTGTTATAGGTTTATGTTTTAATTTTTTAAATCTTAAATATATGAGCCTATATTGTAAAAAGCAATTTTTTTATTAAAAGTTTTTAATTTTTTTTTAATTTTTAACTTTTTTTAAACTTTTTTTTTATCAAGTCCAACTTGGTTCTTGAACATTCAGTGGCCTAAAGGCTGTACAGGGCCTGGCAGGCTTCAATACATAGCAAGTCTTTTGGAAATTGTAAGGCCTCTGGCTGCCATGGCGATCATTGGGATACTGCCATAGTAACCATCAGGATGCTAGGGAAGAGAGGGACTCCGTCCCTCTATTAACCACTTACATTAGCGGTCACTACTGACCATGACATGTAAGGGGTTAAATGGCCAGTATCGGAGCCAACCCCAATCTTGGCCATTGCAGCAGAATGCCAGCTGGATGTTACAGCTGACACACACTGCTGATGGCAGCGACTCAGTTCCTGAGATGCTCCATCTTCATACAGTAATGGTGCACATGGTGGGGCTACAGGGGTCGATGGGCATCAGGGGCACAAAGGGGACATTAAGGGTTTACCTTATTACAGGCTCTGATTTACATTACGAATTGTGCATATCAGAGCCTTAAACCAGAACTATTGAACCGACTGACCAATCAGAACTAACGCTGACAAGGGACCACTCTGATTGGTCCCTTGCCTGCTACTCCAGAGTATTTACTGTTTGTGACAGTGAAGACATCAGAAATGTGACCCTTTATAGTGTCACAGCCCCAGTTAACAGTTTGGATATAACTGTATGCCTGATTGAAGTAAATTACATGGAATCTGGAAATGCAGTTACGTCTATTTGCAGCAAGGGGTTAAACAGTATAATTGCACACAACAGCATAAATCACACTACAAGTTAATCCTTCAAAGTGTACTAAAGTAGTAAGTTGATGGCTTTGCATAGTAGAAATAGCGACAAATGTCCACAAACGTTCAGACTCCAAAGTACCTTTGCTCCATGTAATATCCAGAAGCATGGCTATTGTTGCAATAACTGAGTAATGTCACAAGATAACAGTATATTGAGAAAAAAGGGGCTGGAGTTGGCAGAAATTAATGGCAAAGGCTACCTTTTGAAGTGAGTGAGAAAGCTAGCCAGAGGATGGGAAGGGTGAAGCAGTAGATTAGATGGAAGTATCAATGATTAACCCATTTGGATGTAAAAAAATAACATCTTGAAGATCCAGAAGGCTTCATATTGCTTGAGCTTTTGGATCCTATCTGCCTAGGAAACAATTATGAACTTGGGCACAGTGCAGACACTGTGATTGAGAAAAACATTTTGTACATAGCTTCTGTGCTGGTTCAGTCTGCAATGAAAAGGTTGTGACGGCTGGCCAATGTATTGCAGGGAAGAAGTGTACTGTAAAAGGTAAATGAGAAAATCGGAAGTGTAATTTATAAATGAGTTAATTCTGTAATATTTTACTTGGTTCTGCGGGGTATGGTTTGGCAGCAGAGGCAGCACATTCTGCCGCACCAGAGAGTTCCGATGATCAATGCAAATGAACCCAAGGACTTTTGGAGTTTTGGAGACTTGAGGCTGATATGTATCCTAGGGTAGGAAATCTCCTGTAGGTTATTTTAGAATGATCAGTGGTTTCTTTTCTCTGGATGTTGTCATTCTGCAGGATATAGTCACGGAATTGTTAATCGATCACAAGGGTATACGTCTATAGACAAACATGATTCACTGCTAATATATACGTTTAAAACTCAAAAATAATAAATATTTAATAAAAATCGAAGTTAAAATACAGAGCTACCCCATTATGGCAGTAATTATTTTCTAAAACCTTCCTTTTTTTTCTTTTAAATCACTTACTTGTGAGTTGCACCGCAGAATCGCCGGCCTCCCGACCCAGCCCTCACTCACAGAGCGGCACGGGCCCGGCAGAACGATCATGGGGTCAGGCCAGGGGGGTGTGACTGGTGAGTGGCGCAGCGGCGGCGGGCGGAGGGGAAAAGAATGTGACATTGAGGCCTTGAGGGTGAGAAATGTGACATTGAGGGGGTGAAATGTGACATGGAGGGGGATAACTTGACATGGAGGGGGAGAAATGTGACATGGGGGAGAAATGTGACATGGGGTGATGTGACAGATGGGATTATGTAAAAAGGAGGGGGAGAAAGTTGACATGGGGGGAAATGTGACATGGAGGGGGAGAAATGTGACATGGGGGCTGATGGCTGACATGGGGGCATGATGGCTTACATGGGGGGCTGATGGCTAACATGTGGGGCTAATGGCTGACATAGGGGCATGATGGCTGACATGGGGGGGCTGATGGATGGGGGCTGATGTCTGACATGGGGGGCTGATGTCTGACATGGGGGTCTGATCTGAGGTCTCATTTACATTTGGGGTCTGATTGCTGGTCTGACCTGAGGTGTAATGGAAAATATTTTTTTCTTATTATCCTCCTCTAAAACCTAGGTGCGTCTTATGGGCCAGTGCGTCCTAAAGGGCCGAAAAATACGGTGCTCAAACCAGCGATTGTCTGAAGCAAAGAAAAGATACCAGGACCACACAGAGGAGAAGCCAGATGCTGCAGACGGGACCAGGGCCAGGTGAGCTGTGAAGGGGGGGTCCTTCTGCGTGCTTTCTGTATTTTTCTCACACCCATCAATTGCAAGGGCTATTATCGTCTGAAAGTATGAACAAGATTAGGACTTGCTCTGTAATTTGCAGAACAGTTGCAAAAATTCAGCCCCATAGAAATGAATGGGTCAGAAAATGGCGGTTGTGTGCATGCGCTATTTGCCTTCTTATAGTTCTTTAAATTGATTTTGATTTGTTTGTTTTTTAATTGTGCCTTTTATCTTGCTTATTTTTAAGCCATATTTACATAAAACATGAAAACCTGTCTGCTTTCACATGGCCGAGCTATTGGAACATTTTAGAGGCTGAAACAAACGGACAACAATGGGTCAACTGAACCATAGAGTTCAACTTCTGGGGCGGGGGGGGGGGGGGGCCCCAAAATGTAGATTCGCTTGTGTTGGCATAAATCCTTGCACCAGCCCTGACTGTATGCATTGAAGGTTGCCATTAAATTCAAGTTTAGAAGTTATTCTTTCTTTAAATGGGTTGTCTCACTTAATAAAATGGCATTTCTCATGTAGACAAAGATAATACTAGACACTTACTAATGTATTATGATTAGAGATGAGCGTATTTTTCAAAACTTCAATTCGCCGGATCACAAATTTTTTGATAAAAATTTTGGTTTGATCCGAATTTATTTGCGGCAAATTACGTTCAAAAACGGCTATTTCCTGGCTGCAGAGAGCCTTTATAGTGGTGTAGAACACTGTGCCATGCAGTAACACGCATAGGGAGTCTGCTTTGGTAGGGAAATAATACTATGAGTCCATATGACATGCAGATGACAGGCGTCGCTCTCAGAATCACTGCATACTTCACTTATTAGGGCAGTCACGGGGCCAAAATAACTCAAGTATGAACTCATCCTTACAGGTCGATGTTACCGCCAAGAAGAAGCGCACTCCTTTTACACCGTCATCAGCTGATTCCACATAGATGTCTACAGAACCTGTTCTATTAAACGTATTAAGCGCTTATACAAATAGAGCCCCCTTGACAGAGTGGAGAGGGTGTCAGCAGTAAGTTTGTCTTGACGTCACTGATTAATTTGCCCTTCCTGTCTGGAGCATACGCCTTCACTTGGTCAGCATTTGCTCAATAATCCATCAGTATTGCTAATTCCAAAAAAAAAAACAGGAGTGGATCTAAAACAGAGATGACACGTGAATGGAATATTTTCATGTCTTCTGTGTTTTGTACCCACTCCTGCTTTTGGCTACCAAATCATAAGCCAATTCTGATGGGACCATACAGGCCTTAGAGCTGCTACACAGACAGGATCCGTGTGTCTAATTTTTCCTTCCTTCTGACAGATCAGAAGAAATGTAATATAAATGATGATGTCAGCCAGGCCGAAAGCCAAATTAGTGGACCAGTCATGAAGTGGGAAGGGTGGGAACAGCATGAGAAGTCCACAGAGTGGACCTATGACATAGTGGTGAGGTGGATGCAGCATGAGGAGACCACAGAGTGCCCCAATGACAGGGTCTGGAGGTGGCAGCAGTATGAGGAGGCCACTGAGTGTCACAATGACACAGTCTGGAGTTGGCAGCATCAGGAGAAGGCCATCGAGTGGCACAATGACAGAGTCTGGAGTTGGCAGCAGTATGAGGAGGCCATTGAGTGGCGCAATGACAGAGTCTTGAGGTGGCAGCAGCATTAAGAGGCCACCGAGTGGCACAATGACAGAGTTTTGAGGTGGCAGCAGTATGAGGAGGCCACCGAGTGGCACAATGACAGAGTCTGGAGGTGGCAGCAGTATGAGGAGGCCACCGAGTGGCACAGTGACACAGTCTGAAGGTGGCGTCAGCAGAGGCATCAGGAGAAGGCCACCAAGTGGCACAATGACAGAGTATGGAGTTGGCAGCAGTATGAGGAGGCCACCGAGTGGCACAATGACAGAGTATGAAGGTGGCAGCAGTATGAGAAGGACACCGAGTGGCACAATGACAGACTCTTGAGGTGGCAGCAGTATGACAAGGCCACCAAGTGGCATAATGACAGAGCCTGGAGGTGGCAGCAGCAGCATCAGGAGAAGGCCACTGAGTGGAACAATGACAGAGTCTGGAGCTGCCAGCAGTATGAGGAGGCCACCGAGTGGAACAATGACAGAGTCTCGTAATCTGATGTACTCCGTGTGCATTCAGTTTCCATATTTCCGTATATCCGTTCCGCTAATAGATAGAACTTGTCCTATTATTGTCCGCATAACGGACAAGAATAGTACTGTTCTATTAGGTGCCAGCTGTTCAGTTCCGCAAAATAAGGAATGCACACGGACGTCATCCGTATTTTTTGCGGATCCGTTTTTTGCGGACCACAAAATACATACAGTGGTGTGCAAGAGGCCTAAAAAGTTTGTATCTACCGTACTTAACCACCTCCGGACCGCTGTACGCACAGACGCGTCCTGGAGGTGGTTGATTCATTCCTCCTGGACGCGCCGGCGCGTCCTCTCGCGAGACGCGAGATTTCCTGTGAACGCGCGCACACAGGCGCGCGCGCTCACAGGAACGGAAGGTAAGAGAGTTGATCTCCAGCCTGCCAGCGGCGATCGTTCGCTGGCAGGCTGGAGATGTGTTTTTTTTAACCCCTAACAGGTATATTAGACGCTGTTTTGATAACAGCGTCTAATATACCTGCTACCTGGTCCTCTGGTGGTCCCTTTTGTTTGGATCGACCACCAGAGGACACAGGTAGCTCAGTAAAGTACCACCAAGCACCACTACACTACACTACACCCCCCCCCGTCACTTATTAACCCCTTATTAGCCCCTGATCACCCCATATAGACTCCCTGATCACCCCCCTGTCATTGATTACCCCCCTGTCATTGATCACCCCCCTGTCATTGATCACCCCCCTGTAAAGCTCCATTCAGACGTCCGCATGATTTTTACGGATCCACTGATAGATGGATCGGATCCGCAAAACGCATCCGGACGTCTGAATGAAGCCTTACAGGGGCGTGATCAATGACTGTGGTGATCACCCCATATAGACTCCCTGATCACCCCCCTGTCATTGATTACCCCCCTGTCATTGATCACCCCCCTGTAAAGCTCCATTCAGACGTCCGCATGATTTTTACGGATCCACTGATAGATGGATCGGATCCGCAAAACGCATCCGGACGTCTGAATGAAGCCTTACAGGGGCATGATCAATGACTGTGGTGATCACCCCATATAGACTCCCTGATCACCCCCTTGTAAAGCTCCATTCAGATGTCCGCATGATTTTTACGGATGCACTAATAGATGGATCGGATCCGCAAAACGCATCCGGACGTCTGAATGAAGCCTTACAGGTGGGAAGACAATGTAATAGAGCAGCACGAAATGCCAGCAGAATGCTTGGATGTATAGGGAGAGGTATAAGCAGTAGAAAGAGTGAAGTGCTTATGCCGCTGTACAGAACACTGGTGAGACCTCACTTGGAGTATTGTGCGCAGTACTGGAGGCCATATCTCCAGAAGGATATAGATACTCTAGAGAGAGTTCAGAGTAGAGCTACTAAACTAGTACATGGATTGCAGGATAAAACTTACCAGGAAAGGTTAAAGGACCTTAATATGTATAGCTTGGAAGAAAGAAGAGACAGAGGGGATATGATAGAAACTTTTAAATACATAAAGGGAATCAACTCGGTAAAGGAAGAGAGCATATTTAAAAGAAGAAAAACTACCACAAGAGGACACAGTTTTAAATTAGAGGGGCAAAGGTTTAAAAGTAATATAAGGAAGTATTACTTTACTGAGAGAGTAGTGGATGCATGGAATAGCCTTCCTGCAGAAGTGGTAGCTGCAAATACAGTGAAGGGGTTTAAGCATGCATGGGATAGGCATAAGGCCATCCTTCAT
The DNA here is from genome assembly GCF_905171765.1 of Bufo bufo. Taxonomy (NCBI): domain Eukaryota; kingdom Metazoa; phylum Chordata; class Amphibia; order Anura; family Bufonidae; genus Bufo; species Bufo bufo. The sequence goes on along the minus strand of NC_053392.1, from coordinate 268,238,806 downwards.
ATAAGATAGGGCCGGGGGCTATCCATAGTATTCAGTATATTGGGCAGACTAGATGGGCCAAATGGTTCTTATCTGCCGACACATTCTATGTTTCTATGTTTCTATGTTTCTATGATCAATGACTGTGGTGATCACCCCATATAGACTCCCTGATCACCCCCCTGTCATTGATTACCCCCCTGTCATTGATCAACCCCGTGTAAAGCTCCATTCAGATGTCCGCATGATTTTTACGGATGCACTGATAGATGGATCGGATCCGCAAAACGCATACGGACGTCTGAATGAAGCCTTACAGGGGCATGATCAATGACTGTGGTTATCACCCCATATAGACTCCCTGATCACCCCCCTGTCATTGATTACACCCCTGTCATTGATCACCCCCCTGTAAAGCTCCATTCAGATGTCCGCATGATTTTTACGGATGCACTGATAGATGGATCGGATCCGCAAAACGCATACGGACGTCTGAATGAAGCCTTACAGGGGCGTGATCAATGACTGTGGTGATCACCCCATATAGACTCCCTGATCACCCCCCCTGTCATTGATTACCCCCCTGTAAAGCTCCATTCAGACGTCCGCATGATTTTTACGGATCCACTGATAGATGGATCGGATCCGCAAAACGCATCCGGACGTCTGAATGAAGCCTTACAGGGGCATGATCAATGACTGTGGTGATCACCCCATATAGACTCCCTGATCACCCCCCTGTCATTGATTACCCCCCTGTAGAGCTCCATTCAGATGTCCGCATGATTTTTACGGATGCACTGATAGATGGATCGGATCCGCAAAACGCATCCGGACGTCTGAATGAAGCCTTACAGGGGCGTGATCAATGACTGTGGTTATCACCCCATATAGACTCCCTGATCACCCCCCTGTCATTGATTACCCCCCTGTAAAGCTCCATTCAGATGTCCGCATGATCTTTACGGATGCACTGATAGATGGATCGGATCCGCAAAACGCATCCGGACGTCTGAATGAAGCCTTACAGGGGCATGATCAATGACTGTGGTTATCACCCCATATAGACTCCCTGATCACCCCCCTGTCATTGATCACCCCCCTGTCATTGATCACCCCCCTGTCATTGATCACCCCCCCTGTCATTGATCACCCCCCCTGTCATTGATCACCCCCCCTGTCATTGATCACCCCCCCCCTGTCGTTGATCACCCCCCCTGTCATTGATCACCCCCCCTGTCATTGATCACCCCCCCCTGTCATTGATCACCACCCCTGTCATTGATCACCCCCCTGTCATTGATCACCCCTCTGTAAGGCTCCATTCAGACATTTTTTTGGCCCAAGTTAGCGGAATTATTTTTTTTTTTTCTTACAAAGTCTCATATTCCACTAACTTGTGTCAAAAAATAAAATCTCACATGAACTCACCATGCCCCTCACGGAATCCAAATGCGTAAATTTTTTTAGACACTTATATTCCAGACTTCTTCTCACGCTTTAGGGCCCCTAGAATGCCAGGACAGTATAAATACCCCACATGTGACCCCATTTCGGAAAGAAGACACCCCCAGGTATTCCGTGAGGGGCATATTGAGTCCATGAAAGATTGAAATTTTTGTCCCAAGTTAGCGGAGCGGGAGACTTTGTGAGAAAAAAATTAAAAATATCAATTTCCGCTAACTTGTGCCAAAAAAAAAAAATTTCTATGAACTCGCCATGCCCCTCATTGAATACCTTGGGGTGTCTTCTTTCCAAAATGGGGTCACATGTGGGGTATTTATACTGCCCTGGCATTCTAGGGGCCCCAAAGCGTGAGAAGAAGTCTGGTATCCAAATGTCTAAAAATGCCCTCCTAAAAGGAATTTGGGCACCTTTGCGCATCTAGGCTGCAAAAAAGTGTCACACATCTGGTATCGCCGTACTCAGGAGAAGTTGGGGAATGTGTTTTGGGGTGTCATTTTACATATACCCATGCTGGGTGAGAGAAATATCTTGGTCAAATGCCAACTTTGTATAAAAAAATGGGAAAAGTTGTCTTTTGTCAAGATATTTCTCTCACCCAGCAAGGGTATATGTAAAATGACACCCCAAAACACATTCCCCAACTTCTCCTGAATACGGCGATACCACATGTGTGACACTTTTTTGCAGCCTAGGTGGGCAAAGGGGCCCATATTCCAAAGAGCACCTTTAGGATTTCACAGGTCATTTACCTACTTACCACACATTAGGGCCCCTGGAAAATGCCAGGGCAGTATAACTACCCCACAAGTGACCCCATTTTGGAAAGAAGACACCCCAAGGTATTCCGTGAGGGGCATGGCGAGTTCCTAGAATTTTTTATTTTTTGTCACAAGTTAGTGGAAAATGCTGATTTTTTTTTTTTCATACAAAGTCTCATATTCCACTAACTTGTGACAAAAAATAAAAACTTCCATAAACTCACTATGCCCATCAGCGAATACCTTGGGGTCTCTTCTTTCCAAAATGGGGTCACTTGTGGGGTAGTTATACTGCCCTGGCATTCTAGGGGCCCAAATGTGTGGTAAGGAGTTTGAAATCAAATTCTGTAAAAAATGACCTGTGAAATCCGAAAGGTGCTCTTTGGAATATGGGCCCCTTTGCCCACCTAGGCTGCAAAAAAGTGTCACACATCTGGTATCTCCGTACTCAGGAGAAGTTGGGGAATGTGTGGGTGTTGGGGTGTCATTTTACATATACCCATGCTGGGTGAGAGAAATATCTTGGCAAAAGACAACTTTCCCATTTTTTTATACAAAGTTGGCATTTGACCAAGATATTTCTCTCACCCAGCATGGGTATATATAAAATGACACCCCAAAACACATTCCCCACCTTCTCCTGAGTACGGAGATACCAGATGTGTGACACTTTTTTGCAGCCTAGGTGGGCAAAGGGGCCCATATTCCAAAGAGCACCTTTCGGATTTCACAGGTCATTTTTTACAGAATTTGATTTCAAACTCCTTACCACACATTTGGGCCCCTAGAATGCCAGGGCAGTATAACCACCCCACAAGTGACCCCATTTTGGAAAGAAGAGACCCCAAGGTATTTCGTGATGGGCATAGTGAGTTCATAGAAGTTTTTATTTTTTGTCACAAGTTAGTGGAATATGAGACTTTGTAAGAAAAAAAAAAAAAAGAAAAAAAATCATCATTTTCGGCTAACTTGTGACAAAAAATAAAAAGTTCTATGAACTCACTATGCCCATCAGCGAATACCTTAGGGTGTGTACTTTCCGAAATGGGGTCATTTGTGGGGTGTTTGTACTGTCTGGCCATTGTAGAACCTCAGGAAACATGACAGGTGCTCAGAAAGTCAGAGCTGCTTCAAAAAGCGGAAATTCACATTTTTGTACCATAGTTTGTAAACGCTATAACTTTTACCCAAACCATTTTTTTTTTACCCAAACATTTTTTTTTAATCAAAGACATGTAGAACAATAAATTTAGAGCAAAATTTATATATGGATGTCGTTTTTTTTGCAAAATTTTACAACTGAAAGTGCAAAATGTCTTTTTTTTTGCAAAAAAAATCGTTAAATTTCGATTAATAACAAAAAAGTAAAAATGTCAGCAGCAATGAAATACCACCAAATGAAAGCTCTATTAGTGAGAAGAAAAGGAGGTAAAATTCATTTGGGTGGTAAGTTGCATGACCGAGCAATAAACGGTGAAAGTAGTGTAGGTCAGAAGTGTAAAAAGTGGCCTGGTCTTTCAGGGTGTTTAAGCTATGGGGGCTGAGGTGGTTAATGTTCCCTATGAAGGTCACTTCAATGTAGATATTTCTATGTTTACATTTCTACATCTCAAAGGAAAGCTGTCCCAGCAATCAGCTGATATTGTTGGGGAGTCTATGAAAGAAGCAATCTAATGATTGCTTGCTATAGTTTCTTATGAGAACTATAAAAAAGTGGAAAAAAAAAAAATATTAAAATTTTTAAATATTTATCCCATACGAAACACAACACAAAAAAAAAGAATGGCCAATTCGCCATTTTTGGTTGTGTCATCTCCTACAAAAAAATGTAATAAATAGTGATCAAAAAGACATGCACACCCAAAAATGGTATCAATCGTCTCTGCAAAAAATGAGCGCTCACACAGCTCCAAATGCATAAACTACAAAAACTGTTATGGGGGCCAGGATATGACGATGGAAAGAAAAATAATTTTTTTTCCAAAGTTTTTTTTTTTTCAGTATTAAAACGCAAACCCATAAAACTATTGCAGAATTTTTTGTAGCTCACCCCATTTGGGATTTAGTTCCTGCTTCCAACTACATTGTATGCACCTATAAATGGTGCCATTAGAAAGTACAACTTGTTCCGCAAATAACGAGATCTTATACAACTATGTTTATGGAAAAATAAAAATAAAATATGGCTTTGGGAATTCTAAGAGTGAAAAATAAAAATGACAAAAACAGAAAATCATCCAGTCTTGAAACGGTTAACTAAGATATGAATGAGGCCTCCCAGGTTAATATGTATGCACCAAGATTAAACAAGATGCATCTGTGGATTGGTGAGCTGATATATTCTGTTTCTTAGAAAGTTTTATAGAATGAAAAACAAGATTTTATCTGCTCGGCTATAATACAGCATTGCTGAGTTCAAAGACAAAATCAAATCCTATACAACAACAAGTATATCGATAACGTCATAATGTAGTAGAACTCAAGATAGCAGGAATGAGTAGTTTTCTCCCGTAGACAGAATTAGTTCTTACAGCTGTAAGAATGATATAGGGTAGTGGATCAAGGATCACTTATACTGTGAATAGAGATAAGTGAATTTTCAAAAATTAGATTCACAGAATTTTTGGGGAAAATTTGGTTCGATCCGAATATATTCACGGCAAATTACATAAAAAAAGGCTATTTCCTGGCTGCTGAGAGCCTTTATAGTGGTGTAGTCTACTTTGGTAGTGAAATAATACTGTGAGTCCGTATGACATGCAGATGACAGGTGTCGCTCTTAGAATCACTGCACAATTCACTTATTAGGGCAGTTACGGGGCCAAAACTGACCAAATAACTCAGGTATGAACTCAGTCTTACACCAAAAAGAAGCGCACTCCTTTTACACCTTCACCAGCTGATTCCACATAGATGTCTACAGAACCTGTTTTATTAAAGGTGTATACAAGTAGAGCCCCCCAGACAGAGTGGAGAGGGTGTCAGCAGTAAGTTTGTGTTGACGTCACTTATTAATTTGCCCTTCCTCTGATCCGTCAGAACAATAACCCACAAAAAAATGCATACTGTCTGCGGAGCATACTCCTTCACTCAATCAGCATTTTCTCAATAATCCATCAGTATTGCTAATACAAAAAAAAACAGGAGTGGATCTAAAACAGAGATGACATGTGAATAGAATATTTGCATGTCTTCTGTATTTTGTACCCACTCCTGCATTTGGCTGCCAAATCATAAGCCAATTCTGATGGGACCATACAGGCCTTTCATCTACTACACAGACAAGATCCGTTTGTGTGTCTCATTTTTTCTTCCTATTGACAGAAAAGAAGAAAGGTCAAATAATTCATGATGTCAGCAAGGCCGAAAGGCAAGATAGTGGCTCAGTCATGATGTGGGGAGGGTGGGACCAGCATGAGAAGTCCACAGAGTGGACCTATGACATAGTGGTGAGGTGGAAGCAAAATCAGGAGACCATAGAGTGGCCTAATGAGTCTGAAGGTGGTGGCAGCATCAGAAGGCCACAGAGTGGCATGACGACGAAAAATTGTGGGGGTGGCGGCAGAATCAGAAGGCCACAGAGTGGCACAAAGACAAAGTTTGTAGGTTTTAGAACCATGAGGAGGCCAGAGTAGCACGATGACGAGAGATTGTGGAGGTGGCAGCAATATTATGAGGCCACAGAGTGGCACAATGACAGAGTCTGAAGGTGGCGACAGCATCAGGAGGCCACCGAGTGGCATAACAACCAAGTCTGGAGTTTGCAGCAGTATGAGGAGGCCATCGAGTGGTACAATGACAGAATCTGGAGTTGGCAGCAGCATGAGGAGACCACAGAGTAGCCTAATGACAGAGCCACAGAGTAGCAGGACAACGAGAGATTGTAGAGGTGGTGGCAGCATAAGGAGGCAACCGAGTGGCACACTAATAGAGTCTGGAGTTGGCAGCAGCATAAGGGGACCACAGAGTGGCCCTATGACAAAGTGTGGAGGAGGCCACAGAGTGGAACAATGACTAAGTCTGGATGTGGCAACAGCAGCAGCATAAGGAGGATACCATAGAGTGGCAAGGTGGCATAGTGTGGAGATGGCAGCAGCAGCATCAGGATACCACATATGGTGACACTGCATTTGTTGATGCAGGGCTGTGGTGCCAACATTGGCACCCTGGCCACGCTTCATCTTCTGCCCACATATTGTACATATGGCCATGTTAACCTTCTCCGGCAGCTTAACAAACAAATGCCACCCCTCCGATTAGGTGATTTTTTCCCCCAACAGTCCGCACTAAAAGACTGCTACCACTGCTGCTTCCATGAACCCCTGCACCACTAGATCCCGGGCAGGTAGGCTGATGCGAAGCAGATTGTCCACCCCGGGCAGTGTGGAGATGGCAGTAGCAGCAGCAGCATCAGGAGGATACCACAGAGTGGCAAGGTGACTAAGTGTGGAGATGGCAGCAGCAGCGTCAGGATACCACAGAGTGGCAAGGTGACATAGTGTGGAGATGGCAGCAGCATCAGGATACCACAGAGTGGTAAGGTGACATAGTGTGGAGATGGCAGAAGCAGCAGCATACCACAAAGTGGCAAGGTGACAACGTGTGATGATGGCAGTAGCAGCAGCAGCATAAGGAGGATACCACAGAGTGGCAATGTGACCAAGTATGGAGATGGCAGTAGCAGCAGCATCAGGATAACACAGAGTGGCAAGGTGACATAGTGTGGAGATGGCAGTAGCAGCGGCAGCATCAGGATACCACAGAGTGGCAAGGTGAAACAGTGTGGAGATGGCAGCAGCAGCAGGATACCAGAGAGTGGCAAGGTGACAGTGTGGAGATGGCAGTAGCAGCAGCATTAGGATACCACAGAGTGGCAAGGTGACATAATGTGGAGATGGCAGTAGCAGCAGCAGCATCAGGATGCCACAGAGTGGCAAGGTGACATAGTGTGCAGATGGCATTAGCAGCAACAGCATCAGGAGGATACCACATACTGACAAGGTGACCAAGTGTGGAGATGGCAGTAGCAGCAGCATTAGTATACCACAGAGTGGAAAAGTGACATATTGTGGAGATAGCAGTAGCAGCAGCAGCAGCAGCAGCAGCATCAGGATACCACAGAGAGGCAAGGTGACACAGTGTGGAGATGGCAGTAGCAGCAGCAGCATCAGGATACCACAGAGTGGCAAGGTGACATAGAGGGTCAAGGGGGCTAACCCACCTGATGCAAGCAGACCTATACCCATTTAGTGGCGCCGAATAAATACCTCTCGATTTTGATCCACAGGGTTCCAATCAAATTGTACCCCGAACATAAGAATGAGAATGATTGTTCAAGAATTAGGTCTTTACCTATATCTATAAGATCCAGAATCACAATAATATTTTTTCAACCAGACCCACACTTGCACAGGTGTCCCAAGTTATGGCTAGGGCCTGTGGGGGAGGGGTAGGCATAAACACAAAATGGAAGCGTGTTTGAAGTGTAAATAGAAGATGACAATAAAAGCATAACATGAGTATTGTGACTTATTTCACGAGCGGGGTGGTAACCCGGAAAAACTAAAGACACCGGGTGAAGCTATTAGGGGGGCAGCCTGGATCGAAGCAGATGGTCCACCCCGGGCAGTGTGGAGATGGCAGTAGCAGCATCAGGAGGATGCCACAGAGTGGCAAGGTGACCAAGTGTGGAGATGGCAGTAGCAGCAGCAGCATCAGGATACCACATAGTGTGGAGATGGCAGTAGCAGCAGCAGCATCAGGATGCCACAGAGTGGCAATGTGACATAGTGTGCATATGGCATTAGCAGCAGCAGCATCAGGAGGATACCACATACTGACAAGGTGACCAAGTGTGAAGATGGCAGAAGCAGCAGCATTAGCATACCACAGAGTGGCAAAGTGACATAGTGTGGAGATGGCAGTAGCAGCAGCAGCAGCATCAGGATACCACAGAGAGGCAAGGTGACCAAGTGTGGAGATGGCAGTAGCAGCAGCATCAGGATACCACAGAGTGGCAAGATGACCAAGTGTGGAGATGGCAGTATCAGCATCAGGATACCACAGAGTTGCAAGGAGAAATAGTGTGGAGATAGCAGAAGAAGCAGCTGCATCAGGATACCAAAGAGTGATAAGGTGACATTGTGTGGAGATGGCAGTAGCAGCACCTGCATCAGGATACCACAGAGTGGCAAGGTGACATAGTGTGGAGATGGTAGTAGCAGCAGCATCAGGATACCACAGAGTGGCAAGGTGACATAATGTGGAGATGGCAGTAGCAGCAGCAGCATCAGGAGGATACCACAGAGTGGCAAGGTGACCAAGTGTGGAGATGGCAGTAGCAGCAACAGCATCAGCATCAGGATACCACAGAGTGGTAAGGTAACATAGTGTGGAGAAGTCAGTAGCAGCAGCATTAGGATACCACAGAGTGGCAAGGTGACATAGTGTGGAGATGGTAGTAGCAGCAGCAGGTGCATCAGGATACTATAGAGTAGCAAGGTGACATATTGTGGAGATGGCAGTAGCAGCAGCAGCATCAGTAGGACACCATAGAGTGGCAAAGTGAAAAAGTTTGAGATGGAAGTAGCAACAGCAGCAGCAGGGGGACACCACAGAGTGGCAAGGTGACCAAGTGTGGAGATGGCAGTATCAGCATCAGGATATCACAGAGTTGCAAGTTGACATAGTGTGGAGATGGCAGAAGCAGCAGCAGCAACAGGATACAACAGAGTGGCAAGGTGACCAAGTATGGAGATGGCAGTAGCAGCATCAGGATACCACAGAGTGGCAAGGTGACCAAGTGTGGAGATGGCAGCATCAGCATCAGAATACCAACGTGTGGCAAGGTGATATAGTGTGGAGATGGCAGTAGCAGCATCAGGATACCACAGAATGGGAAGGTGACATAGTGTGGAGATGGGAGTAGCAGCAGAATCAGGATACCACAGAGTGGCAAGGTGACATAATGTAAAAATGACAGTAGCAGCTGCAGCAGAATCAGGAGGAAACCACAGAGTGGCAAGGTGACCAAGTGTGGAGATGGCAGTAGCAGCAGCAGCAGCATCAGGATACCTCAGAGTGGCAAGGTCCTATAGGGTGGAGATGGCAGTAACAGCAGCAGCAGCAGCATAAGAATACCACAGAGTGGCAAGGTGACATAGTGTGGAGATGGTAGTAGAAGCAGCATCAGGATACCACAGAGTGGCAAGGTGACATAGTGTGGAGATGGCAGTAGCAGTAGCAGCAGCATCAGGATACCACATATGGTGACGCTGCATATGTTGACGCAGGGCTGTGGTGCCAACATTGGCACCCTGGCCACGCTTTACCTTCTGCCACATATTGTACATATAGCCATGTTAACCTCCTCCGGCTGCTTAACCCCTTAAGGACTCAGCCCTATTTCACCTTAAGGACCAGGCCATTTTTTGCAAATCTGACCAGTGTCACTTTAAGTGCTGATAACTTTAAAACGCTTTGACTTATCCAGGCCATTCTGAGATTTTTTTTTTCGTCACATATTGTACTTCATGACACTGGTAAAATGAAGTAAAAAAAATTCATTTTATTTATAAAAAATACCAAATTTACCAACAATTTGTAAAAAATTGAAAATTTCTAAGTTTCAATTTCTCTACTTCTATAATACAAAAAAATAAAGGGAACACAAAAATAACACATCCTAGATCTGAATTAATTAAATATTCTTCTGAAATACTTTGTTCTTTACATAGTTGAATGTGCTGACAACAAAATCACACAAAAATAAAAAATGGAAATCAAATTTTTTAACCCATGGAGGTCTGGATTTGGAGTCACACTCAAAATTAAAGTTGAAAAACACACTACAGGCTGATCCAACTTTGATGTAATGTCCTTAAAACAAGTCCAAATGAGTCTCAGTAGTGTGTGTGGCCTCCACGTGCCTGTATAGAAACATAGAATATGTCGGCAGATAAGAACCATTTGGCCCATCTAGTCTGCCCAATATACTGAGTACTATGGACAGACCCTGGCCCTATCTTATATGAAGGATGGCCTTATGCCTATCCCATGCATGCTTAAACTCCTTCACTGTATTTGCAGCTACCACTTCTGCAGGAAGGCTATTCCATGCATCCACTACTCTCTCAGTAAAGTAATACTTCCTGATATTACTTTTAAACCTTTGCCCCTCTAATTTAAAACTATGTCCTCTTGTAGAAGTTTTTCTTCTTTTAAATATTCTCTCCTCTTTTACCTTGTTGATTCCCTTTATGTATTTAAAAGTTTCTATCATATCCCCTCTGTCTCGTCTTTCTTCCAAGCTATACATGTTAAGGTCCTTTAATCTTTCCTGGTAAGTTTTATCCTGCAATCCATGTACCAGTTTAGTAGCTCTTCTCTGAACTCTCTCCAAAGTATCAATATCCTTCTGGAGATATGGTCTCCAGTACTGCGCACAATACTCCAAATGAGGTCTCACCACTGCTCTGTAGAGAGGCATGAGCACCTCCCTCTTTCTACTGGTAATTCCTCTCCCTATACACCCAAGCATTCTGCTAGCATTTCCTGCTGCTCTATGACATTGTCTGCCTACCTTTAAGTCTTCTGAAATAATGACCCCTAAATCCCTTTCCTCAGATACTGAGGTTAGGACTGTATCACTGATTTTATATTCCGCTCTTGGGTTTTTACGCCCCAGGTGCATTATCCACATTAAATGACCTCCCTACAACGCCTGTGCATGCTCCTGATGAGGTGGCGGACGGTCTCCTGAGGGATCTCCTCCCAGACCTGGACTAAAGCATCTGCCAACTCCTGGACAGTCTGTGGTGCAACGTGACGTTGGTGGATAGAGCGAGACATGATGTCCCAGATGTGCTCAATTGGATTCAGGTCTGGGGAATGGGCGGGCCAGTCCATAGCATCAATGCCTTTGTCTTGCAGGAACTGCTGACAAACTCCAGCCTTATGAGGTCTAGCATTGTCTTGCATTAGGAGGAACCCAGGGCCAACCGCACCAGCATATGGTCTCACAAGGGGTCTGAGGATCTCATCTCGGTACCTAATGGCAGTCAGGCTACCAATGGCGAGCACATGGAGGGCTGTGCGGTCCTTCAAAGAAATGCCACCCCACACCATTACTGACCCAATGCCAAACCGGTCATGCTGGAGGATGTTGCAGGCAGCAGAACGTTCTCCACGGCGTCTCCAGACTCTGTCACGTCTGTCACATGTGCTCAGTGTGAACCTGCTTTTATCTGTGAAGATCACAGGGCGCCAGTGGTGAATTTGCCAATCTTGGTGTTCTCTGGCAAATGCCAAACGTCCTGCACGGTGTTGGGCTGTAAGCACAACCCCCACCTGTGGACGTCGGGCCCTCATATCACCCTCATGGAGTCTGTTTCTGACCGTTTGAGCAGACACATGCACATTTGTGACCTGCTGGAGGTCATTTTGCAGGGCTCTGTCAGTGCTCCTCCTGTTCCTCCTTGCACAAAGGCGGAGGTAGCGGTCCTGCTGCTGGGTTGTTGCCCTCCTACGGCATCCTCCACATCTCCTGATGTACTGGCCTGTCTCCTGGTAGCGCCTCCATGCTCTGGACACTACGCTGACAGACACAGCAAACCTTCTTGCCACAGCTCGCATTGATGTGCCATCCTGGATAAGCTGCACTACCTGAGCCACTTGTGTGGGTTGTAGACTCCGTCTCATGCTACCACTAGAGTGAAAGCACCGCCAACATTCAAAAGTGACCAAAACATCAGCCAGGAAGCATAGGAACTGAGAAGTTGTCTGTGTTGACCACCTGCAGAACCACTCCTTTATTGGGGGTGTCTTGCTAATTGCCTATAATTTCCACCTGTTGTCTATCCCATTTGCACAACAGCATGTGAAATTGTTTGTCACTCAGTGTTGCTTCCTAAGTGGACAGTTTGATTTCACAGAAGTGTGATTGACTTGGAGTTACATTGTGTTGTTTAAGTGTTCCCTTTATTTTTTTGAGCAGTGTAATACCTCCAAAAATTGTTATTACTTTACATTCCCCATATGTCTACTTCATGTTTGGATCATTTTGGGAATGATATTAAATTTTTTGGGGATGTTACAAGGCTTAGAAGTTTAGAAGCAAATCTTGAAATTTTTCAGAAATTTTCAAAAACCCAATTTTTAGGGACCAATTAAGGTCTGAAGTCACTTTGCAAGGCTTACATAATAGAAACCACCAAAAAATAACCCCATTCTATAAACTACACCCCTCAAGGTATTCAATACTGATTTTACAAACGTTGTTAACCCTTTAGGTGTTCCACAAGAATTAATGGAAAATAGAGATGCAATTTCAAAATTTCACTTTTTTGGCAGATTTTCCATTTTAATAATTTTTTTCCAGTTACAAAGCAAGGGTTAACAGCCAAACCAAACTCAACATTTATGGCCCTGATTCTGTAGTTTACAGAAACACCCCATATGTGGTCGTAAACCGCTGTACGGGCACACGGCAGGGCGCAGAAGGAAAGGAATGCCATACGGTTTTTGGAAGGCAGGTTTTGCTGGACAGTTTTTTTTACACCATGTCCCATTTGAAGCCCCCTGATGCACCCCTAGAGTAGAAACTCCATAAAAGTGACCCCATCTAAGAGACTAAACCCTTTAAGGTATTCAAAACTGATTTTACAAACGTCTTTAACCCTTTAGGTGTTCCACAAGAATTAATGGAAAATAGAGATACAATTTCAAAATTTCACTTTTTCGCCAGATTTTCCATTTTAATAATTTTTTTCCGGTTACAAAGCAAGGGTTAACAGCCAAACCAAACTCAATATTTATGGCCCTAATTCTTTAGTTTACAGAAACACCCCATATGTGGTCGTAAACCGCTGTACGGGCACACGGCAGGGCGCAGAAGGAAAGGAATGCCATACGGTTTTTGGAAGGCAGGTTTTGCTGGACTGTTTTTTTTTTACACCATGTCCCATTTGAAGCCCCCCTGATGCACCCCTAGAGTAGAAACTCCATAAAAGTGACCCCATCTAAGAAACTAAACCCCTCAAGGTATTCAAAACAGATTTTACAAATGACGTTAACCCTTTAGGTGTTCCACAAGAGTTATTGGCAAATGGAGATTAAATTTCAAAATTTTAATTTTTTTGCAAATTTTCCATTCTAGACCATTTTTCCCAGTAACAAAGCAAGGGTTAACAGCCAAACAAAACTCAATATTTATGGCCCTGATTCTGCAGTTTACAGAAACACCCCATATGTAGTCGTAAACTGCTGTACGGGCACACGGCAGGGCACAGAAGGAAAGTAATGCCATACGGTTTTTGGAAGGCAGATTTTGCTGGACAGTTTTTTTTTACCCCATGTCCCATTTGAAGCCCCCCTGATGCACCCCTAGAGTAGGAACTCCAAAAAGTGGCCCCATTTTAGAAACTACGGGATAGGGTGGCAGTATTGTTGGTACTAGTTTAGGGTACATATGATTTTTGGTTGCTCTATATTACACTTTTTGTGAGGCAAGATAACAAGAAATAGCTGTTTTGGCACAGTTTTTATTTTATGTTATTTACAAGATTCATCTGGCAGGTTAGATCATGTGATATTTTTATAGAGCCGGTCGATACGGACGCAGCGATACCCAATATGTATACTTTTTTTTTATTTATGTAAGTTTTACACAATTATTTCATTTTTGAAGCAAAAAAATCATGTTTTAGTGTTTCCATAGTCTGAGAGCCATAATTCTTTCAGTTTTTGTGTGATTACCTTTGGTAGGGTATAATTTTTGGGGGATGAGATGACGGTTTTATTGGCACTATTTTGGAGTGCATGTGACCTTTTGATCGCTTGCTATTACACTTTTTGTGATGTAAGGACAAAAAATTGGTTATTTAGCACAGTTTTTATTTAAATTTTTTTACGGTGTTCATCTGAGGGGTTAGGTCATGTGATATTTTTATAGAGCCTGTCGATACGGACGCGGTGATACATAATATGTATACTTCCCCCCCCCCCCCCCTATTTTTTACCAATTTTTTTTTACTTTATTTGGGGAAAATTACGTTTTTGTTTATTTTTACTTGAAACTTTAAATTTTTGCGGGGGAAAACTTTATTTTTTCAACCTATTTTTCACTTTATTTTTTGTCCCACTTTGGGACTTGAACTTTTGGGGGTATATTCCTTTACAATGCATTTCAATACTCCTGTATTGGAATGCATTGGCTGTATGAGTAATACTGTGTGATAGGAACAACATATGACATACCGGTACGTCATGTGTCCTTAAGGCCTCGGGAAACATGCCGTACCGGTACCTCATGTGTCCGTAAGGGGTTAACAAAGAAATGCCACATAGCCGAGTAGGTGATTTTTCCCCCTAACAGTCCGCACTGAATGACTGCTACCACTGCTGCTTTCTTGAACCCCTGCACCACTAGTCCCCGGGTAGATAGGCTGATGAAAAGCAGGTGCTCTACCCCGGGCAGTGTAGAGATGGCAGTAGCAGCAGCAGCAGCATCAGGAGGTTACCACAGAGTGGCAAGGTGACAAGGTGTGGAGATGGCAGTAGCAGAAGCAGCATCAGAATACCACAGAGTAGCAAGGTGACATAGAATGGAGTTAACAGTAGTAGCAGCAGCAGAATCAGTACACCATAGAGTGGCAAGGTGACTTCTTGTGGAGATGGCAGTAGCAGCATCAGTATACCAAAGAGTGGCAAGGTGACAGTGTGGAGTTATCAGAAGCAGCAGCAGTATCAGGATATCACAGAGTGGCCAGTTCCCATAGTGTGGAGATGGCAGTAGCAGCAACAAGGTACCACAGAGTGGCAAGGTGACCAAGTATGGAGATGGCAGTAGCAGCAGCAGCAGGATACTACAGAGTGGCAAAGTGGCCAAATGTGAAGATGACAGTAGCAGCATCAGGATACCACAGACTGGCAAGGTGACATAGTGTGGAGATGGCAGAAGCAGCAGCTACATCAGGATACCACAGAGTGGCAAGGTTGCATAGTGTTGAGATGGCAGTAGCAGCATAAGGACACCATAGAGTGGCAAGGTGACATAATGTTTAAACGGCAGTAGCAGCAGCAGCATCCGGAGGACACCACAGAGTGGCAAGGTGACCAAGTGTGGAGATGGCAGTAGTAGCAGCATTAGGACACCACAGAGTGGCAAGGTGACATAGTGTGGAGATGGTAGTAGCAGAATCAGGATACCACAGACTGGCAAGGTGACATAGTGTGGAGATGGCAGAAGCAGCAGCTATATCAGGATACCACAGAGTGGCAAGGTTGCATAGTGTGGAGATGGCAGTAGCAGCAGCAGTAGAATCAGGATGATACCACAGAGTGGCAAGGTGACCAAGTGTGGAGATGACAGTAGCAGTAGCAGCAGCATCAAGATACCACAGAGTGGCAAGTTGACATAGTGTGGAGATGGCAGTAGCAGTATCAGGATACTACAGAGTGGCAAGGTGAAATAGTGTGGAGATGGCAGTAGCAGCATCAGGATACCACAGAGTAGCAAGGTGACATAGTGTGGAGATGGCAGAAGCAGCAGCTGCATCAGGATACCACAGAGTGGCAAGGTGACATAGTGTGGAGATGGTAGTAGCAGCAGCAGCATAAGGATACCACAGAGTGGCAAGGTGACCAAGTATGGAGATGGCAGTAGCAGCATCAGGGTACCACAGAGTGGCAAGGTGACCAAGTGTGGAGATGGCAGTAGCAGCAGCAGCATTAAGATACCACAGAGTGGCAAGTTGACATAGTGTGGAAATGGCAGTAGCAGTATCAGGATACTACAGAGTGGCAAGTTGAAATAGTGTGGAGATGGCAGTAGCAGCAGTAGCATCAGGAGGAGACCACAGAGCGGCAAGGTGACATAGTGTGGAGATGGCAATAGCAGCAGCAGCATCAGGGGGACACCACATAGTGGCAAGGCGACCAAGTGTGGAGATGGCAGTATCAGCAGCATCAGGATACTGTAGAGTTGCAAGGTGACATAGTGTGCAGACGGCAGTAGCAGCAGCAGCATCAGCATACCACATACAGTGGGGGAAATAATTATTTGACCCCTCACTGATTTTGTAAGTTTGTCCAATGACAAAGAAATGAAAAGTCTCAGAACAGTATCATTTCAATGGTAGGTTTATTGTAACAGTGGCAGATAGCACATCAAAAGGAAAATCGAAAAAAAAACTTTAAATAAAAGATAGCAACTGATTTGCATTTCATTGAGTGAAATAAGTATTTGAACCCCTACCAACCATTAAGAGTTCTGGCTCCCACAGAGTGGTTAGACACTTCTACTCAATTAGTCACCCTCATTAAGGACACCTGTCTTAACTAGTCACCTGTATAAAAGACACCTGTCCACAGAATCAATCAATCAAGCAGACTCCAAACTCTCCAACATGGGAAAGACCAAAGAGCTGTCCAAGGATGTCAGAGACAAAATTGTAGACCTGCACAAGGCTGGAATGGGCTACAAAACCATTAGCAAGAAGCTGGGAGAGAAGGTGACAACTGTTGGTGCGATTGTTCGAAAATGGAAGGAGCACAAAATGACCATCAATCGACCTCGCTCTGGGGCTCCACGCAAGATCTCACCTCGTGGGGTGTCAATGGTTCTGAGAAAGGTGAAAAAGCATCCTAGAACTACACGGGAGGAGTTAGTTAATGACCTCAAATTAGCAGGGACCACAGTCACCAAGAAAACCATTGGAAACACATTACACCGCAATGGATTAAAATCCTGCAGGGCTCGCAAGGTCCCCCTGCTCAGGAAGGCACATTTGCAGGCCCGTCTGAAGTTTGCCAATGAACACCTGAATGATTCAGAGAGTGACTGGGAGAAGGTGCTGTGGTCTGATGAGACCAAAATAGAGCTCTTTGGCATTAACTCAACTCGCTGTGTTTGGAGGAAGAAAAATGCTGCCTATGACCCCCAAAACACCGTCCCCACCGTCAAGCATGGGGGTGGAAACATTTTGCTTTGGGGGTGTTTTTCTGCTAAGGGCACAGGACAACTTATTCGCATAAACGGGAAAATGGACGGAGCCATGTATCGTGAAATCCTGAGCGACAACCTCCTTCCCTCTGCCAGGAAACTGAAAATGGGTCGTGGATGGGTGTTCCAGCACGACAATGACCCAAAACATACAGCAAAGGCAACAAAGGAGTGGCTCAAGAAGAAGCACATTAAGGTCATGGAGTGGCCTAGTCAGTCTCCGGACCTTAATCCAATCGAAAACCTATGGAGGGAGCTCAAGCTCAGAGTTGCACAGAGACAGCCTCGAAACCTTAGGGATTTAGAGATGATCTGCAAAGAGGAGTGGACCAACATTCCTCCTAAAATGTGCGCAAACTTGGTCATCAATTACAAGAAACGTTTGACCTCTGTGCTTGCAAACAAGGGTTTTCCACCAAGTATTAAGTCTTTTTTTGTTAGAGGGTTCAAATACTTATTTCACTCAATGAAATGCAAATCAGTTGCTATCTTTTATTTAAAGTTATTTTTTCGATTTTCCTTTTGATGTGCTATCTGCCACTGTTACAATAAACCTACCATTGAAATGATACTGTTCTGAGACTTTTCATTTCTTTGTCATTGGACAAACTTACAAAATCAGTGAGGGGTCAAATAATTATTTCCCCCACTGTATGGTGACGGTGCATATGTTGATACAGTGCTGTGGTGCCAACATTGGCACCCTGGCCACGCTTCACCTTCTGCCCACATATTGTACATATGGCCATGTTAACCTCCTCCGGCGGCTTAGCAAAAAATGCCACACCACCAAGTAGGTGATTTTCCCCACTGACTGCTACCACTGCTGCGTCTGTTTACCACTGCACCAAAACTTCTTGGGCAGGTAGGCTTATGCGAAGCATGTGGTCTACCCCGGGCAGTGTGTAGAGATGGCAGTAGCACCTGCAGCAGCAGCAGTAGCATCTCGAGGATAACACAAAGTGGCAAGGTGACCAAGTGTGGAGATGGCAGTAGCAGCAGCAGCATCAGGATACCACAGAGTGGCAAGATGACAAAGTGGGAGATGGCAGTAGCAGCAGCAGCAGCAGCAGAATCAGAACACAACAGAGTGGAAAGGTGACATAGATTGGAGATGGCAGTAGCAGCAACAGGATACAACTGAGTGGCAAGGTGACATAGTGTGGAGATGGTTATAGCAGCAGCATCAGGATACCACAGAGTGGCAAGGTGACATAGTGTGGAGATGGCAGTAGCAGCATCAGGATACCAAAGAATGCCAAGGTGACATAGTGTGGAGATAGTAGTAGCAGCAGCAGCAACAGGATACTACAGAGTGACAAAGTGACATAGTGTGGAGATGGCAGTAGCAGCAGCATCAGGAGGAGACCACAGAGTGGCAAGGTGACATAGTGTGGAGATGGCAGTATCAGCAGCAGCATCAGGGGGACACCACAGAGTGGCAAGGTGACTAAGTGTGGAGATGGCAGTATCAGCAGCATCAGGATACTGTAGAGTTGCAAGGTGACAAAATGTGGAGATGGCAGTAGCAGCAGCACCATCAGGATACCACATACAGGGAGTGTAGAATTATTAGGCAAGTTGTATTTTTGAGGATTAATTTTATTATTGAACAACAACCATGTTCTCAATGAACCCCAAAAACTCATTAATATCAAAGCTGAATATTTTTGGAAGTAGTTTTTAGTTTGTTTTTAGTTTTAGCTATTTTAGGGGGATATCTGTGTGTGCAGGTGACTATTACTGTGCATAATTATTAGGCAACTTAACAAAAAACAAATATATACCCATTTCAATTATTTATTTTTACCAGTGAAACCAATATAACATCTCAACATTCACAAATATACATTTCTGACATTCAAAAACAAAACAAAAACAAATCAGTGACCAATATAGCCACCTTTCTTTGCAAGGACAATCAAAAGCCTGCCATCCATGGATTCTGTCAGTGTTTTGATCTGTTCACCATCAACATTGCGTGTAGCAGCAACCACAGCCTCCCAGACACTGTTCAGAGAGGTGTACTGTTTTCCCTCCTTGTAAATCTCACATTTGATGATGGACCACAGGTTCTCAATGGGGTTCAGATCAGGTGAACAAGGAGGCCATGTCATTAGATTTTCTTCTTTTATACCCTTTCTTGCCAGCCACGCTGTGGAGTACTTGGACACGTGTGATGGAGCATTGTCCTGCATGAAAATCATGTTTTTCTTGAAGGATGCAGACTTCTTCCTGTACCACTGCTTGAAGAAGGTGTCTTCCAGAAACTGGCAGTAGGACTGGGAGTTGAGCTTGACTCCATCCTCAACCCGAAAAGGCCCCACAAGCTCATCTTTGATGATACCAGCCCAAACCAGTACTCCACCTCCACCTTGCTGGCGTCTGAGTCGGACTGGAGCTCTCTGCCCTTTACCAATCCAGCCACGGGCCCATCCATCTGGCCCATCAAGACTCACTCTCATTTCATCAGTCCATAAAACCTTAGAAAAATCAGTCTTGAGATATTTCTTGGCCCAGTCTTGATGTTTCAGCTTGTGTGTCTTGTTCAGTGGTGGTCGTCTTTCAGCCTTTCTTACCTTGGCCATGTCTCTGAGTATTGCACACCTTGTGCTTTTGGGCACTCCAGTGATGTTGCAGCTCTGAAATATGGCCAAACTGGTGGCAAGTGGCATCTTGGCAGCTGCACGCTTGACTTTTCTCAGTTCATGGACAGTTATTTTGCGCCTTGGTTTTTCCACACGCTTCTTGCGACCCTGTTGACTATTTTGAATGAAACGCTTGATTGTTCGATGATCACGCTTCTGAAGCTTTGCAATTTTAAGAGTGCTGCATCCCTCTGCAAGATATCTCACTATTTTTGACTTTTCTGAGCCTGTCAAGTCCTTCTTTTGACCCATTTTGCCAAAGGAAAGGAAGTTGCCTAATAATTATGCACACCTAATATAGGGTGTTGATGTCATTAGACCACACCCCTTCTCATTACAGAGATGCACATCACCTAATATGCTTAATTTGTAGTAGGCTTTCGAGCCTATACAGCTTGGAGTAAGACAACGTGTATAAAGAGGATGATGTGGTCAAAATACTCATTTGCCTAATAATTCTGCACGCAGTGTATGGTGACGCTGCATATGTTGACGCAGGGCTACGGTGCCAACATTGGCACCCTGGCCACGCTTCAACTTCTGCCCACATATTGTACATATAGCTATGTTAACCTCCTCCGGCGGCTTAACAAAGCAATGTCACATAGCCGAGTAGGTGATTTTTCCCCCCAACAGTCCGCACTGAATGACTGCTACCACTGCTAATTCCTTGAACCCCTGCACCACTAGTTCCCGGGCAGGTCGGCTGATGAAAAGCAGGTGCTCTACCCCAGGCAGTATAGAGATGGCAGTAGCAGCAGCAGCAACATCAGGAGGTTTCCACAGAGTGGCAAGGTGACAACGTGTGGAGATGGCAGTAGCAGCAGCAGCATCAAGATACCACAGAGTGGCAAAGTGACATAGTGTGGAGATGGCAGTAGCAGTAGCAGGATACTACAGAGTGGCAAGGTGAAATAGTGTGGAGATGGCAGTAGCAGCAGCAGCATCAGGAGGAGACCACAGAGTGGCAAGGTGACATCGTGTGGAGATGGCAGCATCAGCAGCAGCATCAGCATACCACATATGGTGACGCTGCATATGTTGACGCAGGGCTGTGGTGCCAACATTGGCACCCTGGCCACACTTCATCTTCTGCCCACATATTGTACATATGGCCATGTTAACCTCCTCCGGCGGCTTAACAAAAAATGCCACACCACCGAGTAGGTGATTTTCCCCCTAACAGTCTGCACTGGAGATGGCAGTAGCAGCAGCATCAGGAAACTACAGAGTGGCAAGGTGACATAATGTGGAAATGCCAGTTGCAGCAGCAGCAGGAGGACACTACAGAGCTGTAAGGTGACCAAGTGTGGAGATGGAAGTAGCAGAAGCAGCAGCATCAGGAGGATACCATAGAGTGGCAAGGTGACCAAGTGAGGAGATGGCAGTAGCAGCAGCAGCAGCTGGATTCTACAGAGTGCAAGGTGACATAGTTTGGAGAAGGCAGTAGCAGCATCAGGATACCACAGAGTGGCAAGGTGACATAGTGTGGAGATGACAGAAGCAGTAGCTGCATAAGGATACCACAGAGTGGCAAGGTGATATAGTGTGGAGATGGCAGTAGCAGCAGTAGCATCAGGATAGCACAGAGTGGCAAGGTGACAGTGTGGAGATAGTAGTAGCAGCAGCATGAGGATACCACAGAGTGGCAAGATGACATAGTGTGGAGATGGCAGTAGCAGCAGCTTTAGGATACCACAGAGTGGCAAGGTGACAACGTGTGGAGATGGCAGTAGCAGCATCAGCAGCATCAAGATACCACAGAGTGGCAAAGTGACATAGTGTGGAGATGGCAGTAGCAGTAGCAGGATACTACAGAGTGGCAAGGTGAAATAGTGTGGAGATGGCAGTAGCAGCAGCAGCATCAGGAGGAGACCACAGAGTGGCAAGGTGACATAGTGTGGAGATGGCAGCATCAGCAGTAGCATCAGCATACCACATATGGTGACGCTGCATATGTTGACGCAGGGCTGTGGTGCCAACATTGGCACCCTGGCCACACTTCATCTTCTGCCCACATATTGTACATATGGCCATGTTAACCTCCTCCGGCGGCTTAACAAAAAATGCCACACCACCGAGTAGGTGATTTTCCCCCTAACAGTCTGCACTGACTGCTACCACTGCTGCTTCTGTGAACCACTGCACCACTACTTCCCGGGCAGGTAGGCTGATGCGAAGCATGTGGTCTACCCCGGGCAGTGTTTAGAGATGGCAGTAGCACCTGCAGCAGCAGCAGTAGAATCTCGAGGATTACACAAAGTGGCAAGGTGACCAAGTGTGGAGATGGCAATAGCAGCAGCAGCATCAGGATAGCACAGAGTGGCAAGGTGACATAGTGGAAGATGGCAGTATCAGCAGCAGCAGAATCAGAACACAACAGAGTGGAAAGGTGACATAGATTGAAGATGGCAGTAGCAGCAACAGGATACCACAGAGTGGCAAGTTGACATAGTGTGGTTATTGCAGTAGCAGCAGCAGCATCAAGATACCACAGAGTGGCAAGATGACATAGTGTTGAGATGGCAGTAGCAGCAGCAGCATAAGGATCCCACAGAGTGGTAAGATGATATAGTGTGGAGATGGCAGTAGCATCAGGATACCACAGAGTGGCAAGTTGATCAAGTATGGAGATGGCAGTAGCAGCAGCAGCAGCTTCAGGATAGCACAGAGTGGCAAGGTGACATAGTGGGAGATGGCAGTAACAGCAGAAGCAGAATCAGAACACCACAGAATGGTAAGGTGACATAGCGTGGAGATGGCAGTAGCAGCATCAGGATACCACAGAGTGGCAAAGTGACATAGCGTGGAGATGGCATTAGCAGCATCAGGATACCACAGAGTGGCAAAGTGACATAGTGTGGAGATTGCAGTAGCAGCAGCATTAACTACTTAAGGACCACAGGTTTATACCCCCCTAAAGACCAGGCCCTTTTTTACAAATCGGCACTCCACAACTTTAGCGGTTTATTGCTCGGTCATGCAACTTACCACCCAAATGAATTTTACCTCCTTTTCTTCTCACTAATAGAGCTTTCATTTGGTGGTATTTCATTGCTGCTGTCATTTTTACTTTTTTTTGTTATTAATCGAAATTTAACGATTTTTTTGCAAAAAAATGACATTTTTCACTTTCAGTTGTAAAATTTTGCAAAAAAAACGACATCCATATATAAATTTTTCTCTAAATTTATTGTTCTACATGTCTTTGATAAAAAAAAAATGTTTGGGTAAAAAAAAATGGTTTGGGTAAAAGTTATAGCGTTTACAAACTATGGTACAAAAATTTGAATTTCCGCTTTTTGAAGCAGCTCTGACTTTCTGAGCACCTGTCATGTTTCCTGAGGTCCTACAATGCCCAGACAGTAGAAAAACCCCACAAATGACCCCATTTCGGAAAGTAGACACCCTAAGGTATTCGCTGATGGGCATAGTGAGTTCATCGAACTTTTTATTTTTTGTTACAAGTTAGCGGAAAATGATTTTATTTTTTATTTTTTTCTTACAAAGTCTCATATTCCACTAACTTGTGACAAAAAATAAAAACTTCTATGAACTCACTATGCCCATCATGAAATACCTTGGGGTGTCTTCTTTCCAAAATGGGGTCACTTGTGGGGTAGTTATACTGCCATGGCATTTTAGGGGCCCAAATGCGTGCAAAGTAGTTTGAAATCAAAATCTGTAAAAAATGGCCGGTGAAATCCGAAAGGTGCTCTTTGGAATGTGGGCCCCTTTGCCCACCTAGGCTGCAAAAAAGTGTCACACATGTGGTATCTCTGTACTCAGGAGAAGTTGGGCAATGTGTTTTGGGGTGTCATTTTACAAATACCCATGCTGGGTGAGCTAAATATCTTGGTCAAATGCCAACTTTGCATTAAAAAAATGTGAAAAGTTGTCTTTTGCCAAGATATTTCTCTCACCCAGCATGGGTATATGTAAAAAGACACCCCAAAACACATTGCCCAACTTCTCCTGAGTACGGGAATACCAGATGTGTGACACTTTTTTGCAGCCTAGGTGGGCAAAGGGGCCCACATTCCAAAGAGCACCTTTCAGATTTCACCGGCCATTTTTTACAGATTTTGATTTCAAACCACTTCTCACGCATTCGGCCCCTAAAATGCCAGGGCAGTATAACTACCCCACAAGTGACCCCATTTTGGAAAGAAGACACCCTAAGGTATTTCGTGATGGGCATAGTGAGTTCATGAAAGTTTTTATTTTTTGTCACAAGTTAGTGGAATATGAGACTTTGTAAGAAAAAAAAAAAAAAAAAAAGAATCATCATTTTCCGCTAACTTGTGACAAAAAATAAAAAATTCTAGGAACTCGCCATGCCCCTCACGGAATACCTTGGGGTGTCTTCTTTCCAAAATGGGGTCACTTGTGGGGTAGTTATACTGCCCTGGCATTCTAGGGGCCCTAATGTGTGGTAAGTAGGTAAATGACCTGTGAAATCCGAAAGGTGCTCTTTGGAATGTGGGCCCCTTTGCCCATCTAGGCTGCAAAAAAGTGTCACACATGTGGTATTGCCGTATTCAGTAGAAGTTGGGCAATGTGTTTTGGGGTGTCTTTTTACATATACCCATGCTGGGTGAGAGAAATATCTTGGCAAAAGACAACTTTTCCCATTTTTTATACAAAGTTGGCATTTGACCAAGATATTTATCTCACCCAGCATGGGTATATGTAAAATGACACCCCAAAACACATTGCCCAACATCTCCTGAGTACGGCGATACCAGATCTGTGACACTTTTTTGCAGCCTAGATACGCAAAGAGGCCCACATTCCTTTTATGAGGGCATTTTCAGACATTTGGATCCCAGACTTCTTCTCACGCTTTAGGGCCCCTAAAATGCCAGGGCAATATAAATACCCCACATGTGACCCCATTTTGGAAAGAAGACACCCCAAGGTATTCAATGAGGGGCATAGCGAGTTCATCAAATTTTTTTTTTTTGGCACAAGTTAGCGGAAATTGATTTTTTATTCTAGGGGCCCTAAAGCTTGAGAAGAAGTCTGGAATATAAATGTCTAAAAAATTTTACGCATTTGGATTCCGTGAGGGGTATGGTGAGTTCATGTGAGATTTTATTTTTTGACACATGTTAGTGGAATATGAGACTTTGTAAGAAAAAAATAATAATTTCCGCTAACTTGGGCCAAAAAAATGTCTGAATGGAGCCTTACAGGGGAGTGATCAATGACAGGGGGGTGATCAATAAAAGGGGGGTGATCAGGGAGTCTATATGGGGTGATCAACCCCCTGTCATTGATCACCCCCCTATAAGGCTCCATTCAGATGTCCGTATGTGTTTTGCGGATCCGATCCATGTATCCGTGGATCCGTAAAAATCATACGGACATCTGAATGCAGCCTTACAGGGGGGTGATCAATGACAGGGGGGTGATCAATGACAGGGGGGTGATCAGGGAGTCTATATGGGGTGATCACCCCCCTGTCATTGATCACCCCCCTATAAGGCTCCATTCAGATGTCCGTATGTGTTTTGCGGAACCGATCCATGTGTCCGTGGATCCGTAAAAATCATACGGACATCTGAATGCAGCCTTACAGGGGGGTGATCAATGACAGGGGGGTGATCAATGGCAGGGGGGTGATCAATGACAGGGGGGTGATCAATGACAGGGGGGTGATCAATGACTGGGGGATGATCAGGGAGTCTATATGAAGTGATCACCCCCCTGTAAGGCTCCATTCAGACGTCCGTATGTGTTTTGCGGATCCGATCCGTGGATCCGTAAAAATCATACGGACATCTGAATGCAGCCTTACAGGGGGGTGATCAATGACAGGGGGTGATCAATGACAGGGGGGTGATCAATGACAGGGGGGTGATCAATGACTGGGGGATGATCAGGGAGTCTATATGAAGTGATCACCCCCCTGTAAGGCTCCATTCAGACGTCTGTATGTGTTTTGCGGATCCGATCCATGTATCCGTGGATCCGTAAAAAACATACGGACATCTGAATGCAGCCTTACAGGGGAGTGATCAATGACAGGGGGGTGATCAATGACAGGGGGGTGATCAATGACAGGGGGGTGATCAGGGAGTCTATATGGGGTGATCACCCCAGTCATTGATCACGCCCGTGTAAGGCTCCATTCAGACGTCCGTATGCGTTTTGCGGATCCGATCCATCTATCAGTGGATCCGTAAAAATCATGTTGACGTCTGAATGGAGCTTTACAGGGGGGTGATCAATGACAGGGGGGTAATCAATGACAGGGGGGTGATCAGGGAGTCTATATGGGGTGATCAGGGGTGATCAGGGGCTAATAAGGGGTTAATAAGTGACGGGGGGGGTGTAGTGTAGTGTGGTGCTTGGTGCTACATATTGTTGAGCTACCTGTGTCCTCTGGTGGTCGATCCAAACAAAAGGGACCACCAGAGGACCAGGTAGCAGGTATATTAGACGATGTTATCAAAACAGCGTCTAATATACCTGTTAGGGGTTAAAAAAAATCACATCTCCAGCCTGCCAGCGAACGATCGCCGCTGGCAGGCTGGAGATCCACTCGCTTACCTTCAGATCCTGTGAACGCGCGCGCCTGTGTGCGCGCGTTCACAGGAAATCTCGGCTCACGCGAGATGACGCCAATCGGCGTTAGTGTAACCTGGGAGCGCCGCAGAGATGACGCCTTTCGGCGTTAGTGTGACGGTAGGTGGTTAATATACCACAGAGTGGCAAGGTTGACATAATATTGAGATGGCAGTAGCAGCAGCAGCATCAGGATCCCACAGAGTGGTAAGGTGACATAGTGTGGAGATGGCAGTAGCAGCAGCATCAGGAGAATAACAAAGAGTGGCAAGGTGACCAAGTGTGGAGATGGCAGTAGCAGCAGAAGCAGCAGGATACCAGAGAGTGCCAAGGTGACATAGTGTTGAGATAGCAGTAACAGCACTAGCATCATCAGGATACCATAGAATGGCAAGCTGACATAGTGTAAAGATGGCAGTAGCAGCAGCAGCATCAGGAGAACACCACAGACTGGCAAGGTGACCAAGTGTGGAGATGACAGTAGCAGCAGCATTGAGATACCACAGAGTGGCAAGATGACATAGTTTGGGGAAGGCAGTAGCAGCAGCAGAAGCATCAGGATACCACAGAGTGGCAAGGTGACATAGTGTGTAGATGGCAGTAGCAGCAGCAAAATCAGGATACCACAGAGTGGCAAGGTGACCTAGTGTGGAGATGGCAGTGGACGATGAAGTTACTGACCCAACTTGGGAAGGTGGCAAACCGAGCGAGGATAGCAGTACAGAGGGGGTGGGATCCGCAGCCCTGCAACAGGCTGGAAGAGGCAGTGGGGTTGCAAATGGGAGAAGGCAGGCCACACCAAACAGGTCCGCAACTGTTCCCCAGAGCACCCCCTTGCAGCAATCTCTCTTGCCAAGGGGAAGGTGTTCCGCAGTCTGGCGCTTTTTTGAAGAAAGTGCGGACGATAAAAGAATTGTCATTTGCATACTGTGCCATACCAAAATGAGAAGAGGCGTGAACACTAGCAATCTCACCACCAGCATGATTCCCAACATGGCATCAAAGCACCCTAATAGGTGAGCCAAACGCCTGGGTCCACAACCAGTATCTGGGGGTCACACCACTGCCTCCTCTTCCCCTGTGTTACATTCTGGCCAATCCCCTGTACAAGACGCAGGCCCGGATGCCTCCCGCCATGCACCTGGACCTTCGCAAGCACCATCAGCTAGCACATCCACTTCTGTGTCCCAGCGCAGCGTACAGATGTCTATACCCCAGGCCTTTGAACGAAAGCGCAAATACCCAGCCACCCACCCACAGACCTTAGCACTAAATGCGCACCTTTCCAAATTGCTGGCCCTGGAATTGTTGCCATTTAGGATTGTGGACACTGAGGCTTTCCGAAGCCTGATGGCGGCGATTGCCCCGCGGTACTCTGTCCCCAGCCGCCAATATTTTTCACAGTGTGCACTCCCAATCTTACACCAGCATGTGTACCGTAACTTTACCTCTGCCCTGACCTAACGACTGACACATGAAAAAGTGTTTTTCTCCAGGGACGCTACATTTCCCTGGCGGCACACTGGGTAAATGTTGTTGAGGCCGAGTCGTACCCTGGGATGGCACAGGTGCTACTGACACCAAGGATTGCGGACCGTACTTCCATCAGGGTTTCCGCTGTCACCTACTTTAGTGGCTGTAACCCCCCCCTTCTCCTCCGCCTCCTACTCCACTTCCACCTCTGAATTATCATCTTGCAGCACGAGTTAGCCATGAGTCAGTAGCTGGAAGCATTGTAGCACTGCAGTGGGGAAGCGGCAGCAGTCCGTACTAAAACTGATCTGCTTAGGTGACAAACAGCACACCGCCGCAGAGCTGTGGCAGGGGATAAGGGACCAGACTCAGTTGTGGCTCTAACCACTCAAACTGCAACCAGGTATGGTTGTGTCTGATAATGGCCGTAACTTTGTGGCGGCTTTGGAGCTTGGCAAGCTCACACATGTACCATGCCTAGCCCATGTGTTCAACCTAGTGGTTCAGCAGTTTCTCAAAACCGACCCCAATTTTCCTGAGCTACTGGTGAAGGTGCGCTGCATGTGTGCCCATATTCACAAGTCATCTAGAGCTTCCGCTGGTCTGGCAAAGCTGCAGCAGCGCTTGCAATTTCCAGCTCACCGACTGTTGTGCGACGTAAGCACACGCTGGAACTTCGCGTTCCACATGTTGACCAGGCTTTGTGAGCAGCAGAGAGATTAGTGGAATACCAGCTGCAACATGGTTGTCCCCTTTCCAGTCAGCTTCCGCTCTTCACAAGTGAAGAGTGGGCATTGATGTCTGACCTCTGTGAGGTTTTATGCAACTTTGAGTTAGCAACATAGATGGTGAGTGGCGATAACGCTATTATCAGCATAACCATCCCACTTCTGTGTCGACTCAAACGCTCGCTGCTCACAATTAAGTAGGACGCTTTGCATGTGGAAGAGGTGGAAATGGGGGAAGAAAAAACACAGGGTGATAGCCAGACTACCCTCAGTTCGTCTTCTCAGTGCGAATTGGATGATGAGAATGAGCAGGACACAGTTGCCTCCGCTACAGAGGGTAGTACCCATGGAAAATGTAGTAATAGAGTAATGAGCGAGCACTCATACACTTGGCAACCAAATTGACATGTGCAGAAAATATTTATTATATCCCCATAAAATACAAGTAATAAAATTTATAAGAACAATGTAGCAATAATATACAACATTACAGTCACATATTGTGGTAGATATGATCAACACTATATTCATATAACTCAAAAGTGTCGATAAATTCAATAATATATATCACACCAAGAAACTTCAAGTATATGCTGTTATTTGGGAAAGAGGGGGTATTATCTTCTAGAGCTCTATCCCAATTTGGGAAACTGAATGTCACTGAAAATGTTGTAGGTGTATTCACTGGGAGCGCAATATGTTCATAAAGTGTCCACAGGAATCCTGATAATGTGAAAAGTCTCTTATAGCTGATCCTTTTAAGCTCGATATGAGCTTTGGATTGGAGAAAACTTTAAATCGATGTTTGGCTTACCGTCTAGCGTCTGCTGTCTCCCTATTGCTTCAATGGAGCTTTAAATATTTGCCGGCTTATTCAGTCGCTCCATACAGCAAGCTGGTTTAAATTTCGCAGGAGTTCCAAAGATCGCAGGAGTTGCCACTCTGTTCCGCAATTTCCTTTGGTGCAGCTTTCGACAATAAGAATAGTTAATCCTTTACTGTAGAGATTTTCTTCTGTATGGCCATACAATATTATCGGAGGCTTTTCAATGCAGGTACATCACTTGTTTCACCATACGCGTTACGGGTAGATTCACTCTCCCTTCCTCAGTGGTCCGCAGGAAATTGCGGAACAGAGTGGCAACTCCTGCGATCTTTGGAACTCCTGCGAAATTTAAACCAGCTTGCTGTATGGAGCGACTGAATAAGCCGGCAAATATTTAAAGCTCCATTGAAGCAATAGGGAGACAGCAGACGCTAGACGGTAAGCCAAACATCGATTTAAAGTTTTCTCCAATCCAAAACTCATATCGAGCTTAAAAGGATCAGCTATAAGAGACTTTTCACATTATCAGGATTCCTGTGGACACTTTATGAACATATTGCGCTCCCAGTGAATACACCTACAACATTTTCAGTGACATTCAGTTTCCCAAATTGGGATAGAGCTCTAGAAGATAATACCCCCTCTTTCCCAAATAACAGCATATACTTGAAGTTTCTTGGTGTGATATATATTATTGAATTTATCGACACTATTGAGTTATATGAATATAGTGTTGATCATATCTACCACAATATGTGACTGTAATGTTGTATATTATTGCTACATTGTTCTTATAAATTTTATTACTTGTATTTTATGGGGATATAATAAATATTTTCTGCACATGTCAATTTGGTTGCCAAGTGTATGAGTGCTCGCTCATTACTCTATTACTACATTTGCCTTTTAAGAGAGGGTGGGGTGATTCCCTCTATATGAGCTTGCAGCACCATACCTTAACTACTTGCTAGTGAGCCACCACAACCTACCACTATTTTTAGTACCCATGGAAGTTTATTCCATCTGTTCAGCGTGGATGGATAGAAGAGGAGGAAAAGGATGAGGAGATTGAGAGTTATCCTCCTGATGAGGAAAGCGAAGTCTTGTCTGTTGCGACACTGGCACACATGGCTGACTTTATGTTAGGCTGCCTTTCCCGTGACCCTCGCGTTGTACGCATTTTGGCCAACACCGATTACTGGTGGTTCACCCTTCTCGACCCCCGCTACAAAGAGAACTTCTCATCTCTCATTCCTGTGGTGGAGAGGACGAACCAAATGGTGCAATACCAGAAGGTCCTTGTGGAAAAATTGCTCCAAAAATTTCCAGCTGACAACGCTGGCTGCAGAGTACGTTGTTCCTTGGCCAACCGAGGAGGGGAGACGAGGGGAACACATAGCAGTTCCAACAGAGGCAGGGCAACACTCTCCAAGGCCTGGGACAGTTTTATTCAGCAATTTAGACAGCACTCCAAATTTTGCTTAGATGATTTTTGTTTGCTTAGCCGAACATGGTGGTCCCTTTTGATAACAACGTTTCGGGCAGAGAGAATGCCCTTCATCAGGCTAGTCATTACACATGGAAGTGTGTACAGAATATATTGAGTGCTGTGATCACTACGAGATTCCAATATTGGGACAGTTTTATGACACCCCGCCAACACCCTCAACCTTATGCGTGGCCTAGTGTCACAAGTTTTGGAAGATGGTGAAGGAGTAAATAGCAGACCGTGTCAGCGTCCTCAGTGATCCCTGTGTGCCTTACAACTATTGGGTGTCCAAGCTGTACACGTGGCACAAACTGGCGCTCTATGGCTTTGAGGTGCTGGCCTGCCCTGCCACCAGCGTTTTGTCAGAGCCAGTATTTAGTGCTGCTGGGGGCATAATAACTGATAAGCGCATCCTGCCTGTCAACTGAAAATGCTGACTGGTTGACTCTTATAAAAATGAACAAGGCCTGGATTGCCCCTGACTTTTCTACTCCACCAGAGGAAAGTGGCTGAACATAAAGGCACTCTAAATGTGGCTTTTATGGTGTATTGAATACACTGTATTCCCATGCACCCCTTCCACCACTAAAAAGGGTTTATAGTTCAATCTCCCTTTTCTCGTCCTCCTCCTCCATCATATCAACATGCTTATTAGGCTGCCCTCGCTCCTAATGTTTTAGAGGGTCAGTTCAGCACCAGGCCCTCACATACAGTGTTTAACAGGGTCACCGGCATGGCCCTCACCCATAATGTTTTTGAGTGTCACCAGTAGATGGTCAGCTCGGCAGCAGGTCCTTGCCAACAAAATATTTTAGATGGTCAGCTCGGCAGCAGGCCCTCGCCCACAAAACTTTTTGGATGGTCAGCTCGCCAGTAGGCCCTAGCCCACAAGATTTTTTAGATGGTCAGCTCGGCAGCAGGCCCTCGCCCGCAAAATTTGTTAGATGGTCAGCTCGGCAGCAGGCCCCCACCCTTAATGTTTTAGAGGATCACCAGCAGACCAATAATCATAATTTTTCAAGGGCGTGTATGATGCCCTCCTTTATGTGTAATAAAGGGTGTATTGGAGTGCCGGTTCCTTGTAATTTTTGGCAGCCCTTTCCCATAGTGCATAGGCTTTAGGAGTGTAGGAGTCCCACTACCTGAACAATTGTACCACATTGTGAATTAGGCCCTCCTTTATGTTTTATAAAGGTTGTATCGTAGTGCCTCTTCCTTGTAATTTTTGGCAGCACTTGCACTTTAAATAAAAATAAATATACAGGAAAGAATGTTTCCTAACTATTTTTCCTCTAAAATCGATTTTATCTTCTGTTTGGTGCGTATTATTGTCAGTCTGTAAAAGTGGCGTACTACTCGGACAACATTGTTTCCAGCAGCTACCTCCGAGTCCAAGATGCATCCAGACATCCTCCCCATGCTGTTCCCGACCCATTTCAGGGGTGTTTCCATCAATTTCTGACCTTTTCCTATGAACCAGACACCCTCCCCTCTTCAGAGCAGGGGGTGCCTGGTTTAATGCTCGGGTTCTCCCATTCAGTGTCGGACTGGGGTACCTAGGGCCCACAAGTAAAATTTATTTTGGGGCCCACCGTACGGATACATTCAAATATAATAAATAATCCAACACGTTTTTTATATGAACATAGGCTGGTTAAGGTGCTGTACATTGAATATATGTATGTAGTGCAGTAAATCTAATGTGTTATGTGCCACTTGTGCAGGGGTTTGGAGACTAGGGGCCCACCTTGCTCAGGGGCCCACCGGGGGATTCCCCTGTATCTATGTGGGCCAGTCCGAGCCTGCTCCCATTGACTACCATTGACTACCGAGCACCCAAGCACTTTGGTGCCCGACCATCACAAAAGTGCACCAGTGACGTGCGTATATTTTTTCTTTCTGTACTGAAATAGGCCACTGTGAGATATATGGATAAATATTTTATGTCCTCCATGTTACCACAACAGCCATCAGCTGTCAGATAACAGAGGTAGTGAACTCCACAGGAGGGCCATGCTTCAAAGCCAGCAGATGGCAGAGGACCTCTAGCAGTGCACCAGTGTTTACAACTTTTCACACTTCCATTCAGCCAGCCAGGAACCCAGCTAATGGAACAGGAAATACCTCTCTGCAGGGAGATATACATATCTGCCCACAGAAACTAAATAACGGTACCATGCTTGGACTCTACTTGTAGCCGGAACCCAGGAGGGTATTTTTGTCGCAGAACAATCTCCCTGTGATCTTCTGGTCTGGAGCTATGAACCCTAAAGGGTTTTGTGGGTCGTTGAGCTGCCAGAATCAGCAGGGAGGGGGAGGGGCATTGCCAGAGGCGGAAAGAGGAGGGGCCGGCTACAGTTTAAAAGACTTATGCCAGTAAGCGGGCATGTCTTTCTCTGAAGGAGGATCACACCATGCCATGTGTTTAGAGGGACCTGCAACCAGCTGACATCACTGCCCTCCATGTGACTACAGCAAAGGATTCATCACAACCCAAAATGACTCATCCATCTGGTAAACTGACTTTTGTTCTGCTTAACCCTGTTTGTATCATGCCATCTGTATTTGTAACCTCAGACCACTGTATATATTCTTTGTGTGTATATTGTGTTACGTCTAGTGCGCCCTTAAGGCGATTAAATATATAATTTAATCTTGCGCTTTCTTGTTGTCACGAGGGTGTCAAGAGCCACGCCTGACTCCGTTATACCCGGGGTCAGGAAGTCGCAGCGGGTGGCTGCGCGCTCTATGTCTAAAGACAGTGCTGTTTATTAATGGTAGCTTTCTGGGTTTGCCTTGCAATCCTTTTTGGCTCACTCAGGGATCCGTAGCTTCTCCTCCTCAGCTGCTTCTTGTCCAGCAATCCCAACCTCCTTATATTCCCATCTCTCACTTCTCTGGTTGCCAGATATAGAGCTTCCTGCCTGGACTTCTATACTGACCCACTGGAGCTGTGTAGCTGTGTTCCCTGGTTGTTGTTCCAGAACGTTACCCTCCGGATCCCTGTTGGGCCTTGGTGGTCTGCTGTTGTCGCCCACCTGGGATTATATGTTTGTCTGTATTGTCTGTCCTCTCCTTGGTGTTTTCCTCTTAGTGTCAGTGGTGCGGACTAGTGATCCCACCTCCCCGTTCACTACATAGGGCTCATCTTAGGGAAAGCCAGGGTTTAGGCACGTGATCGGCGTACGGGTGAGGAACCCGTCTAGGGACGTCAGGGCAGTCAGGTGCCAGCCGCAAGGTGAGTCAGAGGTCACCATCTTTCCCTCTCCCTTGGACAGGGCCTTCCCATTTCCCTCCCTTTGCGTGACGCCGGTCATTACACTTGTATCTCGATCATGAATCTCTACGTTCATGTTTCAGCCTAGTTATACGCTACCGCGGGTTGGTTTCTTACCCTATATAATACCGTTAGCGGACCGTGCATATATCAAACAAGAAACTGATGTCAGTCTTACCGGGCTGAGAATGCGCTGTTTCACTGAGGCAGTGAAAAGGCTCTCTAAGCTTGTTGCCTCTCTGTGCCCGTGTGGACAGTAGGAATCTGTAAAAACGGTACCAAGACTGACCTTACCCACTCCTCCAGGAGGGTGTAACGTCACGCCTTGTTAGCCAGTGACTATACTGTATCTCGTGAGCTCAACATAGTTGACGTCTGACGTCAAGCGGGCACGAGAGGTGGTATCCCTCACAGCCACTAAACGCTTTTGCCACAAATAAGTGCACCAGTGAAGTGCGTATATATATTTTTCTGTACGCTTTCAACACATATAACTGCAGAAGTGAACTGTGTATATATTTTTCTTGTTTGAAATGATATAAGCCACTAAAGGCCTTTCAACATAGCACTTGCACCCCAAGAACAAATTGCTGGAATGACAGAGCTGCCTAATGGCTATTTTGATCCCAAAATAATCTTTCCCTGCACTTGTAAATTGCTTTTATACCACTGTCCCTAGCGCCCTCTGATGTCTCTCCCTGCACTAAGATGCTGTGAGATGATTCCTCCCTATCCTTTCCCTGCACTTATAAATCGTTTTTTCCATTTTTATTTTCACAATGAGGTTTTCCAATTGCTGGCCCTAGCACCTTCTCATGTCTGTCCCTGCTCTCAGAACGCTTGAAAGTGGCAGAATCTAAAATGGCTGCCTTATTTATAGGGCTTTGACATCACAGGGCTGGCTGCTGATTGACTGCATGCATGGCATTATGTGTCAGCACGCCTTTCCAGAGTTCCTTGCCCCTTGTTCTCACACGTGTAGCCACCATTGTAGCTGCCATTTTAGGAAAAATTGTGATTCGTTACAACGAAGCACAAGGAAATTCGCATTCATTGCGAATCAAATTTTTCCTGAAATTAGGATCGAATTCCACTTCGTCTGATTCGATTCGCTCATCTCTAACTGTGAATATTGTTGTTTTTAACATTTTGCAAAGTGTCAGATACAACAGAGAAACTTTGTAATTATGACAAAATCCACTTATCTTAAAATGATGCTGTGATCCTGCGATCCAGAATTACTTTGGATAGCTTTCTCGCTACCTGAGATAATTTTAAACCTTAAGGATATGATATGATATGGAGAAGAAATGTATGTCTAACCCATATTGTTTGGACAGTGATAATAAAGGTTAAAAAGATGTAAATGGAGCATGCTGTGGGAGAACAGAGATGAACAGGAATCTTCAATCTCAAAGGAAATACATTTGTCAAATGTCACTTTAGCATCCCCTTCTCCCCCAAGGCAAGATAATAGATGGTCATTTAGAATCCTTTAAATCAAACTGGAATCTTTCAACTAGCCCTCATTTAGTGTAAGCGGAATAGCTTGAAGGTAGTTTAGCTATACATGTGAAGAGGTTCAAAAAGATCAAGTAGTCTATTGTCAGGCATTTACTAGATACTTGATACTCAAAAAGTTGATCTTTGGGTTAGATTTCAACCTCTCTTTTATATTTAATAAAAGGGATGGTTACAATGTTCTCCTGCTTTAAAGCACACTATACCGTATATTGTTTAGAACACCTAAACAATACGTTTTTCAGAACTTTCTTATAGTTTAATAACACATATAACATAGATTTGTAGTATGATTAGAGGGATCATTTACAATCTAATATGATGTATTGCTACATTTATTATATGACAGCAACAGCTCATGAAATACGCAATCTTGAAGAAACTCTACCCAGAATTTCAAGAGGAATTAATATCACATGTGATATGTAAAATAGAAGTAAAATATGCATATTCTGAGCACTTTCAGTCCTAAGGGTATATTCCCACAGGATGGATACACTGCAGATTTTTCATTACAAAATTGCTTGGAAAAGCTAAATTGTTAACAGGAGCAATACATAATGTTGATTTAAAATGGTTTTGGGTGGAATCAAGGAGTATAAAACAGGAGTGTAGCATGATGCAGTGATAGATCCACCATATCATTGATGCGACTGGCACCTTATTGACCCCACAGAGCTATGATGGGGTCCATCAGATTCCAGCTTAGTTTCATTTGATGAATGCAATGTTGTTATTCACATAAACATTTAATGGAATTTGTGGTGGACTAAATGATGCAGATGTAAACATTATCTTTGTATTGCATATGCGGAAGAGAAAAGAGGTCTAACCCCAGAATAAAGGTTTAACCACTGGTAGTGTGGAAGATGAAGACACATAGTAGTTGAGAGGTATGCACAGTTCTCAGAGATTTAAAAAAACACAGCCCCAAGGATTTTAATGAAGTGCAAGAGGCATTGGCAGAGGAAATTCCTTAACAAGATGAGTATCAGGCTGCTGAAGATGAAGATGTTCACTACCAGATGCCTGATTGTGAACATCAGTGAGATGAACTAATGTCATGTAAGGTAAAAAATAAAAGCTACTGCAGATGTGTATTGTATTGAATGGTTAACAGCAGAGTTCCCTTTAAGCCTTTACAGTTGGTGAGCGGAGCAGTTAGGTAGTGGGCAATACATGGTGAAAAGGGGGCAATCTGTTAATATGGGTGCATTCCCATGTAGAAACCATGAGGTAAACCTGAAATACTGTGTGACCTTCATTTAAAGGGGTTATCCCCTCTGATTTTTCTGGGATATGCCATAAAGGTTCTATAGACGCAGGTTATCTTGAGAACAGAGCTGCATTTGCCTACTGCAGTGTATGGATAGTTGGTTCCATATGCGTGGTTCTCCCCATTTACATCTATGGGAGAAAGGGACCCCTGGTGGGACCTGCATCTAACAGACTTTGGTGGATATTCCGTAAAAGTCTTACCTGCAGTCCTATGTAATGCCACAGAAAACAGTGATAACTCTCTGAGTACAGATAATGTGGTAGATGTTATCTGCAGTCCTGTGTAACATCACAGACCAACACAGCGATAACTCTCAGAGTACAAATAATGTAGTTGATGTCACCTACAGTCCTATGTAACACCACAGATAACACAGTGATAACTTCCCTAGTGCAGATAGTATTAGTACATACTGGGTAATCAGGAGAGGGGTGTTCTATGTGGGGCTCAAGGCTATCGCCTCTTCTTCCTTCTTGCCATGCTGCTACTGTGACTTCCTGTGGTAGTGAACAGGCCTACAAAGGCCCTGAGTGGGGGCACTATAGCTGTGAGGCCGTGCAGCTTACAGGGAACACTTTTTAACAGACATATTTTTGAAAATGTTGATGCAGAAGTCATGGTCAGGCAGAGTAAGGGTATTTTCATATGTAATACATTGGTGAATATAGCCCTAGACACCAAGTCCACTGTAGATTTTCCACAGCAGATCTGACTGAAAGCCGCTGCCAAAATAGGCAGTTTTTTTCAGCTGGTATTAGACGCTCATTGGCAAACCCTCTTCTCAAGTCAGACTTTTTTACTGAAAGGACTCCTTCACACTTTTTGTGTCATTTTTAAGGCTCTTTTTACTCTGTGTGTCGGTCCTAAATTTATGAACTAGTGCATCTTAATAATATATTTGGCGTGATTGCAATGTGGATTACACATATATGTGTAAAAGTACACCAGGGGGGAGCCTGGTATAGGTTGTGACTTTTTTTGCTACATTTTAAATTGTTGTAAATAATAAAGGTAGAAAACACATTCACATATCATGAACATAGAACACCATGAAAAGTGGCGTCAAATGGCGTAAAGAGGCAATTGTTTAGCGCTTAAGTTTACCGCTAAAAATGGCATGTGACATACACCAAAAAAGAGCCATAAATCTATTAGCAATAAATTTCATGCACTCGTCATAATATTTCTACAAGCCTTTTTGTGTGTTTTTTTCTATTCATGACATTTTTTTTGCTCTATGTCTGGTATTTTTGAGTCCTATAGCAAAGTTTATGGGAATAACTGCAGAAAAAAAAAATTATATCTACAGAATGCAATGTTTTGAAAAAAAAACATTAAGGACCCCCAAAAAACTAACCAAAAGGGCAGAAAAAGCCATAATTAACTAAGCATTGTTTGGAGTCAGGGGTGGTTAGAATGCATGGGAGGGGGCCCTCCACAGGAGGCACAGACAGCTGATTCTAATGGTGAAGTATGAAAAAAAATATAAACATATTGACCCATATTATCAAGATTTTTTTTTATTTTGCGCGTATATATTTATATCTGTATGGGTGTTTTGGGGGGGGCAGGTACATACTTTGCACAGAGGCCCTCTGCTGTCTGTGTCCATCCCTGTTTGGAGTGCATTTTAAATTATTCAGCTGACTTTCAGCAAACATCTGGCTGAAATATTTAAGAAAATAATAGATACAGACAGACTAAAGTCACTGCACGTTTACCAATTCAAAAATTTTTAATTTGTGGTGCACTTAATATTGTTAGCAAATGTGATTACCTGATATCTTCTTATATTTAGGGTTGCCTGGCAAACAAAATCCTACAAACACCTGAATCATGATTAGTAGCGAGCAGACCATATAGGTACCTGTATGCAAGAATTAAGCACTACTTTCTCACATTTAGATGGCATGTTGCTTCACATAATGCATCCATCTCTGGTTCAGTACATGAAAAGTACATTTTAAGATTTCTTTTTTAGGACTGTCAGCTAACACATGTATTTTAAAGCTATTTGGAGTAAAAAAAAAGTGCCCATATCTCTTTTCACAAAACAAGGCCCCTCTAAAAGGATTCTTCTCCAATCTTTCATCTCTATATCTGATTTCCATAAAGGATTTAGTTTTATTGTAGTAAAATGTAGTAGCGTGCATTCTTCATGCTAGAAGGTGCTATGATTTTTTCTGATTTCATAACAAAACTAAACTGTTTTTGAAAACAAGCTTTTTAAGTTAGAAACTATAACATCCCTTTAAAAGGGTATCTTGTGTAGAATGTGCTTATGAAATATGCTGTATAACTATGGTCTCTATCTTAATGATAATGCATTCAGAAAGATTTCAGACCCTTTCAATTTTTCACATTTTGTTAAGTTGCAGCCTTGTTCTAAAATAAAATAAAATTTCATTTTTCCAAATCAGTCTGAACTCAGTACCCCAAAAATACAAAGTGAAAACTAAAATCTTGCATCATATAAGTATTAATTCCCTTTACTTAATACTTAGTTGAAGCATCTTGGGTATAATGCCAAAAGGTTTGCACAAATGGATTTGGGGATTTCCTGCCTTTCTTCTATGCACATTCTCTCAAGCTGTGTCAGGTTAGATGGGGAGCTATTTTCAGGCCTCTCCAGAGATGTTCAATTGGGTTCAAGTCAGGGCTATGGCTAGGTCACTCAAAGTTGTCCATAAGCCATTCCTGTGTTGTCTTGACTGTGTGCTAAGATTCATTGTCTTATAAGAAAGTAAACTTCAGCTCAATCTTAGGTCCAGAGCACATTGGAACTGTTTTTTTTATTAAGAATCTCTCAGTATTTTTCTCCATTAAGCTCTCCATCAACCCAGACAAGTCTCCTTGTCTCAGCAACTGAAAAACACCCTTTATAGAATTATGCTGCCACCACCAAGTTTCATTGTAGGCATGGTATTGGCTAGGTCATGAGCAGCACCTGATTTCCTCCAGACTTGACTCTTAGAATCGAGGCTAACAAGTTCAGTCTTGGTTTCATCAGACCAGAGATCTTGTTTCCCTCAATCTCAGAGTCATTTAGGTGTTTTTTAAAAAAAAAAAAGTGGGTGGCTTTTGATGTGTCTTTTAATGATGAGAGGCTTTTTTTTCTGGCCACCCTACCATAAAGACCAAATTGGTGGAGTGCTGCAGTGATTGTCCACCTTCTGAAAGTTTCTCCCATCTGCACACAGGATCTCAGCCAAAGTGGCCATTGGGTTCTTGGTCACCTCTCTTACCAAGGCCCTTCTTCCCCGATTCTAAGTTTGGTGGGGCTGCCAGCTCTAGAAAGAGTCTTGGTTGTTCAAAACTTCTATTTAAAAATTATAGAGGCCACTGTGCTCTTGGGAATTTTCAATGTAGCAAAAACTGAAACCTTTTTCATATCTGTATGCAAATATGTAAGAGGGGCACACCTACATCTGATTCACACCAAACGCTAATCAATGTTTAGTATTAATATTTAAAAATTTATTAAATACAGTTTAATATAATATGCTGAATATGGTACCTTATCGCTCTAAAATCATAAAATACATGCTTAAAATATAGCCATGCCAAGGGTTAATGTGTACTTCAATCTGAGATTTCAGTAGTGGATATAATGTCTATTTCAATACTACCGAGTCTCAGTTTATAAAATGATAGTGAATGCAGTCTCTGTGTTAATCCGCAGTTTATCAGCGATATTTTCAATATAGGAATTCGCTGAGATAGAAATATTGTCCTTTGCAATTCCTTGCATATGGTCTTTCACAGTTATAGCTCAAAAAGGTGTTTGGCTAGTGCACTGTGATAATATAATGATAAATTACTCACTGTTTGGAAGCAGTAAAGTGTTCGGATTTTTGCGCTTAACGTGGCGTCCCACGAATTATCAGCACAGGTGAGCTATGAGCTTGCAAACAAAGAAACAGTCCGTTTGGGTGCCGGGGTAGGTGTGTGGTTACACCCGATTGAAGTTTGTAGTGGCTTGATATCTTTTTTCCCAGGACAATACCGGACTTTCGTTTCTTTACAAAATATATTCGGATATTGTTGCAAGTTGAGTAAAGATGCGCAGATAGTGAACTGCGGTTTTTCTTCCTTTTGTAGAGACTTGTGTACACCAGACGCGTTTCGGAGTTAACACGACTCCTTCCTCAGCAAATTCCTATATTGAAAATATCGCTGATAAACTGCGGATTAACACAGAGACTGCATTCACTATCATTTTATAAACTGAGACTCTGTAGTATTGAAATAGACATTATATCCACTACTGAAATCTCAGATTGAAGTACACATTAACCCTTGGCATGGCTATATTTTAAGCATGTATTTTATGATTTTAGAGCGATAAGGTACCATATTCAGCATATTATATTAAACTGTATTTAATAAATTTTTAAATATTAATACTAAACATTGATTAGCGTTTGGTGTGAATCAGATGTAGGTGTGCCCCTCTTACATATTTGCATACTTGACTTTTCCCTAAAGGTTTGGGGTAACCTTTTTAGGGGGAGCACCCTTTTCCTTGCAACTTGGAGGGTGAGCCATCCCGATATTTTCTACACATTTTTCATATCTGTGCCTCTGAGCTATACAGGCAATTCTTTCCTCCTCATGGCTTGGTTTTTGCTCTGACATGCATTGCAAGCTGCGAGACCTTATATAGACAGGGTTGTGTCTTTCCAAATAATGTCCAATCAACTGAATTTACCGCAGGTGGACTCAAATTAAGGTGAAGAAACTTGTCAAAGATGATTAATTTTAGAAGAAGGCTGCAACAAAATATGAAAAAAGTGAAAGGTTCTGAACACTTTCCAAATAGACTATATATTTATATAGCTTTTATAACATCCCGTTCTAAATTTTTAGGCATTAAATATGGAATTGGTCCCCTCTTGCCAACTAAAACATCTTCCACTGTTCAGGGAAGGCTTTCTACAGGATTTTGGAGTGTGTCTGTGGGAACTTTTGCCCATTCATCCAGAAGAACATTTGTGAGGTTAGACAATGATGTTAGATGAGAGGGCCTGATTCACAATTCCATTCTAGTTCGCTTAAAGTGTTTGATGGGTTTGAGACAAGGGCTCTGTGTGGAACAATCAAGTTCTTTCAGACCAAGCTCCCATGCCTTTTTGGACCTTGCTTGGTGCATTAGGCCACAGTCATATTGGAACAGAAAAGGGCCTTCTCTAAAATGTTCCCGCAAGCTGTAAAGCACACAATTGTCCAAAATGGCTTTGTATGTTGAAGCATTATGTTTTTTCTTCATTGGAAATAAGTAGCCTAAGCCAACCCCTGTAAAATAATCCCATATAATTCTTCCTCCTTCATCAGACTTTACAGATGGCACAGTGCATTCAGATAGGTCATGTTCTCCTGGAATTCACCAAACCAAGATCATGTTTCACCAAACCAAGATCATGTTTCCACTTCTCCATGGTCCAGTGGCAGCATGTTCATCACTACTCCATCCGACACATGGCATTGTGCTTGGTGATGTAAGGCTTGCATGTAGTTGCTTGGACATGGCAACCCATTTTTGGGTTTTAATGACAAAAGAGCTTTGGAATCAGCAAAGTTTATTGAGTCAGCACAGTGTTGACGACTTGTGACTCAGCACTCGGAGACCCCTCTTTGGCTGAGGTAATGCTTACACTTTGCAATAATACCACTCACAGATGATCCAGGAATATCTGGGATGAAATTAATTTCATAATCTGACTTGTTGGTGTGGTGACATGACATCCTATCATAGTTCCTTGCTTGAAGTCAGGGAGCTTTTTAGAATGACAATCTTTGTAAATGTTTGTAAAGGCAGACTGCATGACTAGGAGTTGGATTTTATACAACTGTGGCAATTGGACTAAATGAAACACCTGAATTTAATGATTAAGAGGTATGTCCCAAAACTTTTTTACATGCAGTATATCATCACAGAAATACCACAAGTAGGGACAACACAAAAAAAGGATTTAATTAGTAATGATGCTTTGACGAACCCAGTTTGTTCATCTACACAACTGAAAATCCTGCTGATCTTTAGAGCTGTACATAGCTTAAAATGTATTTCCTCCAATGAGGCTCGTTCAAGATGACACATTGTAACGTGAGACTTCAGTAGCCTCGTGCATGTGCCATGACTTTAAGTAGCAGTGTATGCATTAATGCAATACATTGCAAATCTGAACAAACCCATGTTCGGATTCGTAATATCACTCATTAATGCATGCGCTGCCACTTACAGTAACGATGTATGCACTAGACTACTGTAGTCTCCAGGTTCCATCTTGAGAGAGCCTCATTGGAGGCAATACATTTAAAACATTTACGGAGCTAAGAAACGGGAGTTATGTAGATAAACAAACCAGGTTAGTCAGAGCAGCGCAAACCAGTTCTTTCATCAGTTGCTCCAAACATCCAGTATCATCAATATACAGAGCTGCAAGTGACGTTTCAGGCAGCCCTACCCCTTAAACTTATTGTTGCAGCCAAGTCAGTAGCTCATGGTGGCCACTGATGCATATCACAGATGGACAAGTGTTAAAACATAACTTTTAATACATATTATTAGAACATAGAGAAATAATGTACATACTGTATTACTAATTGAGAAAATACTGTAGGTTGTCTTATACACAGTTGATAAATGACAGCTTGATGGTTCCTATAAAAAAAAAAAAAAAAAAAATGCCAAGTGTTCGAGAGAAGGGATAGGTCTCGATTAAATATTCCTAAACTGCATCTTTGTTAACCCCTCGAAGTGCAAGACAAAATAGAGCCAAACACCCAAGGGGACCATTTTGGTAAAAAGTATTTTGTATTCCCAGTCCCAAAAGACTCGATAGAATTTTAAGATCAGAGCACACATTCTATCCACACATTCAAAATTGATGAGGAGGGCCACAAAGTTTATTTTAAGTTGTGGAACATTTGTCGCCTTCATATTATTCTTATATAAATATGAATAGTATGGTTATTATGTTATAATATTTGTGATTTTCTTTCCTTTATGATGTCTTAATAGCTGATAGATGTTTTCATTGTTCAAACACAGAACAACATTAAAGGGTACAACATTAAAGGGTTGTTCAGTCGTTAGCTGTTAGAAGAGGATAAGCTGTTAGAAGAGGAGGCGCCACTCCATGTGAGCGCCGCTTCCTGGTCATTACACTACATCTCGTTTCCTGTGGAGTGGTGGCATAGTGTAATTACAAGCTACATTTATTTGAAATGAGCGAGTACTTGTATGACACTGCACCTCAGAAACGATGTGTAGTGTAATGAAGAGGGAGCGGTGCTCGC
Organism: Bufo bufo; assembly: GCF_905171765.1. Classification (NCBI taxonomy): domain Eukaryota; kingdom Metazoa; phylum Chordata; class Amphibia; order Anura; family Bufonidae; genus Bufo; species Bufo bufo. The sequence goes on along the minus strand of NC_053392.1, from coordinate 268,194,485 downwards.
TTGGAGCGCCACATCCTCTTCAAACAGCTGATTGACACGGGTGCCGGGTGTTGGACCCCCATTATCAGATGTTGATGACCTATCCTGACAATAGGTAATCAATATTAATGGCTGGAAAACCCCATTAAACACATTTTTTGTTCCTATTAAGTATGCACATGATACAATAGTGCTTAACCACCTCCGGACCGCCTAACGCAGGATCGCGTTCCGGAGGTGGCAGTGCTGCGCAGAGTCACGCATATACGCGTCATCTCGCGAGACGCGAGATTTCGCTCAAAGCCGGCCCGCGCATGCGCATCGCGGGCCGGCAAAATTAAAAGAAGTATTTCGTCACCAGCCTGCCAGCAAAGATCATTGGCTGGCAGGCTGGCGATTTTCAAAAAATCCAATCAAAAGTCATATAACAGATCATATTAGTAAATATGATCTGTTATATGGCTTCTCTGCTCCTCTGCTGGTCCTTTTCGTCGGTTGGATCCAGCACAGGAGCAGACTGAACTGTGAGTACACCAAACACTACACCTTAGCCCCAGATCACCCACCTGCACCCCAATTAACCCTTTGATCACCCCTTTGATCGCCCCTGTCAATCACTAGTGAAAGGAAAAAAAGTGATCAGTGTAAACTGTCACTTTTTTTTTTCACTGGTATTGGCTGTTAGGTTTTAGGGATAGTTTAGGCCCCTTGGTTAGGTAGTTAGCGTCAGTTAGCGCCCACCCCACCGCACCGCAGTCACTTTTATTCGCTGTTTAGCGTATCGCTAATCAGCATTTGTACTTTTATAGTATCTGTAAGTGATCAAAACTGATCACGGTCAGATCTATAATAGTATTAGTGTCACCTTAGCTCGCCCTCCACCCAAAACGCAGTGTTTGCCCGATCAGGCCTGATCGGTCGCCCACACGTGCGTTCACCCACGCCCACCCCACCGCAGTGACAAAAAATATATATTTTTTGATCACTGCACATTCATTTTACACGCACTGCGGCGATAAAAAAAATCAGTTTTGATATTTTTTTATCAACCGCAGCAGCCTCCGGTACTTCGCTAGCCTCCCCTTTGTAAGACAGGCTTGCTTTTTTTCTTGGGTAGTCTCAGGGAATACCCCTAAATTTAGTAGTCCAAAATGTCAAACAGGGGGTATTCTTCTGAAGAGGCCTACAGGATTCTGACCCAGTCGGATGAGGAGTGGGAACCCTCATCTGACGAATCTAGCGGGTCAGAATATGAACCTGTAGAAAGCAGTGGCTCTCTGACCCAAAGTTCAGACGAGGAGGTTGAGGTCCCTGGCAGCACCAGGCGTACCCGGCCCCGTGTCACTAGACCACAGGTTACGCAGGATCCGCTTCAAGAGCAGCAGAGTGGGGCTGTCGCTGCCGGATCACGTGGTGAGGCATACACCAGCAGCGCAGCCCTTCCTGGACCTAGTACCAGCACTGCCGTACAACCTGGTGAAGTAGCGAGCACCAGAAGGGCAGTTGAAGCTGGTACGGTGGCACGTGCAATAGTTACCCCGTCACAGCCACCGCACAGACAGGCCCGTAGAGCCCCTAGAGTCCCTGAGGTGCTGGCAAATCCTGATTGGCAGTCACCAACTTCAGCCGCACCAGTAGTTCCCCCTTTCACCGCCCAGTCTGGAGTTCGGGTTGAGACGGCTCAAATCGGTTCGGCCCTGGGATTTTTTGAGCTGTTCTTGACTGCGGAGCTCTTGGACTTAGTCGTGGCAGAGACCAACCAGTATGCCACACAATTTATAACCGCAAACCCGGGAAGCTATTATGCCCAGCCTTTCCGGTGGAAACCAGTCCAAGTTTCCGAACTTAAAATTTTTCTGGGCCTTCTTCTCAACATGGGCCTGACAAAAAAGCATGAATTGCGGTCATATTGGTCAACGCACCCAATTCATCACATGCCCATGTTCTCTGCTGCTATGTCCAGGACACGATTTGAGACCATCCTCCGTTTTCTGCATTTTAGCGACAACACCACCACCCGTCCCAGAGGCTCCACAAAATTCGGCCCCTCATAGACCATTTCAACCTGAAATTTGCAGATTTGTATACCCCTGAGCAAAACATCTGCGTAGACGAGTCCCTAATACATTTTACCGGGCGCCTTGGCTTCAAACAATACATCCCAAGCAAGCGTGCCCGGTATGGGGTCAAATTGTATAAGCTCTGTGAAAGGGCCACAGGCTATACCCACAAATTTCGGATCTATGAGGGAAAAGATCAGACCCTGGAGCCGGTCGGTTGCCCTGACTACCTGGGGAGCAGTGGGAAGACAGTCTGGGACTTGGTGTCACCCTTATTCGGCAAGGGGTACCATCTTTATGTGGACAATTTCTACACAAGTGTGGCCCTCTTTAGGCATTTGTTTCTAGAACGGATTTGCGCCTGTGGCACCGCGCGAACTAGTCGCGTGGGCTTCCCCCAACGGCTTGTAACCACCCGTCTTGCAAGGGGGCAGAGGGCTGCTTTGTGTAACGAAGAACTGCTCGCGGTGAAATGGAGAGACAAGCGTGACGTTTACATGCTCTCCTCCATTCACGCAGACACGACAATCCAAATTGAGCGAGCAACCCGTGTCATTGAAAAGCCCCTCTGTGTCCACGACTATAATGCGCTCATGGGAGGGGTGGACTTCAATGACCAGATGTTGTCTCCGTATTTAGTTTCCCGCAGAACCAGACGCTGGTATAAGAAGGTGTCTGTATATTTGATTCAATTGGCGCTGTACAATAGTTTTGTTCTCTACAGTAAGGCTGGGAGAACAGGATCCTTCCTCAAATTCCAGGAAGAGATCATCGAGAACCTCCTTTACCCAGGAGGTTCCGTGGCCCCATCCACCAGTGTAGTTAGCCGTCTACACAAGCGACATTTCCCCAGTGTCGTTCCTGGTACCTCAACCCAACCGTCACCCCGAAAAAGATGTCGTGTCTGTAGCAGGAGTGGAATAAGGCGTGACACCCGCTATTTCTGTCCTGACTGTGCTGACCACCCTGCCCTATGCTATGGAGAGTGTTTCCGGAAGTACCACACACAGGTACACCTAGCATAGGGATCACATCTCACCAGGACAGGCACACAGGGCTATTAGGGCCCATTCACTCACAGCTGCTGCAAACCTCTCCTTTCACCTGGGATAAAGTGCATAACGTACTACGCCACATCTTTGGGCGATTTGCGCTTTGCACATTGTCCCATGGGGAAGGAGAGGTTTGTTCTATAAAGGTAAAAAAAACTAAACAAAAAAAAAAATACCGGTAAGTAAAAAAGTTAAACGTTCAGTTAAACGTTCAGTTAAAAAAGTTTAAAAAAAGTTTCTATGTTCTGTTCAACAGTTAATAAATTTATTGCGTTGCGGCCTGGTTTTTTCTTTTTTGTTTTGTTTTTTTTACCTTTCAGGTGGACCAACCGATCGACTAGCTGCAGCACTGATGTGCATTCGGACAGAAGCATTGCGCTGCTGTCAGATTACACGCAAGTCGGTGTATGCGGCGCTGCAAGACGAGATTTCTCCTCTGCAGTAAAAGATACGTTTGCCGAGGCATATGAGCTGAGGAGGTGGCGGTGTTCATATACTTTGGCAAACACTTTGTATATATAAAAAAAAAAAATCCCGGCAATGATTTATTCATCCACATCGATTGATGTGAATGGAGAAATCTGGTTTGCCAGGGCATACGAGCTAAGTGAGCATGGATGTTGGGCGGAGCTCCTATGTCCTGGCAGACGCCTTTCCCCTCCTTTTTCTTTTTTTGGCAGAGATTTTTTCATCCACATTGATCGATGCGAATGAAGAAATCTGTGCCGTTCATTTTTTTCTTTCAGCCCAGCGGCTGAACGGAAAAAAAAAATCTCATTACCTGTATGCTCAATATAAGGAGAATAGCAGAAACTCCTAATGCTGGCTATACATGTAATGATTGCGGAGACCCTCAAATGCCAGGGCAGTACAAACACCCCACAAATAACACCATTTTGGAAAGAAGACACCCCAAGGTATTCGCTGAGGGGCATATTGAGTCCATGAAAGATTTAAATTTTTGTCCCAAGTTAGCGGAAAGGGAGACTTTGTGAGAAAAAAATTTAAAAAATCAATTTCCGCTAACTTGTGCCAATTTTTTTTTTTTTCTATGAACTCGCCATGTCCCTCATTGAATACCTTGGGGTGTCTTCTTTCCAAAATGGGGTCACATGTGGGGTATTTATACTGCCCTGGCATTTTAGGGGCCCCAAAGCGTGAGAAGAAGTCTGGTATCCAAATGTCTAAAAATGCCCTCCTAAAAGGAATTTGGGCCCCTTTGCCCACCTAGGCTGCAAAAAAGTGTCACACATGTGGTATCTCCGTATTCAGTAGAAGTTGGTGAATGTGTTTTGGGGTGTCATTTTACATATACCCATGCTGGGTGAGATAAATATCTTGGTCAAATGCCAACTTTGTATAAAAAAAATGGGAAAAGTTGTCTTTTGCCAAGATATTTCTCTCACCCAGCATGGGTATATGTAAAATGACACCACAAAACACATTCCCCAACTTCTCCCGAGTACGGCGATACCAGATGTGTGACACTTTTTTGCAGCCTAGGTGGGCAAAGGGGCCCACATTTCAAAGAGCACCTTTCGGATTTCACAGATCATTTACCTACTTGCCACACATTAGGGCCCCTTGAAAATGCCAGGACAGTATAACTACCCCACAAGTGACCCTATTTTGGAAAGAAGACACCCCAAGGTATTCCGTGAGGGGCATGGCGAGTTCCTAGAATTTTTTATTTTTTGTCACAAGTTAGTGGAAAATGATGATTTTTTTTCAGCGAATACCTTGGGGTGTCTTCTTTCCAAAATGGGGTCACTTGTGGGGTAGTTATACTGCCCTGGCATTCTAGGGGCCAAAATGTGTGGTAAGGAGTTTGAAATCAAATTCTGTAAAAAATGACGAGTGAAATCCGAAAGGTGCTCTTTGGAATATGGGCCCCTTTGCCCACCTAGGCTGCAAAAAAGTGTCACACATCTGGTATCTCCGTATTCAGTAGAAGTTGGGGAATGTGTTTTGGGGTGTCTTTTTACATATACCCATGCTGGGTGAGAGAAATATCTTGGCAAAAGACAACTTATCCCATTTTTTTATACAAAGTTGGCATTTGACCAAGATATTTATCTCACCCAGCATGGGTATATGTAAAAAGACACCCCAAAACACATTCCCCAACTTCTACTGAATACGGAGATACCAGATGTGTGACACTTTTCTGCAGCCTAGGTGGGCAAAGGGGCCCATATTCCAAAGAGCACCTTTCGGATTTCACTCGTCATTTTTTACAGAATTTGATTTCAAACTCCTTACCACACATTTGGGCCCCTAGAATGCCAGGGCAGTATAACTACCCCACAAGTGACCCCATTTTGGAAAGAAGAGACCCCAAGGTATTCGCTGATGGGCATAGTGAGTTCATAGAACTTTTTATTTTTTGTCACAAGTTAGTGGAATATGAGACTTTGTAAGAAAAAAAAAAAAAAAAATCATCATTTTCCGCTAACTTGTGACAAAAAATAAAAAGTTCTATGAACTCACTATGCCCATCAGCGAATACCTTAGGGTGTGTACTTTCCGAAATGGGGTCATTTGTGGGGTATTTGTACTGTCTGGGCATTGTAGAACCTCAGGAAACATGACAGGTGCTCAGAAAGTCAGAGCTGCTTCAAAAAGCGGAAATTCACATTTTTGTAAAATAGTTTGTAAACGCTATAACTTTTACCCAAACCATTTTTTTTTTACCCAAACATTTTTTTTTTATCAAAGACATGTAGAACAATAAATTTAGAGCAAAATTTATATATGGATGTAGTTTTTTTTGCAAAATTTTACAACTGAAAGTGAAAAATGTCATTTTTTTGCAAAAAAATCGTTAAATTTTGATTAATAACAAAAAAAGTAAAAATGTCAGCAGCAATGAAATACCACCAAATGAAAGCTCTATTAGTGAGAAGAAAAGGAGGTAAAATTCATTTGGGTGGTAAGTTGCATGACCGAGCAATAAATGGTGAAAGTAGTGTAGGTCAGAAGTGTAAAAAGTGGCCTGGTCTTTCAGGGTGTTTAAGCACTGGGGGCTGAAGTGGTTAAAGGACCTCTAAACTAAAAAATAAACTAAAAAAGATAACATGCAAAGTAAAGTTTGTCTACATGTCTTTTTGCATGGGCATCTGTAAACTGCTACAGAAAGCAGTTTTAGCAGATTTCCTGCAGTGAGAGAAATGCCTCCTTCCTTCCAGCTTCTTCACCTTTGGCAGGGGACCCACTCTGTATGCTATATAGTACTAAAACACTGACACTACAGAAAGTGCTACCAAGTTTCCCTATTTGCTTGAATGTCAAGTTTACCTATATAAATAGATTTTCACTGTCTAGGCAAATTTGACATTCTTCAGGCGTATTACAAGTCTTGTGGAGCTATACACACTGTCCATATATTGTTACCCTTACTGTGGTCAAGTAACTCAGCTTTCCCGAGATCATGAAAGAAAATCTGCCTAGCTATTGCACTATTTAGGAGTGAGGAGAGGGATTTATCTTTGAAGATTTAGTATGCTGCAGTCTCTATTACAGTTCCACATGGTTGTACCCTACCTTCTCCAGGACCCTGAAAGGCAAATCTGCCTAGATATTCTACTGTTTCCCAGTAAGGAGAATGATATATTTAGGTAGACTAAAGGTGCTTTTGCATGACCAAAAAGACAATTATCGAGAAAGGACCATTCTTTCCAGATATTTGCCTCCTCATCAGCTATTGCTATCGCTCGTCCTCATACAAATTAATATTTTCTGGGCACCAGAGTGATTTTTATATAGCATGGAGCTTGTGAGTGACGTCACTAACAGCGGTCATCAATGATGACCGCTGTTAGTGACGTCACTCACAAGCTCCAAATGAGCACTTACCACTCCTTTGTACACACCTCCATTTGCGGCAGCAGCGCGCCACCGGCCGGGGCACGAGGCAGCACGCCAAACCATACTATACCTGGATCCTTTCCTGATCCCGAACATAAAAAAAGACCAAGCACAGTAACAACAGTAAAAGAAGAAAACTTTTCTACATCTAATACGGGAACGCCGATAGGAGCACACAGACAGAAGTTTTCATTTCAGGTACATTGTTTAAAACCAATTTAGTACCTATATATTGATATACTTTAGTGTGCTAGCCTTTATATATCTGCAATACCTGTATATCATAATATAGCATAATATGTCCTAAGCGCAGTATCCTAATTATTCATAATTCCACATGTGTTAATTCATAGTTTTGATGCCTTCAGTGTGAATCTACAATTTTCATAGTCATGAAAATAAAGAAAACTCTTTGAATGAGAAGGTGTGTCCAAACTTTTGGTCTGTACTGTATATAGAGCCGCTCCAGCAAAAATTCCTCAATTACACTTTGATTCTTTAGGTAGGTTATTATCACCTTTTTTGTGGAGGCACCTGACCCCTAGAATGGCTATAAAGGCCCTATACCCACAGGGGGGATTGAGACTCCCAGATATGCACACTTACTACATTTCAGCCAAGCTGGTCTACGCATCTTGGTGGATTAGGGCAGACGCTAACAACCCAGCTGTAGTACTCGAAGCAGCATTGGTGGGCTCTTATGAGGCTCTAGTCAACTTGGTGTATCGAGGGGGGGCAGCTAAGGTGAACTATTACACGGAAGCTATGGCCAGTGTGGTGGCGGCCTGGAATCAGGTAGTGGAAACTCACTCTGTGACTACAGACGGGGAGTCCTGTTCCCCATATATTCCCCTGTGGCGCAATAAACAGCTTAAAGAACTCTTCCACTTATCTGAGTATGAATTTTGGCCTCAAAAGGGACTGAAGTAATTTACCCAATTATATGATAATGGTATCTTCCGTACTTTTGACAACCTCCAAAGAGAGTACAACTTGCCCCGTACAAGTTTTTACCAGTACCTCCAGTTGAGACATGCCTGTGAGACCCAATTCAAATCCTTATCCTTGCAGTTGAAATGTGGTCCCCTTGAGTCTGTAGCTCGGTGGACGCAGCCATTTAAGCCAGGAGATAATGAAAATTCGCCGCTCCAGCGTTCATTTGAGCGCTGGGGTGCTGATATCCCTAACTTAGAGGTGTCTCATCTGGAGTAGCTGAGCACAGTATGGAGATCTACTGTAATAAGTGCTCGAGATCAGCTTATTCAGATTAAGTGGATACATAGGGTGTATCTAACTCCAGTGCGCCTGTGCCAAATGCGTAGCCTTTCAGACCCTTCGCGTTTCAGGTGTGGGGAGCTGAGAGGGACCCTATATCATATGAGATGGATGTGTCCTGTCATGCAACTATACTGGGGGGAGATCTGTAATTTAATTACCATAAAATTGGGACTCCCGGGAATTCATTTCCCCATTGTATGCTTGTTAGGGTTGGTATCCAAAGTAGTCCCCACTAAATATGGTAGGAAACTACTGCGTCTGCTGATGTTTTATGGTAGGAAGACTATTCTTCTAAATTGAAAACCGCCTAAAACCCCACTCTTGGAAAGTGGATGCAACTTGTAAATGCTGACCTTCAGATGTATAAATTAACATTTGCAGCCAGAGGAACCCCTGACAGGTTTGACAGGATTTGGGGCCTTTGGCTACACGCCCAGGATACTATTTGAATCCTAAGGGGATGTAACGGGGTGCCCGGGTGAGTGATTGTGTGTGTGGGTGGTATTGTGCTGTACTCCAAAGTTTGCTTCCAAGAATTAAGGGGTTACTCATATATCGATGCATGATAATGTATGTTGTCTGGATGGTTTCCGCTTAATGTGATCCTATGTATGCATAAAGAAGTATCTGGATTGATGGCCAATATGGTCCTTTGTCTCTTAATGTTCTTTTCCCTATTGGGATGTTATGCAAAAAAGCAATAAATAAAGACTATTAAAAAAAAGATCATTTCACCCGAAAAAACTAAAGAGTTTTATTTGTTCATCCATCATCAGGTGATCTGCGGCACCTTTCACAGGCAAATTGTCTGGAACAAGCATTTGTACTAACATTTGTTCCTGATAATTAGCCCAACAATTGTGCAGTGTAAATCCACCATTAGTAGTTGGAAGTCTCTATAACAGCTCAACAAGATTTGTTACCCAACTTTCCTGGAACTCTGAATGGCAAATCTGACTAGCTGTGCTACACTATGGAGCATTCATGTTGTGTGCTGAAACAGTACATACGTGACAAACACCAACAAGCAAGTTTTAGGATGGGCTAAACGGCAGAAGCAAGTTTGGTAAAAGGCGTAAAACTAAAAATATTTGTGTGGCTTGTTTGCAACTTGCTATCACACAGTATTTTTTTTGACTTGTGATTTAGCTGTATTAAAAAATTCAAAATCACAAAAGGTCTTAGATGATATGCATTGTCTATGATGACAAAATCACGTGCAAATCCAAACTGAAGCCACTGATGCTACAGTTTCATCAGGTTGCATGCTGCATCTCAACCCCATAGACAAACATGAAATGCAACATCAACATTATAATGCAACATCATAATCTTGATCATTAGGATTATCGCTAACAAATGTTTGTAGTAATGCTTGTTAGCGATGATCTGGCAGCGTAATACTGCCACCGATTACTCATTCATGGGATAATTGAAATCTTTCAGCAGGCTTAAAAATCCTTGTCTGTGGCAGATTGTGCTGTGTAATCGCAGTCTGCTGCTGGCACACAATGATTCAGTATGGGTATGAGCAATGGCATTAGAGATCGCTCCTCATACACATACTGAGGAGGAGATTGCTGCATGAAATAGCAGTGGTCTCCACAGCTGACGGGAGGGAATGTCTCCCTCCCGACAATCACCTGCACAATCTGCAGGTGTAATATAAGCTTTACTCATGGCACTGATCCCCATGCCTTTTCCTCTCCTATACCCCTACTCCTGTTCCTTCAGTGTGAATTTAGCTGGTAATATTCCTGCAGCATAAACCATGCCTCCTTCCTTAAAGGAAATGTGTCACCAAAAATTGTTTCTGCCAGTTAAATCCAAATAACAAAATGTATTTTTTTTTTCTAATCTGTTATTATTTTCTAATTGCCGATTTTTTCTATTTCCTGAACATGATTATTGGGGCAGCCATCTTCCATGAGCTGTTCCTAACAGCATTTAGCAAGCATTAAGAAAATTGCTTTACGGCAGCCACTTGGGCCATAGACACAATGGTCAGGAGGGAACCTCATTGACTTTTATGGACGAGTTTTCTAGGCATGTTCTGTGACCTGTGCAGAGGACATTGTACAAGGAAAGAATAGATAGTCAGTATAAAACTGAGTCTGCTTTTACAGCGCCTACCAGTAGCCATTTGGCTCCAGGAGAAGTATATGGTGGGCTCAGCATGCATGTTGGTACTTGCATCCCTGGATCCAATGAAAGCTGTCACGGCACTGGACGGGGTTAAAAGCAGAGTGTGCCTGGCGTGCATGCTGTACCTGCGCTCCCTGGACTTTGTGTGGCTATCATGGCCCATAACAGGTAGGCACTAGTGTTAGGGACCACTCATAGAGGCGACCTTGACGTGGTGAGTGGCTTATTACGCTTTGGCCAAAATGTACACCAATGCCTCATTCAACATCCAGCATAGAGGCAGGGCAGAGTGCTGGTTGCAGAGTGCTATTGTATTTGTGTTTTTGTGTTTGTATGTGTATTTTGCCATAGCGATGTGCACCTGCATACAGGGTTGTGCTGACTGAACCCCCCACAAAGAATAGATAACATTTGACAATCACCTATTGTGAATTGCGGATTCTGTCTTATCTGTCATTCTAATCCTGCCTGAAATGATATCACCTATATGTGTAAATTAACAGGTAACTGCAGTATAATGACCTGTACAGACTAAGAAGTGGCACCTACTATTCGGCTTAGTGGCCAGTGCCAAAACTGCAGGATTTTATGGTTTTTGTTTAAATATAAATATTGACATGGAAATTTTAAAATAAAGTAATCAAACTACTTTAAAAATATGTCAAACATAAAACCATGATTTAAATAATAGGTCATTTTCTGATGACACATTCTCTTTAAAGCCCAAGCAAAATCCCTTAGGCTCCTCTCATTGGTTTAGCTCTGCCAGTCCAAATGAAAAGCCTAAAATGTTGAAAAGTGATACTACTAATGGGAGCTAGAAATTAAACACAAATATTTCATAAACCTTTTTCACCCTCTCAGTGTAATTACATTTTGTTAAATGTAGGAAGCCATTTTATTTTTGTCTGTACATAAATTATTCATCACATTTTTGTTATTTATCAGTGACATTTAAGATAAGTGAATTTTGGGACCTTAAGAAATGTGTGTGGTTAAAGTAAACTATTAATATATTCACAATCAACAATCTCGTCAAAATATCCTAGAGCAACAAATACTACAGTATACACCCACTAGTATCCAAAAATAACTAGGAACCAAAGATAACAGTTAGTATACAACTTCTTTTAGGCTTACCACTACTTTATGTGAGTGAGGGCAAGCATTTGCTTGACTATTTATTCTAAAATACATTACCGTGTATGTGTTGATTTTAAAGAAGCTGTGTCTTATTTTAACATTTGAACACAAAAAAAAAAATTCCATGTAAATATGCATACGTTTTTGTCATGATCTTAGAAGGATTCTTACTTGGCTGAAAAGATGAACATGACAAAATATGGTTTTGCGGAGTAAAGCAGTTATGATAAAAATGGCAAGATTGCAAGGGAACATTGTCAATGGCGCTGACACCAGAGTACATTAGAAATGTGATTTGGCTGGACTTCCCCATCAAACAATTGTGAGTGCTAGTGTTGAGAGACGCAAAGCTTAGCATTCAAAACAGAAGTTGGCCTATAGTTTAGGAAAACTTTGATTCACAACAAATCCAAATTTCCTTGCTCTTCTGGGGAACTAATCAGTTTTTCCAAAATGGCAGCTACACATGTTACAAAGTGAAAGTAAGAAGCCTGGTAATGCAATATGACCCATAATGCCATGCAGCCAGCAAATCTGTGATCTCACAACCCTATAAAACCCTCATACTGAGCTGTCTCCTCCACTGTCCTGTGAGCTGAGCATAGGGATAGACGTGGCAAGTGCTCATGCGCTATGGCTAGTGTTGTTGAAAATGATTAATCGAAAAATATTGGAGATGGAGAGTGCAGGGAGAATTATTCTGCATCAGCTTTATTTATGTATTCTAACAATTACTTATTCCTACATCAACAATAAATGTACTTTAATACCAATAAGAGGGAAGCCTTTATTATTACAATACTAGTGTTGAGCGTGAATATTTGAATAGCAAATTTTTATCTTGAATATCGCAACTTCGAGAATTCACGAAGATTTTGAATATAGTGCTATATATTCGTTATAGCGAATATTCGTCATTGTTTCCCATCTGAACACATGATTCCTCCCTGCTTCTTGCTTGTGGGCCAATGAGTCATTGGCCCACAAGCATCTTAAGCAGGGAAGAATCATGCCTTTAGATGGGAAAAATGACGAATATTCAAAAAAAATTAATATATAGCACTATATCGAAAATATTTGTTTTTTAGAATATTCGTCTTTTTTTTTTTTCAATCTGTACAGTTGTTCCACTTCGGCATACTCTTACCCGACAAGCGTCCCCATCACCATGGGAATGTCTGGGGGGTTAGAGTATACTATCGGATCTGAGTTTTCACAATCTCAGTGAGATTGTGAAAACTCATATCCGATGGTATATTTTGCATTTACTGCAATTAACAACACAAATGTGAAAGTAGCCTTACAGTTCAATTCCAGCTACCTTGAAAAGACTGTTAACATTACAAAGACTGCTAGAAGTGTTACACCATCATTCAGTTCCTTCCAATATTAAGAGTGATAGACAATAGACAAATATCCATGGTTCCACCTCAGGGGAGGAAGTAGTGTATCCATAGCTCTCTCCATTTACTGTGACCTCCAAAAATAGCTGATCGCACATCCTCCGATATTTTTGGCAGTCACATAGTACTGAATAGAGAGAGCTGAATGTCCGGATCCCTGTGCAGTGGCGTGCTAAGGGGGTGCCAGAGTCCAGAAGCAATGAGCGCTTCCATCAATACAGATGGAAGCGCTACTTGCTGGAGTGCAGGGAGCTGCAGTCCTGTCACTTACCGCTCAGGTCTCCGTGCTCCTCCCCTCCTTCAGGCCAGCGGCGCTCTGAATGGTGAAGCAGGGAGACTTCTCCCCGCTCCACCATTCAGCCTGCATTTCTACTCTGGAGGGGGCACAATGGGCATTGATAATGTGAAGGGGGCACAATGGTCATTTCTACTATGGAGGGGGTACAATGGGCTTTTCTACTATGGAGGGGGCACAATGGGCATTTCTACTCTGGAGGGGGTACAGTGCACAGAGAGCATTACTACTCTGAAGGGAGCACAGAGGGCATTATTACTGTGAAAAGGGAACAATGGGCATTACTAACACTGAGGGCATTACTACTATTAAATGGGCACAATAGGGATTTCTACTATGGAGGGGGCATAGAGGGCATTATTACTGTGAAGGGGGCACAATGAGTATTATTACTGTGAATGGGCACAATGGGCATTATTACTATTGAGGGGGCACAATAGGCATTATTTCTGTGAAGGGGTACAATGGGGCACAATGGGGATTATTAATATGAAGGGGGCACAATGGGGATGATTACTATGAAGGGGGCACAATGGGGATTATTATTATGAAGGGGGCACAATGGGGATTATTACTATGAAGGGGCACAATGGGGATTATTATTATGAAGGGGGCACAATAGGGATTATTATTATGAAGGGAGCACAATGGGGATTATTACTATGAAGGGGGCACAATCAGGATTATTACTGTGAAGGGGACACCATGGGGATTATTACTGTGAAGGGGCACAGATAGGACATTACTACTGTGAGGGGGCATTTATTCATACTCTGTGGGGAGGAACTAAGGAGGCATCGCAATGTGTCAGGGGCACTAAGGAGCATCATAATTTGTGGGGGCAACAAATTAAAGGGGCATTAATATTGTTAGGGGGCACTGAAAGGACATGCTTACTGTTTGGTCAGCAGAAAGGAGATTAGGTGGGCTTGAAGGTGTGGATTATTGTTCAAAAAATTATTTTGCAGCTCGGACCTTCACCCTACAGCAGACTCAGCTATGTGGACCTTTACGAAAAGTACTTGAGTACCCCTGGTCTAGATGGTCCACACCTTTAACTGCATGATGTAAGTCTGATTGCCACCAATTAACCCACACCTTACAGTACCACCATCATGGAGGATGTTGGCATAAAGGGTTTTCTATAAATACTGTATACAGTAAATCAAAATAAGCTCTTAGAATTAGGGAATATATTTCTAAACACCCAATAAAATTTGACATAAACTAATGCAATACCTGATTAAAAACAATTATATTTATATACTAGTCTAACATTTCACTTTCCAGTTTCTCTTAATAAGTTACTATTAAAACAACTGTTGTTTATTTTTACTTTATACTGATTTCATCAACAGATAGACTAAGATGATGACATTTCTCAAATATTATTTGTGATAGGAGATTTCATTGACATTCCTGTATTCTTTTTAAAGTATGAGAAGGAGACTTTTCTGGCCAACCCCATGGATCTTATTTAAAAAAATAATAATCCATATGTGGCTCTTCAAAAATGGGCACATTGATTCAGTGCCTCTCATTATTCCAAACTGTTTCAATACTTCTGATCCGGTTAAAGCTGTCATCAATTTAATCTACGAGAAGCCATCTATTGTTTGTAATGTAGTACTTTTTTACCCCTTGCTTTTGATGTAAAACATATGACAATAATTTTTGTAATTATATTATAATTTCTTATATTTGAAATGCTTGGCATATGTCAAGGTTGATAAACAGAACAAGTTATTTTAGAAAGGGTTTAAGTGATTACATATTATGCACTCTTAGTTTTCTTTTTATCATCACTTTCTGGGATCCGCAGATACATTTTAATAACTTGTGACAGTTGTGTATTTATAGCTTGTTTTTACGGTTAGATATATTTACTTAAAGGAAAGAGACTCAGAAAGCATTAAACAAATAATATCTTTCATGTTTCAAAACTGACCACAGTTTTCCAGATGCTTCCCAGTTTTATTTTGCTATATTTCTTTTTTTGTGAATGCTAACCTGTTATTAAATAGTGGGACATCTATTGTGAATTATGAGCTCAGACAGTAAACCTACATTATTCTTAGCAACTGCAATATGTGTTACCCTGTTTAATATACTACTAGAGAGATGTAGTTCTCAATGAGATCAATATCTGTCTGGTATTAAAAACACATTTTCATGCATCCTATTTGTGCATTTTGGGCCAGTTTTAACATTAGTATAGTATACACCATATTTGTGGTGTGAAAAAGTCAAACTGCACATTTGCAACATTTTCTACTGTACTTGCACAATTGTTTTTGCGCAACTGCTGTTTCTTCACCATCTTGATAAAAGATCTTGCACGAAATCCCATGTGCTGTGACATATTACGTTACCACGATGGCCGACGTGACGACGTCATCACGGGCCGTGCAAGATTTTGCGGTAGATCTTCAATCAAGATGACGGCGGCTGGCTCGTTGAGATCAAATGGATGAGGTAAGTATGATTTAAATATTTTTTTTTTACACTGTGTTATTACTGTCAGTTGCCACAATCGGCTATGAATGTGTCAATCGCCGATCCCTGTCATTGGGCCAACTACATACAAAGAAATGCGCTTTGTGACAAAGTAATTCGTCACAAAGCGAACTTTTTTGTAAAATTCAGCGAAACAGCCAAATACTTTGCTCATCACTAACCTCTGCTATTTTTACTGCAGTATATTTTTGGGGCATTTGGAAGCATAGCAGTCACAGTGTTGAGGTGGCGCAAGTATGACACTGTTGGGGCACTAGGTTTGGGATTTTGTGTTGAGAAGGTGGTTAGTAGATATGAGCGAACCGAAGCTGATGAAGTGTAATTCGATCTGAATTTCAGAAAAAATTTGATTCGCAACAAATGCGAATTTCCTCGTGCTTTGTGGTAACGAATTGCAATTTTTCCTAAAATGGTGGCTACATGTGTGAGGACTGAGGACATGGCGCAAGGAACTCTGGGAAGGCGGGATCACCCAGATTGACGTGCCTGCATGCAGCCAATCAGCAGCCATCCAGACCTATGATGTCACAGCCCTATAAATACAGCAGCCATTTTAAATTCTGCCATTTTCCAGCGTTCAGAGTGCAGAGACAGACGTGAGAAGGCGCTAGGGACAGCAATTGGAAAAACCTCTATGTTTAAGAAAAAAAAATGAAAAAATGATTTAGAAGTGCAGGGAAAAAATAGGAAGGAATCATTTCACAGCATCTTTGTGCAGGGGGAGATGTCAGAAGGCGCTAGGGATATTGATAGGAAAGCGATTTACAAGTGCAGGGAACGATTATTTAGAGATCCAAATAGTCATTAGACAGCTCTGTCAGTCCATCTATTTGTTATTGGGGTGCAAGTGTTATGTTGAAAAGCCTTTAGTGGCTTATATCTTATCTGTATCTTATTCAGTACGACAAGAAAAATATATACGCATTTCACTTCTGCAGTTATTTCTGTTGAAAGCGTATAGGGGCGTATTTCAGTACAACAAGAAAAATATATACGCACTGCACTGTTGCAGTTATTTCTGGTTAAAGTGTATAGGGGCGTATTACATTAAAAAAATAAAAATATATACGCATTGCACTGTTGCAGTTATTACTGGTAAAAGCGTATGGGGCGTATTTTATTAAAATAAGAAAAATATATATGCAATGCACTGTTGCAGTTATTTCTGGTGAAAGCGTATAGGGGCGTATTACAATTAAAAAAATAAAAATATATACGAACTGCACTGTTGCAGTTATTTCTGGTGAAAGTGTGTAGGGGCGTATTTCAGTCCAACAAGAAAAATATATACGCACTGCTCTTTTGCAGTTATTTCTGGTGAAAGCGTATAGGGGTGTATTACAGAAAAAAAAAGAAATATATAATATATAAAATATATACGCATTGCACTGGTGCACTTATTTGTGGCAAAAGCGTTCAGTGGCCTATTTCAGTACAGAAAGAAAAATATATACGCACTTCACTGGTGCATTTATTTCTGCTAAAAGTGTTTACTGGCCTATTTCAGTACAAAAAGAAAAATATATTCTCGGTTCACGTTGGCAGTTATATGTGTTGAAATGCATGGCTGGGAGTCAGCAGGGTGGCAGCAGTGGGAGGTCGGGAGCCAAACGTGCCCGGGATAGAGCACCTGCTTCGCAGCAGCCTACCTACCCGGTGAGTAGTGGTGCAGGGGTTTACGGAAGTAGCAGCGGTAGCAGTCAGTCAGTGCGGCGGTTATATGTGTTATTTTGTATTTCAGTACAAAAAGAAAAATACATTCTCAGTTCACGTCGGCGGCGGCTATATGTGTTGAAAGCTTTTAGTGGCCTATTTCAGTACAAACAGAAAAATGCATTCTCAGTTCACGTCGGAGGCGGTTATATGTGTTGAAAGCAGTTAGTGGCCTATTTCAGTACAAAAAGAAAAATACATTCTCAGTTCATGTCATCGGTAGTTATATGTGTTGAAAGCATTTAGTGGCCTATTTCAGTACAAAAAGAAAAATACATTCTCAGTTCACGTCGGCGGCGGTTATGTGTGTTGAAAGCATTTAGTGGCGTATTTCAGTACAAACATAAAAATACTTTCTTCGTTCACATTGGCTGTTGTATGTGTTGAAAGCATGGCTGGGATTCAGCAGGGTGGTAGCAGTGGGAGGTTGGGAGCCAAACGTGCCCAGGGTAGAGCACCTGCTTTGCAGCAGCCTACCTTCCTGGGAAGAAGTGGTGCAGGGGTTCACAGAAGTAGCAGCGGTCAGTGCGGCGGTTATATGTGGTAAAATCTTTATTGAAGTATTTTGGTCAAAAAACTAAATTTACTCAGCGGTCAGCTCTGCGGTTTTATGCGGTTAAATCTCCATGATGTCTCCATGATAAATCTGCAGTGTGGCTTCTACACACTTTCAAAATAATCCTTCAAGGAGCGAATAGATGCAGGATGTTGGATGACCGGCGGATAGATGTCGGATGACCGGTTCATTTCTGAGACGTCCGTATAGTGTGGGGGGAATCCGAAGAACCTTTCCATTCCATCTCTGTGCTCCGTTATATGTGGTAAAATCATTATTGAAGTATTTTGGTGGAAAAATAAATACATTTTATTCAGTGTTCAGCACTGCACTTATATGCACTAAAATCTTTTGTGAATTATTTATGTGGAAAAATAAATTTTATTCAGCGTTAAGCGCTGCACTATTATGCGAAAAAATCTTTGTGACTTATTTCTGTGGAAAAACAAATTTCCACCTCCTCCATTAACTTCCTCCTCTCTTCATTCTCATCCTCAACACACACACTGAATTGACACCCTCCCACCAGCTATATATATAAGTGGCGCCAGCACCACATAGGGGCGAATAAAGGTAAATGGCACTGCCAGCCTGTTAAAGGGAATTACGGCATGATACCACAATACATTTGATATGATATTTAGCAGTTTAAAGTGCCCCCATATAGCACATAGTGGGACACTGCATCAAGATGAATCAGGCGTGGATCAGCCAGGATTTCCGCACACCAATGCCTGATGCATCAGACTAGATCATCCATGGTGCCACACCAACAATTTGACAAAACAGCTATTATTCTGATGCTGTTACCCGCCTGATGCCACACATCTGATGCCAAGTGCTCCTTCTTTTACCCACCATCTTCAGCGGGTACTGGTATTGCCACAAACCTCCACACCTTGCCACTCTAGGGCCTCCTGATGCTGCCGCCACCTCCAGACTCTGTCATTGTGACGCTCTGTGGTCTCCTCATGCTGCTGCCACCTCCAGACTCTGTCAATGTGCCACTCTGTGGCCTCCTCCTAATGCTGCTGCTGCCTCCACCTCCAGACTCAGTCATTGTGCAACTCTGTGGCCTACTCATGCTGCTGTCACCTCCACACTCTGTCATTGTGCCACTTGGTGGCCTTCTCCTAATGCTGCTGCTGCGCCACCTACAGACTGTCATTGTGCCACTCTGTGGCCTACTCATGCTGCTGCCACATCCAGGCTCTGTCATTGTGCCACTCTGTGGCCTACTCCCGATGCTGCTGCTGCTGCCACCTCCAGACTCTATCATTGTGCCGCTCTGTGGTCTCCTCATGCTGCTGCCACCTCCAGACTCTGTCATTGTGCCGCTCTGTGGTCTACTCATGCTGCTTCCACCTCCAGACCCTGTCATTGGGCCACTCTGTGTTCTCCTCATGCAGCTTTCACCTCACCACTATTTCATAGGTCCACTCTGTGGACTTCTCATGCTGTTCCCACCCTCCCCACTTCATGACTGGTCCACTATTTTGGCTTTCGGCCTGGCTGACATTATCATTTATTTGACACTTCTTCTGATCTGTCAGAAGGAAGGAAAAATGAGACGCACAACGGATCCTGTCTGTGTAGCAGCTTTAAGGCCTGTATGGTCCCATCAGAATTGGCTTATGATTTTGTGGCCAAAAGCAGGAGTGGGTAGAAAACACAGAAGACATGCAAATATTCCATTCACGTCTCATCTCTGTTTTAGATCCACTCCAGGTTTTTTTGCCTTTAGCAATACAAATGGATTATTGAGAAAATGCTGACCGAGTGAAGGCATATGCTTCACAGATAGGATCCGTTTTTTTCTGGGTAATTGTTCTGATGGATCAGAGAATGGGGAAATTAATCAGTGACGTCAACAGAAACTTACTGCTGACACCCTCTCCACTCTGGGGGCTCTACTTGTATAAGCATTTATTAGAACAGGTTCTGTAGACATCTATGTGGAATCAGCTGACAACGGTGTAAAAGGTGTCCGCTCCTACTTGACGCTAACATCAACCTGTAAAGGCTCATGCACACGACCGTTGTTGTTTTGCAGTCCGTTTTTCACGGATCCGTTGTTCTGTATCTGAGGGTTTTTTTTCTCTGATTTAAGTCCTCTTCCGTTCCGTTATTGCACAAAACATATCCGTATGGTTTCCGGATTTAATCAGTTTTTTGCGGATCGTATACGGAAATAAAAAATAAAAGGATAGTAGGGCACACCACCACTTGGTTTCACAAGGAGGGTTAATAGAACAATATATTTATTTAAATGTCATGATATACAGTACTTATTAAAACATGCTAAATTGTGTAGCTAAAACTAATACTTTATAAAAATTCATAAAAAATATATAAAAGACTTAAATACAGTAATAAAATGTCTGTATTTTAACTAGAGCGTCAGGGTCTATATATAATCGAGATACCGTCTCTCCAATGGGTCAATTAACCCAGTCAATGTCCCGATAAATAGTACTTGAATGATAAAGATCGATCTAGTATTGAGATACTGTCTTTGAGATAGTCACTTGTATCTTTGCAAATTAGTTGCCACTTCATATATTCAGTACGATACCGCTAAATATCGCTGCCTATTTGCAAAAAATAAACCGGAGCTGTCTTACTCACTGTTTTGAATGGAGTAGTGCCGGTTTTTGTTGCATCACTTGTGGCGTCCCACGTGTAATGGCGTTATTTGTAGGCTGCGGTGTAGTTGCAGTTCGGTTTCCACAGGGCTTGTGAAGGTCTTCTCTACAGGACTCGGGATCTTCGGTGGTCGTATATAGTTGTACTGTCTTGGCGATTACCTGGTAGTATATTTTTTCTGCGCTGTTGCTTTATTTAACGCAGAGTTAAGACTCATCTGGAAAAATCTCACCAGAAGAATGCAGATGTCCAGCTTTTTAAAAAAAAAAACGAAAATATTCACCGATCCCTCTCCTCTTGCTTGACCTTAAGCGCTTTTTAATCCTCCGGTTCTGTACTTTATTTCATGGGATTTCTAGTTACCATACGCGTTTCGGAGTGGGCTACGACTCCTTCCTCCGTGGCTGATTTTTCCCATGAAAATGGTCGGTTTTTATACACCTTGACAGGTGTGGTCTGAATTAATTAGCTTGTGCTATGCATAGGAAGTGACGTGGATTTCTTTCAAGCCTCATAATAGAGAGACATATCTGTATTTGAGAACCCCATTGTTTCTCAGGTTAAAAAATATTAAATCATCATATAAGTATATATATCACCTTATATTAAGAACATGCGATAAAAATAAATGTAAATAAAATAGATGTAAAAACAAATAACATGAGATATATATATAGAGATCGGGACCGCACATTTCAACATTATAAATAGGATATATAACACTATTTCGTTCCGTATATATTTATATTTCATGGTATCGGTAGTTTGAAACAAAACGCTAGACTATGCGGTAATACTGCGATTTTAAAGCAATGCGGTTTTTAAACACTCACATTGCGTTTTTACTATAATTCAGTTTCTGCCGGCATTTTTGTATACGGAAATAGTAACTTATTAATCACCAAACACATGAGCAATATGGGTTGGGCATAGCATTTATACAGTATGGATCCGCAAACTATGGATGAAATACGGATGACATACGGATTGTTCCATGTGTGTTCCGTATTTTTTGTGGACCCATTGATTGAATGGAGCCACAGACAGTGATTTGCAAACAATAATAGGACATGCACTACTTGTTTGCGGAACAGCCAAATGGACAAACGGAAACAGAATGCATACGGTGTAACTTCAGTATTTTCTACAGCCCCATTGAAGTGAATGGTTCTGCATACGGGCCGTACAAAAAACGGAAAGAAAATACGTTCATATGCTTGAGCCCTAAGGCTGAGTTGATACTTGAATTATTTGGTCAGTTTTGGCCCCGTGACCACCCAAAGTGAAGTGTGCAGTGATTCTAAAAGCGATACTTGTCATCTGCATGTCATACTGACACAGCATTATTTCACTACCATAGCAAACTCTCTACGTGTGTTACTGCACGGCACAGTGTTCTACACCACTATACAGGCTCTCTGCAGCCAGGAAATACTATTTTTTTTAACCCAATTCGCTGCAAATAAATTCGGTTCGAAGCAAATTTTTCATAAAAATTCGGCAAACCGGCCGAATCGAATTTTTAAAAAATTCGCTCATCTCTAGTGGTTAGAATGATGGAAAAGTAAGGAATCTAAAATGTCTGTGTAACAACCTCTGCAGATATGAGATGTGGCTGAAAGACGTTGTCATGGCAGTGGGTTCACTTGAAGAAAATGAGGAAAGAGAATGTTTACATTAGAGAAGAAATCACTGGATGATGGTATGACAAGGCTGAAATCTCACCTCCTCAGCACTGGACACCAAGGAGCAGTAGATTCTGATGAAGTATTTTGAGATGCATTGTGGTATTTGAGTCTCCTGGGACAGTATTTTTATGCTGCATTGAGATATTTGGTATTTTGTATTGCTAGCCCCACTAGTATGCATTGGTCACACCCAATTGTGTTTGTTCCATCGTCTGTCAGTTTGGACCCACATACAACATGAGTCCGGATTTTTTTTTTTTTTTAACAGGGTTTCTAGTTTGTGACCTGTGAATGTCCCAATAGTGGAATGATATCATAAACCTATAGTCAGGGAACAAGGAAGATTTCTATAATTATATTCTAGAAGTTGAGATATAATATGTTGTTTGATAGGTTACTTACATTTTAGTGCATGCCTATGGAATACCCTGTGGTCACTGACTATGCTGTAATTTTTACCTCTTAATGACTTTTCATTTTTGTATGTTTTTTTTTCCTCAGCGCGTTCCAAGAGCTACGACTTTTTACATTTTCAGTTCACAGCAATATGGCTTATTTTTTGTAGGACAAGTTGTATTTGTTAATGGAACCATTTAATTTACCATATTTTGCATTGGAAAATGGGAAAAAAAATCTTTGTGGAGTATAGTTAAAAAAAACAAACACAATTCTGCCAAGGTTTTTGTTTTCACAGCATTGTCTACTAAAAATGACATGACAATAATATTTTGTGGGTCAGTACTATTATAATGATATCAAATTTATTTTATTTAGTATGTTTTGCTAAATAAAACTTGTATCACCATATTCTGGCACTCATAACTTTTTTATATTTCCATCTATAGAGTTTTTTGGGGGATTTTTTTGTGGGGAAAGTGTGCTTTTATTGGTACCAGTTGTATTGGGTACATACAACTTTTCAATCACTTTTTATTAAAATTTTTGGAGGGATAAGGTGACCTAAAAATCTTGAATTGCGCATTTTAATTTGTTTGTTTTTTGTTATTCCCTGTGGGTGTCTGCTACCGTATATTACACAGCTCGTACCTGCTGTGTATGGAGCAAACAAACTAAACAGTAGTGCGGCATTTTGCATTAAAGTATTATAGAGGTGTTCCAGGATTTTTATATTGATGACCTATCCTCAAGATAGTCCATCATTATCAGATTTGCAAGGGTTCAACATCCCACAACCTACCAGTTAGCTATTCCTGAGTAGCACTGGCATCAGTAATAGTGCCAGAACTACACAGTTCCATCTAGTGGATGGAACTATTTACTGCACTGTTAGTCCTGTTGAAGTGAGAGGGGATATGGAGCAATACCAGACATAGGCTGTGGATGAGTGGTGCTCTTTTTGGAAAAAAAATAGACCCTTTTGCTTTACCTCAGACAATACCTTTAGACTTGAAAGAGTAGCATATTTTGCACATACGTATTATTATACATATTATATCTGATGGTTTAAATACATTTTGTCTCAAGATTGTAACAAGGGTATTCATTCTTAAAGCATACCTAAACTTTCAGATAACATTTCAGAATAAGCTGCCATATTTGTTTACATGAGTGATATCACTATTAGAGATGGCCTTGCGGTTTGCCCGGCGGTCATTTCGCGGCGAACTTTGCTCGTTTGCTGCAGGCGTCATATTCTTTTACATTGTGAAGAACTTTGACCCATGACACATCCATCAGGTGGTATAGGACAGGCAATAGAGACGTTTCAGCACATGGGCATACCGCCTACTTTATAAATAATCCCATTTTACATTCAGTCTTTTGCCAGTGTAGGGAGAGGTTGCTGTGTGGAGCAGACTGTTCGGGACACCAAAAGCTAGCTAATAGGGCCACAAAAGTTCTTTTATGGACTGTTAAAGGTGTGATATCGATAGGTGAGACTTACTGAGGGGTGTAATATACTTATAATATACTTTCTAAGATAGAAAGTATATTATAGTGCATTTGTATTGTTCAGCAGTTGTGTGCGGTTCAGCTGCGATACTGCAGCTACACAGAGTGCCAAACGCTCTTGGAACAAATAATTTCTACTGGTGTGATATACCAGTTGCCCCCCAAAAAAATTGATTGAAGCAGGGGTGTTATATATCAATTATATACTTTCTATATAGTGCATTTTGGGTAGTGTAGCATTTGTTTGCGGTTTTGCTGCATTACCGCAGCTACACAGAGTGACAAACGCTATTGCCCCCCCCCCAAAAAAAAAAACTGATTGAAGCAGGGGTGTTATATATAAATAATATACTTTCTATATAGTGCATTTGTATTGTTCAGCAGTTGTGTGCGGTTTTGCTGCATTACCGCAGCTACACAGAGTGACAAACGCTATTGGAACAAATAATTTTAACTGGTGTGATATACCAGTTGCCTCCCAAAAAAAACTGATTGAAGCAGAGGTGTTATATACAAACCGGATTCCAAAAAAGTTGGGACACTAAACAAATTGTGAATAAAAACTGAATGCAATGATGTGGAGATGGCAAATGTCAATATTTTATTTGTAATAGAATGTAGATGACAGATCAAACGTTTAATCCGAGTAAATGTATCATTTTAAAGGAAAAATACGTTGATTCAAAATTTCACGGTGTCAACAAATCCCCAAAAAGTTGGGACAAGTAGCAATAAGAGGCTGGAAAAAGTAAATTTGAGCATAACGAAGAGCTGGAAGACCAATTAACACTAATTAGGTCAATTGGCAACATGATTGGGTATAAAAAGAGCTTCTCAGAGTGGCAGTGTCTCTCAGAAGCCAAGATGGGTAGAGGATCACCAATTCCCACAATGTTGCGCAGAAAGATAGTGGAGCAATATCAGAAAGGTGTTACCCAGCGAAAAATTGCAAAGACTTTGCATCTATCATCATCAACTGTGCATAACATCATCCGAAGATTCAGAGAATCTGGAACAATCTCTGTGCGTAAGGGTCAAGGCCGTAAAACCTTACTGGATGCCCGTGATCTCTTAAACGACACTGCACCACAAACAGGAATGCTACTTTAAAGGAAATCACAGAATGGGCTCAGGAATACTTCCAGAAACCATTGTCAGTGAACACAATCCACCGTGCCATCCGCCGTTGCCAGCTGAAACTCTACAGTGCAAAGAAAAAGCCATTTCTAAGCAAGATCCACAAGCTCAGGCGTTTTCACTGGGCCAGGGATCATTTAAAATGGAGTGTGGCAAAATGGAAGACTGTTCTGTGGTCAGACGAGTCACGATTCGAAGTTCTTTTTGGAAATCTGGGACGCCATGTCATCCGGACCAAAGAGGACAAGGACAACCCAAGTTGTTATAAACGCTCAGTTCAGAAGCCTGCATCTCTGATGGTATGGGGTTGCATGAGTGCGTGTGGCATGGGCAGCTTGCATGTCTGGAAAGGCACCATCAATGCAGAAAAATATATTCAGGTTCTAGAACAACATATGCTCCCATCCAGACGTCATCTCTTTCAGGGAAGTCCCTGCATTTTTCAACAAGATAATGCCAGACCACATTCTGCATCAATCACAACATCATGGCTGTGTAGGAGAAGGATCCGGGTACTGAAATGGCCAGTCTGCAGTCCAGATCTTTCACCTATAGAGAACATTTGGCGCATCATAAAGAGGAAGGTGCAACAAAGAAGGCCCAAGACGATTGAACAGTTAGAGGCCTGTATTAGACAAGAATGGGAGAGCATTCCTATTTCTAAACTTGAGAAACTGGTATCCTCGGTCCCCAGACGTCTGTTAAGTGTTGTAAGAAGAAGGGGAGATGCCACACAGTGGTGAAAATGGCCTTGTCCCAACTTTTTGGGGATTTGTTGACACCATGAAATTCTGATTCAACATATTTTTCAGTTTAAACTTTTGTTCCGTGATTTATGTTCTATTCTGAATAAAATATTAGAAGTTGGCACCTCCACATCATTGCATTCAGTTTTTATTCACGATTTGTATAGTGTCCCAACTTTTTTGGAATCCGGTTTGTACCAATAATATACTTTCTATATAGTGCATTTTGGTAGTGCAGCATTTGTTCACGTTTTTGCTGCGCTACCGAAACTGCACAGAGTGACAAACGATTTTTTAACAAATAATTTCTACTGGTGTGATATACCAGTTGCCCCCCAAAAAAACAGATTTAAGCAGGGGTGTTATATAGCAATTATATACTTTATATTTAGTGCATTGAATTATTATCCCATCCATTACAAGACCTTACCGATGCGCAGCCATTCTTGGCATTGGATCAGGATGAGGAGGTATTAACGGTCGCCACCCAGCAGTCTGACAACAGTACCCAGGACAGCCCAAGGAGGGTGGTCTCCACTATTGCTGCCTACTCCGAGATCTCTAATGTCAGTGGTGGTGAAGGTGACGATGATGACGTGTCGATGGATGTCACGTGGGTGCCCACAAGAGAGGAAGAGGAGGGGAGTTCAGAGTGAGAGAGCAGTATATAGCTAAGAGAAGGGGGAGAAGCAGGCAGAACTTACAGTGCATAGGAGGCAAAAAGCAGACTGCTAATGTATCTGGAACGAGCAATCTACCATGCATACTCACATCTGGCTCTCCCAGGATGCCGGCACATGGCTCCGCAGTGTGAGCTTTTTTAAAGTGTCCGCTGCTGACAATAGTGTTGCCATCTGTAGCCTTTGCTTTCAACGCATAAGTCGCGGTAAGCCCAATACTCACCTAGGGACGACCGCCTTAAGAAGGCACCTGGCCTCCGATCACCGAGCCTAGTGGGAGCAACGCCGTCATAACCCACAAAGCCACACTCCCGGCGCTCCACGTCCTGCCTCTTCTCCTTCTCCTCTCTTCCCATTTGTCCTCCACTCCACCTTCCACCATGTCGTTGTCGCGTTTGTCTGGCAAAAGGAAGTCTTCTATGGACAAAATGTTCGAGCATAAAAAGATGATGACGCCAGATAACCATCTTGCCCAACGGCTGACCCCTGGCTTGTCGGAAATGCTAGCCCGCCAACTACTGCCATATAAACTGGTGGACTCGGAGGCCTTTAGAAAATTTGTGGCCATTGGCACACCGCAATGGAAGGACGCCTGAAGGAAATATTTCTCCCAGAAGGGCATCCCGGAACTATATGGACACATTCAGCGGCAAGTGAATGTATCTTTGGCACACAGATACATTTGCTGATGTGCGGTGAAGTGAGAAAATTACAGCCCTTTTTGGCATGTATTAGTGACAAAAGAAAATATTTGCCGTTCAGCTGTGCAGTTATATGTTCTAAAGCCCTTTTTGGCGTTTATTAGTGGCAAAAAATATATTTGCTGCTCAGCGGTGCAGTTATATGTTCTAAAGCCTTTTTTTTGCGTGTATTAGTGGCACAAAAATATATTTGCCGTTCAGCTGTGCAGTTATATGTTCTAAAGCCCTTTTTGGCGTTTATTAGTGGCAAAAAATATATTTGCTGCTCAGCGGTGCAGTTATATGTTCTAAAGCCTTTTTTTTGCGTGTATTAGTGGCACAAAAATATATTTGCCATTCAGCGGTGCAGTTATATGTCCTAAAGCCCTTTTTGGCGTGTATAAGTGGCACAAAAATATATATTATTTGCCGTTCAGTGGTGTAGTTATATGTTCTAATCTAAAGCATTTTATGGTGTGTGTATAAGTGGAAAAAAATAAGGGCCTATTTGCCATTCAGTGGTGCAGTCATATGTTCTAAAGCTCTTTTTGGCGTTTATTAGTGGCAAAAAAATATATATTATTTGTCGTTGAGCGGTGCAGTTATATGTTCTAAAGCCTTCTTTGGCCTGTATTAGTGGGGGAAAAAAGGGCTTATTAGCTGTTGTGTGGTGAAGTGAGAAAATTACAGTCTTTTTTGGGGTGTTCTTTTTTTTAATTATTTGATCTAACAATATGTCAGACAGAGAAGTTCCATGCCCTACACAGGGGAGTGGCAGCGACCTAAATGGTCGCAGCAGAGTAAAGGGCTGTGGCAGCAGGGGTCACTTCGAGAGGCCTGAGCTCCAAGTGTCAGCTAGCGGTCGTGTCCAGCAACCCAGCGGTTCTTGAATGGTTGACTCGATCTTCGACTTCGTCGCAAGTGACATCAGACACCCCCAGCCAAGAGTCAGTGGGTTTGCCAGACACAACCCTTAGTTGGCATGGCCCAGGAGCAGGCCCTGTGCCCTCACCTGTCCACAACCTGCCTCTGTCCTTTTCTGTTCCCTCAGCCAGAGAAAAATTGTATGCTGTGGGCTCAGCTCCACTATACAGTGAGAACGAGCTACTAGAAGACAGCAGCTACTAGCAAGCCAAGATGTGGAGGAGACATCCGCCGCTTCCTCCACTAGGTGGGCAAGTAGTGATGAGGAGATTGGCATGGGAGCTGGTGTTGTGAGCAGTCAGGCTCCTGACCCAGAGACGGTTGAGGAGGACATAATTGACGTGCAGACAGTACTCGATGATGATGATGTTACTGATCACACTTGGGAGCCGGGTGACGAAGGGGCTTCATTATCACCGGGAGAAGAGGGTGGCAGCTTGCCCGTGAGCCAGTGACGAAGCCAGCAAGTCGCTAGCGTGGCCGGGAGTCAGCAGGGTGGAAGAAGTGGGAGGTCAGGAGCCAAACGTGCCTGGAGTAGACCACCCTCTTTGCAGGAGCCTACCTGCTTAGAAAGTAGTGGTGTATGGGTTCACGGAAGCAGCGGCAGTAGCAGTCAGTCAGTGTGCAGTGTTGGGGGTAAAATCACCTACTCGGCGGTGTGTCAGTTTTCTGTTAAGCTGCTAGATGCGGTGATCATAGCCATTTATAGAATCTGTTGGCAGAAGGTGAAGCTTGGCCAGGGTGCCAATGTTGGCACCACGGCCCTGCGTCAACATATGCAGCATCACCATAAAGTGGCCAGGGAGAACAGTGGCTCCGATGTGGTGGTCCAGCCTGCCGCAGCAACCGCTGCATCACCCAGTGCACACACCCAATTTCAGGCAGTCAAATCTCCACCACCTCAGCCAAAGGGAGCTGGCTGTCCTTTACATCATCTGCTGGTCCTGATGCTCCTGATCCTCCTCCTACTCTTCGTCAGTCATTCCGTCAGCAAGCGATTGCCAAGAGACAACAATATGCGTGCACTCATCCAATGGCACACAAGCTGAATGTGCTCCTGGCCAAGTTGCTGGTGCTGCAGTCCCTCCCTTTCCAATTGGTGGACTCTGCACCTTTTAAAGAAATGATGGCTTGTGCCGAGCCAAGTCCCTAGCCATCATTTCTTTGCCAAAAAGGCAATATCAGCCCTGCATAAGTTTATCGAACAGAAAATGGGCCAGTCTTTGAGCCTGTCGGTGTCTGTCAAAGTGCACGGCAGCGCCAACATGTGGAGCTATAACTATGGTCAGGGACAATACATGTCCTTTACGGCTCACTGGGTGAATGTGGTTCCTGCACAGCCACACCAGCAACTTGGCCAAGTGACGCCGCTTCCACCTCCACGTTCTCACACCGTTGGTCCTGCGACAATGTCTGCCTCTGCTTCCTCATCCTCCACCGTGTCCTCAGCCTCCACTGCAGGGACAATTCACAGTGCCCCTCCAGCATACCACATGTGCAGGGCACGGAAGTGTCACACTGTTCTGCACCTCGTTTGCCTGGGCGAACGGAGTCACACATGGGAGGAACTGTTCTGTGTCCTTGATCAAGAAATCAAATCCTGGCTTTCTCCACGAGAACTAAAAATTGCAACCATGGTAACTGACAACGGGAAGAACATGGTGTCGGCACTGCATCAAGGAGGGCTGAGCCATGCGCCCTGCATGGCAAACGTGTTCAATCTGGTTGTCAAGCGGTTCCTAAAAACTTCCACCCATCTGCAAGACATCCTAAAAATGGCCAGGAAACTTTGCATCCACTTCAGCCACTCGTGCACCGCAAAGCACACCCTCCTTGAGCTGCAGCGGCAGAACGGCATCCCCCAACATAGGCTGATATGCAACGTTTCCACCCGTTGGAATTTCACCCTCCATATGTTGGACCGACTATATGAACAGAGAAAAGCCATAAACAATTTCTTGATGATCCAAGTGGACAGGAGAACTCCACTGTGTAACTTAAATGTCAGCCAGTGGCAGCTCATGCCGTTTGCTCAGGCCTTTCGAGGAAGCCACGTTATTTGTCAGTCCCCAGGACTACGGGATGAACACTGTCATTCCACTGCTTCATGTTCTGGAACAAATGCTGGTAAATCTGGCTGGTCAGGGGACTGGAGATGTGGAGCCTAGATCTCCTGGCCACATGAGCCCTGTGGGGGCTAAACTGGAGGAGGACATTGGAGCACAAGCAATGTGTAGCGCGATGGGTGGTTTTTATACACAGGCGACAGGAGAGGAGGAGCAGCCAGAGAAGCTATGAGGAAGACGAAGCAGAGGACCCAGACACACCGTGGCAGTATGCAGTGGAGATGGAGGCAGGGAGTCCCTCCGAGTCACTTGCACAAATGGCCTGATGCATGCTCACTTGCTTGCGTAGTGACAGGCGAATTGTCACCATTCGGCAGAGGGATGACTTCTGGCTCTCCACCTTGTTGGACCCTTGCTACCGGTCCAAAATGAGAGGGAGGACAGACTAAACTACTATAGGGACATGCTATGTAGTCAGTTGGCCGCTGCCTATCTGCACCATCGTCCATCCTCTCGCAGGTCTGACTGAGGGGGCCCTCTGCACTCACGTTTCTCTGCCATGGCTGCTGTGGCAGGGTGTGGGGGTAGGAGCAGTTCCAGCTCCATCAACAGAAACTTGAGTTTAGAGTCGCTGATGAGCAGCTTTCTTCACCTGCCTAGTGAAGAAACTACCCACCAGCAGCAGCAGCAGCAGCTAGACCTGGAGCAGGACCTGAACCAGCAGGTGGTGGCATACTTGGACAGCACCCTGCCACCCCACATTGAAGATCTGCTGGACTACTGGGCAGCCAAACTGGATTTGTGGCCACAACTGGTAGAGTTTGCCCTGGAAAAGCTGTCGATTCCAGACAGTAATGTGGATTCAGAGTGGGTGTTTAGTGCGGCAGGGGCCATAGTTACCTCAAGAACTCGCCTGTCCACCCAAAATGTGGAGAGACTGACCTTTGTGAAGATAAATCAGGCGTGGATCAGCCAGGATTTCCACAAACCAATGTCTGATGCATTAGACTAGATTATCCATGGTGCCACACTAACACTTTGACAAAAGAGACCGGTTTCTTCTGCCTACCTGCCTCAGCTACTATTCTGATGCTGCCACCCACTTGATGCCAAACATCTGATACCAAGTGCTCCTTCTTACACTCACCATCTTCAGCTGGTACTGGTATTGCCACCCACCTCCCCACTCTGCCACCGGGTCACTCTGTGGTCTTCTGATGCTGCTGCCACCTACACACTATGTCACCTTGCCACTATGTGGTCTCCTGATGCTGCTGCCACCTACACACTATGTCACAAAAAATAATAATAATAAAAAAACTCAACCACTGAATAAAAAACATTGTTTAGTCTTTTTGATAAAGTTGTAATGTACTAGTTTGCACATAAGATTCACTCTTGATTGATGCCTGGGAAAGGACTTGTATACACCCATTATCCATAACATTAAACCGCCTACTTAATATTCTGTAGGTCCCCATTGTTCAGCCAAAAGAACTCTTAGCCCATTATCCTGCTGAAGGAGGCAACTGTCATTAGAGAAACAGTGCACAATGCAGAGTAGCCCAGGAAGCTCAGCTATTTCCATAATCCTGACTACCTCTGCTTTCAATCACAGACTGAATGTGGCAGCCAGCCGCTGTTTGGACCTCTGTTCTTACAATAAGTGTAGATCCCTTAGGTAGGACCTGTATCCAGCTGACATTTATTGCATGTATGTGATCCTGAAAAAAATAAAACAACATGCATATAGATAAATATACAAATTAGAAAAAGCCTGTTTTGAGATAATCATACAAATCCACTACTATTAGGTATGCAAATAATTCTACTGTCATGTGTACCTTTATACAATATATAAATTTACAAACTTTTAATCTAACAAGGCACATTTATCTTTGTTTTTTACATTAATATTTGGTGCTATTCCTTTCAATATCTAGTCTCATTCTAAAACGTGTTAGTTTCTGAAAACAAAACACTTGTCTGCCTTTTTATAGAAAGCTGAACATACTGTGGCATTTCCCTTTTAAGTAGCTGTGTATACCTTGCCCCTTTAAGACGGATGTGATAGCATCTCTAGCTGAGCATGCCTATTGCAGAACTGTGATACAGTCAGGAAATCTGTACAGGCAACCTGATGGAGTAAAACGTACACAGCAGATTACAGATCTGTATATTATGGGTAAGAATAAAAGCAAATACAAAGGCGATCTCTGTAATTCATTATCATAGAAAATTCAATTTACTATATTATGTTGTGTATGCCTTCAGAGAGCTGAAGGAATGAGCACATTACAGAAAGATAAGGCAGGAAATAATCATTTTATTGGTTCTTTTATTCATTTATTTTTTTTCCACAAGAGAGGCTTTCTTGGAAATCTTATAGAAAAAAAAATATATTGAATTCTTAGGATCCAGATGGAGCAGATCAGTGGAAGCTGAGCTGGAAAGTGATGCAGTGATGGCATACTAATTAGTGTGAGACATTACAGGGCAGAAACCTACACATTCTTCAGGCGGTATTGGTGTAATCACCAGTGCTGAGAATTAGATTTCCACATTACAGGTATTGAAAATTATCAGAATGTTATACATTATTATTCAGATTTGTATGCATACTCCTAGGAATAAATTATTTCTTAGCTGTGAAGCAGATTGCAGCAGGTAATATGTTCTGTCATAATCTGTAGGTTGATTCTCTTAAAAGAGAAGCAGCAAATGCCTCACATATAACCAAGAGCAATTATATAACTCAATTTTCTATTCTAATTTATTTCAGTCATTTGCTAATTAAAACTTGTCTGCATGACTATACATTGTGGCTGATGGGTAACGTCCCAACTGCAGTCAAGCATTGTCTCAGTTACCAACACCTTCTAAAAGATCAAATCTGGCTTGGAGATGTGACAACGTCTGAACAGGTAGAGAACAGATTTAGTGTTTGTTCATGTACTGTTTGTACTTATGTATCTGCGTTTCTGTAGGTGTTTTTGTACGTGTATGTACATCTGTTAATTCTATCAATGTGAATGAAAAATTGTGTTTTTCTGAGAAGGCATCAGAGAATTTATTGAAAGGAATGAGTGTGGGGAAGTTTGTGGGGAACTTGTGGGGAAGTTCACAAAATTGCAGCAAAATAATGTTATTTAACCATGACATGAACTTACGCTATGAATGGTGTACCCATTTATTCAACGTCATACATCAGCAGGTGTATTTTTGCCATAATATGATTTCAATTTGATTTGATTGTCCCCACCTCAGTCTCCAATCCCAACACTTTGCCAAACAACAATTGCTCCCCCTAGTGGTTACGTAACATCCCAGAGTGGTGTTTACCACTCCTGCACCCTGCTACTATCTTTATTGGGCTAACACCAATGTAATCTATGTATTTTGTCCAGGTCCTCCACACTATGCATTCTTAATCTGTTTGCAACTTTTATAATCATGTAATGTGCTTGGTTCACCAGCAGGTAACAGCAAACACAGCAGAGCTGTACTTAGGTAGAATGGAGCGTTCCATTGCATTCTAACCCCCCCTCTGTAGGGAAGTGGGCTAGACCTACTTCCTAAAGGAAGGGTGGGGACTAGCTGGAGTCAGTCTAGCTTACCCCCTGCTAGGGGAATGGTGTGCATAATGGACGTGGCCACACCAGCCAGAGCACCTAAAGCTCTGCTGGCAATGGAGGCCAAAGCTTTAAGCCTCAGGAGCCAGGAGGAAAGTTCCCTTGCATCACATAGAGTAAAACTACAGAGAAGAAGTGCAGCATACAGAAAAAGCTGAGTTATAAAGCCAGCCTGTCAGTACAGCAGAGTCAGAGAGAAACAGAGATAGCAGAGTTGAGTTTGCCTTCCAGTTTCATGCTAAAGCCTGCTGGAACCAAGAAAAAGGCTGTAAACCGTTTTGGAGAACATTTATGCAAACTAAAGCTGCCATTGAACTTCATCTCAAGGTCTGGGCTCCAATTATTCTTTTATCCCTCAATTATTCCCCGTATTTATTGCTTTGGAGCCAAAGCCTGGGGTCCAGCGGTATCCAAGTTGGAGCACCGTGAAACACAATAAGAGACATTTTAGGCCGCACTATAACACTCAGCATTCCTACACCTGGGACACATTTTTTAATATTTATAAAGGGCCATAGGGGGAGGCCGCCCGTTGCAGTTATTTACTCTATTTCTACTCCTAATGGTTGCACACATGTAGCAACCTTTTTGGTTCAGTGGTTAAACAGGTTTTCCAGGCTCCTGATATTGATGACTTATCCTTAGGATAAGTTATTAATATCTGATCAGTGATGGTCTGACCCCCACCAATCAGCTGTTCCCTGCATCCTTCTGCACTACATGTGTGGTGCTGGTTGGGAAGGGGTTAAACATTGTTGCCTTCCAGCATTGGGGTCCTGGGTTAAAATTCGAACATAGACAACAGTTGCATGAAGTTTGGTGTTCTCCCTTTTATTTGCATGGGTTTTCTACTCTGGTTTCCTTCCACACTCCAAAAGTATACCAAGGTAAATTGGCTTTCTGTGTAATTGAGTATAGTGGGTGTCGGGGATGAGACTATTTGGCAGCCACTGACTCCCTTACTCCACAAGCATCCCTGCGATTTGAATCCTTTGTATGAGAAAAGTACATTACAAATATTTGTCATTATTGTCTTTATTTATATCGTCCATTATTTCTACTATTTAAAAAAATGTCTTCTCCTTAATTTGCCATACTATAGACCAGTGATGGCTAACCTCCGGCACTTCAGCTGTGGTGAAACTACAACTCCCAGCATGCTCCATTCAGCCAAGCAAGTGTACATCTTGGTAGTCATACTTTTACCACAGCTGGAATGTGGCCACACAGTTTTTGTCATCACTGATTATTACCGCTTCTCAGTAATGACATCCATTAATCCCTTGATTATTTTTTTTTTTAAAGTTTATTCTTAAAGGCAGTACTAATTTCACCCTTTGACTGACCCCAGCTGCATATTTATGATCATCCCCTACACTGCAGTCAAGTTGTCATCATCTTGGTTGCAGCATTGCCATATATATCCTGGACGCCACTGCAGCCAATCACTGGCCTCAGCAGTATAAAGCACATGACTGCTGGGGAGGATCAAAGTGGCAATGATCGAAATGTTGGAGAGAGAAATTATTTTATTATTTTATGACAATTCCTGCCTTGGGGAATTTTTTTTCATAACTTGAACTACCCATGGACATACACTTTAGATTAATATCGACTGAACCAGCTGACCATCTAATCTGTATGGGGTGGTCCTGAGTCCCCTTTCTCCACAACAGATGTCAGGGAAGAGAAAGAACTACTATTCAATTTCAACCTGTTCGTCCTTTTTGCTGTTTTGGGAGATAAACCACTGGTTTATTCCCTTTCTACATTCAGTACATATGTGTTAGTGTGTTTATGTATGGAGGGGTGGCTGGAGGGATAGCTCTTAGTCTAACACCTGTCTAAAGTTTATGGCCAGCCTTAAAAGGGTTTGTCCGGGAATGCATTGCTTCTAACAGTTGCTGGCATCCTGCATCCCGAACTGAAAGGATCATATTAAACTTAGGTCCTCCACGCTGGCTCCTGTGCAGGGGTGTACCTAGTCTTTCTGTTGTCTGAGATGAAGATTTAAACTGTGCCCCCCACATGCTGAATTCTCATCCTAACCCCTTCCTTCCAGCCCTACTGTTAAGAACATACTTGGAAAACATTACATACAATGATAGGGTAATACCGAACCACATACCTCTTACATCCAGTGATGTCTCCTCTGATGTAGATATTGTCTTGACCGTCATGATGATTTCCTTCAGCCATCTCTTTTTTCTGAATAGGTTGACATACAGACACTACTATTTTTCTATCATCCTCCCACCTTCTCAATACACTATCCTACCACCCTCAATATTTTGCTCACTGTGCTCCCCAATACTATACTGCTGGAACAGATAATCCCCCTGAAAATACTATTACCACACAGACAGTGCCCCTTCAATAAGTATTGGCACACAGTGCCCTAAAAAAATAAATGTACCCAGAAAATAGTGCCCTGAAACGAATAGTACCATACACATAGTGCCCCCAAGAATAATTGTTCTAAGCTAGGGTGCCCCCCATAGTAAGAATGCTCCCAAAACCCCTCTTCCCCATAATAATAATTCTCTTCCAGAGTGCACTTAATGTTAATGTTGATTTCAAGCCGTAACTTCTTTATTCCAGTGGATACAAATGTTACAGCCGTTCACATCACATGCGGTAAAACGCGCGGTCTTGTGTCATTCGATGCGTTTCAAACTTAAGCAGTTTTTATTCATGACTTCATGAAGTCATGAATAAAAACTGCTAAGTTTGAAACGCGTCGACTGACACAAGACCGCGCGTTTTTACCGCATGTGATGTGAACGGCTGTAACATTTGTATCCACTGGAATAAAGAAGTTACGGCTTGAAATCAACATTGAAAGTGCTGTATTTTTCTTTTTCTTCTGGTATATGCTACATACAAGGTCTCACCTTATAATCCGTGCACAGGAGGAGCCCGATGGCTGATCATTTGCAAAGCAGGTGAGCTGGATCCTCTTTTCTTCTTATGCACTTAATGTTAATAGTGTCCCCTACATGTTCCCAGTAGTAATAACGTCCCTTATTGTGGCCTAGAAGTAATAATGCCCCCATAGTACACATTCTAGTAATAATGCTCCCCATAGAACCCCAGCAGTAATAAAGCCCACCATAATAAACCATCTTATAGTATGACAGAAAAAATGCCCCCTAATGTGTGCCAGTGCAATAAATACCATCTTATAATGTGTGTCATTACACAAATAACCCCTTATTAAGTGTGCCAATACAAAAAATACCCCATTATGTCTTCCAGTACAATAAATACCCTCTTATAATGAGTGCTGGTACAAAAATACCCCTTAAAAAGTGTGCCTGTAATAAAATGCCCCTTATAATGTGTTCCAGGACAAAAAAAGCCCTCTTATGTGTGCCAGTACAAAAATACCCCTTATGTGTCCAGCACTTGCATCTCCATTTTCTTGTTTGGTGTTTGTTTTCTTCCTCACTGGCATGGGCATGGTCACCTGATTCTTCAGCCAACCGCTGACGTAATCCGTGATGTATCTCTTGTTGACACGTCACTCATGTTTCATAACATCACATAAAGTTTCTTAAAGGGGTTGGCCACTTTCTGGCTACTTTAATAATTTGACTAATCTGTTTGTAAGCTGACTTTATATCAATTGTTAATATAGCTTTTGTTGAAATTCTGCACCATTTTCTATATTTTATAAGGTATGCCCCCTTGTTTGCCAAGTCTTTGGTGCTGTCCACACAGAGGTCCTGTCCACAAGATGGCTGCTAATGGAGGTTCATATAACCAGACAAATCACCTCATGTGATGTCTTCTGCATTCCAACACACTACACCTGTACCAAACTCCCAACAAGTGCAGATTGCAGATGCAGTGTATTTGAATGGAGGAGACATCACATGAAGGTGGTTTTATTGATCACATGACCCTCCATCAGCAGCCATCTTATGGACAGGACAAAAGACTTGGCAAGCAAGGGGGCATAACTTATGCAATATAGAAAATGGTGCAGAATTTTAACAAGGGCTATATTAGTAAATACAATATAATCATACAAACATATTAATCAACAGTAACCAGAAAGTGGCCAACCCCTTCCAAAATTCATTATGATTATTCAGGTTTAATTGTATGAATTTTTATATTTTGCTAGGAGCCAAGTGCACGTGGTCTTCCAAACTATGTGAAAGTAGTAGAAGTTGGACCAAGAGATGGTTTACAAAATGAAAAGGTAACATATAGGAACTCCCTCGAACATTTTCATATTTGTTGCATCAATATTGTATGGTTATGGATTTAAAGAGGACCTGTCCTCACAATGTAATCTGAAAGCACCATGTTATAGTACAGGAGAAGCCAAGCAGATTTATATATATATATATATATATATATATATATATATACATATATATGTGTTATATATATATTTTTTTTATGGGAAAAGATTCCGTAAAATCTGTATTTTGCACATTTACAGTAGTTTGTCTTTGCTTTTTCTGACAGCTATCGGTTGGCTATTTTCAGAAGTTCCATAGCAATAAATGCAGAGTATGCCGTGCATGCGCAGTAGTGGTGGCATACCAAGCTTATTACATAAGTGCAGCACCAGAACAAAGTACGGCACATATATACAACACCAGAACAAAGCTCATTACATAAATACAGCTCCAATACAATGTATATATCCAGCACCAGATTACAAACACATTCAACTTAGCCCTTGATATGTAAATATATAAAGTGTGAAACTACAGGTCCCAGTATGACTTGAAAAGGTGTAAAAGTATGCTGGGAGTGTTGGTTTCAGAAAAGATAATGCTACCACCCATCATCACTCTGTAGACCATGCAAGTGACTACACCACTAATCAGATACAGTAAGTGGCAGAATAAACAGTTGCATTTAGTTACAGGTGACGTCTTTTCTGGATCTCTTCTCTTTCCTTTTCTTTCCATCCAGTTCAGACACTGTGATGATTTCTCCCTGCCATGACTCTCTGCAGAGTTTGCCACCCCGATGTCTTCAGCTTCTCGCTTTACCAACACATCGGCAACTTAAATACTAACACAAACTCATCTTAGTTCCGCGCAGGAAGAAAAAAGAAAAAGTGGAACCTCTGTATCGGTGCTGTCAGCAGGAGTCAGATACCAGGTGAGTATTGGTACAAATAGTTAAATATTTTTATTTTCAGTCAACGCGTTTCAAGGGCGGAGTGCCCCCTTCATCAGGACAATAATCAGATGACATTCACATACAGCAGTATTTAAAACCGTTTTTGGCGCGCAGCCAGGGGGTGGAAGAGAAAAGAGCCCTCATCTCTCCCCTCTCTCCTCTCTTCTCTCCTCTCTCCCCTCTTTTCTCTTCCACTCCCTGGCCTGCGCGCCAAAAATGGTTTTAAATACTGCTGTATGTGAATGTCATCTGATTATTGTCCTGATGAAGGGGGCACTCCACCCTGGAAATGCGTTGACTGAAAATTAAAATTACTAACTATTTGTACCAATACTCACCTGGTATCTGACTCCTGCTGACAGCGCCGATCCAGAGGTTCCACTTTTTCTTTTTCTTCCTGCATGGATCTTCTCATCCCGATGTGCGCATTCATGGCATGGTAGGAACCCAGGCAGCAGCACAGGCACCCCGGACGCTGATAGGGTAATATCAGCCAAACCGAATATACAGGGAGTGCAGAATTATTAGGCAAATGAGTATTTTGACCACATCATCCTCTTTATGCATGTTGTCTTACTCCAAGCTGTATAGGCTCGAAAGCCTACTACCAATTAAGCATATTAGGTGATGTGCATCTCTGTAATGAGAAGGGGTGTGGTCTAATGACATCAACACCCTATATCAGGTGTGCATAATTATTAGGTAACTTCCTTTCCTTTGGCAAAATGGGTCAAAAGAAGGACTTGACAGGCTCAGAAAAGTCAAAAATAGTGAGATATCTTGCAGAGGGATGCAGCACTCTTAAAATTGCAAAGCTTCTGAAGCGTGATCATCGAACAATCAAGCGTTTCATTCAAAATAGTCAACAGGGTCGCAAGAAGCGTGTGGAAAAACCAAGGCGCAAAATAACTGCCCATGAACTGAGAAAAGTCAAGCGTGCAGCTGCCAAGATGCCACTTGCCACCAGTTTGGCCATATTTCAGAGCTGCAACATCACTGGAGTGCCCAAAAGCACAAGGTGTGCAATACTCAGAGACATGGCCAAGGTAAGAAAGTCTGAAAGACGACCACCACTGAACAAGACACACAAGCTGAAACGTCAAGACTGGGCCAAGAAATATCTCAAGACTGATTTTTCGAAGGTTTTATGGACTTATGAAATGAGAGTGAGTCTTGATGGGCCAGATGGATGGGCCCGTGGCTGAATTGGTAAAGGGCAGAGAGCTCCAGTCCGACTCAGACGCCAGCAAGGTGGAGGTGGAGTACTGGTTTGGGCTGGTATCATCAAAGATGAGCTTGTGGGGCCTTTTCGGGTTGAGGATGGAGTCAAGCTCAACTCCCAGTGCTACTGCCAGTTTCTGGAAGACACCTTCTTCAAGCAGTGGTACAGGAAGAAGTCTGCATCCTTCAAGAAAAACATGATTTTCATGCAGGACAATGCTCCATCACACGCGTCCAAGTACTCCACAGCGTGTCTGGCAAGAAAGGGTATAAAAGAAGAAAATCTAATGACATGGCCTCCTTGTTCACCTGATCTGAACCCCATTGAGAACCTGTGGTCCATCATCAAATGTGAGATTTACAAGGAGGGAAAACAGTACACCTCTCTGAACAGTGTCTGGGAGGCTGTGGTTGCTGCTGCACGCAATGTTGATGGTGAACAGATCAAAACACTGACAGAATCCATGGATGGCAGGCTTTTAAGTGTCCTTGCAAAGAAAGGTGGCTATATTGGTCACTGATTTGTTTTTGTTTTGTTTTTGAATGTCAGAAATGTATATTTGTGAATGTTGAGATGTTATATTGGTTTCACTGGTAAAAATAAATAATTGAAATGGGTATATATTTGTTTTTTGTTAAGTTGCCTAATAATTATGCACAGTAATAGTCACCTGCACACACAGATATCCCCCTAAAATAGCTAAAACTAAAAACAAACTAAAAACTACTTCCAAAAATATTCAGCTTTGATATTAATGAGTTTTTTGGGTTCATTGAGAACATGGTTGTTGTTCAATAATAAAATTAATCCTCAAAAATACAACTTGCCTAATAATTCTGCACTCCCTGTAGTTGTTGTGACTCCTCACAACAAAAGTTGTTAAGTGCAACAATTGTATTTAAATGAAACAGCACCACACATGAGGCGCTGCCTCCTTCTCCCTCCTTTTTCTCTCTACACAAACTCATCTTAGTGTCGCATGCTGTACCCTGAATAAAAAAGCAGCACACACTGTGCCCCTGAATATAGTAATGTCACATACTAAGTCCCCTGAAAATAAAGCACCACACACAGTGCTCATAATGGTAGTGCCTCCTTATACAGTGCCACACACTCTGCGGTCCTTGTATTTATAGCCTCATGCCATGTGCCCCCTGCATATAGTGTCACATGTGTTGTGCCCACTGTATAAATTGCCAGGTTCTGTTCCCCCATATATAGTGCTAGAATCTGTGCCCCCTTTATAGAATGTCATGATCTGTGACCCCTTTATTTAGTGCCTAGTGCCCACACACAGTAGATATGTGACTTAAGTGTTCTCAAAGAGTAACATGTCTCCTTAGTGTCCCTACACGGTAAAAGTCCCCTTTAGTGCCCCCATCCTGCCTGCTTAGTGCCCCCATCCAGTAGTGAGGACCGCTTAGTGCCCCCATCCAGTGGTGCTGCCTCTTAGTACCGCCATCCATTATTTTTGCCCCCTTAGTGACCCCATCAACTAGTACTGCCTGCTTAGTGCCCCCATCCAGTAGTGCTGGCCCTTAGGGCTGCCATCCAGTAGTGCTTCCCTCTGAGTACCCCCATCCAGTATTTCTGCTCCCTTAGAGCCCCCATCCTGCAGTTTTGCTCCCTTAATGCCCTGATCCAGTAATGCTGCCTACTTAATACCTTATCTAGTAGTGCTGCTCTCTTAGTGCCCCCATCCAGTAGTTTTGCCCCCTTAGTGCCTGCATCCATTGCCCCCTTAGTGCCCCTAATTCAGTAGTGCTGCCCCCTTAATGCCCCCAATCCAGTAATGCTGCCCTCTTAGTGCCTCCAATCCAGTAGTTCTGCCCCCTTAGTACCCCCATCCAGTAACCTGCCCTCTTATTGCCCCCAATCCAGTAGTGCTGCGCTTTTAATGGCCACAATCCAGTAGTGCTGCTTTCTTAGTGCCCTAATCTAGTAGTTCTGCCCCCTTAGAGCCACCAGTCAAGTAGTGCTGCCCTCTTAGTACCCCCATCCAGTAGTGCCACCAGATTAGTGCCCGCACCCAGTAGTGCTGCCCCATTAGTGTCCCTATTCAGTAGTTCTGCCCCCTTAGTGCCCCATCCATTTTTCTCTACCCCATTGATTTCCCCAATCCAGTACAGCAGCCTTCCAGTGCCCTCATATAGTAGTTCTGCCCTCTTGGAGCCACCAGTCAAGTAGTGCTGCCCTCTTAGTACCCCCATCCAGTAGTTCTGCCAGCTTAGTGTTACGAAAAAAAAAAAATATAATAATCTAATACTTACCTACCAGTCTCATTTCCCCTATGAGTGAAGAACATTCTGTGCTCTCCACATCACGCCTGCTGAGCTGGAGAGTAAACAGGCCAATTCCTGGCTTGTGCGCTCCATCTACACAGCTCAGCAGGCAGAATGTGCCACTGCATCGTGCCTGCTGCTGGAGAGCACAGGTAGGCCAGTTTATGGTGAAGCAGGGAGCATAAACCATGGTATTTAACTATATATGCATCCTGTGAATACAGATACAAT
Organism: Bufo bufo; assembly: GCF_905171765.1. Taxonomy (NCBI): domain Eukaryota; kingdom Metazoa; phylum Chordata; class Amphibia; order Anura; family Bufonidae; genus Bufo; species Bufo bufo. Next base: position 268,151,478 of record NC_053392.1, on the reverse strand, counting down.
TGAGTGCAGGTAAGCCAGAAAAATTGGTAAATCGTTCCGTGACCAGGTGCCTTGAAAAGGGAACCTTTTGGTGCCCCCTTCAGGAGTCCAGGGTAGCGTGGTCTGTGCGGTTGCACAGGTTGCACAACCCTAAGACTGACCCTGTTGACAGCTATCTCTGTATGCAGAGTTATGCACGCATTTCTGTCAATCACTGATAACACCTCCTTCATGTACCAATAGCTATTAATAGGAGGTGTAAAAAGCAAAGATATACAGTGAATGTATAAAATACATTTTTTACTTAATCTTTTCTAACAAAAATATAAAATATTTATCCACTCAGCATGCAGAGATTTTTGTCCAGCCGATTGCCAGCATATTATAATTAATGGAAACGGTGGGCAATGCCGGATACAGAGAGCTCTGGTAGGCTGTTCTCTGCTGGATCTTTTTTAAATACTTTTACTTGCTGGAAAATATTTTTTATAATGCTAAGTTGCGCTATGCCTCCTTTTTTTTGCTAGTAATGGGTGAAGAAATTGACAACTGCATGCTATGATTGCAGTCTACATATTGTCAGCATTGATTGGTCAATGTCCGAGCATGTAGAGTTATTCATCCTTTCTTCTGAACAATGCATGCATAAACTGATTACTAGGTATTCCTATTGACAAACTAATAAAACCTAGTAGTAGAAATGGAATGCCACTGAAATTCAGCCCTGGAATTTTAAAACAGATAGGCCCACTTACTGTGTGGTGAATGTGAATTATGTATTGCCCACAGTAGTTATAGTGACCCTCTGCAGTGTCCCCAGGATTTATGATGTTCACTTGTAGTGCCCCCAGTAGTTATAATGCCTCCTTGTGCAGCGTGCCAGTAAACAGGGGTAGAACACATGAGGTTCAGGGTGGGCCAGAATGTACATACAGTTCATCGGTTACTCACTGTTTAGTAGTCGCCTCCTTGGGCCAGCAGTGCAGTGAAAGGGGGAACAGCACTGGATTCTCTGGGGCACATTCGGTTACAGGGGACACCGGCCAGGTGGTGATTGAGGTGCCCTTGATGGTGGATGGTTGCTGAGTGCTTGTGCGGCTGGGCCCCTGGTTTAGGTTTTGTCGTGACGCCAGCACCTTGGTGGTGCAAAATGTTGAGAGTGGTAGTAGTATGGAGTTAGAGGAATGAGGCAGGTTTAAATCCAACGGTAAACTTTACTATAACCAGGTTCTTGATAACAGTTTACATCCAGCAATAAAACAGTCTCTGATACACATTCAAGTTGGATGTGATGAATCCCAGTAACGGGCTGTGCTGGTGGTATTGTGTCAGGCTAGGGTAGTTAGTTATGTACTCACTGATAAACAGCTCTTTGCCTTGCTTCAGTCTTAATTGAGGTAGTCCCAGTCTTGATCTTCTTTCTACACAAGTGATATGACAGAATCTTTATCTATCTTAAGAATAACGGTGAGGCTGCCAGAAGCTAATAAGTCCTTCACCTAATTACAAAGGCGCCTAGAGCCAATAATAATGGCCTTGTCCTTCCTTTGTCCTAATTAGAGTTGAGTGAACCCGAACTGTAAAGTTCGGGTTCGTACCGAACTTTAGGTTTTTCGGCACCCGAACATTTACGTAAAAGTTCGGGTTCGGTGTTCAGCGATTTTTATGGCGCTTTTTGAAAGGCTGCAAAGCAGGCAATTAAAATGCGTCATACTACATGCCCCAAAAGGCCATCACAGCCATGCCTACTATTGGCATGGCTGTGATTGGCCAACTGCAGCATGTGACCCAGCCTCTATTTAAGCTGGAGTCACTTAGCGCCGCCCGTCACTCTGCTCGGATTAGTGTAGGGAGAGGCTGCAGCTGCTGTGAGGTAGATATCAGGGAGCGATCTTATCAAGAACTGGTTTATGTACTCAGCGATCTACAGAAAAAGTGTTTTGTGGGTGCAGTGCACAATTTTTTTAAGCCTGCCCTGAGCAAACTACTGCTGAAAACGAACTTTTTTTTCTTTATTTCATCAATATCAATACCTGATCGGCAGCCATTTTATGCAATGATAGTGCACCAGCACAGGCTATCTGCAAGTCCAGAAATACAGCTTAGGCATACTGGGGTGAAAAAACCCTCTAATATACTGCACATCTGGGATTAGACAAGCATAAGTTACTGTCACATTTAAGACAGAAATACAGCTTTTTGGTTAGGGTGAAAAAAGCCTCTAATATACTGCACATCTGTGATTACACGTGCATAAGTCACTGTTACATTTAGGACAGAAATACAGCTTTTTGGTTACATACTGCACATCTGTGATTACACGTGCATAAGTCACTGTCACATTTAGGACAGAAATACAGCTTTTTTCTTACTGGGGTTAAAAAACCCTCTGATATACTGCACATCTTTGATTACACGTGCATAAGTGATTGTCACATTAAGGCCATAAATACGCCTTTTTGGTTATTGGGGTGAAAAAAGCCTCTAATATACTGCACATCTGGGATTAGACAAGCATAAGTGACTGACACATTTAGGCCATAAATACAGCTTTTTGGTTACTGGGGTGAAAAAAGCCTCTAATATATTGCACATCTGGGATTGCACGTGCATAAGTGACTGTCACATTTAGGCCATAAATACGGCTTTGGCATACTGGGGTGAAAAAAGCCTCTCATATACTGCACATCTGGGATTACACGTTTATAAGTGACTGTCACATGTTGAGATGTTATATTGGTTTCACTGGTAAAAATAAATAATTGAAATGGGTATATATTTGTTTTTTGTTAAGTTGCCTAATAATTATGCACAGTAATAGTCACCTGCACACACAGATATCCCCCTAAAATAGCTAAAACTAAAAACAAACTAAAAACTACTTCCAAAAATATTCAGCTTTGATATTAATGAGTTTTTTGGGTTCATTGAGAACATGGTTGTTGTTCAATAATAAAATTAATCCTCAAAAATACAACTTGCCTAATAATTCTGCACTCCCTGTAGTTGTTGTGACTCCTCACAACAAAAGTTGTTAAGTGCAACAATTGTATTTAAATGAAACAGCACCACACATGAGGCGCTGCCTCCTTCTCCCTCCTTTTTCTCTCTACACAAACTCATCTTAGTGTCGCATGCTGTACCCTGAATAAAAAAGCAGCACACACTGTGCCCCTGAATATAGTAATGTCACATACTAAGTCCCCTGAAAATAAAGCACCACACACAGTGCTCATAATGGTAGTGCCTCCTTATACAGTGCCACACACTCTGCGGTCCTTGTATTTATAGCCTCATGCCATGTGCCCCCTGCATATAGTGTCACATGTGTTGTGCCCACTGTATAAATTGCCAGGTTCTGTTCCCCCATATATAGTGCTAGAATCTGTGCCCCCTTTATAGAATGTCATGATCTGTGACCCCTTTATTTAGTGCCTAGTGCCTAGTTACATACTGCACATCTGTGATTACACGTGCATAAGTCACTGTCACATTTAGGACAGAAATACAGCTTTTTTCTTACTGGGGTTAAAAAACCCTCTGATATACTGCACATCTTTGATTACACGTGCATAAGTGATTGTCACATTAAGGCCATAAATACGCCTTTTTGGTTATTGGGGTGAAAAAAGCCTCTAATATACTGCACATCTGGGATTAGACAAGCATAAGTGACTGACACATTTAGGCCATAAATACAGCTTTTTGGTTACTGGGGTGAAAAAAGCCTCTAATATATTGCACATCTGGGATTGCACGTGCATAAGTGACTGTCACATTTAGGCCATAAATACGGCTTTGGCATACTGGGGTGAAAAAAGCCTCTCATATACTGCACATCTGGGATTACACGTTTATAAGTGACTGTCACATTTAGGCCATAAATACAGCTTTGGCATACTGGGGTGAAAAAAGCCTCTCATATACTGCACATCTGGGATTACACGTGCATAAGTGACTGTCACATTTAGGCCATAAATACGGCTTTGGCATACTGGGGTGAAAAAAGCCTCTCATATACTGCACATCTGGGATTACACGTGCATAAATGACTGTCACATTTAGGCCATAAATACGGCTTTGGCATACTGGGGTGAAAAAAGCCTCTAATATACTGCACATCTGTGATTACACATGCATAAGTGACTGTCACATTTAGGACAGAAATATGGCTTTGGCATACTGGGGTGAAAAAAGCCTCTCATATACTGCACATCTGGGATTAGACAAGCATAAGTGACTGTCACATTTAGGATAGAAATACAGCTTTTTGGTTAGGGTGAAAAAAAGCCTATGATATACTGCACATCTAGGATTAGACGTGCATAAGTGACTGTCACATTTAGGCCAGAAATACGCCTTTTTGGTTACTGGGGTGAAAAAAGCCTCTGATATACTGCACATCTAGGATTAGATGTGCATAAGTGACTGTCACATTTAGGCCACAAATACGGCTTTTTGGTTACTGGGGTGAAAAAACCCTCTAATATACTGCACATCTGGGATTAGACAAGCATAAGTGACTGTCACATTAAGGCCAGAAATACGGCTTTTTGGTTACTGGGGTGAAAAAACCCTCTGATATACTGCACATCTGGGATAAGACGTGCATAAGTGAGTGTCACATCATTTAGGCCACAAATACCGCTGTCATATAGAGTTAAAAAAAAATATATAGAGTGCAATACCCTACATCAGGGTTTATATTGGCGGTTAATTATTTTTAACATACTTAACCAATAGCAATTTTTACTTTGTTTTGTGAAGGCTAACTATGAGGCAAACATCTAATAAGGGACGCGGTCATGGTCGTGGTGGTGGTGGTGTTGGTAGAGCCTCTGGTGCAGGGAGACGACGTGGCCGTTCTGCCACAGCTACACGTCCTACTGAACCTACTACCTCAGGTCCCAGTAGCCGCCAGAATCTACAGCGATATTTGTTCGGGCCTAATGCCATTCTAAGGAAGGTAAGGCCTGATCAAGTACAGGCGCTAGTCAATTGGGTGGCCGACAGTGGATCCAGCACGTTCACATTATCTCCCACCCAGTCTTCTGCAGAAAGCGTACAGGTGGCGCTTGAAATCCATGCCCATCAGTCTGTCACATCACCCCCGTGCATATCGGAGAACCTGTCTGAGCCTCAAGTCATGCAGCAGTCTCTTATGCTGTTTGAAGACTCTGCTGGCAGGGTTTCCCAAGGGCATCCATCTAGCCCTTCCCCCCAGGGGTGGAAGACATAGAATGCACTGACGCACAACCAATTATGTTTCCTGGTGAGAACATTGGAATTGGAATACCACCTTAGCACATCTCTGATGATGACGAAACACAGGTGCCAACTGCTGCGTCTTTCTGCAGTGTGCAGACCGAAAAGGAGGTCAGGGAGGAAGACTGGGTGGAAGACGATGCAGGGGACGATGAGGTCCTAGACCCCACATGGAATGAAGGTCGTGCCACTGACTTTCAGAGTTCGGAGGAAGAGGCAGTAGTGAGACCGAGCCAACAGCGTAGCAAAAGCGGGAGCAGGGTGCAAAAGCAGAGCAGCCGTCGCCAAAACAGTTCGCCTGCTACTGGTCACCATCAACAGGGACCGAGCACACCAAAGGCAGCTTCAAGGAGTTCCCTGGCATGGCACTTCTTCACACAATGTGCTGACGACAAGACCCGAGTGGTTTGCACGCTTTGCCATCAGAGCCTGAAGCGAGGCATTAACGTTTTGAACCTTAGCACAACCTGCATGACCAGGCATCTACATGCGAGACACGGGCTGGAGTAAGCACCTTCAAAACCAAGAAAGGGCTCAGGCCCCTCCTTCCTCTTCTGCTGCTTACTCGGCCTCTTCCTCTGCCTTTGGAGGAACGTTAGCACCTGCCGCCCAGCAAACAGAGGATATGCCACCAACAACACCACCTCCGTCATCAAGCATCTCCACCATGTCACACGGAAGCGTTCAGCTCTCCATCTCACAAACCTTTGAGAGAAAGCGTAAATTCCCACCTAGCCACCCTCGATCCCTGGCCCTGAATGCCAGCATTTCTAAACTGCTGGCCTTTGAAATGCTGTCATTCAGGCTGGTGGAGACGGACAGCTTCAAACAGCTCATGTCGCTTGCTGTCCCACAATATGTCGTTCCCAGCCGCCACTACTTCTCCAGGAGAGCCGTGCCCTCCCTGCACAACCAAGTATCGGATAAAATCAAGTGTGCACTGCGCAACGCCATCTGTGGCAAGGTGGACCAGTAAGCACGGCCAGGGACGCTATATCTCCCTAACTGCACACTGGGTAAATGTAGTGGCGGCTGGGCCCCAGGCGGAGAGCTGTTTGGCGCACGTCCTTCCGCCACCAAGGATCGCAGGGCATCATTCTTTGCCTCCTGTTGCCTTCTCTTCCTACTAGGCTTCCTCCTCCTCTTCTTCCACCTCCTCATCCGGTCAGAGACAGACCTTCACCACCAACTTCAGCACAGCCAGGGGTAAACGTCAGCAGGCCGTTCTGAAACTGATGTGTTTGGGGGACAGGCCCCACAGGAGTTGTGGCGGGGTATAGAACAACAGACCGACGAGTGGTTGCTGCTAGTGGGCCTCAAGCCCAGCCTGGTGATGTGCGATAATGGGCAAAATCTCGTTGCAGCTCTGGGACTAGCCGGTTTGGCGCACATCCCTTGCCTGGCGCATGTGCTGAATTTGGTGGTGCAGAAATTCATTCACAACTACCCCAACATGTCTGAGCTGCTGCATAAAGTGCGGGCCGTCTGTGCACGCTTTTGGCGTTCTCACCCTGCTGCTGCTCGCCTGTCAGTGCTGCATCGTAACTTCGGCCTTCCCGCCCACCGCCTCATATGCGACGTGCCCACCAGGTGGAACTCCACCTTGCACATTCTGGAGAGACTGTGCGAGCAGCAGCAGGCCATAGTGGAGTTTCAGCTGCAGCACGCACGGTTGAGTTGCACTGTGGAACAGCACCACTTCACCACCAATGACTGGGCCTCCATGCGAGACCTGTGTGCCCTGTGGCGCTGTTCCGAGTACTCCACCAACATGGCCAGTGGCGATGACGCGGTTATCAGCGTTACAATACCACTTCTATGTCTCCTTGAGAAAACACTTAGGGCGATGATGGAAGAGGAGGTGGCCCAGGAAGAGGAGGAGGAAGAGGGGTCATCTCTAACACTTTCAGGCCAGTCTTTTAAAAGTGGCTCAGAAAGAGGATTTTTGCAACAGCAGAGGCCAGGTACAAATTTGGCCAGCCAGGGCCCACTACTGGAGGACGAGGAGGAGGAGGATGAGGAGGAGGAGGAGGATGGGGATGAAGCATGTTCACAGCGGGGTGGCATCCAACTCAGCTCGGGCCCATCACTGGTGCGTGGCTGGGGGGATACGGAGGACGCAGACGATACGCCTCCCACAGATGACAGCTTGTCTTTACCTCTGGGCAGCCTGGCACACATGAGCGACTACATGCTGCAGTGCCTGCGCAACGACTGCAGAGTTGCCCACATTTTAACGTGTGCTGACTACTGGGTGGCCACCCTGCTGGATCCCTGTTACAAATACAATGTGCCGTCCTAAATTCCCTGGTGTTGGTAGAGCCTCTGGTGCAGGGAGACGACGTGGCCGTTCTGCCACAGCTACACGTCCTACTGAACCTACTACCTCAGGTCCCAGTAGCCGCCAGAATCTACAGCGATATTTGTTCGGGCCTAATGCCATTCTAAGGAAGGTAAGGCCTGATCAAGTACAGGCGCTAGTCAATTGGGTGGCCGACAGTGGATCCAGCACGTTCACATTATCTCCCACCCAGTCTTCTGCAGAAAGCGTACAGGTGGCGCTTGAAATCCATGCCCATCAGTCTGTCACATCACCCCCGTGCATATCGGAGAACCTGTCTGAGCCTCAAGTCATGCAGCAGTCTCTTATGCTGTTTGAAGACTCTGCTGGCAGGGTTTCCCAAGGGCATCCATCTAGCCCTTCCCCCCAGGGGTGGAAGACATAGAATGCACTGACGCACAGCCAATTATGTTTCCTGGTGAGAACATTGGAATTGGAATACCACCTTAGCACATCTCTGATGATGACGAAACACAGGTGCCAACTGCTGCGTCTTTCTGCAGTGTGCAACAGCAGAGGCCAGGTACAAATTTGGCCAGCCAGGGCCCACTACTGGAGGACGAGGAGGAGGAGGATGAGGAGGAGGAGGAGGATGGGGATGAAGCATGTTCACAGCGGGGTGGCATCCAACTCAGCTCGGGCCCATCACTGGTGCGTGGCTGGGGGGATACGGAGGACGCAGACGATACGCCTCCCACAGATGACAGCTTGTCTTTACCTCTGGGCAGCCTGGCACACATGAGCGACTACATGCTGCAGTGCCTGCGCAACGACATTTTAACGTGTGCTGACTACTGGGTGGCCACCCTGCTGGATCCCTGTTACAAATACAATGTGCCGTCCTAAATTCCCTCACTGGAGCGTGATCGGAAGATGCGCGAGTACAGGTGCACGCTGGTAGACACGCTCCTGAGAGCATTCCCGACTGACGCCGGGGGATAAGTGGAAGCACAAGGCGAAGGCAGGGGAGGAGGAAGAGGTCGCCAACGCAGCTGTGTCAGCGCCAGCACCTCAGAAGGCAGGGTTAGCATGGCCGACATGTGGAAAAGCTTTGTCACCTCACCGCAACAACCGGCCCCAACTGCTGATATGGAGCGTGTTAGCAGGAGGCAGCAATTGAACAACATGGTGGAACAGTACCTGTGCACACAACTACACATACTGACTGATTGTTCTGCCCCATTCAACTTCTGGGTCTCCAAATTGTCCACATGGCCAGAGCTTGCCCTGTATGCCTTGGAGCCAGTGTACTCTCTGAACGTGTATTTAGCACGGCAGGAGGAGTCATTACAGACAGACGCAGCCGCCTGTCCACAGCCAATGTGGACAAGCTCACGTTCATTAAAATGAACCAGGCTTGAAATCCCACAAGACTTGTCTGTACCTTGTGCAGAATAGACATTTATACCACCATCAAACATACATTCTTGTACTCAAGTCAAGTGCAATGATTCTTTGTTTTCTTTTTTTTTATTTGTCCCAATATTTTGGGGGCTACCTACCCAATAAAAAAATTAAAAAAAACATTGTTGGCTACCTGTTCCTCCTGCATTGCTGCCTCCACCTACAAAACCACATTCACCGCCTCCTCAACCTCCAACTCCATATCCACCTCCTTCTCTGAGTGAATGAACCCCTGCTCTGCATTGCTGACAGGGGCCTAAATCTCTCCAAATCCTCTGTTGTATTGCTGGGTGACATGTACCCCCTTTTGCCGTGAATGAACCCCTGCTCTGCATTGCTGACAGGGGCCTAAATCTCTCAAAATCCTCTGTTCTATTGCTGGGTGACATGAACCTCCTTTTGACGTAAATGAACCCCTGCTGTGCCTGGGTGACAGGGGCCTAAATCTCTCAAAATCCTCTGTTGTATTGCTGGGTGACATGAACCCCCTTTTGCCGTGAATGAACCCCTGCTGTGCCTGGGAGACAGGGGCCTAAATCTCTCAAAATCCTCTGTTCTATTGCTGGGTAACATGAACCCCCTTTTGCCGTGAATGACCCCCTGCTCTGCATTGCTGACAGGGGCCTAAATCTCTCAAAATCCTCTGTTCTATTGCTGGGTGACATGAACCCCATTTTGCAGTGAATGAACCCCTGCTGTGCCTGGGTGACAGGGGCCTAAATCTCTCAAAATCGTCTGTTCTATTGCTGGGTGACATGAACCCCCTTTTGCCATGAATGAACTACTGCTCTGCATTGCTGACAGGGAACTAAATTTAGTGAAAACATCTGTTACTGATCGGAAGATGCGCGACTACAAGCGCACGCTGATGATAGCATTCCCACCTGACAGCGGGGGCACAGTGGAGGTACAAGGCGAAGGCATAGAAGGAGGAAGAGGTCGCCAACGCAGCTAGGGCACCGCCAGCACTTGAGAAGGCAGGGTTAGCATGGCCCAAATGTGGAAAAGCTTTGTCAGCCTTGGAGGTGCTGACCTGCCCTGCAGCCAGTGTGTAGTGTGAACGTGTGTTTAGCACGGCAGAGAGCATTATCACAGGCCACAGCCAATGTGGACAAGCTTACGCTTATTAAAATGAACCAGGCATGGATCCCACAGGACTTGTCCGTACCTTGTGCAGAATAGACATTTATACCAGCCTCAACCATCCATTCTTGCACTCAAGTGCACTTATTCTTAGTTTTATTTTGTTATATGTCCCAATACTTTAGGGGATACCACAATTTAAAAATAAAAAATAACACAAATTAGTGTGGGCTACCTATTCCTCCTTCACCACTGCTTCCACCTACACTGCCACGTCAACCTACACCGCCACATACACCCATCCACCGCCTCCTCAACCTCCTACTTCTAGATCCAGATTGTTATTTTAAATTTTTCTGTATTTTATGTTATTTTAAGTCATTTCCCTATCCACATTTATTTGCAGAACAGTTGCCATGCTCTTAAGCACATTTTTATGCCTTTTGCAGCCCTCTAGCCCTTTCCAGGACTATTTTAGAGCCATTTTAGTGCCCAAAAGTTCGGGTCACAAAAAGTCTGGTCGTTCAGGAGGGGCAGTCAGAGCATCCCTGATATACTGCTCAAGGAATGCAAAAAGAAAACTAAAGGGGCAGTAGACTTTGCTTTTAATTATAGGAGATAAAAGAGGCCCCTACTAACACACAACGAATAAGACGTGCCCTCTCAAGAAAAATGAGTGAGCAATGACAATGACAATACATACAGAAAATATCACTAGGGGAATGGACAAGTACCACGTAGAAGGTCGGGTGGGGGCGGGGGGTGTAAGTATGTACTACCCACTGGCCCTAGTACCTCCCTACTTGTCCTATTATACCCTCAAAAGTTCGGGTCCCCATTGACTTCAATGAGGTTCGGGGTCAAGTTCGGGTCAAGTTTGGGTCCCGAACCCGAACTTTTTTTTCAAGTTCGGCCGAACCTGCCAAACCCGAATATCCAGGTGTCCGCTCAACTCTAGTCTTGATCCAATAATACAAGAAATTCACTTGTTACTCTGCCTGTCTTCTTGGCTTTGATGCTGAGATGCACGATGGCTTCTTTGGGCCGTGGAGCTCCAGAGAGCTGGGAGGAGAGGAAACCTCTCCTTCCCCTTTAGCTCCGTCCTCACTTCATCTACTTCACACTGCCAACTCTCAACAGAGAGAACAACCCCTAACTAGGCCTGAACTGCACTATTTATACTGTGGTGCTACCCCATCTAGTGGTGGATGTATGTAGTGCACCTGCCAGCCTGGTAAAAAGGAATATCACAGGATAACACAATACAGCATGATATTACAGATGATAACAAAAAGCTTTTGCAGTTCCCACATAAGCTAGTGGCACACTGCACTTGCAGTGCCTCAGTACTTATAATGCCCCCTATATAGCCCCCAGTAGTTATAGTGCCCCCTGTAGTGCCCTCAGTAGTTATAGCCTCCTCCTGTACACCTTAAATTGCTTTTCAATGGCTTTTGTTTCAAGATAACGCGATGAGTTAAGACATTTGAGTTAAGAATTTGCCCAGTACTTATAACATATACCGTTATTGCCCTAGTACTTATCATTTCTGCTTGTAGTGGCCTAGTAGTTATAGTGTCATTCTGTATTGCCCCAGTATTTATAATGCCTTCCTTTAGTGCTCCCTGTGTTTAAAATAGGGCTGAAACGATTACTCGATTGAATCGAGTAATTCAACACAAAAAATCCTCGATGCAAATTTTTTGCATCAAAGATTCATATGTGTCACTTGACCACGGAGCGGAAGTGAAGCGTTTGCTATTACTCCCGCTCTGTGGTCTTCTGCTGGCCCGCAATACTCACCTTTGCAGCAGGGGACCTCCGGACACTCCACAGCACATCCATGGTGCACTGACCTCCTGATGTACGCATGCCGTGACCTGAAGCACTGTGTGACGTCAGACGCAGAGCAGCGTGGAACGATGGAGTGTCAGAAAGGTAAGTTGGTGTGACTAAGGCCAGGTGCTTGGAGTGCACAGCGTCATAGCAACCAATGATGCTGTGCACTCCGGGTGTCAGGAGTAGCAGGGGGGAGATGATTTCACAAGGGGGAAGAGCTGCTGGCACAAGGCGGGGAGCTGCTGGCGCAAGGTGGGGGGGAGCTGCTGGCGCAAGGTGGGGGGGAGCTGCTTGAAGAAGGGGGATAGCTGCTGGCACAAGGGGGGAAAGCTGCTGGCACAAGGGGGGGAGCTGCTGGCACAAGGTGTGGGGGGAGCTGCTGGAACAAGGGGGAGAGCTGCTGGCACAAGGGGGGAAAGCTGCTGGCACAAGGGGGGGAGCTGCTGGCACAAGGTGTGGGGGGAGCTGCTGGAACAAGGGGGAGAGCTGCTGGCACAAGGGGGGAAAGCTGCTGGCACAAGGGGGGAGAGCTTCTGGCACAATGTAGGTGGAGAGCTGCTGGCACAAGAGGGAAAGCTGCTGGCACAAGAGGGAAAGCTGCTGGCACAAGGGGGGAGAGCTGCTGGCACAAGGGGGGAGAGCTGCTGGCACAAGGGGGGAGAGCTGCTGGCACAAGGGGGAGAGCTGCTGGCACAAGGGGGGAGCTGCTGTCACAAGGGGAAGAGCTGATGGCACAAGGGTGGAGATCTTCTGACATAAGGGGGCAGAGCTGCTGGCAATTGAAGCACTTGGGCTGATCATACGGGGGAACGAAGGGTGTTGGGGACTGATGGCAGGGGGTCTGATGAGTTTTTATAAAGGAAAACAGTCTATTAATTCATTTTTTTCTTATTAGAGTACTCGATTAATCGTAAAAAATAATCAACAGAATACTCGATTTCTAAAATAATCGTTTACTGCAGCCCTATTTTATAATGTCCATCAATAGCACCCCTAGTAGTTATAATGTGCCCCTGTATTGCCACAGAACCAATAAAATCATCCTGTAGTGTCCCCAGTATTTATGATGTCCCCCCAGTAGTTATAGGGTCACCTTGTATTGCTCCTAGTAATTATAATCACCCCCTGTAATGCTCCCAGTAGTTATATTGCCCCCTGTAGTGATCCAGTAGTTATAATGCCCATCTGTATTGCCTCCAGTATATTTAATGTCCCCCTGTAGTGCCCCCAGTAGCTATAGTCAAGTAGTTATAGTGTCACCCTGTAGTATCCTTAGTAGTTATGCTGAGCCTTTGTATTGACCCAAAAGTCACAAAAAAGAAAACTTAATCTACCTGTGACCTGAGTAGCCTGCGTCCCAGCACAGGCTGTCGCTACAAAGTCATGGCGTCGCCTACATCCTTGAGCGATTTGCCTGCGACACAGCACAAGTAGTTGTAATTATGTCATCACTGCCCGCACTACTTCTTAGGCTTCAGGCCTAGTGAATGAGAATGGTTGACCTGCGAATCATTGGTTTCTGTGCCCTGCCTGCACTATCAACTGTATCGCCATTCCGAGGATGGCAATACAGTTGTGCGGCGGCCCCTTTCTTTCAGGACCCTGGGCAAAACTTCCAGGGCCCAAGACCTGGATATTTTGGCCGAGCCTAAGGCAAAAACAATCACAGAAAACAAATAATAATGCATTAACACAATAGATGCAAGCATTATATATAGACTAAGCCCTCACTCTGAAATAATAAAATCTGTGCCTACCTACCCAGCGCCACAGTGGTCTCAGTCAGGCAGGTCCTGCGCTAAACGTACCTATGCCGTTGGGCATCTATGTTCAGGAAAGCAGACTCTGCACTGTGTGCTGCTCCTAGTCACCTCTATGTGCATCCAGCAACCAATGAGAGGAGGGTCAAGCACAGCTATGTGTACCATGTATTTTCTGTGACTTTATAAATGTAGCCATACACATCCACATATTTATTATCATATCATGCAGGATGTTTTGTATCTCTTTTCCGTGATTTTTTTACATTTGTCTTGAAGTAGTGTCACCTTCAGGTGTGAATGCGCTTCTACTCTGGGAGTAGCATTCATGTGCACTTTTGCTCCTCCTATCTAATAGGCGACCTTGATTAAAGGGACACTGACAGGGCCAATAAGCATATTGAGGTATATATATGGCAGTACAGGTCTTATAATGGGTATTACAATCATCTAAGTATCCCCCCTGTCCACCTTATACATACAGTAAACTTAAGTTTTATAACCTGCTCCAACGGTCTTCAATCTGCCCAAGGGGCGGCGTTTCACCTCTCTTGCGCCCAGCCAGCCTCCCCCAACTGCCGCTTTGAAGCGCCGCCCAGCTCATGAATATTCAGTTTGCTGGGCGGCTTCTGCGGTCCCCGCTCTGAAGCGCTGCGCTTAACAGTGCCCGGCGCATGCGCCGGATCTTGTGAAGTCCGGTACAGTAAGCGCCGCCCAGCTCATCAATATTCACTTCGCTGGGCGGCGCTTACTGTCCCCGACTTCACAAGATCCGGCGCATGCGCCGGGCACTGTTAAGCGCAGCGCTTCAGAGCAGGGACCGCAGAAGCCGCCCAGCAAACTGAATATTCATGAGCTGGGCGGCGCTTCAAAGCGGCAGTTGGGGGAGGCTGGCTGGGCGCAAGAGAGGTGAAACGCCGCCCCTTGGGCAGATTGAAGACCGTTGGAGCAGGTTATAAAACTTAAGTTTACTGTATGTATAATGTGGACAGGGGGGATACTTAGATGATTGTAATACCCATTATAAGACCTGTACTGCCATATATATACCTCAATATGCTTATTGGCCCTGTCAGTGTCCCTTTAAGGTGGTACATATAGGTGTGTGTGCTCCTCCTCTCATTGGTTGCTGATGCACACAGAGGTAACTAGGAGCAACACATTACTTGGGCAGGGTCTGCTCTCCTAAACATAGATGCACAAGTGCATAGGTAGGTATAGAGTAGGACCTGCCTGAGCTGAGGCCACTGAGAAGAGTCTCAGATTTTATCATTAGAGTCAGGTCTTAGTTCATATGTTATGTTTGCATCTATTGCTATAGTGTAATATTTTCTGTGACTTTACACATGTGTTTTGATCAAAATATATTGGCTAAGAGTCTCAGATTTTATCATATTAGGGCTCTTTCACACTTGCGTTCTTTTCTTCCGGCATAGAGTTCCGTCGTCGGGGCTCTATGCCGGAAGAATCCTGATCAGTTTTATCCTAATGCATTCTGAATGGAGAGAAATCCGTTCAGGATGCATCAGGATGTCTTCAGTTCCGGACCGGAACGTTTTTTGGCCGGAGAAAATACCGCAGCATGCTGCGCTTTTTGCTCCGGCCAAAAATCCTGAACACTTGCCGCAAGGCCGGATCCGGAATTAATGCCCATTGAAAGGCATTAATCCGGATCCGGCCTTAAGCTAAACGTCGTTTCGGCGCATTGACGGATCCGACGTTTAGCTTTTTCTGAATGATTACCATGGCTTCCAGGACGCTAAAGTCCTGGCAGCCATGGTAAAGTGTAGTGGGGAGCGGGGGAGCAGTATACTTACCGTCCGTGCGGCTCCCCGGGCGCTCCAGAGTGACGTCAGGGCGCCCCACGCTCATGGATGACGTGTCGCATGGATCACGTCATCCATGCGCATGGGGCGCTCTGACGTCATTCTGGAGCGCCCCGGGAGCCGCACGGACTGTAAGTATACTGCTCCCCCGCTCCCCACTACTACTATGGCAACCAGGACTTTAATAGCGTCCTGGGTGCCATAGTAACATTGAACGCATTTTGAAGACGGATCCGTCTTCAAATGCTTTCAGTTCACTTGTGTTTTTCCGGATACGGCGTGTAATTCCAGCAAATGGAGTACACGCCGGATCCGGACAACGCAAGTGTGAAAGAGCCCTTAGAGTGAGGGCTTAGTCTATATATAATGCTTGTATCTATTGTGTTAGTGCATTATTATTTGTTTTATGTTATTTTTTTCATAAATGTAGCCATGGACATCCGCATATTTATTTATCATATTGTGCAGGATGTTTTTATCTTTGTTTTTTTAATCTTTTTTTGTGATTTTTGTCTTGCTTAAGGCAACCCATTCCGGCACCAGCCCATCTAGCATTTGCCAGAATTGTCAGATGGGCAGTCTGCCCCTATCTAGTAGTCAATTTATTCATACATTTTTCAAGAGGAATAACAGGAATGGCCAAATTACAAAATTATGGTACATGCAAGAAGTGTGTTAGGGTGGAAATAGATTTTTTTCAGTGTGTATCCTGAGCCTCACATCTTTGTAGTAGCTTCTCTGACTGCTACAGAGTTAGTTTGGAGCCTGCAACTAGCAATTGCAACCCTAGTTTCTACACACCTCCCAACGGTCTGGACTCTGGAGGGACAGTCTTGCATTTCTGTTGCTGTCCCGTGATCCCAGAGCACCTGAGGTATGTCCTGCTCTCAGCTGTCTCTGCATCCATAAGACGCAGAAGCTGTTGCTTGTAATAGTGAAGCAGGGAGCCGTTCACTCCCCAATTCGCCATTCAGCTCAGCTGCTGGCGCTCCCCAGCAGCAGGCAGGATACGGCAAACAACCCACTACTGGGCAGTGTAGGAGGAGCATGCAGGCCCGGGAATATGCCTGTTTACACCTCCAATACAGCACAGCAGAGCGATGTGTGACTGCATGGTGTCTGTGGGGGAGCTCCAGATGAGCTCTGATGATCATCGGAAAAATGACCAGGTAAGTATTTACTGTTTTGTTTTTTTACTTTATTAAGAAAAGGGGAGGGGGGCACATAACTACTATTTGGGGGGCATATCTTGGCTTAACTACTGTGAAGGGGACACATCTGGGCATAACTACTGTGAAGGAGGCACATGTGGATATGACTACTGTGAGAGGGCACATCTGGGCATGACTACTGTGAAGGGTGCACATCTAGGAATGACTCTTGTGAAAGGGGCATATGTGGGTATACCTACTGTGAGGGGGCACATATGAGCACTACTACTGTGAATAGGGCACATGACTACTGTGAAGGGGTACATATGGGCTTAACTAACATGAAGTGGGAACACTTGGGCATAACTACTGTGAGGGGTCACAATATGGGCATAACTATTGAACCATTGAGATAGGGACACAATAACTACTGTGTGGTGGCACAAAAGTGGTATAATTACTATAAGCGGGCACAAAAGGGACTGGTTCAGATCAGGTGTATATAGTTATGTTTTGGGCACAGTTAGAGGTGCCGCACATATTCTCCCTTTTTGTTATTTTGGGAAGTTGAGTGGTATGATTTGGCTCCTGCTCCAGCTGAAGAACAATTTCCTATGGCTGCTACTTCTTTCAGGTCCTCTCAGGACCAATATGGAGTCTAAACTGGAACAAACTAGAACTGCAGCCCCTCACTTCTGGTAGGAAGCAGGACTGGACCACTTATGCCCAAAGGGTGATAGAATGGAATGGTGAGTTTCATTCTATCTAAGTATAGCTCTGCCATATACGCTGCCACCTGCTGGTGAACCAGGCATATTACATGAACATAACAGTTTCAAGATGATAATATCAATGCACACTTGTGAAGGAACTGGAAATAAATACAAGAATGGCACCGGTGTTAGCAGTATGAGACAGTAGCAGAGTGAAATAATTGTTACACCACTCCGGAGTGTTACAGGTGTGGGTCCCAGATGTGGGACATGCACCTATCTGACATTGGTGGCATATCCTAGCGATACGCCACCATTGTCTCAGATGAGACAACCTCTTTAAGTTGAAATTCTGCCTTCCACATAACTAACTTTACAGTGCACAGAAATAGTGACTTCTAATTTTCTGATATTGCATATCGTATGAAGGTATAGATGGCTGAATGACAATGATGTGTAATTATAAAAAGAGGATATAAAATAATTATCTGTAAGAAATATGAGTAAAAAAATAGAATGCTGATGATAGATTTTTCTTTCTCAGGCATTTGTACCCACTGACATTAAAATTGAGTTAATCAACCGCCTCTCAGAAGCAGGTTTACCGGTCATAGAAGTCACCAGTTTTGTGTCTTCCAAATGGGTGCCACAGGTAAGATATTTCTGGATAGAAAATGTTTCTCTTACTTGTATTATAATGCAAAGTTTATTAACAAAGGATCTTAAAACAGAATACACGGAATATCTAGAGATGCACGTTAGTGTAAGTGGTTAAATATTGCATTAGCACTTAAGTTTATCTAAACTATCTTATTTTCATTTAATTTTCTGTGGAGCTCAATCAAGTAGCCGGAAACCTGGCTCCAAGGAAGTTATCTGTATTTTTAAATGGACATTGTGCAATCTAGTTTGGCATGATAAGGCGTGCATGGCCAGAAATGTGATTATAAATGTCATAAAGAAAAAATGATGATTCTAATTATCAGACTTAGCAAACCTTCTAAACTACAAAGTACGAGAAAATGAGCAAGAAAGAAACCAGTCATATTCCGACACAGAAATCCCATGTATGTTATGAAAGGTTTTATTATAAGATAACTATTAGTGTTGTTCAAAGCGAAGTGAAATTAATTGACTTAGATTCGAATTTCAGGAAAAAGTTGATTCACCACGAATCCAAATTTCCTTGCGAATCGTGGTAACAAATAATTTTTATCCCTAAAATGGTAGCTACAGCTGACATTTCACTATGAGCTGAGCATAGGGAGCGACATGGCAAGTGCTCGGGACAGTGTTTTGGAAAGCTTTTAATTGTAGAATATTGGATAGGGAGAGTGCAAGGACAGGGTAGGGAGAACATAGGGAGAGTTTTTACACACTGTAGGGAGAGCATAGAGAGTCTGCATAGACAGTGCAGGCTCAATGTAATCGCCCTGTGTATCTTGTTCAACTGCTGCTTCATTCATTCTTAATCTGTTCTGTTATACATACTTACTGTGCATCAGACTCAGTGTCAACAGGCACTCTAATATATAGGCATGGTTTATCTAGTTCACCTTCATTGCCATTAGGAATTCTATGGGCTTTTAATATTGATGACCTATCCTCTGGATAGGTCATCAATATCAGATTGATGGGGGCCCCAAACCTGGCACCCCCACCAACCCGCTGTATGAAGAAACGGTGCATGTAGTGTGCATATGCCGTCTTCCGTCTCTTCCTGCCCGCTACTGCTTTGTCTATGGTAAAGCAGCCGCGAACAGGAAGAGAGATGGAAGACTGCACACTGCATGCTGTTTCTTCATACAGCTGATCAGCGAGGGTGCAAATTTCCTCACGCTTTGTGGTAAAGAATCACATTTTTTTCCTAAAATGGCTGCTGCACGTGCTAGGACATGGAGCAAAGAACTCTGGGAACGAGTGGTCGCCCACAATGCCATGCATGCAGCCAATCGGCAGCCAGTCAGCCCCTGTGATGTCACAGCCCTATAAATAGCCTCAGCCATTTTGGATTCTGCCATTTTCCAGTATGCTTAGTGCAGGGAGAGACGTCAGCAGGCACTAGGAACAGTGCTAGGAAAGACTTTATTGTGCTGAAAAAATGAGTTAGAAGTTCAGGGAAAGATTACTCAAGGTGTAGGGAAAGGATAGGGAGGCATCATCTACACTATAAAAGGAGAACAGGGTGCAATAGGAGAGTGTACAGCCTGGGTAATAGGAGTGATTCTATTATACCTTGCTGCACTGACTGGGGATCCAAATTGGTGCTATACTGCTGATTTTAGGTTGTTTGCACTATATGATACATCACTAATTCCAGAAAACCTTGCTTGTGATTGGGGTGCAAGTTCTGTGTGATACAGCCATTTACAGGGTGTACTAATAAGAAAGATACGTACATCCTATTTGTAGTTCTGTATTGATTTTACATTGTTTTACTTAATTTTGGAGGAGGTGTATTAATAGGAAAAAAAGGGAAAAATATATGTCATAATTGCCCTTTAGCGGTGAAGCTACATTGTACTACAGCCATTTACAGGGTGCATTAAAAGGATACATACATACGTCCCATTAAAATTTATTTTTTTATTTTACATTGTTTAACTTTTTTGGGGCGGTGAATGAAAAAAGTATATGTCATAAGTGCCGTTCGGTGCTGAAGTTACATTGTACTACAGTCATTTACGGGGTGTATTAATAGGAAAGATACTTACGTCCCATTAGCCGGTCTGTGTTGATTTTACATTGTTTTTTTTGTTTTTTTGTATTAATAGGAAAAAAATGGGAAAAATATATGTCATAAGTGCAGTTCGGCAGTGAAATTACATTGTAGTACAGCCATTTATGTGGTGTACTAAAAGGAAATATATGTACGTCCCATTAGCCTTCTGCGATGAATTGTGATTTTGTTATATTTCTTTTTTTGGTCTGTAGAAATAAGGGAAAAAAAAGGAAAAAATATGTGACCGAGTGAAGGTGGATGCTCAACAGACAGGATCTGTTTTTTGGGGATTATTTATCGAGTTTTGACCAACAATCCAACTGTACTGGAATGGTTGACATGCTCTTCAACATCATCTCAGGTGACAACAGAAACACACAGACAGGAATCAGTGGGTTCCTCTGAAGCCACACTTAGTTGGCATGTCCAAAGAACAACCTCTATGCCCTCATCTGTCCTGCAACTGCCTCTTTTGCTGCTCTTTCTGTTTTGGAAGTTATCCATGCTGTAAGCTCTGCTCCACTTTTCAGCAAGGATGAGCTTAGTGAGGACAGTCAGCAGCTACAGGCCAGCACAGAGTTGGCCGCTGCTTCCTTCCTTTTGCAACTAGCAATGATGACAGTCGAATGGGACCATGTGTTGTGAGCAGTCAAGGACGTGGCCATGAGACTGGGGAGGGTGACATAAGTGACAAACAGACAGTAGTGAATGATGATGTAGCCAATCTCCCGTGGGAGCTGCGTGAAGAGGGGGCCTCATCATAATAATTTTTTCTCCACTACTTTATTAGTGCTGACTCCATGACCTTATTTTGTTCCACTAAAGAGCCATTGGAACACAGCTCCTGCAGGGCCAAATAGCATTTTTTTTTCTTTACTGAAGGCTGTTGTATGCCTTTATTTTGGATTAGATAGTGGTTATTTAGGACTGTTGGTAGCCTGCACAATGATGCACACATCTATATATGTGACCTGCCTGTCATTCTGACACACAATAACTGTTTCGCTGCCAGAAAGGACTAGCTATGCATATTACTGCACTGCACAGTGATGTATATCAACATACATTCTCTCTAAGTTTTACCTGCAGCACGGGATAGACCTTATTTAGCATGCTTCGTGATGATTTAATTCGTAACAAAGCTAATTTTTGGGAGAAATTCGGCGAAGTGACCGAATAGAATTTTTGAAAACGTCTCTCATTTCTAGTTATCACCAATGCAGCTAAATAGTGTTATTATTCAGCTTGTCCAAGACCCTAAAAGATTTGTAATTCAACAGTGTGGGTATACTTTCACATGCTTCCCAGTTTTTCAAAGCTACTGTAAGGCAAATCTGACCCATTATGCCATAAAAGATTGAATTATAAACATATAACTAGTCAGATGTGCTATTCAGCTGTGCAGAAAACTTAGGTGAGTTTCCCTTGGTACTCACCTATAGTGTTGAGCGCGAATATTCGAATTGCGAATTTTTTTCTCGAATATCGCAATTTCGAGATTTCGCGAATATTTAGAATATCGTTCTATATATTCGCGAAATCGAATATTCGTTTTTTTTCTATTATATTTTTTTCTTTCCCACTTCCCTAAAGTTGTTCTTACCTGTCCTTTGGATTCCTGGCTTCCTGGCTGCTCCAGTCAGTGGCGTTTTCAACTTACTGCTATATTCCATATTAGCTAAATTACAATCTAATCTATATGTGTATTTTACGAAATTTCGCAATAGTCGCAATTGCGATGCGAGTAATATAACACGAAATATTCGCATGAAGATTTCAACTTAGCACTGCTATACTCCATATTCTAGCCTAATATGGAATATAGCTGTGCTAAGTTAGCACTGCTATATTCCATATTAGGCTAGAATATGGAGTATAGCAGTGCTAAGTTGAAATCTTCATGCGAATATTTCGTGTTATATTAGTCGCATCGCAATTTCGACTTTTTCAAATGTTCTTAATATTGCTCTAACTTCGTCTTTTAGAAATTTCGTAATATTGCTCTAACTTCGTCTCTTAGAATATTACGAATATTCTAAAAGACGAAGTTAGAGCAATATTACGAAATTTCGTAAAATACACATATAGATTGTAATTTAGCTAATATAGTGCTATAATCCCTTTTTTTTCCTGTAATTTTTTTTTGCCTCTTCTGAACTTAAGTTTTGTAAAATATGTACACTATTAAAAATTATTACTATAGCAGTATATTAGCTTAAATACGATCTATGTGTATTTTACGAAATTTCGTAATATTGCTCTAACTTCGTCTCTTAGAATATTCCGAATATTCTAAAAGACGAAGTTAGAGCAATATTAAGAACATTTGCAAAAGTCGAAATTGCGATGCGAGTAATATAACACGAAATAGTCGCATGAAGATTTCAACTTAGCACAGCTATATTCCATATTCTAGCCTAATATGGAATATAGCAGTGCTAACTTAGCACTGCTATATTCCATATTAGGCTAGAATATGGAATATAGCAGTGCTAAGTTTAAATCTTCATGCGACTATTTCGTGTTATATTACTCGCATCGCAATTTCGACTTTTGCAAATGTTCTTAATATTGCTCTAACTTCGTCTTTTAGAATATTCGGAATATTCTAAGAGACGAAGTTAGAGCAATATTACAAAATTTCGTAAAATACACATATTAGCCTAGCCATAGTCATTAGCATAGGAACGTTGCCTTATACTATCAAGATAAATTTTCGCAATATGCGAAAAAATAATTTCGCGATAATTGGAATAATTGCGAATATTCGATTTCGACAAATATAACACGAATATTAATGCGAATATTCGCGAAATATCGTGAAATCGAATATGGCACCTCCCGCTCATCACTACTCACCTACTTGGTACTATGGCTGAAACTATATACATACTACAGATGGTACTATGGCTGGCATTGTTTCCAACTCTGTTTCTTACTATTGCCAACTAGAAGATTCCCTTCAACATAATGGCTACACTCACTGTGTAGACAAAAGTATGCAGACTAATTCCAGACCCTCTTCTTGATTCACATGCACTAGCACTGGTGGGGGCAAAGTGAGGAGGACCTGACTGCAGCCTGAGAGAACAATGCACTGCTTTTCTATTTTATTATTCATGGTCTACAATTATGGTCTAGGACAAAATCAGAGCAAGAAAAAAAACCTGAGGATTAAATAGGTTTTGTCGATTGTTTATTGTTTGGATTTTGTGTTTAATGTTCCTTTAATTATGGCTTTATCATAGACTGGAGTTTTATCATAGCCTATGTTATCCCCTAAATTGCCTGGAGGATTAACCTGATTTATGATCAGGTACATGCCTTATCATAATTCCGACACCAGAAAACTGATGTAAAAGTATATAAATGTGCTGGGCCGTCTTCTCTCACCACACCTCTTTTTAGGAAAGTAGCAAGGGCAGTGTAGCATTACTACTTGCACCTAAATTTAGGTGCAATGGCGTTTAAAAAGTTGCAAACATGAAGTTTGCAACTTTTTCACGACAGAGAACTAGTGTGGAGAAATGATACATTTCCTACATGGGGTTCTGTATGAAAAGAATGCAGTTACAACCCCTATAAAGATTAATAAGGTTAAAAGATATTTTTAACCTGAAAATTGTGGTATAAAATCAACTCAATATCTACTTTTTAAAATGTTAACAATAAAGCTCTAGTAATGTAGACTCAAAAATGTTTTCTTTGAGATATTTACTACATTTTTCATTTGCTGAATCATCGAGTTCAAAATGTAATTTCTTTGACTGTCTGTTATATGTCTTCAAAATCTATTTTTATAGATATTACGTGCTAAAAATAAATCTACCTGCAAATGAGACAATATTGTATAGTACATATCTACAAAGGGAAAAACCTTTGACATGGAAACCTGAAGCAGGCAGGGAAAAGGGTTTAGTGGCACAGACAATAAGCTTTTCAATTGATTTTAAATTAGAGTTCTTGCTTTACTGAATACCTAGCTAGAAGGGCACTGAGAAGTTAACCTTGAGGTCAGGGAAGAGATATCATCCAACTCAGATAACAGATTACATTTTCAATAACAAACATGCCTTCAGGTATGGGAATAGAGTAGCATTGACTTACCTAAGACTATGAACATACTTGTGTTTTATTTATCTAGAGGCTTTGACTTTTGTTCAATATCTGATCAAATACAATGTAGGAAACAAAAATCAGATCACCTTATAAATCAGACACAAATATACACTGTGGTATGCCAATATTATAACTAAGTTCTAGCTCCTTAGAAGATTTTTAAAATGATTCCATGATATCTGGTCAAAGATCACTTTATTTAGGTTTTCATAATAAATGTTAATATAATTTTAGATATGAATAAATATCCACTATACAGTTTTTTAATTGTTTATTAAATGATTTAAAGAAGACAAAAAGATAAGTCCTTTACATATGCTCTATTAGGACATATAGATGTTACAGAGCAGGGATACCATGCTTGGGACCCACTCTGTTTACAAAGAACAACTTTTCTAGTGGATCTAGTTTATGCATATTTTACAGTCCAGCCGCTGGGTTGATTTGACATCATATAAAACAAATT